>NC_083718.1:164801908-165402908 GCF_028564815.1 Eubalaena glacialis | reverse complement strand
TGAGAAAGGAGGCTCAGTTCTCATCCCAGAGCTGCCCTTACTCAGAGTATGACCTTGGGCAAGTCACTTAACCATCCTAGGCTTATATTTCTTCATCTGTCAAAGGAAGCAGTTGAATTACGTGGTCCCCAAGGTCCCCTGAAGGCTGAACCTTTTAGGAGGCTGTGATTCGTGATTCAATTAAAGTTTACTAGGCTGCCTATCAGCAAATTTAATGACTCTTCAAAGTTGACCAAGGCAGGCAAAAAGATTATAAATGTAATTTCATTGAAATGGGAAGAGATGAGAAAAAGCCAGCAAATAGCATCTTAACACAGAGGCCACGCTTACCAGAACACAGTGAGTCACTGCCTTGGTGTGGGGGATAAGTAGGAATGAAATTGGATTATCTGCAGCTCACGTGAGCTTGTCTTTCCAGAACCTTGGAGAGGATTGGCTGTAGCCGGGGGCCAGATGAGATCCTTGGGGTTAATTTGAAATAAAGCCGAGGGCGGGGTTGGGGGGGGGTGGGGGGTGGGGGTGAGGGGGTGGGAGGGGAGGAGGTCCCAGGAAAATGTGGATTAAGCCTGCCTAAAAGAGGAATTTATGACAACCACAGTCAATTCTTCTCCATTTGACCCTAAGGTCTCCAGACCAGCTGGGATATGGCTTTGAAAGACTCTGAGATGGTTTATACTGAGTCCCAGTGGGAATTTTGGTCCCAGGGAAGTTAAAGGTCCTCTATGGAACCTCAATTCCCTAAGAAACATTGCAAAGAGGTCAACTTAAGCAAAAATACTATTTGTTTGCCAATTTACAAGCACTTACACATGATTTACAGCCCAGCCTGCCTCTTGCACAAGCAGCTCTGTAATTTACAAGACCATAAAGTCGGGGGCTCCCATGCTCCCGCCACCATAAATCTGGCCCGGATGGTGACGCGGGACGGAAATGATTAATCTACCTTTCCAGGGATGAGCCTTCACACTGCTATATTAGCCGGGGAAGCAACGTGCTGAAACGGCACTTCTCAGCCACACCCGAAACATGAGTTTTGCTCTGAAGAGAAATATGGTCCATGATCCCAAGAAATGCTGGGCCAGTCAGAGGCACCAGCCAAGGGTGCAGGTCCAGCCAGCTGTGCATCGATGCACCCTATCTTTTGTCCTTAGGGGTCACCTCTGACTTCATAAGATATATTATATTTGGTCTCTGCCCCCAGCTCCTGCTAATATTTGATCTTTGACCCCAGTTCCTGACACAGAGTTCCTAACATCCCTGCAGTTTCCGCAGTGATGGGGGTGAGAGGAGCATCTTACACAGAGCTCCTAAATCCTTTGGAATTTCCTGGGTGATACAAATGTCTTTTGTTCTAACGAGGTGACTTTCGGTGGGCTCCTGGATGGGGGCTGGTCACCAGAAAGACTAAGCCATGATCAGAAGCTTGGAGCTTTCAGCCTCAACCTCTATCCTTCAGGGAGGGGAAAGATGCTAGAGACTGAGTAATAATTGATTGTGTCTATGTGATGAAGCCTCCATAAAAATCCCTAGAGTGTGGGGTTCACAGAACTTCCGGGTTGGTGAACACATCCATGTGCCAGGAGGGTGGTACACCCCAAATCCATGGGGACAGAAGCTCTTGTCCTATGTACCTCTGGCTGTTCATCTATACCCTTTCTCATATCCTTTAATTTATAATAAACTGGTAAACATAAGTAGGTGTTTCTTTGAGTTCTGTGAACTGTTAGAGCTAACTATCAAACCTGAGGAAGGGGTTGTGGGAACCCCTAATTTATAACCAAGTTGAACAGAAGTGTGGGTAACCTGGGGACCTGCTACTTGTGATTGGCATCTGAAGTGGGGGCGGTCTTTTGGGATTGAGCACCTTAACCTGTGAGATCTGATGCCAACTCCAAGAAGATAAGGTCAGAATTGAGTTAAATTGTAGGATACCCAGTCGGTGTCTGCAGAGAAGTGGGGAATTGCTTGGTGTAGGGGGAAAAAAGAGTTTGGTGTCAGAAGTGTGAAGTACTGAGGATAGAAGACAGAGGAAAACCAGTGCAGGTTCCTTTCATCACCCCAATCCCTTCTCCACAGGCCCAGTGTGCATGAGTTGAGGCAGCTTGTGGCAGATTTGGGATGTCTCAAGTAAGAAATGGGACCAGACAGGGTACCAGACAAGTGCCAGAGAGACAGGCTTTGGCCTGGACTGAGCCTATAGAGTTTACCAAGCAACTGGGGCCTTGGGAGGTTCAGCAGAACAGGCCGGCTTGGGCTGGGTCAGTCTGGACTGGGCCTCTTTGCCAGGATAGAGATGGGGGCTGGAGGGTCAGCACCATGGATAGCTCCTAACAAGACTCTGCTTGGCCAAGGCTGGGAAGGACCACAGCCTTTTGACTTCCACAGCTCAGGTTAACCCCACTTGGGGAGAGCAGATGAGAAAAATCCCTAGCTGAAAAGGCCAGGATGGGGAAGGCAGGTTCTAATCTTTTTGAAGAGGTTAGTCGTCACCCATGCAAGAGCCCTCTCTTCCTTCCTCAAGAAGTTAGGTATCTCTGGACATGCATGGATCACTCTGGATACCATTGATCCCTCATGGACTCAGTGGCAAATTCTTTACCAGCATCCTCCTTATCAGAACTTTCTTCCAGGGTAGAGTTCACCCCACCACGCTCCCCCCACTCCAGCACTCTCACCTTCAGGATTCTGACCTTCAGGGAAAGAAAGAACAATAGATCCAGGCGTTGTGAGTCTCTCATTCATTCACTTAACATATATATATATTAAGACCCACTGTTTGCCAGACAACCGTGCTTGTTTCTTGGAACACAACTGTAAAAAACAAATGTATGGAATCCTTCTTAATAGGTGAGAAGGACAAATAAGTTCATGAGAATTATCATTAATATCTGTTGAATTCTTACTAAGTATCAAGTCTTGTGTTGAGCCCCTCTAGAGACAGCATCTCATTTAATCTTTTAAGAAACGCTATGAAGTAGATGACATTATTATCTGGTCACACAGCTAGCAAGAGGAAGAGCTAGGATAGGACCCAGGCATCCTGACTCCAGGGCCTGTTCTCCTAACCACTAGAAAATGACAATATAGTTTGATCTGTGTTGTGATAAAGAGTAGAAGAGGCCTGTGAGTGTATAGGAGAGCTTTTCTGGTCCTCAATTCTCTTTCCTAGTCCCTGGTATTCCCTTCCCCACTGAGAACTGAGAAACCAGAGGCCATGTGCTCGGGCCTGGGTCCCTTCTACTGGGCACCACAAAGCCCTGAGAAGTGCTCCTGACTCTGTTGTTTTCATCCAGCCTGTCCTGGCTTTCTGCTCCCACCTCCATGTCCAGCAGGAGTTGACTGCTTGCCACTTAGGGGTCACTCCATATATACATCTCTGGACCTTTGAAAGACCTGACATTGGACTTAAGGGAGCAGAGACTCCTGGGTCATCTGTGGCTAGCTGAGAAAAGCCAATACCAGGATGCAGAGCCACAGCCTATGGTCTGGGAAGGTGGGAGGTGACAGGACAGGAGGTAAAGAGGTAGCAGGAGGGAAAACCAAGAAGGAAATCCAGCAGGACAGACACAGAGTGGTGTGGGCAAGGGAAGGAGTCTTTAGGTAGTGCCCTTATAAGGTATATGATGTGAGGTAAAAGACAGAAGGGCAAAGAAGATGCACTCAGGTGCCAGATAGGCCTGGGTTAGAACCCAACTTTGCCACTTATAGGGAGGTTACTTCAACTCCTGAAGGCTCTGTTTCCTCATCTGTATAATGGAGCTAATAATAGCAAAAATATAGCCTTGTTGTGAGAATTAATTGAGATAATGGATCTATGATCCACAGTAACCACTCAATCAGTGATAGTAATTATGTTGAGTAACTATGGGCCTGTCAAGTATATGTCATTCATACATGTGAGCCTGTCCTTAAAGACCTGGCTCCCAGGCACTTGGGAACGGAGGTCCAGATTCAGCTCCAGGCTCTTTGTCTCATTGAAAGCAGCGTGCAGACGTTCTGTGATGGTAGCAGACCCCTCAGTGCCCCACCCCACCCCCATCTATATCTGTCTCTTGCAGGTAGGAACTTCCACCATGGGCCACGGGACCACTATTATTCACTTCCCCACAGTTTCACCTGTTGGTATGTCTTTGTTTCTCTGTGTCTCTTCATTTTGTCTCCCTCTGGTCATGCTGTCTCTCTAGCATTATTTTTCTCCCTCTCTGTCTCTTTCTGTCTCTGCCCCCGTCTGTCATTACCACTGTCCTGCAGGGAAAGGTAAATGGTGGCCCTTGAGATTGACACATGTTTCCATAAGGCAAGTCAGAAGCTCTTTGTTAAGGTGGTTAAGTATCCTTCCCCCAGGTACTGAGACTCCCCCAAGAGCAAGGAACATTTTAACCTGTTTCCAATCAAGCTTTGGGCAGCTCAGATGCTGTCTTCACCTGCCTTTTCAAAGGCCCCTGACTTATGAATCCACCCACCCCCCCCTTATATACACACAGACACCTCACCAGTCCACCAACACTGGGACACAGTCACAGTAGCTACATCCCCCTCCCAGCCTGGAGCTCCTACCTCCCTATCTATCTCCCAGACACAGCCCCATATGGGGCCAGTCTGGCCCTCATGGAGCCCTTGCCAAGACATTCAGGCCAGTAACTTGGTAGCAGCATGGCCTCCAATTCCCAACTGCGGGTGTCTCCAGAACAGCTGTGCCTGTCAGGACAGCACTGACCTTCCACCCAGCACGCACTCTCGACTGTGGTTTGACGGTCGACAATTTGAACAAACAGAATGACTCATCCTGGAGACAAAACCAAGGCAGAGAGCCTTTCCAACCCTCTCTCAAGGGAAGCAAACTAATTAAGTGGCCTCACCAGAGTGCCCACTGAGGACCTGCCCCCACTCTCCCCTCCCTATGCTCCCCACGAGGAGACCAGATTAATGGAATCGACTGCAAATGCCGCCCTCTCTTCCCCCAAGTTACCCCAGCTTCCAAGACAAAGAAACCTTTCCAGAAAACCATCCTCCAGCTCGTCTCCTCAATCACCCTGGAGGCTCCCTTGCCGAAAGCCTCCTTGGGGCTGAGCAGATCCCTGCCAGGGAGAAGGGGAAGGAATGGATTCAACTCATGGAGGTCACCCGGGGCTATGTCTGGTCATCCTCACTCTATGTGTCCCTTGTGAGGTCAGTGGCAGAGGTTAACAAGGAGAGTGGGACCCGTTTCTGAGTTGGGTTTTGTGCTATCAGGGCTTTTTTGGAACAGAGTTTACAGAGTTTGGATCTTGAAAATTAACCTTCTCACACACAATCACTAACATATTCATTCAGTCATTCAACATGTGTTGGCACCAACCAGGCCTGTGCCTAGGCCTTGGAGGTGCAGAAATGAAAACTCTAACAATGGAATTAGTACTAGGGTAGAGCTAGTGCCCTGTGAGCCTATGGTGGGGAAAGAGTCATTATTTTCAAAGGGTATCAGAAAGGGCTTCAAATCCAAGGGAACATTGGCATAGGTACTAGAAGGATGAGTAGGAATTCATCAAGGGGAAACATAGAGCCCATAGAGTTCAATAAAGTCCTGGCTTCAGGCTGCAACACAAGTTTTCTCAAATGCATCTGGGTATGGCATACCCAGAAATCGCAGCGCTCTCTGTGGAATGCTGTGAAAATGTGGATGGATAGAACTCTATTGTATAAGCTAAGAACAATCCAGCCAACAGAAATTATGATTGTGTCAAAACAGTATGAAGTACTGTTAAGAAACCCCATCTTGGCAGAGAGAAGATACATAACACAAGTCTTCTCACCAATGACAGTGTGAAGGGTAAGGTCAACAGGCTGGCAAGGATGCTTGGTGTCAGGTGTGCTATCTGAAAACTGAACAGTCACTGGTCATGTCATCTGCTACTGCCTCCTGGGGACCAGGTTAGCAGGCACCAAGCGTTTAATAAAAATGCATTAGGGTTGGGGTGATTGAGAAAATCTTATCAACTAACTGTACAGTTCCTGTGATTTGGGAAAAGATCACTCTATGGTTAGAGCAGTGGAGGTCTCTCTGCTCCTGAAACCCCTAATCTGATCTAGGAGGCTGTTCCCATGGCATCCATGGGTGTTGAGCGGGGTCACCTCACCATGCCAGGCCTGGCTGCCCTCAGGAAAATCCTCAAATACCTAAGTCTGGTATTTGAGGCCCCCATACTCTGACCCAGACTACATTTCCAGCGTTCTCTTTCACAATACTCTCTAACCAAGCTGGTTGTTCTACTCACCATTCACCCTACATGCTCTACTGTTTGGATCACCAGTGTAAGTTCAATTCCTGACATATACATTGTACTCAATAAATATCTTGTAAAATGAGTAAATGGGTGAGTGGCTGGATTAATGGTTGGATGCATCCTACCACCATGCCATTTGCTTTGCCTGGAACACCCTATCCAAATCCAGCTCATCCTTGAATATTTGACTCATAAGACTTCTCCCAGGACCCCTTCCTCCCAAGCCCACTCCAACGCACGATGATTACTTGTTCCTCTTAATTCCTGGCAATGGATCTGCTGTGCTCACTGGGAAATGAATCATGCCTTAATTCTGCAAACTACCCTGCAAAATCTCTTAATTCCTCTTGGTTTTGCAATTCATTTTTCACATCTGTTCTTCAAGTAGCCTACAACTACCACAAGAAGAAAGACCATGTGTTTTGTTCCAAGACAGTCCTAGATCATTGGCCAAGTCCCAGTAGGAACTCACTAGGTGAATGTGATCATAACAAGCCCCCACTGGGGAGCCACGCCAAGCCGTGAGAAGCTACTAGCCAAGCAAAGCATAATTGGTCTAATCTCAGCTCTGCTGCTGTGTGACCATGGCTGGCCACTTCTCTCTGGACCTCCAGGACATGCTTGGTCTGGCTCTTCTGCAGCCCCTCCTTTGGAAAACCCTCTACCCCTTATGGTTCTGGTGGGGCTGTCAATCATGGTGCTCTCTCTCCCAGCCACAGGGATGGGCAAATGTTCAAGCTGGCCAATCAGCATAGTCATTCTCATGGCCACAGAGATCAAATCTAGGACGGACACATGACCAAGTCCAGGCCCATCGGAAGGTTTATGCTAGAGCTGGCAGGGGAAACATCTTTCCCACACCAATGGAAGAAAGCCTGTGCTAGAGAAGAGAATGAGGCCACATCTAGGCCTTACAGAAGCAAAGTCAAGGGATGGCATGACCTGATCTTCTAGGTCTAGCTATGTCTGAAGCCAGTCTATTCCTCAATTGTCCAATTCAGAGAGCCTGACAATTCCCCTTTTATTTAAGCTACTTTGAGTTGGGCTTCCAAAATCAAGAGACACCAACGTCTATGTTGTCCCTCTGTACCATGAAGGGGATGGGAGATGAGCAAATTGCTGTGCTTTCAGAAGGGGCTGGGGAAAAAGTTTCTGCTTGGACATCAGAAGCCTCTTAGAGGTTCCCGGAGGCTCCTAGCCTATTTGTGCTATCTTGCTCCAATCCCAGGCAGGCTCTTGAGTGGTCTCTCATGGCTCTTGCTCTGACCTTCTATGTTTGAAGACCTCCAGATGAATAACAGGGTGAAGGAGACCACTGCCTGGCATCCTCTCTCCAGCAGAGCCACGAACACCCATGTGCCCCCAGATGACACCCTCCTTTCCTCCTGTTCGTCTTGCAGCCACATTATGCAAATAGAGCCGGTAGTCTCTATTTGTCTCAGAGCCCTGAGACACCCATTTGAAGGGAGCAGGAGAACGTCTCCAGCTTACCTCTCTGCAAAGTACGTCTGCAGCAGAACCACTCCCCAGGGCCAGCCACCATCTGTTGTTAGAAATCCCCTTTGCTAATTATTAAACTTCTCTGAACGGAAATGAATCACAGAGCCAGGCAGAATGGGGCTTGAGGAGGTGCTGGCAATTTACTTGGTGGCTGTAATCATCCCAGCCGGGCCACACGTGGAGGCTCCTGATCCGTCTTTGGCGTGGGCTCTGCCATGTGCTCAGCATCCCAATGAGGCCGTTATTTCTGAAGGGGAATCCACAGGGCCTGGGAGCCCTGGGAATTGCCTGTCAGAACCTCCCTGGGGCTGGTGCTGCCTTAAAGCCCCCCCAAGGACTCCACTCTTTCTAGGTCCAAAGAGTGGAAGTGGACAGATCCTGTTGGAATGGCCCAGCTCTTCCTGGCTTCAGCACCTTCATTTGGGAAACCTCGCCCTACATGAAATGAAATCCCCACTACTCCCAAAGCACCCTCCACTTTTGCCCTTTTATAATACTCATCACACCTGTAAATGCTTATTTCCTTGTCTGGTTCCCCACTGGCCTATAGGTCATGCGAGATCAGTGACTCATCTTTCCTGTTCCTCTCTGTATCCCAGCACATAGGATGTGGAAAGTACTCAACAAATACATGCTCAATTAAACAGAATTGAATCAGAAGTTATCAGGAAGTCCTCCTGGAAGAGGAGAGACTACCTGGGGTTGGTCTTTAGGGCACCTGTGACCCTTCATATTGTACACAACTTATTATATGAACGTGCATTTTTCTGGGGAAAGGGTCCATAACTTTCATCAGATTCTAAAAGGATCTGTGATCCCTCAAGGAGTGCGAAGTTCCTGGCTCCAGGGGGAAAAGCCAGTGGGCCCCACTCAAATTGTTCCCCAGAATTTGAGTGGGGGCATTGAGAATTGGGATTTGGGGAATGTGAAATCAACTGTATTTCAAGGGTACACTGTGGTCGAAGGGATGGTAGGGTGCTGATCCCATCCCCTCCCCACGGTTCCTGGATCTCTCAGTTCTTCACTCCTTCCCAGGGCTCTGAGTCACCACATGGGTCTGAGTCCCAGCAGCCTTTCACCTCCTTCCCTCCATACCAGCCCAGTCCCAAAGCACCAGGACACTCAAGTGACCTCCTCCGTGAGCTACACCCCAGGGGTTAGGGAGGGCTGATCGACCCCCTCCCCAGTTACTCACACTTCCAAGCTACATGCTTCCTGCCAGAAGGGCCCCTGGCCACAGGACAGAAGAAAGTCATTCCTCTCTCAGTCCTGACCTCAGCTGAGCATCCCCAGAACAGGCTCCCTCAGACAATCAGGCTCATACATATGAGTCCAAATGGATGCGACCAGCAGCAATTGTGGGTCATTCTCAGTTTGGTCTGTCCCTCCAAAGGCTGGCTGACAGTCGCCTCCTTTCCCCTCAAGAAGCCAGTTTACATTATCCCTCTGGTGCCAGAATCAGGAAGATGTGGATTAAAATCTCACCTGGGCCATTTGCCAGCTCTGTGCGAATTACTTCTTTGTGATGTTTCCATTTCCTTAGCTTTAAAATAGGGTTAATAATCTTTACCTCACTGAGTCCTTATAAAGTAACAAATGAAATCATGCACACCTCTCCCAAACCAGGTTCCACTGTTTTAAAGCTTTGATACCCTTATGTCTCCCTCTTGGAGACGCATAAGATTCATTATTATACTAGAGGTTCTGAAAAGTTCTACAAAAAAGAAATCTGTTTCACTCTGCTTAACCCAGGGCTGGACCATGAAACCCAGCATCTGTGCACAGCTGGCTGAGAAGTTTGGAGCTCAGGGCCTGGCAGGAAATACATACTATTAGCAGGCTCTCTCTTCCCCAAACACTTCTCCTTTGAAGAGCCAGATATGCAGAAAATGTAGAAGATTCAGGTAACAGAGCCACCCTCCAGCCTCCTCATGAGGCTTTCTGTGACAGCTCTGCCGGCGCTTTTAGTGGGGGAGGCTGGAGAGACCAAGGGCCCAAGGCACTGCTTCCTGGGACAAGCTGGCTGATTCTGTAAAGGCCGCCTTGCCCTGCTGAAGGGGGAGGGTGAATCCTGCCAGATTTGAATGCTTCCTAATTCTCCTGAGGACTTCTCTTCTGACAGCCAAGACCCACCCACCCATTAGCAGGATTCGGTGGCCAGTGCTGTGAGAAGAGAAAATCAGTGAAAGGAAAACAAGCCAATAAAGAGTCCACCCACTGCCAGAGCACCCAGGGCCCTTGGAGCCAAGTCGAGGGCGGGGCTTGCAGGGCTGGGACCTCCCCTGCACGGTCACAGGGACCCAATGGGGCTGCTCTCCTAAGCTCCCAGGCCACTCTCTACAGATCCCACCCCTCTCCCCCACAAGCCCCCCCCCCATTGTGTCCACTGATTAAGGCCGTGTTCCCTACTACAGCATAAACGAATGCATTATGTCTTTGTTATGCTAACGTCATAACAAGACGCAATTTAAATAGCACTTCCAGAAAAATTAAGTATGTTCATTGACACAGTGAAATGTTTTCACCCTCGATGTAACCTTCACAGACTCTGTACAAAATCCATCAGTCAGTGAGCTATTCATTTGCGAATGCTGAGCAATTATTATGCTAATGCATCACAATGCATTACAGCAAATTCTCTGTAAGTGGCAGGAAGTGCAGCTGCCTGGCACACACCGCACCCAGATTAAGGGCATCTATCAGTATATAGAGTCACCATTGCAACTTGAGACTGACCACATTTCGAGTCCTGCCTTCGAGGAGTGGATCTCCCAGGCTCAGGGACTAAACTGGAAAGCATATATTAACACATTCTTAGAGGTCTCCCAGCATGGAGGTATATCAGTTAGCTATTGCTGTGTAACAAACTACTGCAAAACTCAGCAGCTTAAACCAATAAGCATTTGCTACTGCTTAGGAGTCTGCAGAGCAACTGAATGGCTCTACTGACGTGGGCCAGGCTAGGCAGGACTCACTAGTGTGTCAGTGGTCTATAGGGGCTAGCTGGTTTAGGATGACCTCATTTAATGACTAGCAGTTGACTATCAACTGGGGCAATGGGGGTGACTTGGCCACCCATCTCTCATCACCCAGTAGGCATCCAGGCTTGTTCATATGGCAGTAGCTGGATTCAGAGAGAGCGAGAGAGAGAGACAGTAAAAGCAGGCAAGGAGTCTTGAAGTCAGGCTTAGAACTGGCACAATGTCCCTTCTGCAAATTCTATTGGCTGAAATAGATATCACCTCTTGATGGGAGATGCTGCGGTCATATTGCATACATCATGGATACAGGGAGGAATGAAAACTTATAGCCATTTGCCATCAACCTACTACTGGAGATGCTGAACTATACATATTTGAAGACCAAGAGAGGATGGCATTGGCCATGCTCAGATGTCACTTCATAATGTTGGAGCCCGCTGGGTGGGTCAGGGACAAATGAATTGCTATTGGTTATGATGACCTCTATAAACTGAGCTGTGTCTCTAAGTGTAGTATCCAGCCCCAGTCTAATAGGCCAGTTGCTGAGACAGAAGGGGGTCCAGATCCACCAGACCTCAGTACAACATGTGCTCTGATGGTGGGGTTGGCACGCAAGGAACCATTCAAACTCCCTTGTTGAAACCAATGGCATAGGCTCATAGGTCAGAGTTAGGTCTTACCTATAGCTGGAGATCATGTCCAGTTCTGGCCCACCTAGAGTTCAAAGGCCTGGGTTTGGTCTCCCAGCACAACCGACTGAGCAGTCAGATCTAGAAGGCCTGGCATAGGAATGCTTTAGGTCCAGAATAAGCAGGTTATGTGCCTGCCTATGTGCACCCTCTCCAAGGTGAGTTGCACCATTCATAGCCATTGCTGCCTTGGAGCCATGCTTTGGATCACATCCTCCTTAGACACAGCTGATCGGACAAAAGGGCAGGCACTTGACCCAAAGACAAACCATCTATGACCTGGCTCATAAAGAAGAGTTGATCCAATCAGATTTCTTCTCCTGGGCACCGGAACTAAGAAACAGAAAAGATTTGCTGGTCAGTGGCAGGAGCTACAGCTGAAAGATGATGAGATCAGGCTAGAGAGGAAACCAAGTGATGGGACAGAGAAGCCATGGAGTGCAGAGGGTGGAGGTGGAGGGAGAACAGGGGGTCTCACATTTCACAGGCCTGAAACCACATTGCCCCTGAGATGGGGTGGGGGTAGGAGGAGGGAGAGAGAGGGGGGCACTGAGATAGGGAGAGGCTGCTCTCCAGGGTCCTCTGGATTTCGAAGGCTTTCCAGTTACGGTTCCAATCCACGAGCTTCTTGACAGTGACTCCTCCTAAGTGGGCTTTTCTTCCTTGCCACTTGAAAAACCTGACCACAGCGCTCCCCAAACTCATGAGTTCCAGCGTGCCTGGGTCTCCTCATGTCCTTCTCAGTTTCCTAGTAAATCTCCCTTTGAAAGAATCCAACTTTGTTGTAGCAGAACCAACAGGACCAAATCATGGACCCCCAACCTGTTCTCCATGCAGTAGTCAGAGGGACATTTTAAAAATTCAACTCTGGCCACAGCCCTGCTTAAAACCCTTGGACACTTCCCATTGTTCTTCAGATAAACTGCAAATCCTCCTGAGGCTTACAGAGCTCCATGTGGTCTGACCTCCGGCCAGCCCTCCAGCCCACCTCCTGCCACACTCTCCTCCCTTGCTAGCTGGGCTCCATGCGGGCATGAATGTGCCCTGCTTCTTTTCACTCAGGGTCTTTGCCCCTGCTGCTCCGTCTGCCTGGGGCACTCTCCCTTCTCCTGGGGTGCCATTTGCCCCCCTGGCTACTGGGATCAGTTTGTGTGGTTTGGACGCTAGACCTGCCTGGACATCCTCAAGGACGAGCCCTATCCACGCACACTCAGGGACTGGCCTCACCACATCCGCAGGTGCTAATAACAGGCACCAGGGGAGCTCCAGGCTCCACCCACCTGGAGTCAGCCCCACCCACCCCAGTCCTGGAATGATCTGGCTTCCCTCAGTGGGACTGGCTCTTCTCTCCCCCATCCTCCACTCCCAGGAAGAGAGTATAGAACATAGCAAAGATTACGAACACTAAGTTTAGGGTCCACAGCAGCAGGAAATGATATGAAAGATCGTCTTGCTCTTTTATTTACAGATGAGGAAACGAAAGCTCCCACCATCCGTCCATCCTCCTCCCCATTTCTGTCCCATTGGCTTGGCCCTAAGAACAATGAGCTATAGCCAAAGATAATGACCACAGCTGCAATCTACTGAGGTGCTGAACATACACCCGGCACGGTGCTCAGTATCTGACACAGGTGATTTTATTTCATTCTTACAATACATTAACCAGATGAAGAATCTGGGGCTCGGGGAGGCTTTAAGCGTCCCTCACTCGCTAAGTGGGGGTGGGATTTAAAACCAGGCAGTCTTGCTCGAGAACTAATGCCTGCTCCGCTAACCTGAGCTGCCTCAGCAAACTCAGGCTAATGTGGGGCTTCTCCATTGAAGCAAGTGGCTGGGGTACGTGAAGAAAGATGGGGCCAGCAGGTGCTCACCTGCCTTCACCGTGAGCTCTGAGCTGGGTCTCCAGGTGGGGGAGTGGGTCAGGCATCAACACGCCCCCTTAGTTGGTTGCCTAGTGACCAGGGAGGTGGGGTGGCCAGGCAGCCCGCCAGGATCAGAGGTGACAAAAGGAAAGGTAAAGGGAACTATCACTGGAGCTCCATTTAGACGATGCTCTCAGACTCCTTATCACCACAGTGAGGTGGGGATTACTGTTTCCCTTTCACGGTTGAGAAAACTAAGTCTAGGAGACTCACACAGCTCGTAAGTGGCCAAACCAGGGAGCAGAGCCAGGCCTGCCTGACCGGCCTCTGCTTGTCATCCGCTCCATTTTACTTCCCAGAAGCCAGCCTGGTCATTCCTCCAGGAGGGATGGGGATGAGGGGTGACTCATGCCTCTTCTTTATTACTCCTATTTATTCTTTCTAGGAGGGTAAACAAGCTGCCTATGGCATCCATGCAGTAAATGTTTTCGAGCACCTACTATACACCAGGCACTGTTCCTGCCAGTGGGGATATGACATTGAAAAAAGTCCATCCTGGAGCCTAGAGTCTCATTGAGGGGGTTAGACAATAAACCAATGAATGAGGTTGTAACGTCAAGTAGCAAATGACACCAGCCCAGGTCAGCCCACGTGCGAGGGAGCCGCGTGTCTGAGTCTCTCCGGGCTGTGCCTGCAAAGGAATGTGATGCGGCAAGCGCACCTGGAGGAGGCACTGCAGGTGGGAAGGAGTCCTCCCCAAGGTCCTTGACCTGCTGCCAAGTCCTCCCCACGCCCCCAGCTCCTGAATCCCACTCTTGCTGTCCCTCCCTCAGCCAGCTCAGCCAGCACAGGTGAGGATGCCCCAGAAGGCACGTTTCCCGCAGACTCTCAGGGCAACATCCCGGTTTGTCCGGCTGAACTGGGTGGGGCAGGTGGAGTGTGTAGGTGTGCTGGTGAGCGGCAGCTCCCCAGGAGAGGACCCCGGTGATCGGGTGCCCAGACAGGCTGGCCAGAAGCGCCACCGCGCACTGTGCCTATGGCTGTCCAGGGCTGGGGGCTCACGTACAGCTACTAATTCTACAGCTGCCAGGGGAGGTGGCCTGGCTCAGCCCACCACCAGAGAGGACGGGTGGGGAGGACACGGAGTCCTTGAGAAGGGCCACTTGGTCCGCATTTGGCCCCTGAAGGCCTCGGGTCCTTGCTACTCAAAGCGTGGTACTCGGACCAGACCTTGGGGGGCTTGTTAGAAATGCAGAGTCTCAGGCTCCACCCCAGGCCCCCAGAATCAGATCTGCAGAAGAATGATCCTTCTGTTCAAGGTGGAGAAGCACTGCCTTAGGATGGTTTCCAGTGGGTCCGCAGGGAGGGCGTCAAGCCGCTTAAGGGAGGGTCCTGGCAAGTCACTGGCAGGGAGGATGGAAGAGGCAGCCCAGGGGCTGGAGCATCTTTAAGCAGTGGAGGAAGGTGAGGGGGTCAGACATGGAGCTCTGAGGCTGAGAGAGGAAGAGAGGGAGGGAGGCGAGCAGGAAGTGGGGGAGGAGGACGAAGGAGGAGGAAGGAGGGGCAGCCACTGCCAGGCAGGCAAGCTGAAGGATGTTGGCCAACAAGTAGGGCAAGGAGCCGACTACAGCTCTCAGAGCACCATTGACAACTCCCCAGAGCCCCATCATCTCCATGGACAATTAAAATCCGGCTGTCTCGAGTGAGCCCTGGCAGCCCTGGGCCCACCTGCTGCTGCAGCAGCGGCTCTAGCTCCAGCCCTCTCTCTCCTTGTCTCTCTCTCTCTCTCACACACACACACACACACACACACACACGCCTGCTCTCTCCCAGTCTCTCCATCACTCGTTCCCTCCAATCTTGCACGTCGGTGTGCACCTGCAGCTAAGTGCACCGAGCAGCAGACATTTTCTTGCCCACATAGACACCGAGGGCTGCCAGGGCTCTGGGAACGGCCGTCTCTCTGGGCCCGATGCACACACAAACACATGCACACGCACAGCCTTCTCTGCAGCCACATCATACTTGCTCTGTCCCACACATGAGAGTCACGCAAACACACACGCTGGCACGTGTGGACCCACATCCCCACACCTGCTCTGTCACATACACTCTCCCACGTGCGCACTTCTACTCACACCCCCATGTACCCGTGGTACATGCATGTACACCCTTTCCAGCACCCGGGGTGGGGTGGGGGGAATAATAATTCCAGGGAACACTCTCCGAGAGCTTCCTATGTGCCAGGCACTGTCCTAAGTGCTTTCCATGGCTTTACTCCTCACTGCCACCCTAGGAGGTAGGAGCCATGATCATTTTCATTTCACACGTATGGAGGCACACAGAGGTCAAGGCACTGGCTCAGGTCAGAAGCTAAAAAGCAGCAGAGCTGGGCCTCAAATCGGAGCTCTTGACCAGGACTCTATACGGCTCCATCCCATGATGCTCACGGCAAGAAACATTCAAAGCAGAGACCCTCCTTGACCCCCCAGTTTAAATTAGTTCCTCTGACATATGGTCTTGGGGTACCCTGGGCTTTCCTTGAAGTCGATGATCACTGTTAATGATACATTTCTGGGACTGCCTAACTTTCACTCATTCATTCTACGAGTGCTGATGGAGCATCTCCCAGGTCCCGGGCACTGTTCTGGGTACTGAGGCCTGTTCCAGCCTGTCTCTCCCACTGTTGTCCACCCTGTGGGGTTGGGGGTTCCTTCCACACTGCCCCCGTGGTACCTGTGGCACAGAGCAGGCCCTCAGGAAGAGTCCAAACTGAATTAATGGACGCGTGAAGTCTGTCGACAGCACTGCAACCACCCAGTCTCCCGCTGCACACACCTGCCTTGGGTCCCAAGCCTCTCACGCTCCCAGTGTCACACAGCCTTCACACCCACACGCCATCACACGTGCTCACACACACACACACACTCTCCCAAGCACCCTCTTATTCCATAGTCGCACCCATGCACACTCACACCACCCACTCCCACACTGGTGGGGACAGGGATGTGAATCCAGGAGCTTCACCAGGAGACACAGGAAAGGGGAAAGTTGTAGCTCAGCACACCTGGTCCCAAGAAGTGACCCTCCCAGGCAGCCAGAGATCCTGCCCCCAAGTCTCTAAATGGCTACTCCCTGTTTGCCCAAACTCTGGGACCTTAGGGGCTCTGGGGTCAGTGTGGGGAAGGAGGTGCTTTCAGGGTGGGAAGGGTGGGTGTGGGGATGAAAGAGAGGGGGCGTTGGCAGCCAGGAGGGAAGGGAGAAGGAGGCAGTGACTGAGTGCTGGGGGCCTGGCCTGGGGTGAGGACAGAACCCCTGCCCTTCCAGGGCCCCCTCTAGCCCGGCTCAAGGGACAGCACCTCCATGCCAGAATCATCTGGCTATGCGGGCGGCGAGGGCGCGGGGCCCAGGCCAGCGGGGCTGCAGTGAACACTGAGAGCAGGCCGAGGATGAATCAGGGTGATCCAGGCCTCAGGGACATTTCAGGCAGAGCCTGGTGCATGCAGAATGGGCGGAGGAGGGGGTGGCGGGCCCAGGCTGGACAGGAGGGGGGGACACGGCTGAAGTCGGGCAGGGAGCAACGGGATGGTTACCGGCTCCAGGAAGTGAGGGCAGGAGCAGAAAGAACTTGCCGGGCACTGACACGCAGAGCGCCCCCAAACAGGGTCACCCCCATGCTGGATGTTCAGGATGCGGGCGACAGGGGTAACTTCTAGCCCTGGAGACCAGGAGGCAGGCCAGAGGGCTCAGAGAGAAGCCTGGGATCAACAAGGAGGGAATGGGGAAGAGACAGAGGGTCAGGGTGGCAGCAGGTAGAGCCTTTCTTTCGAGCTCTGGGAGGAGAAGGAGGAGGCAGAGGGGTTGGGGTGCTGCCCTTGCTCTGCCCATCCCCCTCCTCAGGCTCCAAGGCAGGCCAGCATGTCCCTAATAAAGCTGCCTGAAGTCCTGAAAACCTGGTGCTACCCTGCAGCTAGGGCTCCTGGTGCACCCTCCCTACCAGCCACAGCCCATCATGTCTACCTGCCTCCCCAGGGGCGGCCCTCACTCTGGGACTCGGACCTTAGAGCACAACCTTCATGGAGCTCGCCTTGATGTCTGCGGTGGGGCAGCAAGAGTAGGCAGGGTGAGTTTCATACCCCAATGCATGATGCCCTGCACAGAAAGGTGTGGGCAGACTGGGCATGCACATGGGCACACATGCCTCTGATCCTCTCTGGCCTCCTTTGTTACTGCTGGGCAGAAGGTGTGGGTGTTGCCCATTCCCAGGGTGGCCGGGATGAGTCTCAGGTGTGGCAATGGGACGACCTTTCCCACTGCAGCATCTCAGGGCAGAGGAAAGGCTTTGGGGCATCAGCCTTCCTCCCACACAACAGCACCTGCCAAATGGCAGACAGCGGCTTTGCAGAGGCTGCACCCCAAGCCCCCAGCTGCTGTCATCAGACCTCAAAGGCACTCCTGCTTCCTGCCCTCTATGCTGTTGTTGGTCTCTGCCACCCCCTGGACCTCCTGCCACAGAGCTGGGGTTGTATGAGGGCTCCTTCTCCCCGCCTTGGGCATGTCACACTTGGGGCCCTTCTCTGTCTGATCTCCCCCAAAGTGGGACCTGCAGTGGAGGGTCCCACGGGGAGGGGAATTCAGCCCCTCCCAGCTGACTTCCCTCCCCCTTCCTCGCTGCGGTGTCTTTGTAAAGCTGTGGGAGCAGGGATAGTGGAGGATGCTGGCTCCAGGAGAAGGTTGGGAAGGAAGTTTCCCTGGACCGCAGCTCCCACCCCAGCTATCCCTAACCCAGCCCAAGAGGAAGGGACCTCACTCTCCAGCTTTGAGCAGCCCACACCACGCCTCCGGGACCCAGACTCACTAACTCCTCCTTTCTGAGCTTCCAGGGAGGATCCTAAGGGGCCAACTGCTTAAGAATACAGAGTCACTGGAAAAAGTGGATGTTTACTGGTTCCGAAGCTCGAACACAGAATACCACGCTACGTCAGCCTCCACTCAACAATCCGTCCATCCATCCATCCACCCACTCACCCACTAGCCCATTCTTCCCTCCCCCACATCAGTCCTTCCATCCATCCACCTCTCAGTCCGTCCGTCCATCCATCCATCCATCCATCCATCCATCCATCCATCCATCCATCTACCCACCCGTCTACTTATCCCTCCATTAATTCAGGTCATGCTCCCTGAGCTATGGCTGTGCCAGACCCTGGGCTCTGTGGACAAAGAGGATGAATCAACACAACCCCTGCCCTCGATGGGCTCCCAGTCTGGTCAAGGACCAGATGTGGAGACAGATACATGACAAGACAATGTGACAAGTGCAATTACCAAGCTACGAACAAAGAGCTGTACAAACACATTGGCCAAAGCCTGGAGGGGCTGGGGAAGGCTTGGCCCAGGAGGTGACATTCAGCTGAGTCTTGAAGAATGAGTGGCGGGCTCCCAGCCGGAGATGAGGGAGAGAGCTCAACCTGACATCTCTCAGGTGTCCTGTGACAGTTTTAGCTCCCCAACTAATAACTTCAGGGTTCAAACTAAATCCTCCCCAGCCACTGAGCTCAAACTTCATGCAGTCATTTTAGACCTTGAACTAAGAATCGGAGCCTCACAGAAAATAATCACCAGCCCCTCCCAAGGACATGATCTTCCCCTAGAAATCCCAGCACATGCATTTAGGGGGCTATGCTGTAGCTCTGACTAGCTGAGCAGACCCTTTGCCTCTCACAGAAATCCTGATCAAAGCTGAACCGTCAAGAGCAGAGCCCCAAGCAGTGGACATGCCATGTCCAAAGTCAAAGTCAAGCCAGGGAGTTGAGGCACAGTTCGAGGGTCACCGTTCCAAGCCCAGCCGGTGGGCAGTGCTGTGATTCAATTGCACTTCTGCCTAGTAGAGTTTCACCTAGACCTGAGACAAGGATTTGCATTCAAGTAGTTTATTTGGGACACGATACCAATAAACACTGATGAAGAAAGGGGATGTGAGGCAGGGAAGGGAAGGAAGCCCAGAAATGGAGTGTTGCTGAGTACATTACAGCCAAGGACCACTTGGGCTCAATCTCGCTGGGTCATTCTGTGAGACAGTGCAGACAATGCCCCAGAATGATCCCCCCAGAGGAGCTAGGAATCTGGGGTACTTATCCTCCAATTTCTACCCACCATTGGCTGAGGGCTGCTCCTGGGGCATCAGCACCCCAGCTCTTTGGCCTGGGGAAGGAGTCTCGGGCACTTACAGCAAAATCCTGCCAGCATGACTTGAATGTTGTGTGCCAAGGGGGCAGGGGCACAGCACTAACAGCTTCTGCTGCAGTGCCCAAGCCCGGACCACCTCTGATCGCGGCAGAAGGAGACAGGTTATCTTCTATGAGGGAAGTGTTAAATTTCAGACGCTCGAAAGAAATCTAAGTAATTGGGAAGCTTCAACTCCGAACAGTGATCAGTGACAACTCAAACAGATAGATGACATCCAGATGACAAGTGCCTGCCTAATAGGACTCAGGTAGGGTACAAAAGGTACCAGGACAGAGGTTCCAAAGAGCTTTAATGCAAATAAAAACCCGTGCCTGGGCACCATCCTCCTGGCCCCGGGGCATCACTGAGTAGTCCGTGGCAGGGATGGTGGCAGCGCAGTGCTGTGGTTGGCAGATTTGCCTCCCACCTACGGGGCAGCAGGAAGCGGTCGGGTTGGTTTGGCAGTAACAAGCACCAGAAAGCTTTGCTAAGCACCCAAGTCCACCCAGAGACCCTGATGGCAGGGCGAGAAGAAGCTGTGGCTGTCAGCCAGACAGGCAATGATCAGAGTCCTTTCCGTGGGAGGACTCGCAATGGACCCAGAGCTCCCGTTAAGTGTGGAGTAACTTTACTCCTGAATGTTACAAAATGAAACTCTACAAAGTGCCGAGTCACAGAAAACGCCAAGATTGTTCACACATGCAATAATGAGGCAATAAAACTCAACTATAAAGTTAAATAATTTACCATAAATATCTAAAGCTCTCAAATTATTCTCTACATTAACTGCCTATGTTTAAAATGATCTTTGCATTCACTATGTCACAGATGGCAAAAGCAGACAAGAGAGTCCTTGACAACTCTAACTGCAATTAGCCCTTCCCAGCTGCGGTGATTTAAAGGCCTTTTCAGTTACGCTGAATGAAACACCCGTGCTTTATAAATAAAGGCTTCACCAGGGCTGACAATGAAGTATTTGAAACGTACAGCCCCGAGCTGTTGGAGAGGGGGTGGCGGGAGCGTACAGTCACTACATCCTAAAGCCGAAGCCCTACACACCCCTCGCCCCATCTCCCCCTCCCCAGCCTCCTGCTCACTTGATGCTCAAACACACTCCCCCTCCCCCCCTGAGCGCAGCTCCCCGTCTCCTTCAACACATGCCCCACCCTCCAACCCTCCCCCCACAGACACACCCCCCCCACTCCCTCCCCACTCCCGCATCCTTTGTCCATCTTCCTACGCCAGCACATGCACCCACACCCTCTCCCCTCACACAGGCATACAGGGGTCAACACCCCTGCACGTCTATGTGCACACACCCCCCCATCCCTTCTCCCCTCTGCACGTGCGCACGCGCGCGCGCACACACACACACACACACACACACACACACACGGCTGAAGACATCGTGTATCACCAAGAAAGGTGCCCAGGACACGAACAATTTCTCAGTGTGTAAAGGCCAAATGAGGTCAACTGTCCCAGGTGGGAGGCCCGAGTGCCAGTGTTTGCGGCCGGGCCCAGGCGCCCTTGCTCACCGCTCTGGCTGGCAGGGGAGCAGGGCTCCCTGTGCTGGGGAGGAGTTGCCCTTCAACAGCGCACGAACACCTTGGAGACAGGAGGTAGGAGGCAGCTGCGGCAGTGTGCAAAGGAGGTCAAGGTTACCCTCTGATTGCCCCAGAGCGCTCCTCCCAGGGGCCTGGCTGGTTAATTGCTTGGAGTCTGGTGTGACGGAGGGAGCTGTCCGCAAAATGGCCCTTTGAATCACATGCTCCAATCTCTGGGATCCTTCTGGGAAGACCAAGCTCGGTCCCTCACTGCTTCCCAGCCCAGCCTTGCCCACCACGCAGTGGACACAGGCCAGGTCCCCACCCGGCCCAGAAAAGCTTGGTTGCTCCTCATGCTCACCCACTTTGGGGTCCACAGGGTCCTCTTCCTGGAGGTCCTGCTGGGGCCAGAGCTTGTCCCAAACTTGACCTCAGCCTGAAGCAGTCCTAACTCACAGCCTCACCCACCTGGTACCCACAGCGGGGCAAACACATCCCCCTTTGCTGAGCAATTACTTCATCCCAGGCACCATGCCAAGCCTCTTCCAGACTTTATCCCCTTTGAGCCTCACTGGCATCCCACAAAGTAAAGACTATTATTCTCATCCTCAATTTTCAGATGGGAGAACTAACACAGGGAGGTCAAGGAACTCGTCTAAGACCTTACACCAGGGGGGGGTAGGCGTTCAAACTCCAGCAGCGCAGCTTCAGAGCACACAGCCTTCGCCACTACACCGTAACGAGGCTCTCCCAGCTTGCCCTCCAGGTCCCTGTCCTGACTGCAGCCCTTAGACCAGCCAGGCTGAGCCCTGAGCCCCTGCCCAGCCCTCCCAGCTGCCCACCTCAGGCTTGGGGTCCTGTTTCTGAAACAGAAGCCGGCCCCGACAGTCATGACGCCCCATCTGCCTGGGCACCGCCTGTCCTCACTCCATCCTGCTGTGTCTGCTGGGCTAGGCTTCCCCTGCACAGCCACATCCACAGCATCTGGGTCCCCCATCACAAGATTCCTGCTTCATTTTCCAGCATTGCGGGGACCAGCAATGTCCCCCCATCCCTGAGAACTGAGAGAATTCAGGTGGAGCTGGCTCTGGACAGCCTCTGAGGCTGTTGGGAGGACCAGCCGGAAGTTCTAGAGACGCGTTTGGACTGCTGGAGGGCTCCACCCAGACCAGTTCCCATTAATTTGCTGTTTTTAATATTTGAGTTCCAGGGAGCTGCCTGGGCTGGTGCCCAACTTACAAAGGAGGAAAACAAAACTCATTTCCTCTAATAGCAAATGAAGGCAGCTACAGGATCTTGAGATCCGTTAGAGAAACGGATGACACCATTCCTTTGTAAGCATGGGTGTAAGCATGGAGGCATCACAAGGGACTGGTTTGAGGTCTGGAGCAAATAGCCATCAGATTTCCTGATGGGCAGCTACAAACCGCTGAGCCCAGGGCCCTGGCTGCTGGTGGTAGCCAGAGTTCCTGGGAGTGGGGAGAGTGGCCCCCGGGGGGCCACTGGGACCAGATAAGAAGGAGAATTACTTAGCTGCAAATGCAAGTCCAGGCTCTGCTGGGGCCATGTGCCTCCCGGAAAAGGGCAGTGATTTTGCCTCCATAGCCATGTGCCTGTGGAAACTGGGTCTTGGGTCCCCACCCACCTGTCTATCCCTCTGCTCCCCAGCTGCCCCCTCCTTGGCTGTGGGGGGCTGGGGTGGGGTGGGGCTGTAGACTACCCTGAGCTGCCTGAGGGAAGCACATGGGCTTCAGAGTCAGCACTACCATGTCCTTGTGTGACCGTAGGCAAGTCACTTCACCTCTCTGAGCCTGTCTTATAACTAGGAATAAAAGCCCTCACTTCACCTGGAGGATTCAATGAGCTCACGCAGGCGAGGCACCTAGCACGGTGCTGGTACATCACAGGTGCTTTATAAATGTCAGTTCTTTTACTCCTTCTCCCACTTCTCCTGGACTCCCCTTCACAGGAGTCCTAGACCATCACAGGTCAGAGCCCGAAGGGGCCACAAAAACCATCTTCTTTAACTCCTGAGCTTTACAGGCCCAGGGAGAGGCAGTGAGCAGCCCCAAGCACACAGTAGGGCAGTGACAGAGGCCAGACTCAAACCTAGTCCTGTCCCTTCCCGTGGCACCGCGGCTGCCCCCATCAGCTCACCTGCACAAGAGGTTGCTTTACGAGCTTCCCGGCAACAGCTTGTCATTTTACAGAGGAAAAACCAGGCTGGGGAGGGGAAGGGGTGTGGGCCACACCACCAGCAAGGGAAGAGGCGGGGATTTGAATCTAGGTCTCTGGGGCTCTAAAAAGTGCCCTTCCCGGGAATCTGCCTTTCCCCAGCTGAACGCTAAGATCCTTGAAGGCTGCGGCCTCAGGTTGTTTGCCCCTTCTAAATTCAGCCCTTGGCCAGCCCCGGAAAAAGTGACAGTAACAGCGAAGGTTCTCAGCCAGGTGGTGGGGAGGGCCTGGGACGGGCGTATAAGCCTCTGTCCAGAGGAACTCGTATCCTGTTGTGGGCTGAGAGGCACACCTGGTGGGAGAGGCTTGGCTTGGGGCCCCATGCTGGGGAGAGCTGGTGCGGCCAGGGCTCAGCTGCTCCCCGCGGAGGTGGTGCCTGGTCTGGTGGGGAGGGCAGACAGGGCTGCGATGGGGCCTGGGAGTCCGGGCAGGCCAACGTCTGGCAGGAAGATGCGGGGCTGACAGGGACGGCTCTCAAAAGAAAGCTTACTCCTGCTCTGCAACAGAGCTGGCACCTTCCCCACTGTTTGCTTCTCCTCGTGGCCAAGTTCACCAAACACCTGTAATGAGTGGACTCTGGGGCCCGGAGGGGAACAGATGCCGTCTTCTGCCCTTTGCAGAGTTTGGGGAAGTAAGGGAGGCTGACTTCGAGGAAGGAAGGTCACCCAGGTGAGAGAGGTCATATAAGGCAGGATGATCAAGGGAGACAGATGGTGTTGAGTAAGGCAGGATCCCAGGGTGGCTGGGGCGGGAGAGGGAGGCACGGGTGGGCTGGCAGGGGGCCTTGAACACCCACCTCAGGAAGCTGGACCTTAACCTGAGAGCAATAGGGAGTCATAGAAGGAATGGTAGCAGAAGAGGGCCATGATCAAATATTCATGTTAGAAAAGTCCAATTCTGGTGGCTGAATAACAGAGGGTGGATTGGGCGGACCTCCTAGGAAATAGTGGGTCCTGGTGGAAGACGAAGCTGACCACGACTGAGGCAGTGGTGATGGGGAAGGCCAGGGGTGGACGAGTGCCCAAGACGTGGGGAGGCAGAGACTAATCAGATGAGGAGGGTGAGGGAGCACGTGTTCCTACCCAGGACTTGGCGGATGGGGGTACTTTTAAGCACCACCATGAACAGTAGTCAAAACAGCTCAAGTTTCTGGAGCTCTGACTATGTGCCAGGCCCTGTTGTCAGCACTTTATGTGCATTAGCGCAGTTGATCCTAGCAGCAACTCTAGGAGGTGGGCACACCATCTTTATCCCCATTTTACGGATGAGAATGCTGAGTCACAAAGGGCTAAGTTGCTTCCCAAGGCCAAAGGAAATGGTGAGCTAGGATTAGAACCTAGTCTGACCCTGAGGCCTGAGCTCATGCCACCTTATTGCCCTGCAGCCCTGGGGTCAGATAAGAAGGTCAGTGCTGGACATGGCAAGTCCAAGGTGATCCAGGACATGTGGGTGGGCTAACAGGGAGAAAACATGGGCCTGAATCTCAGGCGGAATGGAAGTTCTGGAGGCATCAGCACGACGTGGTAGATGAAGCCTTGTGGGTGGGGTCATGGAGGGGACATCCAATGGATCAGCTGCAGAGAAAGAGCCGGGGAGAGTGATGGAGCGTGGCAAACCTAGGGTGCCATCTGCACATGCGCCGTGGGAGAGCGCGGGGTGGGGGCTGGTGTGAGGAGCGCTGGGCCTGGGGTCAGGAAGCCGGATTTGATGAGTCTCCGTGCTGCCTCTTGCTGGATGTACATCCTTGAACCAATATCTTAACTCAGAGCAGGTGAGCCCATTCTCTATCAAGTGGGGACGTTAATAATACTCTGTGCAGAGGGTATTTAGGAGGATAAAATGCGACAGAACTTTCAAAAGCCTTTTGTTAACAGGAAATCTGATGGCTATTTGTAAGTACCCTCACAGTAATGGTTATGTGATGTGAGCCTGGGCAAGCTCTGCGTAGATGACACCTGGAAGATGGGGAGGGGGTGTGGTGGACGCTGAGACACGCCGCCCAAATCCCCTTTAGGAAGAAAGGTTATTCCCCTTTACCCCCGCTGCCCAGAACGGCCCTCAGCCAGCAGCCCCCTTCAGGGACTGCCTCAGCCAAGGTCGTGCCTCCTTCCAGGGGTGCCCCATATAGAACAACTGATCAGCACAGGGGGGTACCAGCCAGGCACTCTCATCCCGGTGCAGTTCAGCTCAGAAGGGCCATCCCAGCTCCAGACCTTCTTATGGGATTTGCAGAGTCCCCGTGTTCCACTGCGTTGCGGCAACATTTCTCTCTGCCAAACCCTGCTTCCCCTCCCTCCCTTCACAGGTGTGGGTCCCGAGAGTAGTCCCTAATAAACACCCGGCCAGAAGATCACCAAGCCCTCGCGTCACCCAGACCATCGGTGGACAGTGCTGGCCATTATCTGGTTCTCCCTCCAAGGGAGCTGCATCGACCTCCCTGATGGACCCACACACTGTCCACACCAATGTGTGATCCACACCAATCAGGGTTATCCCCTTTTCTTAGCTCTGTGACCTAGGACAAGTTAATTCACCTCTCTGAGCCTTGGTCTCCTTCTTCATCAAATGGGCATAGGAGGCCCCACTTCACACAAGTGTTGTATTAAACTAGGAAACACTTCTTACGATCTTCACGCGCTGCCTGGTTATGTAACACGGGCTCAGACCTTTTGACCGTTAAGTCTTCTCATTCACAATTTCTCCAATAATTATACAAAGGTCTAGGCTTCAAGTTACTTTAAGCTGAGCAACCTTAAGCAAGTTACTTAATCTCTCTGTTCCTCAGTTTTATTATCTACAAAAATGGCACCAGTCCCATAGGGTTATTATAAAATCGAGTAGTTAATCCACAGAACACTTGGGGAATAGCGTTTTACCTGAAGTAGGTTTTCAATAGTTGTCGGCTGTTGTCTTCAGAACTCTTTTATCAGTTGGTCCCAAGAGCTAAATGCAGTACTATTGGCTACAGTCTCTCACAGGCAGAGCAGTGGGGTACTATCACCTCCCAATTTAGATCTTTTCCTTCTAATCATGCTGCCCAGAATTTTTGGAGAATGATTCTTTTCAGCCACTAGTTGCCACACCACACCGAGCATCATTCTAAGATTCCTGGGGGGAAAACCCACCCCTAAAACTCTTTCACACATACTTTCATAGCATGTCTTTGCTTTTTGACTCTTGCCAGATTCCGAATCTGTGTGTTAGGCACCACCTTCATCTCTGTGACAGTTAACCTTCTTCGTTTTGGTTCAGCCTGGGGAAAGCCCTTCACAAACAGAAGAGCAGAGAGAGCTTTGCAAATAAGACAGAGAGACACTGCCGGTGACCTCCGCAGAGTGGTGGGGATGGAGTAGGAGCTGCTGGAGACTGGCCTGGGCAGATGTCCACCAGGGGGAGGGAGCGGTTTCATGAAGACCACAGAGCCATCAAGATCCTTAGGAATGTTGCTGCTGTCCTCCAACGTAATTGCAATTTCCCACAATTTCACATTACATGTGAAATTAATAAGCATACTTATACCAGCCACACCAGCAATAATAACAATTATCACTATTGTTCACGGTGGTCATGTTCCATCCACCACATCTGTCGAAAGGGCAGCCCTGGGGCACCTCTCTTTTGTATCTTGTGACCGTCCAACCCTCCTCCCTTTGGGCTTCAAATGATTGACTAAGGCTGGCAGCCCATCCACAGGTTGGCCAAAGCCCACGAGAGTGGCCTCAGGTGAAAAGCTGATGGTCCCACCAGATCCCTTCTCGTGGGAATCTGAACGAGGCCAGGCTGAGCACGAAGTGGTGGGTAGCGGAAGCTGAAAGGTCACGAAGTTAGGGAGGAGGATGGAGAGGTCATGACAGACCACACGCAAGTGACAGGCACAGGGGGCAGGAACAACGTGCGAGCACAGGCGCCAAGGCAGAGAATAGGGTGAGGAGGCAACAGGCAGGAAAGCAGGGCGGAAACCGGGGAACCTGAGTCCAGTCTGTGGGGCACTCCTGTGGCTGAGGTCCCCAGGGACATCCCGGACCCCAAGTACTCTTCAGCCTCTGCTCTGCTGGAGTCCTGGTTCTTTCACTGTTACTGGGTCCCATACACACGTCCCCTGGCAATAAACCCTCGTTACCTGAGATCACCAGAGGGAGTCTGCTTCTAGCAACCCATATCCTCTGCCTATGAGCCGAGGGCAGAGCCCTGTGGCACTCCAGCAGAGACCCCTTTCCGTGTGGACAGAACACCATCAGTGCGCAGTTACTAACCCACCTTGACGTCTGCTCTTCTCCATCTTGTCCACAAGGAGAGCTTGAGAAGCTTCTCCAAGCACCTTGCTGAATTCAGGCATAGGTATTCCCCTGGTCTAAAGTTGGCTGACCCCTCCAAGAAAGTTTCATCTGGTAGAACTTGGCCTCACACCTAATATAGCATGTGACATGTGACAGGTCTTCAAGAGAACCTGGTTTTCGTTTATGGTGAACCCGTGTTCACCAACCTCAGCTTCAAGCAAGCTCCCTGATCGGTAGTTTCTGGAAACCACTCTCCCTTTTGAAATCTGCCCGTGCCCAGTCTCCCAGGACTCTCCCATCCTCTGTGCTCCAGAAGTCACTGGCAGTGGTTCAATCATCTCAGTGGCAAGTTCTCCCAGTGTCCAGGCAGGGGGGGCTTCGGTAAAGCCCACCCTGGGGCTGTTTCTCTCCCTGAGGCCTGGGCTGCCCCTTCAGGCTGACGATGCTTCCCCTCAACAGTAAAAGCAAAACAGGAGTGAAGTGTCACCTCTGTGTCCCTCGTCACCCAGCAACGTGAAACCCTTCTCTCATTCTCAATAGAAATTGAAAAGACTTTTTACTCTCCTCTGGCCTGCCTTCTACTCCCTTCTTCCTCCACTCCACAGCCCATTCAGGGGCTAGTACTGCATGTCTCTTAAAGGGAAGGGCAATCCTATGTATTGGACATGAGCTACACACCCATCACTGTGGACACAGCGCATGCAGGAATTCTTCAAGTCTCACAACCTCCTTTCCAAGAAAAGAGAAGTTGATAACTGACCCAAGGCCACGCAGCAAGGAAGAGAGTGGCCAAACCAGACCTTGAACCCTAGTCTGTTGAACTTGAATCCTGCCTCCAGCACTGACCACCTGTATGACTTCGGGCAAGTGTCATAATCTGCTTCAGTTTCCTCATCTGAAAAAAAACAAGGTGACCAACATTTCCTAACTCATGGGCTGCTATGAGGATTATTCCTGCCATTGTAAGAAGGATGTTTAGCACCGTATCTGGCACTCAGTAAATAACAGCCATTTGTATGATGTACGGTTATTTTCTCTAGGCATATTCTATGTACTGCTGTAAAGTCTCAGCATTCGAATCTGGGGAATGATGGGCTCCGGGAATCACACCCCTTCTGATGTGCCTTCTTGATTAACCTCCCTTCTTTCCATCCTTGGAACACGACCCCTATAAATCCAATCTCTTCAGAGAGCTCCCTATGCAAGCAGGCAGGTTTCCTTAGGAATCACCCGACACCCCTCTATTTCCTGGGGTCAATTTGCAACTATACCTTCGGAAACAGAAGCCTGCAATTTTCCCAGATTTCTGAGCTCTGTCTCAGGCCACAGAACGCTGCTCATGATATGTCCTCTGAGCCTTAATACATCACTTGCTGAAGCTTGGGCTGCATCCTCCTCTGACATCACACACAGAGCTGGACCCCTCCGTGCCCCTTCATCAGCCACCTTCTTTTTGACCAGAATTAAGTCCCAGGTGGCTCCTCCGGTCATGTTCTCTTTGTTCTGGGAGCTGGAACTTTCACCAGGCAAGTCAAGAACTCATTGGAGGCTGTGTGCAGGTCCAAGGATACACCTAGCTGCTGTCTGGAGGTCTGGTTCCCCCGTCACCGCCATCTCTGCCTCTGCATCAGCCTGCGGTCACCACCAGGAAAGCAGCTCCACTTCCTCCATTACCAGGCCAAAGCCAAAAAGAGGGGAACCCCAAGTATCCAAGTTCTCCCTTTCTGGGATCTTGTGGAAAAGGCCTCTGATAGCAGAATGGGGAGAGGCAGGTCTGGTTTGGATCCTGGCTCTCCACTTGCTTACCTGGTCACCATGGGCAAGTCTCTCTGAGCCTCAGTTTCTTCAGCCACAAAACGAAGCTAATCCCACCAAACTCACCAGGTTGCAGGATAAAATGAGATGATGCTCGTAGGGCACATGACTTAATGCTAACAACTCACTATTCCAGGGCAGATGCTTCAGAGACCACTTGGTGAGATGAGCAATGGGCAGGCCTTCCCCATCATCCTGCTTTGCTCGGACTGAATCTCCCAGGGAGATGTGGGATTTCCAGTGCTAAAACTGGAAAAGTTGCTGGCAACCTGGGACAAGTTGGTCACCCTCCCTTGAGGATCTACCTGGAGGACAAGGCTACTCAAAGGGACCTGGCTCCATTTGGTCCTAAGCTGAGGAGCTAGTGGGACGAGAAGGGAAGACCAAGAAGATGTGGAGCAAAGAAGATTCTTCAGGCAGAGATGTGTGTCAAGGCAGGGCCCCTCCCCTTAGCTTCCCCACCGGGTGTCAGGGCATCCCCGCCCCTGGAGGGGAACAGAGGCATCTCTGTCGCCTGTAGCTCCCCATTCAGTTAGAACTCAGTTGGGGGTAGGAGGCGAGACTTCGCTTCCAGGGGGGCTGCCCCACTGTGTCCCGGCTTCTGAGTACATGGTGGTGGGTGGTGCCTCCCTCTGAGACAGTGGTTCTCAACAGGGGGTTGTTTGGCCTCCCTCCCTGGGGTGGGGGACATCTGGCAATGCCTGGAGACATTTTTGGTTGTCCCAGCTTGGGGGGAGGGTGCTTTTGGGGGTCCAGTGGGCAGAGGCTGAGAATGCTGCTAAACACCCTGCAATGCACGGAACAGCTCCCACAGCAAAGGCGTATCTGGCACGAATGTCCAGAGTGCAGAGGCTGAGGACCCCTGCTCTGGGGGAGCCAGAAGAAGCTAATTCTGGATGGGGACCTGGGAACCAAGGGTTCAAGGAGCTCCCCCCGCCAAATGTGTCTCCAAACTGAGCTGCCCCACCCCACCCACCAGGCAGGAAACTGGATACTCCCATCTCCACCAAGTCAAAACCGGGAGCAGCAAACGCCAAGGGCAGACCCAGCAAAGTGGCGGGTGGGTGGGGAAGGGACAGGCACTTCTGGCGTGAGGCTGGCAAGGAGAGAGCTTTATGGCTTGTTCTGTTCCGAGTTTTAATTAAGCATCTCAAATAAGGATTTAATTGGGCTGTAACAAGCCAGGCTATTGTATGCGAGAGAAACACCTGGGGATTATTAGAAAACATTTTTAAGGCAGTAAAGCTGCAGCAAACACTTGCAGTTGTTAAATCAGGAATTGTAATTCCGGAGCTCAACGCCACACTGTACAGGGAGGGAGAGCCAGCGCCCCCTCCGCAGCACTGGCCCGGAGGGGCAGGCTGGAACCACACCAGGAGCGGTGAAGGAGCCCCAGGCAGAGGGACTCAGTCCAAAGCCCTTGCCAGCTCCTCTCAGGCTGCTTCTGGGGAAAATAAAGAGTGGCCAGGCCCAGCCTGGGAGGGGCCAGGATGACCAAACCCAGCCCGAGCAGTGCCATGAGCGTCAGGCCCAGCGTGGGTCCTAAGAAAGATCAGGAATGACCAGACCTAACCTGGGTGGGGTCAAGGTGGACAAGCCTGAGTCCTGGAAAGGACAAGACCAAATCCAGGCTAGAAGGAGCCAGGGGTGGCCACGCCCAGCCTGGGAGGAGCTTGGGGGGACTGGCCCCTTTTTATTGGCCATCTCTCCCCCAGCTAGAATTGAAGCTCTATTAATGCAGGGACCAGGATCTGTTTTGCTCCCTGGCGTAAATGCAGAGCATAGAATGCCTGGCACACAGTAGACGTAGCTGAATGAATGAGTGGGAGGGGGCAGTGGGGTCTGGGCCCATCTTATAAGGGCCAAAGCTGGCCATGCCACTCCCTCAAGCCTAAGTTTCTGACTGGAGGGCACCAGTAAAACAAGCAGTCAATAACCTGGTCTAGATTTGGGGATGGGAGGCCCGGGCCAAAATGTTGCCTCCTGCTGGGAAAGTGGCCTAAAACATCACCATTAGGGGCCCTTTTCCACCAAGTTCAAACAGGAACCCTTCCCTGACCATGCCCTACTGCTGGTCTCCCTGGCACCCCATCTCACTTTTGTTAGGGCCTGACCACAGGGCCCTGTAACTTAACACAGACTCCCCAGTAAGACTGTGGCCTCCCCAGGAACCAGCCGCATGTCTAGGGTACTCTGCATCTCCAGCATTGGCCAGGGCCTACACGCAGAAGACACTTAGTAAGGATCTGTGAGGGTTACTCATGGATGAACTGATGACTGACAGGCGAGTACCAGGAGCATCTTCTTCATCTCGGCTGTCATTTATTGGACTCCCCACCCTATGCCAAGTGCTGTCCGTAGCGCTTCACTTGCACCATCTCACCCAGCCCTCCTGATGGCTTTGTGATGTGGCATTATCAACTCCATTTTACAGAAGAGGAGCTTGAAGCTCAGAGAAGCCCCCTTTACCCACCTCTGTTACTCCTCGCACAGATCCCTAACATCCTACTGTTGAAGGGAGCCCTTCTCCCAGCCTGTGAATGGCAGTCAGAATTTCAGTTCCAGGCAGTAAGGGAAGCAAGGCAAGTCTTTGGGCCCCCAGAACCACTGAAGGGCCCTTCCCAGTGGCTCAAGCCCAAGGGGCTTCTGAGGCTCCTGCTATGTCCTTGGACATCCACCTGCAGGGTCTACCGTTCCCATCACACCCCCTCTAACCCTGTCCTGCTCAATTCTGCTGAACTTCAGAAGTAAGGGGGGGTATGTATTAGGAGTGGGAATGAAGGAACAGGGATGAGCGTCCCACAGACACCAGACCTGGGAGGGCAGCTCAGGTGACCTGCTGGGACGTGGGAATCAGAGTGGAAGGCTCAGGTGGCCAAGACTGGGGGCTTGAATGCATAAGGGCGGGGGGAGGTGAGTCAGTTACGCACGTTAGGACAACCCAGGAATCAGAGCACACGGTTCGGGGACAGAGGTGCACGGCCTGGGGAAGCGGCCCAGGTGCACCGAGGTGGGAGAGGCAGCTACAGGGGCCGATGGAGGAGCAGATCATCTCTCCAGACCAGGGCCGGATGTTGCTTTCTCAGGAGGAAGGAAACTGCAAGTCAGGCACAGGTGTGGGGAGCCAGGTGAGCACCAGGGCAGGTAGAGAGCTCGGCATCAGCATCTGACCTTCAGGGTTGCCTTCTGAAAAGGTCCTTTCTGGGAAGCACCCTGAGGCTCTAAGTCTAAGTCTATCTCCCCGGTCTCAACCAAAGAGGCTGCAGCAGCTGGAAAGGGGCCTTAAGGAATGGTCACCTAATCCGCCCCACCCAGCCCAGACTTTTCAGCTCTCCCCCCAGCAGCAAGGGCTCATCACAGTGCAGCCAGGTCCTCTGGCTGGGCCTCGGGGCAGCACACTCAGTCCACTCGCCACAAAAGGCATCTGCAGGGCAGGGACCAATTGCCATCCTTTTAACGTGGGTGACACATCCCAGCTTCAAAGTGCTGTTTCAGGACTTGTTCAAACATCCTTCTCACTGAGGCCCTGGGGACCGGACTGCGATTTCACATCACCTCTCCTCTCCCCTCCTATTCCTCATCCCTGCTTACTTGTCTCCTAAAAACTTAGTATTATCAAGCACCCTCTACATTTTCCTTTAACTATGACGCCTGTGGTTAGCGTCCCAATAGAATGCAGGCTCTCTGAGGGTAAGGATTGTTGCTGTCTTACACTCTGCTCACTCCCCAGTGCTTGCTGGAACAGTGCCTGGCACACAGTAGGCTCTCAGGGAATACTTGTTGAATGGTTGAATGAATGACCTTCAGAAATCCATCGTCTCATTGGATCTTTTGGCCCTCCTATCATTAAGGTTGACAAGACAGGTATTATTTTTATTACTTCACCCACATATATGAGTGAATAATAATTACAGTACTAACAGCCAACTTTATTGAGCACTTCCTATGTGCCAGGTCCTGTGATAAATGTTTCACACCCATAAATCCCGTCAATTCAATCTTCACAACAACCCTAGGAGGTTAAGTGCTATTAACCCAATTTGACAGATGGGGAAAATGGAGTTCAGAGAAGTAAGGTAACTTGCACAAGGTCACACAGCCATGTGCCAGGCACCACGCCAAGTGATTTATGTGGATCCGATCATTTAATGCATATATCTGTCTTGCAAGGCAATAATTCTATTTTATGTAAAAGGAAACTGAGGCCCAGAGAGACGCAATGACTTGACAAAGGTCACCCAGGCAGCAAGGTGCAGAGCCCAGATTCAACCCCACATCTGTCTGAGTCCAAACTCAGCCTCCTTCCCGCTATGGCCACCTGGGCAAGGAGCTTCCCATCAGAAGTGAGCATTCAAAGGGACCTGAAATCAGAGTGGAAGAGAAGGTGAGTCTTGAAAACAGTGGCCTAGGTCCCAATTCCTTTCTTGGGTCACAATGCCTTTCTTGGGTCACAATGCCTGTGGGGAGTCTTCCATCTCTGAAATCCACATGTAACAAACATCCACTGGTAATACATACCAAAGCATTACACTGGGCCTTGATTTGACTTAATCCTCAGCGGTACCCGGCTGCAGAGGTTAGGGAGTAAAATGCATAAATAGCATCCTACTTCAATTTCTGTCAATAACTATCCAAGGATATTCCTGGGATCACCAACCAGTAATTTTCATTCATACTTTACAGAACTGAAATGCCTTTGGATGCTGTGAATGGATGTCCCACGTCCCCCACCCGTGCTGCCCATCGTACTCAGCAAGATGAGCTCCCATGAGCCAATGGCTTCATTTTATTGTCACAGACCAGGAGTGGCTGAGATAGACAAGTCGTCCTTCATCTGCCTATTGTCAGAAAGAACTGTCTGAGATCAATTGTTCTAAAGCAAAAATCAATTGTGTTTGGCAGTTGTCCTCTTAAATTTAACGAGTTTATATTCAATAAGTCTACACAGCAGGGAGCTTAACTTAGTTACTTGGGGGATGTTCCGCACCTGATCCCCAGGCAGGAAGCCGCGAGCTCTACCCCTGGCCCTCCTCGGGAACACTGGGGAATTTCTCTCCGCTCCTGGAGGGCCCTGTGCTGGTTGATAAGAAAACCTTCCAGACCAGAATCATCACACCAGGAATAGAACTGTCCATCTGTTCCTTTGTAGGAACAGTCACAGGACTGGCTTTGAAGAAAAAACCCAGGGCCCTTCTCCATGTTGAAGTGAGAAGAAAAGTTTCAGTAGCATCTTCAATTCCCTCAAAAGAAGGCTTTGAGGGAATTTGCATTTCCCTGGGGACAGAACCCTAGACAAAGAGTTGAATGCTGGTAGTTTATTTGGAGGTGATCTAAGGATACCTGGGAAGGGGGAGGAAAGGGAGCCAGGGAAAGGAAGGCAGATGATAAATGGGTGCATCACCAAGCAAATTGCCACTGTAGGCAGGTGGCGCTCAATCTGGCCACTGCCCGCTGCTGGGGACCTCTGGGAGGTAGTGTGGAACCTGCCGCAGTTATCCCAACTGACGGGAGAGGAAGCTGGGATCCTGGTGGATCCATCCTTGTCCTCGCCTCTATAGGAGGAGCTGCAGGTATTCTCAGCGAGCAGCCTGGGCTTGCAGAGGAATCTAAAGGGATATACGCTCAGCTAAGGAGTGCTCAAGACAACCCACTGGGGAGAAGAGGAAATTATTAACTCCCACCTACGTTGATTTGCATCTCATCCTTTTTAATTACCTATTTTCATGTATGATTTATTAAGTACATAGCAGACTGACCTGGGCGTACTTGTAGACAATCTATAGAGGATAAATCACATTTATTGGGATACATGCTAAATTTTGTTACTAATGGGTGATCATTATCGATCAAAGAAGCTTGGCGATCACTGCTCGAACTTAAATGGGAGCTGACTCCATCTAACTAAACACCTGGATGTCAGGTCTTGCCAAAGATGGTCGCCTCAACTGTCTGTTGCCCAACACTAATCCAAAGTCTGATGGAGAAAAATGGCATTTTGGAGAACAGGCAGAAGAACAGGCTGGCCACTGATGTCTCCAGTTATTCTCCGATTTATCCTTGATCAAGCTGTGCACTCGGACCTCACGCCTAGGCTCCTGGCTCGGTTTTGTCATTATGTGTTCTGTTATTATGCCTTCAGCTGACAGGAAAAACAGACAGAATACCAGACACATCTTAGGAAATCTGCTACTGCCATTTGTTAGAAGGATGCTGTCTTTCTCAGCATCTTCCTCATAAAGCCCCAGATGAAAAAATTATTTTCAAATGACAGGTTAATAAAAGCTTAATTTTTGTCCCAGAGATACTAGGGTGATTTTTTTTCACAAAGGTAAAGGTATATAACTAGTAGTATTTCCCTTTGGCCACCAGGGAGTGCAGAGTCAAATGTTCGGGCCAATTACAGCAACAGTAATGGACGTCATGACTTAAACATAGCATTCTCTTTTTCCTCCTAGGAAACATTATATTTCTAATTTATATCTTTTCTTCATCCTGAATTCTTTGAACGATAAGTTGACTATCTTATTATGTAATTCTTGTAAACAACTTCAAATTACTTTCGTGGAATGAGATGAAGTAGTTACTAATTTATCGATTAAAAATTAAGCCCTGCCAATGATGGTCCAAACAGCACTTCTGGACACAAAGAAGAAACATCAAAGATGCCCTCCTGAGTCAGTGCCATGGTATTTCAGCCACTGAGTCTGCCTTGGACTTGAGAAAGAGGAAAGTCCTTTGCTCCACCTCCACGATATCAGCCTCAAAAGGTGAAGGCGCTTGAGATTCAGGGTCTGGAGTGCGGCAGGGTCTGGGGTCTGGGGTCCGGCCAAGAGGCTCCGAGCCTCCACACCTCCCTGACCCTCGCCCAAGTGGAATCACCGCTCCTTTTGTTTTCATTTGTCCCCTGAATCAACTCCTGGCCTTTCTGAGCAACTGACTATAAACCCACATCTCTCTCCAAACTCCTCTGAACCACTTCTTTGAACTTATCCTGAAACTTGTCCTTTCCGGTCCCAGGCCAGACCTCTTCAGTGGCTACTAGAGAGCCAGGATGCCTTCCTTCTCTGGTCCCTCTGTCTGTACAAATTCTGAATCCAGCCCCAACAGCTGCCACCCTTCTGGACTGACGAGGCCACCTCTAGGCATTCTTTCCGCCCCGCCCCCTCGCCCCACTGGCTCCCCAGGTGGGCAGAGGAGGGGAGAGGAGGCAGGGAGTTGGGAGTGGCTCCTGCTGCCTGTCAGGAAGCCCAAAGCCAACCTTAGGGAGGGTTGAAGGGAGGAAGATGGAATTCATGAAGCAGCACTTGGCCAGCCTCTGGCTTCAGCACCCCTCAGACACACGCAGGCCACAGGCACACACACAACACACACATGCACACACACATGCACACATCCAACACACCTACACATGTACACACACATGTACACACACACACACACACACCAGAAAACACCAAGGAAGCATGACCGGTGAAAGCTGCTCTCCAAAAAAACCACACATCAGAGGGAGGAGGAGAATGGGACAGAGCAGAAAGTCACACGTTCCTGGGTCTAATCCCCGCTCCACAGCCCACCCTCCAAGGGGGCTTGGACAAGCCTGGCACCTTCTCTGAGCCTCGATTTCCTTATCTTTAAAGCAGAGATAAGGATCCCAGCCTATCTCACAGAGGGTGGATCAAATTGAAAACGCTGCCCAAAAGGGCTTTGGAAAGGATAAGGAATCACACAAAGAAGTAGAGGATTGTTCCTGCAACTGTTCCCTCTGAGAGCTAAGTGACCCCAGAAGAACCAGGGAGAAAGTGAGCTTCAAGACGTGGGGCAGGGCGAGGCCTGGAGTCCCCACCTTCCTGCCCTTCGTCCAGATGGAATCACCACTCCCTTTGTCTTCATTTGTCCTCCTGAATCAACAGGCTTGAGTCTTCAGGGAAGGGGTCTCCAGGGGTCATCAGGAGGTCATCTGGTCCCTCCCCAGGCTCCATGCCTGGTGTCCCTTTGTTGTCACTTAACTGTGTGTGTGTGTCTGTATGTGCATATCTCTGTGTAGGTGTGCATATGCATGCACGTGTGTGTCTGTGTGTGTGTGCACGTGTGTCCTCTAAAGCTTTCCAATGGGGGAGATTTCACGTGTGACTTAGCATGGTGACCACAATGGGGACAGTCATGATCTGTAGTGGCTGAAGCCCCCATTTACAAAACACCTACTGTGTGTAACCAGAGCAGCCTCATATCCCTCCCCCCGAGACCCCTGGATTCCTCCCATAGGTGCAGGCCCTTCAGATCTCTGGGGCCCACCCCAGTTGAGACAGAAAGGACTTAACCAGTCAACCCTGTACCATGGAGAGTGGGCCCACCATCAAGAGCTCCCTTGGCCAGCCTGGAGCCTCAACCTTGTTCCCTGGGTGTAGCAAGGGATCCTGCTTGTTTTCTGGGCTTGAGTGCTGGTCTCAGGCACCCGCCTAATAGCCTCTTCCCTCTAAGGACAGTTAATCCAATGACAGAACCCCCAATCCTGGCCCACTTTTGTCTGCTGCCTTGGACCTCCGAAGCTTACCTGCACCTGGGATTCCCCCTCTGGGCTCTGTCACTTTCTGGCCATTCCACTGCCCCATGTTGTACCTCACTGGTGGCCCTGTTTGCCTGGGTCCCTACCTGACCTTGGCTGCCAGCCCCTCTGGACATCACGCTCTGCCATGAAAGGACCAGGCCCCATTCCCTACCTGTGGCTGCATCTCTGTCCCCAGCCTCCACCCCCAGGAGGGATGGCTCTGCCCTCCCGGACAGTCCGAGTCCCATCCTATCGGACCAATCTGCCCTCCCACATCCACTAAAAGCCACAGAGGGACTCTCCAAGGTACAAGCAGACCTATTTTATTGTGCTTCGATTTATTGTGCTTCACAGACACTGCATTTTTTTACAAATTGAAGGTTTGTGGCAACCCTGTGTCGAGCAAGTCTATCGGCATCATTTTCCAACAGCATCTGCTTACTTTGTGTTTCTGTGTCACTTTTCAGTAATTCTCACAACATACCGAACTTCTTCATCATTATTGTATTTGTCATGGTGATCTATAATCAGTGATCTTTGATGTAACTACTACAAAAAGATTTCGACTCGCTGAAGGCTAAGATGATGGTTAGCGTTTTTTAGCAATAAACTATTTTTTAATTAAGGTACATACGTAGTTTTTTCAGACATAATGCAATTGCACACTTAATAGACTACAGTATAGTTTAAACGTGACTTTTATATGCACCGGGGAACCAAAAAATCTGTGTGACTCGCTTTATTGTGATACTGGCTGTGTTGCAGTGGTCTGGAACCCAACCCACAATATCCCCGAGGTCTGCCTGTATTGGGAGGCTAGGGGGTAGAGGCACGCTCCCCTGTCCTAGACCTCAGGGTGCGCAGCCAAGTGTAAGAGCAGGTGCAGCCTCTGGAAAGTCAGATAACAAGGCAGGCATTGGGTATCTGACAACAAAGGAGCCAAGTTAACAAGAGGGATCACTGGGGCTGGGCCACCAGGGAGGTACACAGAGGAAGCAGGATCTGATCTGGGCCTTAAGGGGTAGAACACAGATGGGCAAAGAGGGTGGGAGGGCTGGCCAGGCAGCAAATGGCTGTCGGAGCAAAAACCTGAGGGTGGGAAACTGTAAATCACTGCATCGTTCATTCATTGGTTTAGTCATTGACTGATTCATTCATTCATTCATTCATTCAGCAAATATTCATTGAGCACCTACAGTGTTCTAGACACTCTCCATGGCACTGGGCATATTGTGGTAAATAAAGAGACAAAGGACCCATCCCCATGGAGCTCTCTCTCAAGGGGGTTACGGCTGCAGATGAGGATGAAAAGGTAGGTGGAGGCCAGATCATGGAAGGCCTTGAATGCCAGGCTGAGGAGGTTGGGCTTTATCTTGCAGGCACTGGGGAGCCCTTGAGGGTTTCTGAGTGAGGGTAATGTGACATGCAAAGACATATGAAAGACTGAGAATCACTGACAAGAAAGGTGGGAGCGGATGCAACAGAGGAGGGCGTGGACGTGAGTCAGTGGGGAGCGAGATAGGGAAACAGGAGGCCTGAGGCTGGTGGGAGGAGCCTCCTCTCATGGACCGCTGTCTGCTTCCTCGGGGCCTGTGGCCCTCCAGCCTGCGTCTAAACACACAGCTGTCAGAGCCAAGTATGAATTCCAGAACTTGCAGGGCAAACTCCAGCTGCGTTCACTGGGGCAGGGCTTCTCCCGCTGGCCTCCGGGCCTCAGCCCTCTCAGGCTCCCAGCAACCTTAATAATGCAGTGGGGGAGGAACTCAAAGGCCTGGCAAGGCCTAAATATAGCCAGCCAGGCCACGTGTAGAAACGCTTCCGTGAATTTACTTAAGAGCAGAGGTTGGCATGTTCCACTGGGGACTGCACTTTGTTTCCAGATCAAGCCAGCCAGCCTGAGCCTGATGGTCCCTCGGAGCTTTCTTTAAACACAGAGAAAACATTAAATGATTTTCTGCAAAAGCCTCGGCATGAGAGGAGACAGCTAATGGGAGGTTGGAGTCAAAGGCTTTTCCTGGTCAATGCTCTGCAGGACTCAGGTGAACTTATTTGCTAAGAATCTAAATCCCTCCGGACCAAGGGCAGGCTCCATGCCAACCAGGCATGTGCGTCCTATCAGAGCTCCGTTCCCTGTCACTGGCGGGACGGTAGGGGGAGGGAGGCAGGGCAGTCAAGACCAGGCCCGAGATGAACCGTCCGCAGCTGCAGAACAAATGTCAGAAGGGCAGTGGCTTTGCTGTGCTGAGCGCCTTAGGAGGTGGGGACAAGCCTGTCTCCATTTCACAGGAGAGAACACTGAGGCCTGGGAGGGCCTAAGGAACTTGCCCAAGGTCATGTAGCGAGACAGGTGCAGCCAGGAGTTGAACTCTGGGCTACCTGTCCCCAGAGCACTTCTTAGGACCAAGACTCTGTTCCACAGCCCCGAACCACCAGCACTTTGGCCCTGCAAGCCCATCTCTTCGCTGAGATGCCCCCCAGGCAGGAGAGAGGTCCCTGCCTCAGCCCAACGGTGTGCCCACTCCCCACCCCAGCCTGCCAGCTGCCCTGAGTTCTGCCTTTCAGAGCATCCTGTCCATTATAGAGCCTCCTCCTCCTTGCTGAGTCTCACACACGGAAGCCGAACTCAGAGTCACCTCGACTCAGCAAACAAGCACGGGAGGCCCCACCATGCACATGGCTCCGAGATGCTATGTGCAGGCACCATGTGAACGCTCTTTCATGTCATAACCCATTTAGGTCTCCCAACGAGGGAGGTACTATCATCACACCCATTTTGCAGATGAGGAAACTGAGGCCTAGAATAGATAGACAACTTACCCAAGATCACGCAACCAGCAAATGACAGAGCTGAGAGTCAAACCAGACAGCCTGGCACCAGACTCTGTGTCTCTAACCACAGAGCTCAGGTGCCAGGGAGAGGCTGAGGAGGGAAGAGTTGCTCCTACCCGGGGGACCTTGGAAAACCTCCTGGAGGAGGTGGGAGCTGACCTTGATGGATGTTGGCAAGGGTATCCCAGGCAGAGAGGACCAAGTGAACAAACGGCTGAGTGCGTGCTGGCATTTGGGAGTCATCGGGTCTGGCTGGGGACAAGCGTACAAATCTTGTGGGGAAGCTGCACAGGGAGGACACGAGAACAGCTCCACGCTATGTTCCTACTGTGCGCCACGCCCTGGGCTAAGCACTTTCCAGGCATTTTCTAAACACCGTCAACCACACGTGGTTGGTCCAATGATTACTTCTTCACTTCACAGTTGAAGAATGGCAGTCCTGCAAAAGAGGTGAAGTGACTTGTCCAAGGAGACCCAGGTAGGGGGCTGAGCATGGTAGGAGCCAGGCAAGGCTTCTGAGGAAGGCGGTGATGGGACACAGCCCTCATCCAGCCTTCACTTGTGGCAAACCAAGCAGGAAGCCAAAGGAAGGTGGGAGTGGACCTGTGACAGGAGGACCCTGGAACCTGGGAGCCACCCAGCTCGCACCGGGGGCTCAGCTGCTCTTAGAGCCCTGGGTCCCTGGTGGGCCAGGAGCCCCAGAAGTGGGAGCCATCACCATAAAGGTTAATGTGCCCAGTGCAAGCTTGCCCGAGACTAACACACCGTATCTCACCTCCACTTCTCATTCCATCCTCTGACCACTATGCACCTCTCCTCCCTGCACCCAGAGCACCCTGGGTGGGGAGGGCTTTGCCTTTTACTATCAAGGGGACTTCCAGAGTCTCATGGGGATAACAGAGGACAGAGTAGAGAAAAAGAGCAGCCTTGGGGGTCAGAAAGCTCTAAGGGCAACTCCTGGTTCTACACTTGGGGAGCTGGGGGGCCCTGGGCAGGTTTCTTCATCTGTCTGAGCCTCAGTGTCCTCATCTGTACAATGGGGGTGAGAAGCCCTACTCCATGGGGTCTGTGTGGGGACTGAAATGGCTGTAAGGGCACCCAGGATGGTGCCAGAGCACAAGGCAGATGATGATTAAACAAACACCGTGTGAGCATAGTGGCGGTCATTGCAAAATTCTCTCAACTTTTCTGTATATTTCAAATGTTTCATAATTAAATGTTGGGGAAAATAAATACCATATTTTCTTCCCCGGACACTGCAAACCCAGCATCAAACTCAAACAAAGCAACCCACCTAGATGCATCTTTCTGGCTATTCCACATGGGGAAAGACACAGGGTTTGGGGCAGGTGATGGTGAGAGCCTGGGGATGGCGCAGGGCTCTGTGCTCTTACTGTGTCCCCCACCCGACCCCTGGGTGAGGGATGGCCCAGCTACCCGGTTTGATCCGAGCTCCACCGCCTCCAATAGAGCCTGGTCAGAAAACTCAACCTGCTGATTTCTGAGAAATGTCAGGGAGATGAATCGTGGCCCATACCTTGCCCCTGAGTCAGGCGAGAATTAAGTCATTATCATAGAATTAGAACAATGAGATAATTCCAGCCCATCTCTCTGATTCTTTCTTTGGCAAAAAGGAAGAGGCAGCTGTGTTATAGTTAAGACCGGGCTCTGAATTCAGATTGTCTGGGTCCAAATCCAATCTCTACCATTTATTCAGTGTGACCTTGGGCAAGCTATGCGGCCCTCTGAGCCTCAGTTTCCTCATCTGTAAAGTGGAGATGTAATAATTATAACATCAACCTCAAATTGTTGTTGTGAGAATTACAGTCGACCCTTGAACAATATGGGTTTGAACCTCATTGGTCCACTTACATGAGGATTTTTTTCAATAAATATAGTACCTGTATTTTCCTTCTATAGATCTTTAAATTAAATGTGGGGGAACATTTGTGTTTGATTAGAGATCACAATATGTGGAATCAAAAGAAATAGGGTTGGAGTTCTGATTCTATCCAGACTGTTTCTGCTTCCTGCCCTGGGGTGAGTCATGTATCAGTTCCTTTGTTTTTAAGGCAGAGATAGCAGTATGAAGATTTTCAACTGTGTGAGGGCCGGTGCCCTTAACCCTCACATTATTCAAGGGTCAACAGTAATTAGTTAATGCATGTAAAATGCTTGACATAATGGTGAGCACTCAAATATGTTATTTTATTTATTATTTTTAATAGACCTTATTTTTTACAGAAGTTTTGGGTTCACAGAAAAAATGAGCAGAAAGTATAGAGATTCCCATATATGCCCTACCCCCACACATACACAGCCTCTCCCATTATCAACATTCCCCACCAGAGTGGCACATTTGTTATAATCAACGAATCTACACTGACACATCATTATCACCCAGAGCCTAGAGTTTACACTAGGGTTCACTCTTGGTGTTGTACATTCTATGGGTTTTGACAAATGTACAATGACATGTATCCGCCATTGTTGTATCATACAGAAGTTTCACCGCCCTAAAAATCCCCTGTACTCCACCTATTCATCCCCCCTCACCCCAGCTATTTTATTTTCATTTGATTAAGGAAAAAAATTTCCACATACTTCATTTCATATTGCCTGAGTGGAAATGGGCTGAGGATAATGGTGTGATGGGGGACTTGAGAATTTTAACTCAATGATCTCAAGAAAGAGGGGGAACTGAGGGAACTGAGGCCAGGGTAGGTTCAGTGACTCCCAGAGGGAGGGAGGTCAAGGCTGGGCCACTGCCTGGGTCCCCTTAGCCCCCCATCCCAGATTCTCATGGAGCCTGGCTCTGGCAGCCTCTCCAGGCACAAGCCCCGGGGGGGTTCACAGAGCTAAGTCTGCATACAAATCATCTCAGAGGACTTTTTTTTCATTTTTTCCTTTTCATTAAAAAAAAGAATCCATTGAACTGGGGCTGAAACGGCAGTTATGTGTCTATGACTGGAGGGGTGTGTGTGTGTGGTCCATTTGTGCATAGCCCATGTTACCAGAGTTCGGGGAAGTGTCAGGTTCTTGGAGAAGGAGATTTTAATTAGGTTAGAGTTGCCTCCAAAAAATACTAAAATTAAATATGAATCCATAATGCATGGCTTCATAGCTAATGGTATGCAAATGGGGCTGGGCCGGGCCAGGCTGAATCAGGAACTTGGGTGATCGCAATAATTGGAAAAAATGTCCCCTGGCCTGCAGCCACAGTCCTGAAGATGCTGATGGGAGGGGGCAGGGGCCAGGGTATGGGGGGAGGCAGAGCTTGGATAATGTCTCAATAATAAAGAAGAGGAGGCAGATACTGGGACTGCTGAGCAGGGCAGGCAGCTTGCTGAGAGCAGCACACGTGCTTGCTGAGAGCTCACCTACACCTGGGAAGAGGGGAGAAGCCGCGTGAGAGGCCAGCTCTGCTGCATACCAGCTGCTTTGCGGGTGGTTGGGTTTCCCTGCAGCGGGGCCTTTGCAAAGGGGGTGGGTGTAGTACAGGGGAGAAGGCCCCTCTGCATATCCATGGATGTGAGTTTGGGTCTTGCCTCTCTCACCAGCCAGCTGTGTGACCTGGACGAGGCACCCAAAGAGAGCTGGACCTCTCTTTGCTCAACTTCAAATTAGGAAAGACGAACTCTACCCTTTCCATCTCCCAGAGCTGTCTGAGGGTCAAAACAAGCTGTACATACATTTAGAGCTCTACGTATGGATATTTATTCTTTTTATTTTAGTGCTTATTCTTGAGAAGGATAAATAAGAGGTAACATCTACGGATGTATAAGCATCTGAGTGCTTTCGGAGCGCCAGGCATCTGAGCCCACTCGACCCTTTCTACAGGCTGGGGAAACTGAAGCACAGAAAGTATGACTGATGGGAAGTGGTGGATGCAGGATTCAAACCCAGTGAGTCTGAGAGTTCTTAAAGACACTCCTGGAATGAAGGGGGCAATATTCATAATCCCCCAGGACAGCCCAACAACCCGAGGACACATGGTTACTGGCTGTGATGGATGCAGGAAGCACCCAGGAGTCACTGACCCAACTGTCCGTGTGCTCTCAGGCAGGTCACTGCACCTTTCTGGGCATCAGTTTTCCCATCTGTATCATGTTTATTCTGCTGGTCCAGGCATCTTCTAGGTGCTTTCCAACTCCAGACCACTACGATTGCATCAGGCGGTCCAGCACTATAGAAAGATGTCTGAGGCTGGAGTCAGATCAGCTGTTTTTTGGGTTTGTTTTTTTTTAATAAATTTATTTATTTATTTATTTTTGGCTGCATTGGGTCTTCGTTGCTGCGCGCGGGCTTTCTCTAGTTGCGTTGCTGTGCGTGGGCTTCTCACTGCGGTGGCTTCTCCTGTTGTGGAGCACCGGCTCCAGGCGTGCGGGCTCAGTAGTTGTGGCTCACGGGCTTAGTTGCTCCGTGGCATGTGGGATCTTCCCGGACCAGGGCTCGAACCCATGTCCCCTGCATTGGCATGCAGATTCTTAACCACTGCGCCACCAGGGAAACCAGCTCTGTTTAACTGTCTGTTCTGAAATCCTGAGTGATCTGCTTGACCTCCGCTTTCTCACCTGTAACATGGGGAGGCAGACAGTTCTTGCCTCACCGCACTGCTGTGAAGATAGTACACTGAGCTATATGTATCAGACACTGTTCTAAACACTTTGCACATATTAGCTCATTTAATCCTCACCAGCTAAAAGCAGCCAACACTTATGTGGTGCTCATATGTGCAAAGCACGTGGGGCTTAGCCACAGTAACTCCAACTATTCTGCAACCCTGTGAGGTAAACACTGCTTCATCCCCATTTTACAGATGGAGGAACTGAAGCACAAAGAAGTTCAAAACTTGCACCCAAGGTCAAGAGCCAGGACGTGAGCCCAGGCAGCGAGGTCCCAGTGTCTGGGCTCATAACCAACGTGGCTCCCCTGTTTCATCCAAACCCGTGTCCTAGCCCAGCACCGGCCTTTTCTAAGCATGCCACGCAGGCTATTGTTATGTCGAAGGGGGTGAAAAGTTAACTTCAAACACCTGCCTTTTGGTAAGGATTCAATAAGATTACACATGGAAAGCTCCCAGCACAGAGCAGGGTCTCAAAAAATGTCACGTGAATAAATGAAGGAGGGAAGTTAAGGGAAGACCGTGGGCCTGTTGCGGCTCCCGGTTCTTCCCAGCAGGGAGGCTGGTGCCGTGACTGGCTGTCACTCCCCCAGCAGGGCAGCTAATGATGAGGGGATGCCAGCAGCAGTGGCGGCTGTGGGTCCACAGTGCCCCTGAAAGTAAAACTCTTCTGTGAGGCAGGGGTAGATGGGTCAACCCCCGCCATGGAGCCCCCGCGGCCTGGGCCAGAAGAATCCCGGTCAGTGAGCCCAGAAATCTCCAGACCCTGTCCAGGCAGTGTTGGCCAGGGCAATGGCCCCTGGGAGTGGCATAAAGGAGACAAAAGTGGGACGGGCACCAGCACCAAGGTTTTTGAGATGTGAAAAGTGTAAAGTCCTTCCTTTGTGTGGGAATGAGTGCCAGGGGGGCATTGCCTGTTGAGTTTTCATCAAAGTAATTTACTGATCAATACAGCTAACATGGCTAGTTCAGTGATTCTGTAAAAAAATAACCATGTGTTGGATGCGAAGAGCACTTTGCTGGATTGCGGCGAGCAGGGCCGGGCAGAGCCGCCTGTGTTTTATGGCCTTCTGGGAACTGGGCCCTGGCAGTTAACATCTCTGTGGCTTTATCTTCATGACACCAAAACATTGGGATGGAGAGGAAAAAGATGGGCCAATCTTGCAAATGTTTTGTCTACCTGGCAGCAAATATCAAGATGTTTCTGGGCAAGGTCACAACAATGAACCTGAAACATTCGTGGCTCAGAAGAAGGTGATGGGTTAAGAAACACCAGCCCAGGGTCAGGTCAAAGGCCAGAAGGAAGGGGCTTCCCTGGTGGCGCAGTGGTTGAGAATCTGCCTGCCAATGCAGGGGACACGGGTTCGAGTCCTGGTCTGGGAGGATCCCACATGCCGCGGAGCGACTAGGCCCGTGAGCCACAATTGCTGAGCCTGCGCGTCTGGAGCCTGTGCTCCGCAACAAGAGAGGCCGCGATAGTGAGAGGCCCGCGCACTGCGATGAAGAGTGGCCCCCACTTGCCGCAACTGGAGAAAGCCCTCGCACAGAAACAAAGACCCAACACAGCCATAAATAAATAAATAAATAAATTTAAAAAAAAAAAAAAAAGGCCAGAAGGAAACGGAGCTGTGCATTTACTAAGCACCTATTGTTTGCCAGGCCCTGAGCTAAGTGCTTTAACACTTACCATGTTTCTCTGTATTTTCAGATGAGAAAAATGAGGCTGGTATTGTGTTCCCAAGGTCACAGAGCAACTAAAGGGTGAAGGAATGATTCACATTCAGATCTGACTTCAGGACTTGCCCGATCCAGCCCTTACTGGTATGACTTTGAACGAGTGACTTGGCCTTACTGAACCTCAGTTTCTTCATGTGCATATGGGGAAGCCTCAGTTCTGCCCTGCCTGCCGAGTGCACAACTGAGAGTGTTAAACAAGACACAGAGGTGAACGCACTTGGAAAACAGAAGAGAATTCTACTACTGCAGTCGGTGGTCTCTCTTCCCAGAATCCCCCAAAGCTCCTAGCCTGGGCCCAGACACTAACACATGTTGAATAATTCATCAATGGCGTGAACCATCAACGGATGGCCTGGTGTCCCATCCTCGAAACGTCTGGGTGATGGGTGTGTACCCTTCCTCCAGATGTGTGGGCCACACCTAGCTACGAACTCTGCCACAGGCTTCATGGACGGAGCCAATCAGAATCCTTGCCGCTTAACTCCCCACCTGACCCCAGAATGATTTGGCACCTGTAGGCTTCCATGGGTTCACTTACCTGGATGCTAGGGATTTGCCAGGAGACATAAATCTCCCTGGAAGAGAAGCCCCTCTCCTGCAGAGAGCCCTGCTCCCCAGTGGTGCAATAGGGCTCCTCCACCCCTGGTTCAAGCACATGCTTGGGACAGGCTTTGGTGAGGTCCCTTGCTGGGAGGGGACGTCATTCACCAAAAGCAGCTCCAAGGAAGGATGCAGCGAAGGGAGAATGAGGCTGAGCTCTGAAGCCTGAAAGGGCCAGAGGAACCAATGGTCTGCAGTAGGCATGAAATGCGGGATGAGGCTGGTCAGCCCTGGGATGACCCTGAGCAGGGCTTTGGAAACCCGCCTCCCCCACCTCATCTTATGCCACGCCCCACCCCTTGCTCACCAAGCCTCAGCCACGTGGGCCTGCTCTCTGTTCTTTGACCACCCCACACTCTTTCCCACCTCAAGGGCCTCACACATGCTGTTCCGTCTGCCTGGAATGCTCCCCCTTCTTCACCTGGTGGATTCTTCCCATTCTCCAAGCCTCAGCCTAAATGCCACCTCCTCAGAGAGGACTTCCCTGATCCCAAACCAGAGTGGCTTCTCCACCGTCCTCATGCACAGCCTTCGCTGCAATTCACAACTATGTGTTTACTTGTTTGCTTACTTGTCACCCTAAGTAGAGCAGACAAGATCCCATGAAGAAGGGAATCTCGTCTCTTTGGCCATCACCCTAGACCCAGCACCTAGTCCACCTGGCACATAGTAGGTGCTCAACCAGCATTTACTGAAGGAAGAAGAGACATGAGGAGGGAGGGAGGAGGGGAAAGAAGCCAGGCAAGATGAAATGCAGACCAACAGGGATGGGTGTGTCCACCTACAGAGTTCTTTTTCTGGCAGATTCCCAGACATCTCTTCACATGGATCCCATTTAGATGATCTGGTTCCTCCAGGAAAACTGCCTCAGGTAACTCACTGAACCCCACCCTGTGCCAGGCTGGTACAACCTTAAGCATTTTACATATGGCACTCGCCCGCCAACAGGAGACAGACCACGCCCAGTGGCGTCTTTGCTGAGAAGCCGGAGATGGGCAGGGGGGCCAGACACACTCGCGGGGATCAGAATGAAGTGATCGCTGGTGGGTGTCTGGGACATTTGAACCTGCCATTTGGACGGTGAGGATATTTTGACCCCACCAGGGAGCTTGGTCATCCCAGTACCAGAATCCATTTAGTCTCCCTTTCTTCTCTCTGTCTTTGTTTCCATTTGTGTGTGTGTGTCTCTCTCTCTCTCTCCTCTTTGTTTCTCTCTATCTCCTTGTCTCTGAGTGTCTCTGTCTCAATCACTGGCTTCCTCTTTCTGACTCACTCTTTATCTCTCAATAAGAATTCAGCCAGGACTTCCCTGGTGCCGCAGTGGTTAAGAATCCACCTGCTAATGCAGGGGACACGGGTTCGATCCCTGGTCTGGGAAGATCCCACATGCCGCAGAGCAACTAAGCCCGTGCACCACAACTACTGAGCCTGCGCTCTAGAGCCCGTGAGCCGCAACTACTGAGCCCACGTGCCACAACTACTGAGGCCCGTGCACCTAGAGCCCATGCTCTGCAACAAGAGAAGCCACCGCAATGAGAAACCCGTGCACTGCAATGAAGAGTAGCCCCCATTCACCGCAACTAGAGAAAGCCCGCACACAGCGACGAAGACCCAGCGCAGCCAAAAATGAAAAAAAAAAGAATTCAGCCACATTGACTCATTCAGGGATTAAAACAGTGGGGTCAAAACAGAGTCTAAACAACCTGTTCCCATCTTAGCATCAAGGGATCCTGAAGCCCGAGAAACTCCTACCCACATTCTCTTAGGACTCTGGATTCAGAAATCTGGAAAAAATTACCATTAAAAAAAAAATGTATTGAAGTATAGTTGATTTACAATGTTGTGTTAATTTCTTCTGTACAGCAAAGTGATTCAGTTATACATATATATACATACTTTTTCATATTCTTTTCCATTATGGCTTGTCACAGGATATTGAATAGAGTTGCCTGTGCTCTACAGTAGGACCTTGTTTTTTATCCATCCTACATATAATAGTTTACATCTGCTAATCCCAAACTCCCATTCATTCCCTCCCCTGCCTCCCCTCCCCCTTGACAACCACAAGTCTGTTCTCTGTATCTGTATGGAAAAAGTTACTATTAAACAATAATGCAGGTTTTCTCTAAGTATATAGAGACACCCTAGGATGAGACAGCTAAGGGCCAGGGCTCAGAGCCTGACCTCCTGGTTGGAATCCAGGCTCTGCCGCCTACTGGCTTCCTGATCTCAGGCAAGTCCTTTCTTCACTCTGAGCCACAATTTCTTCATCTGCAAAATGGGGCATTGGGAGGATTAAAGAATGAATACAGAGAAGGGCTCTCTGGCATAGTGAGTACTCAATAAATACTGGCTATAGTGTTTTCCTGGCTTTAGTCTACTAGTTCTCTTTTTGTTTGTTTGTTTTTAGTGCGGGCCTGTCCCCTGGTTTGGGGCAATGGGCAAAGGTAGTACTGTCCACCCTGAGGAGGACAGAGAGGAAAAGCCCTATCTCCCTGCAGGTCATGGGCTAAAGCAGAGACCCCAAGGGACAGACAGAGCCTGTGGGCCTCTCAGTGGCCCCTGCCTGCACTATCCTGCAAACCCAGCAAGGGGACCTCAGCCTCACGCTGGCCTGTGATGGAGCCACCTCAAGCAGGCCCAGGAAGCATGGAGCCTGAGGGTGGTGGTATGCTTCATGGTCCTCTTTTGGTTGTTAAGCATCAGGAAGTGGAGACACCAGATCCGCTGACCCATGGGCAGGGCTGATGACCCCAGCATGACCTACTTGGGGCTGGGAAGAAAGAAGGCCACGCAGACAGACCTTCACAGAAGCTGAGCCCCCAACCTGAGCTCCAGGTCCGCTGCAGTTTCCAGGAAGTCGAGTCTTTCAGTTCCTACAGTGGGCAGGACTGAGCTTGGCCCAGGGAAGTGGCCTCTGGCACCCTCCCAGGTGGTATCAGGACTAACACTATAGTCCCTCCTCATCCCTGCTGCAACATCCAACACCATCAACCAAGGATACTTTCCCTGGAAAGGGACCTGCTTCCAGGCCCAGGAAGGCTGGATGTCTAGAATCTCAAACTAGAAGTGTGTTTGAGTCTCAGGATCCCGGAGTCTGGATTTGGGGGGATAATCCATAGACCCAAAGCACATCGCAGCAGTCAGAAGGCAAAGCCAGCCCCAAATACCAGGAAAGTAAGCACCCCCATTTAGTCCAGAACTTAATCCACTTGTACAGAAAGCTGGAGGTTCTGCAAAGAAAACATCTCCCAAAAGAATCTGAAGCTTCCCGTTGTCACCTGGCGCCAGGGGGCCGACGGAATAATGAGATCTCAGGATCTGGGTGAGGGGAATTTACAGACACTATTCTAACTCTCCCTCTGACAGCCACTCCTGACAACGTCCACAGGGGACTCCCAGACAGCCCACACTCTCACTGTAGGTGCCCCCACCCAAGGCCTGGCCAGCGCGAGGGTGACCAGCACCCCATGCCTGCCTGGGTTGGGGGCGCATCCTCTCCCCTCTATCCCCATTCTCCCCCAAACCCCACCAAGCAGAAGTGGCAGCTTCGCAGAGCCTCCTACTTTGCATCCCACCTCAGAGCCTGGAGGGGGATGGGAAACGGCATATGTCTGTGTGGCCTATTATCCAGGCCCAATTAGTTGCTGGGACTGTGTCGGAGTGATGGGCCTGTGGCCACTGCGAGCGCTGCATGGAGCGAACAAGGACAGAGGTTGTTAAAATCCTCCGGCAGAGCTCTGATGCCCGCACCATGTCCTGGCGCCTCAAAGACATCGTAAAGCGAAGGAACCACAGCAGATTTCCCTCTTGGCCCAGGTTAACTTAACTCTGGGTGATGCTACCCTAGAGATACACAGCACCAGCTCGTGGAGCCAGGTGTCAAAAGAAGGAAGAAGCAGGAGCATCCTAAACGTGTCACTGTGCGCAAGGGGTGGAGGTTTCCCACCCGGTTCCATCCCATCTGTGACTCTGGAATTCAGTTAGATTTGTTGGGCACTTATTAATTGCTTACTGTGGGCGTTGCTTGGGGCAGCTGCTGGGAATACACAGGGAATGGAGCTGGAGCCAGGCAGACGGGTGTTCAAATCCCAGTGGCGACACTGTCACTTACTGAAGGGGTGCCCTCATCCCACTACGGCTGAGATCCCATCCCTGGAAAATGGGGAAAAGTACACCCACCTTAGGGCTATCGTGAGGGTTAAAAAGAGATGGGGGGAAAAAAAAGAAAAAAGAAAAGAAAAAAGAGACAGAAAAGGGCTCAATGAACAATAGCTGCTTTTAGCATGTTAAATAAGAATGAGATAAGGTCCTTGTCTTTGAGAAGCTCCTGGTCCAGGGGACACAGTGCCTGCAGGAGCCAAAAGGAAACATAACGTGAAGTAGGGCTGATGAGACAGAAACATTCGAAATAAACGGCCCTCTTTGTCTTCTGTTTACTCCTGATAATAAACACACAGGTACACAAAACATTTTACTTTTTCTTCTTAACTCTACTGCAAGAAAAAGGGCACCATGCACGACACTCAATGGCCCTGGCATAGGGGAGGCACGCTAAGGAGAGGTGGCGGCTGTGACGTGTGGGGAAAAGAACCTGGAAATCCACCAACCTGGATTTTGCATAAAACATCCCCACTTTTGAATGCTGGCTAACTCACTTAAAAAACTAATGGAACTTGCAATTAAATTGATGGACAGTGAGGGCAGAGCCTAGAAACAGAGTTCAGAAAGAGAATTCCTTGAATTCCAGGCCACAGAGTTTGTCTTCAAGAGTGTAAACTATCAGAAGGTGTTGTAGTTTTAATAACAAGATTTGAAAAAAGTCAGAGGCAAATACAAGAGGTCTACAAGCCTCAACATTATAAGCCTTGGGGTCATGAGGGAGAAGAGTGGGGAAGTAGGTATTTCTGCACTGATAAAGGGGGCTAGAGCAAGGCTCCGGGGAGGCTTACGGACGGTTGTAACCCACTGCCTGGGTGCATCAGAGGAGGCTTTCTGGAAGAGGTGAGACTTACAATAGCACATGAAGTATGAAAGAAAAAGAGAAAGAAGAAACTCAGCAAGAGGCCAAAGAAGGGAGGGCACAGATGGGGAGCACAGAATAGAAGCACGGGCGTCAGAAACAGCCCTACCTGCCTTGAGTTGGTAATGGTTCTGCAGGTGAAGTGGTTTCTGTCTGGCCGGGTGAAGGGAGGGGTCTGCCAGTGGCTGGGGACTGGGCGGAGCCAACCACAGTGTGAAGACCTGAAGGATGGGGGTCTTGTAATCCACCCTCGCTGCCCAAAGAGGGGGTACTGAGGGCCGTCCTTGTATTACTTGCAGCTGCCAGGAAAGGGCACCCGGGGGGGCCAGAGAACCCAGGTGCCCTGGCTAGAGGAATGGGGGATGGGCTACGTGCATGAGAAAGGGGAGGGACTGGGCTAAGAAAGTCCTGGGCTAGAGGAACGGGAGCCAGAGATCCTCAGGGACTGAGAGGGCTGGGTAGAGCCCTGTCCCAAGCTGGTTTCCCTACCCAGCCCACTCACCCCATTTTCTGCCCAAATCTGTATAAAGAGATTCAATAAATACTCCTGAGTACCTACTATGAACTGGGCACTCTGACAGGTCTCTATGTCCATTATTTAAAATAACATCAGCAATCATGACGATGATGATGATGTGATGATGATATCGGCCAGCATCTATGGAATGCTTCCTCTGTGTGCATCACCCCAGGTTCTGCTTCCTCATCTACAAGGTGAGGATAAAGTCTTTACCTCTTACATTTGCTGCATTAAGTGACTGAATGCCTGGAAGATGTTTAGCACAGTGTCTGGCACATTGTAAGCCTTCGAGGGGAGGGATCGCTATTATTATTTTCATGAAAATAGTAACATTTCCTCAGCACAGAGTGCTGGAAGCAGAGCCCAGTCAGATCTGCGCAGGGCTGCCACTCCCACCCCTGCTGCCACAGTCCTAGGTATCAGTGACCCCCGCACCTGTCCTGCAGGCTGAGGTCTCCCTCCTCCCACCACATCTGCCAAGGAAAAGGAGGGCAGCTCCACCCTCAGTGGGAGAAGGGGTTTCAGCTCAGCCACAGGGAAGCTCCTGGCCCCTTGGAGGCTTCTAAGGGAAAAGCCAAGATCAGACAGAGCCCATTTCTCGAGTCTCCCTGCCAGGCTGTCAGGGAGACCAAAGACTGCCTGAAGGCCCGGCCGGGCAGAGGCTACGAGGGGAGCAGCCACCACCAAGCCCTGAGGAGTGCTCGCTGCCTCCAGGAGACACAACACGCCTAGGGTTTTCTGGTCAAACCAGGGAACCATGAAATGGGGCTGGAGGCCCAGCTGAGCTCGCAGACCGCGGATGTGGCATCCATCGATGGAGAACTCCGGAAACAGATGCGTGGCCCCGGGAAGGGTGGCTCATGCCCATCGTGGCCTGGCCTCCAGTGCTCGGGCCTGGGGCAAAGGGGATGCCCAGGCTTCTGGGGAGAGCCCTGGACCAGGAAACAGGACATCTATTCTTTAACCAACCCTCCATGCTACATGGTCCTGTCCTTTCTTACCTAGACTATTTAATCAGCTTCCTAATGCCTGTCCGCCTGCCCTCAGCTTCCAATCTTACACCTGCAGTCACATCACACAGCCACTAGGATGACTTTTCAAAGCTACAATCTGCTTTTGTTGCTCCCCTTCATAAAGTCCTCAATGGCTCCCTAGTGCCCTGGGGCTAAAGTTCAGCCTCCTTACCTTGGGTTATCCAGCCTTCCATACCCCGCCCCGACTCAGGCCTTATTTTTCTAACATGCCCTCTGTTTGCTCCACTCACATCAGACTTGCTTGAGTTTTTTAAACACTAGTTTTAAACATAGGAAATTGCTGATATTTGACCATGTTTCACCTCCAAAGCTCATGGAGTTTCAACTTAACACAACTGTCTGTGCCTTGGGCGTTTGTACGTGCTGTTCCCTCTGCCTAGAACATACCTCTCACGCCTCCCCACCGCCATCACCTAACCACCGCTTTCTCTTCCCTCAGGTCTCAGCACAAATGTCACTTCCTTGGGGCAGCCCTTCCTGATGCTCCCCTGGCAGCCTGCACGTCCCTCTGCAACACACTTTGAGCTCGTAATGACTCTTTTTTTTAAAATTTTATTTATTTATTTTTTATATAGCAGGTTCTTATTAGTTATCTATTTTATACATGTTACTGTATATATGTCAATCCCAATCTCCCAGTTCATCCCACCACCACCCCCTCCCGACTTTCCTCCCTTGGTGTCCATACGTTTGTTCTCTACATCTGTGTCTACTTCTGCCTTGCAGATTGGTTCATCTGTACCATTTTTCTAGATTCCACATATATGTGTTAATATACGGTATTTGTTTTTCTCTTTCTGACTTACTTCACTCTGTATGAGAGTCTCTAGGTCCATCCACGTCTCTACAAATGACCCAATTTTGTTCCTTTTCATGGCTGAGTAATATTCCATTGTATATATGTACCACATCTTCTTTATCCATTTGTCTGTCGATGGGCATTTAGGTTGCTTCCATGACCTGGCTATTGTAAATAGTGCTTCAATGAACATTGGGGTGCATGTGTCTTTTTGAATTATGGTTTTCTCTGGGTATATGCCCAGTAGTGGGATTGCTGGGTCATATGATAATTCTATTCTTAGTTTTTTAAGGAACCTCCCTACTGTTTTCCATAGTGGCTGTATCAATTTACATTCCCACCAACAGTGCAAGAGGGTTCCCTTTTCTCCACACCCTCACCAGCATTTGTTGTCTGTAGATTTTCTAATGATGCCCATTCTAACTGGTGCGAGGTGATAGCTTCGTAATGACTCTCTGATGTCTGTCTTTCGCTAGATTGCAAGCTCCATGAGGCCAGGATCACGCCTGTCTTGCTCACCCTGCAGTCCTGGCAGCTCACAGAGGGCTGGCATACAGCATGTGCCCAGAAAAGGCTCACTGCAACGTGTGAGAACGACCAACTGCACGTGTGAACCAGAGGACGAAACTCTACCTCGACCAGCTGTGTGACCTCAGACCATCCATCTCCCTCAGACATCAGTTTCTACATCTGCAAGAAATGGTCACCATCCCTACGTCAGAGAGACGTGCAGATTAAGTGACATCGGGCATGCCAGTGTATTTGGCATTATACTGCTCATAAATGTTGATGGGCCCTCCCTGGAGCTGGCTGCAGCCACCAGGTTCCTTTCTGACCCAAGGGCACTGCCAAGGGATGAACTGCTGTAGAAGACATGCAGGGAAGGGTCTGACTTTAAGAATATTCTTTGCAGCAACCATGCTGAGCTCAGCCTTAATGGAGTTTATGTAATGCAGAGCAGGCACAGTCCTGGTCTTTTAGGGAACTCAGAAAGCCCCAATTTTTATAGCATCTCTAACTGCACAGTTGAGGATGCCTAGAATTTCACATAGTGAAAGGAATTCAGAGCCCCTCTGAAACATCCCAGGCCAATCTGTTCTTGAACATCTCCCATAGCAAGAAGTTCACTATGCCCAAGGTATCTCACTTAATCTTCAAAGATCACTGACTACAAGACAGCTGGTGTTGAACCAAATTCTGCCTTCTTGGACCATAACCCAACTGGCCCCAATTCTCTCCTGGGACCTATAGGATCAGGTTTGCCCCCTCTTCTATGCTGCAGTCCTCAAAGACTGAGAGATGAGATAACCCCTCCTGACTTCATGTCTCCAACCTCTGGTCTTTGAGCATCCTCTCTGGCACTCAGTCTCCATACCTGTAGGATGGGAACAGCACATACCACACCTTACTCCTCTTTGGGTGGGGCTAAGACTGATGAGGAGAAAGAATTAGCATCTTTGCTCAAAGAGTGAGGCTGGGCTTCCCTAGTGGCGCAGTGGTTGAGAATCTGCCTGCCAATGCAGGGGACACGGGTTCGAGCCCTGGTCTGGGAAGATCCCACATGCCGTGGAGCGGCTAGGCCCGTGAGCCACAATTACTGAGCCTGCGCGTCTGGAGCCTGTGCTCCGCAACAAGAGAGACCGCGATAGTGAGAGGCCCGCGCACCGCAATGAAGAGTGGCTCCCGCTCGCCGCAACTAGAGAAAGCCCTCGCACAGAAACGAAGACCCAACACAGCCATAAATAAATAAATAAATAAATAAATAAAATTTAAAAAAAAAAAAAAAAAAAAAAAAAAAAAGAGTGAGGCTGCAGGAGCTCCACCCCCTCCTTACTACAGGCCTCAGATCCAGATCTGGGGACCACATTAGCTCCTGGAAAAAGCTGCCTTCTGCTGGGTGACTCAGGCTCAAAGGCTGTCCACTCCCCCCAGCCTCTGGGAGAAATTGATGCCTCCACTGATAGATCACGCCCATGGATTAGGTAGATAAAGAAATTGATTATTCCATAAATCACTGTCTCCATGAAAAAACAGTCCCAATTTTTTAAAAAAGAAAATATTGTAAATCTGTCCAAACCCATGTGAGTGAAAGCGCAGCCATTTCAGCTTAATTGTCTGAGAGCTTCTTTGCTACAGCCCCAGGAAAAAAAAGCCCCGAAGCTACTAGCTCCCAATGATCTTACTCTGTAGATGTTTCCTCCAAATCCCATGAATGGCCAATGTCACATCATGGATGAGATGGCTTTACACAGCAGCAGGAAGACTCTGAATTGGCCAGAAAGAAGAACTTTCTCACCAAGGAGACAGAATCGTATCCTTTGGAAACATGAAAAATTGGATACTAACCCCTGTTAACCTTTTCCTTCCTACTTACACATGTACCCACGCTATCTAGGAAAGTTAAGTCAGTTCTACCAAGAGACCAAGAACTGGCCAAAATGAACCTTGGGTGGGGCTTGAGGATGGGGTATGACAGCTCAGGGGTGAAAAAACTCTCAGAACAATATAAATGATGAAATGATTTAGGAGCAAGGGCAAGAACAAGGGCAGGAGTGAAGGGTGAAAGGGAAGAGATGTGGCTTCCCAGCTGGCTCTACTGTGTGATTTTTACCTTGTCTCTTTTCTTCTCTGAGCCTCAGTACTCCCCCCCAGAACACAGGAGAACAAGGAAGATCTAAGTGCAGGGCTCTAGCCTGAACTATATGAACCTAACTGTTCAAGGAACCATGGCTATCACTTAAGGTCACCTATTTGGACCTACCATGAGGCCATTCAGATGCCACCAGGTCCAGAGATGCTGAGCCATCCCCCCAGACCCCCGCAATCCCCTGCCCTGTGTACTCTGCAGTACACAGAGCGGGCGATCCAGAAATGTTTGGTGAATCAATGAGTCAGCCCAGAGACCATGTGAAAAAGACAGGAAATAAACACTAAATTACAAGCAGCATAAAAATAGCCACATTTCCAAAGCAGATTTTTCTGATTCTGAGAATCCAAGCAGGAGCAGCAAAAACCCCAATCCCCTCTCACTAAGATGTCTCAATCCAGGGTCCCCGGAGTAGCCTTACTCTGTACATACCATAGCCCACGTCTTTCCTGCCCAATCCAGATCTTTCTATCTGCAGTATGACTTCAAGGTGCCATCTTGCCTCCTAAATCCTGGGAGCCCATTTACCTAAGCCTCCCTTCTTGTTCAGAGGCCAATGCCAATTCATCAGACTCTATCTTTCTAATGCTCTCAGCCTCCTATGCCCTTGGCTTCGAGTCCAGGTGTTTCAGCCACTCTCAGTACCCCAGGGATGGACAAAACTCCCCCTTTCTCTGAGGTATGCTGAGGTCACTCATGGCGTGACTCTCCTGGCTGGGAGAGACCTTTGTCAACACGCAGCCCGATCACAAGGCTTCTCAGACACATCCAGGTGGTGGAGCACCTGCTTTTGCTGGGGTTCTTTGGGGAATGCCACAAAGCTGTGACACATTTAATTCCCATCACCTGAACGAGGAGTAATTTTATTTACTAGCAGAAAATATGGCTCTATTATAGGTATGCACGGCTCCATGATTCAGGAAATAATAACACACAAAATACTTTTAAGAAATCACATTTAGCAGGATAAAAATACATAACATAAGCCTACTTACCAAATGCAATGTGAAAGATGATGCTGACAAGCTGAGCAAAGATGCTTGGTATCAGGTGTGATACTTGACGATGGAATGTTCCCTCATTTTGTCCTCTGCTACTGCTCCCTAGCAGACAAGCCATACAAGGCACCAAAGGTTTAAGAACAATTATGTGGGAGAAAAAAAAAAAAGGAGAAAATTCTATCCATTCACTCCATTTTCTTTTACTGTGAGCTACTCGATTTGAACGACCACAAATAATAGTTCTTACTAGCCTACTGTGTACCTGTTCAACACCTCAGTCTGGTTTACGAACAGCAAAGTCCTAGAGGAATAGCATTTGGAAAAAGAATGCCTGTTTAGCAAGACCTTACAATAACCACATCGCCTCTACTGTAAGAATCAGCATGCAGGTGGCGCCCACTCACTACCCCAGGGCCCGGCTGCTCTCCGTGGTGCTGAACGCAGAGGTTGGGGTGGACCTTAATTTCCCTGCCACTCCCAGCACTACACAGGGTGTTATCATTATCTACGAGCTTTTATAAACACATATGAATGTGATTTGTATTTCTCCCTCAATGTGAAATAGAGGTTTTGTAGGTCTGTTTTGCCACACTGAAAAATCTAGTCTCTTAAGACTGCAAATTTAAAGCTTCAAATGTGTGCAGATTGGTGTGTGTGTAATAGGAAAGTGGATGTGATTTTCTTAATACACTGGGGGTGGGTCAGGGACCCATGTTTTCATCTGATTTTTCCATGGCTCACCAAGGGATGTGGCACAAGTCACTTCCCCTTTTCATTCCTCAGTCTCCCAACCCGTGAGAGAAAAGAGTGGGGCAGGTACTGTACTCCTGTAGTTCTGACATTCGGAGTGCCTCCGCTTGTGTGCTGGTTCTTCCACGGACTCAGAGACTGTCAAACAGGATGAGCTTGCCTGGCCTCCTCCAGCACAGGAAGATATTCTGGATCCAGAGGAAGAGACAAGGCTCAGCTTCTCTGGTAAGAAGCCAGGGATTCAATCTCTCTGCTCAACTCTCCCCCAGCCCTCAGTCCCCATGGACCAGCCATAACTAAACCTGAGAGTTCACCCATATTTTATTTACTGATTCGATGTTACGAGACAAGTAAAATAGACGGCTGTCACCTCTATTAAACTGGGCAGGAAAAATGGCCATGTAGGCAACAGGCTCTTTCTGATTATAATGTGTCACCTGTTTCCTTGGGGAGGGAAGCAAGAAAGGGGAGGTCCTAGTCTCAGGGGAGAGCCCAGTCCTGTCATGTTCAGGAGGGGAAGCTCGGTGCTCCCCTGCAAACCTGTCCCACCCCCACTCTCAGCTACACAAATTCTGTAGACAGGTCAGCCCAGTCAGCCGGGAATTGGGACCATCACTTAAGCCCTCAGTTTCCCCACTGATCCAAAGTAAAGTCACTGTAGTCACTCATCAGCCTTGGGATAAAGAATGGCTGTTAAGCCCCACTTTGGGAAGCTTGTGCCTGAGAAACAACCCTTCCATTGGTCGTCTCTTACAAGTACACAAACACACACACACGCACACGTTCACACTCGCTAAACCCACTGTGGATGGCGTTTATGCTCCCAGGGTTAAATGGCCCAGGCTGACTGTCTATACAGCCTGACTCTCCAGGTTAACTGTCAACACCTCACTTGACACAAACCTGTCATGTAAACCTGTTGTCTACACATCCTGGCAGGATCCAGTGATGTGGCGTAAACAGGAAAAGGAGAAGCCTGACCTATGGCTGGTGGTAGCACAAGTGGCACAGCTACAGTTCTGCTTGGAAGCTAACTGAGTGACCCGTCTGTTGAGGATGGAACCGCAGAAGTTCTCTTCCGTGGTTCAGTTCCCAGAGGCAGCAGCAGAGATGCTGAGGGGCAAATGGGAAGGAGAGAGGGAAGAGGTCAGAAAAGACAGGAGGATCATGGTCTTTTCTTTCGCCTCTTCTTGAAGTCGACAGCTTGTGCCTCTCTCGAGAAGAGAATCATCATGATATGAACCAGACAATGGATATAAAGACGAGTTCTAGGCCTGAGAAAGAAAGGCCCACTCCCCTAAACACTCCAGCTCTGCCCAGTAGACCTCACGGGAGAGGTCTTGGCATAGAAGGTGCTGAACTGATGGAGCAGAGCACCACCATGGACAGCATTAGGACACTGACTTCACAGAAGAATCTAACAATGTTCTTTCATGAAATCCTTGTTGACAACATGGAAAAAGTGTTGAGCTGAATGAGGAGGTTGTTAGGTGGACTTATATTCAAATGACTGTATGTATCAAGGCATTCATTGATTTAACAGATAGTTATTAATCACCTACTGTGTGCCACACACGATGCTAGATGCATTGGGAAAGTGGTGAATAAGCCAGCTGTGGTCCACGCTTGTCTCTAAGATTCTCTAAGAGAGCTTCTCTCTAAGGTAACCAAGAAGTACAATTCAGTAAGCGCTATGACAAAGGAAGTTCAGGGTGCTGTGGTGACTCACAGAAGGAGGTGGGAGTCAAGAAAGGCTTCCTGGAGGAAAATACATGTTTGCTGAGACCTGAGGTGTAACTAGAAGTCAGCCAGAAAGAAAAGCAAGAGCAGAGGCCAAGTGTGAGGGAAGGCACGGTGCTTTCTGGGGACTTGGATGTTTGGTACAGAGGAGCAGAGAGAGTGTGTGAGGCAAGGAGGGACAGTGCATGAGTCTGGAGATGCCAACCACGGCAGGTCATAAAGGGCCTGAAAGCACGAGGAACCCAGTGGGATTTCAAAGCTGGTTAAAGTGTAGGGTAGTGGATCTAAGACCACTGAATAAAGCCAACAGACTCTGACATTGGTCATTTCCTGCCTCACGTGTTGATGGCAGGGATGGCTGAAGTGAGGGAAGGCATGCTCATCCCAGGCTCAGATGGCACGAAGCATGCCAGACAACAGAAAGGAAGCCACAAAAGCTCCACTGTCCAGATCTGTGGTTCCCAACCTCAACCATACTGCAGGCCAATAACCACTTACTTCTCTATCACAGACCCCTGGAGCAGGCCGAGGAGGAAGAAGAGGGTGAAATCCATGCCCACCTCCCAAGGATGGATAGATGGGAACAGGCTTTGGTGGTCCAGAAACAAAGAGCAAGAAAAACTGCCTGAAGGTTCAATGATAGGATTTACCAGGGATAAATGACAGGTCTTGCCTTCAGGCTCAAAAGATCAACTGCCAAAGAGAGGATGAGAGAAGTGATAGATCGGCAGCGGTGCCTGTGTAAAAGACCTTGTGATCTCATGAGACCACCAGCCCAGTATAAATCAACAGAGTGAAACGGCTGCAGAAAAGCCTGAGATAATCTGGGGGTGTATAAGTAGACACCAATGCTGGGATGTGAGAAGAGGATGAGTTTACTGTTTTTAATACATAAGCAGGACTGTGGTTAGCTCTGGACACCATGCTGAAAGAAATGGTTATCTTTAGTCCAGAGAAATGCCTTTACATTTCTGTAGGGTTGCACTGTGGGACAGGGTGCAAATCCAAACCAGAATCAGGGGGCGGGGTAAGCATAACATAAGAGCAATGGATAACATTTACTGAGTGCTTACCATGGCTGTAGTCTAAACATATTATGTTATTAACTCATTTAATTCTTACAAAAACCCCGTAAGGCAGGTATTATTATTATCATTAGAAATTAAATAATTTGCCCAAGATCACACAGGTGGGAAATGATGCAGGCAGCCCTCAAACTCAGGCTGTTGGATTCCAGAACCTGTGAGCTTATCCACAATGTTAGATTGCTAAAATGTATTCAGAACTTCCTTTGGGCCAGTCATGTTAATTCTCAATTCTCTTCATGATCCCATGAAGTCAAATCTATTACTATCCCCATTTTACAGGTGAGGAAATCTAGGCTTAGAGAAGTTAGGTGACTTACCCAAAGTGACACAGCCTGGAAGGAAGGAATGAGAGCTCAAACTCAAGACAGATGGATTTCAGAACCTATACTCTCAACGTCCAAGTCATACTGCCTTCCCCAGAACTGCAGGAAAACCAATTTTAGGGGAAATTTTGCAACAAAGATTGGAGTGGGCCCATACATGTGCAATAGAGAACAAAGCACGGTTGAAAAGTGGTGAGTTTCCTGTTACAGGTGGTATTCAATCAGAGACTAGATATCCACCTATGGGGGGCAGGGGGGGGGTCCTCCAGTGACTTAGAACAGTGGTACTTAAAGTGTAGTCCTCAGACGAGCAGCCTCAGCATTACCTGGGAACCTATTAAAATGAAAATTCTCAGGCCTCACCCAGACCCACTGAATCAGAAGCTCTGGGGGTGGGACCCAGCAGTCTGTAGTTTACTGAGCACCCCAGGTGATTCCGATGCATGTTAATGTTGGAGAAGCAGAGGCCTAGACTGACCCCTGGGGTTCTTTTCAGCGTGGATTCTGTGAGTCTTCACCATAGACAGGAAATGTGATGCCTGGAGTCCTGGGAAGGCCTTGGCTCCCTGCTCCTGCTTTTCCGCCCAATTGGGCAGGCTTTTTGGAATAGCATATTTCAGTTCTGCAAAGCAGATGCAGGAAGGCTTTGCAGAAGTCTCTCTCGTTCCTATATTTAAAGAGCTCATCCCTGCAGTGGTTCTGAGAACTCTATAAACCCCCTTCCATCGCAGCCTGTCTGCATCAGTCCCTTTAATAGCACAAGACTTAATTGTCTCCTATGGATTGGAACCCTCTTCACACAAACTGGAATCTTAGCTCCATCTCCCTCCTCTTTTTCCCTCTGCCTTCCTTAACCACCATTCAGCATAGCACCAAAGGATTTGAAGTGGAAGCTGCCACTCCCCCCCCCCCATATCACTCCATCTCATTATCTCCGATCTGTTAAGATCACCATGGGGACTCTCTCCTCCCCCGCTTTTGTGGCCTCATTACCTGGTGTCTCCCAGCAGAGTCTATCCCCTGGGGCCCAGGCTCCAGCTGCAGACCCTCTCTGCACTGGCTTGCTCTGGAAGCACGCTTGGACTCCACATCCAAGAGGACTGGTCAGGACTCCCTGGACCAGTCCCTCAAGAGCATCCCATAACCAGGGTCTTCCCAGCTCTGCATACATGCAAAACACATTTCAGTGAAAACACTGCAAATGTAGGGAGGGACCAACACCCCGTGGGCTTCAGGTGTGTGATGAATAACAGGCCAGGAGGAGTCTGGGAGCTTCTGGACATATAGGAGCATCCTCAGAAGAGCACCCCTCTTGCTCCCTAGCATGGCAGGTAACTGTCACAGGCTGCCGGAGACATCCATTCCACTGCTGGCCATATGGGTATGTGAGAAATGGGCATATACCATGTACTGAGCTGCATGGGGTACTGATCACAAGGTTGGCACAAGGCAGAGGGTATATAAGCAGCAGATAGCCTCAGAGCTCAGAGTCTGATGGCGGAGACACAGCCTCCACTGTTGGGGAATCCTTTTTCTCCTAACATTTATTATCAGGCACTGTGCAAAGAGCTTTAGATACTTTATCTCCTTTAATCCTCACGACAACCCTGTGAAGACCCTATAAGGTTCAACCATATGAAATTTTTATAGGTCAGATATGGTTTGACCTATAAACCATAGCTGAATATGGTTTAACCCAATATTAATATTTCTTCCTTGTGGATGAGGAAATGGAGGCTCGGAGGTGAAGTGACTTGCCCAAGGTCACACAGCTAGCACGTTAGACTCCCACTCAAACTCAGATCCACCACATTTCATCAAACCCGAGACACAGCATCATGTTTTAAGGTGCCAAAAAAAATCACAGACTGATTTCGGAGATGTGAAAATGTGGGGCAAAGAGTCAATCTTAGAATCAGTGAAATATATTTTTTGACTCCAAAAACTTCTTTACTAGAGAAAGCCCTGGACATACCCACAAGTATAGCTACAGCCAAGGCCAGTGAGCATTAGTGAACAAAGTACAAAGGTCAAAGGAAGCAAGGAGAGGAACGTGGGAACCCGAGCTTTGTGGGGAGGGGAGAGCCTGGCTGTCGCTGAGGTAGCGTGGACCCTGCCGGTAATTCCGAAGGAAATAAACCAAGGTGAGGTGGGGGCGAGTGCTCAGGGGCCCAGCAGCTATGAAATGTGGCTGAAGGGAAACAAAAGCAAAATCAGAATGACCTGTTGTCCTCAAACCTACTGCCCTTGCCCTCAATCCAGTCTTCTCCCCTCTCTCAATCACACTCAATTGGGATTTGGTGTCTGGAGCACAAAGAGAAGCAGAAGAAAACAGGGACTTCAGAACAAACACAGGTGCTAATAGGTACAGGCCAGTGAGGGACCTGGGGCACAAAATTTAAGGAGGTGCTCACTGTCACGTTCAGTCATGCAAGAGCAGGGTCACCACTTGACAGCCTCCTTAAATCCTGCTCCCCGGCCGCCTTCCTCACCTCATCCCAGTCCCGCCCTGTGCTGGTGTCAGACTCCTCTCCTCCAACAAAAACAAGAAGAAATGCTGATATTTGAACAGCATTTAAGCTTTTTTGAAATGACATCCCATCTATTTGACTCCGTGAGGCAGGAAGTCTCATCCCCATTTTACAGATGGGGAAACTGAGGCCCTGGAAAATAACACGACCCCTCCAATCGTGCTTGTTCCGAATCTGTCACTTCTGTGGGCACTCTGAGCAGTGCAGTTTCCCCACTTCGAGAACAGGTCAGTCCCTGCAGCCACCATAACCCAGTCTCCCTGTGCCCCCTGGAAGAAGGAACAAGGTGTAGGAGAAGGGTAGGCGTGGGTTTTCCTCTGCTCTTGCAGACGTGGCATGGGGAAGGGGGGACTGGGCAGCTCTTGCACCCAGGTCCCCACATCCAACCCACAGTGTCTGTGGGACAGCCAACACATATTCCTGGGCCCAGTGTCAGAGGACCTTACCCTCCTATTGTCCACCAGTCTCAATTCACAGCAATGCAGGCTCTATTTAGAAGGCTGGAATGTGACTCTTGCATAAAAATAAAATGACCATAAAACCTATTAGCCTGGAAAGGATGTTGGAGGGGAGATGGGACTGGGAAGGAAGGGAGGACAGGAACTAATTTGCTGACCACCTTCTCTGGCCAGGCCACTAGCTGAAGAGGATGGAGGGAGACACAGACACAGGGCCCTGGGGTTTCCTCAAGGCTCTGATGATGTCTTTGAGGACAGCCTGGTGGCTGCCAGGGTGACATGTAGGCTGGAGTTTCCAGAGTAGAGGGATTCCTGTGGGTGGACTGACCACAACCAAGGGAGAGTCCAACCTTTATTTCGGGCTCAGATTAAAGTGTTAGGCAGAGTCCAGACGCCCGGACAAGGTGAGGTGTAGTCAATGTACGGATGTGCGTTGCACACGCGGGAGGGGTGGGAAAGGTCATCCATACCTTTCCTCTACAGGAAGCATATCTGCCACTTGGTCCTTCAGCAAGGACAGTCTGACGCTGAAAACCGGCACTGGTAGGGTTAAATGTTGCAAAGCCCATACAGCCCAGGCCTCTGAGGCCGCACTCAGCACCCAGAACCATGGGGGGAAGGGGCGTTGCACTCAGCGCCTATGAAAGTCAGTGCTTCCCATCTTCCGACTACACAGACAGTTAAAAGCACAGGATCTGGGGTCAGGCTGGTGGGAATTCTTATCCTGCATCCACCACTCACTGGCCACGTGATCCTGGGCAAGTGACCTCACCAAGCTTAGTTTCCTCATCTGCAAAATGAGGATAATGTCTGCAGGGTGTTTGTGAAGTCTAAACCAGATGGTGAGAAAAAAAAAAAATGCGACAGCTACGTTACCAGTCACTGTTTGAAAAGCACAGTCGCTGGCAGCTAGTAAGTGCTCAATAAACCAGGACCATTGCATTGCGGTTGTGTGTTGTTCTCCTATTTTGATTTCGCTCCAGACCCAGGTGGGGTCCCAGGCAGGAGACGCACGGCCACCTCAGCACAGGCACACTGCCCCCTGGCGCTGCTGCTGGGGAATCAGCGCCTGCGAGAAGAGCTATTCCAGCCAACAAGTCCAAGGCCTGTCTGCACCAGGCCCGCCCCTGGCCCAGCTGTCCATCCAAAGCTCCTCGGGAGGACAAGCCAGGGCCTGCTGGGGGCAGGCCCCAGAGGAAGGGCCCTGCTGCTGGAGTTTCAGTCCTCTCTGCTGCCAGGCAGGGCCTGGGGAGCCCAGGGCTCCTCTCTGCCGCTGCCCAGCTGAGGGGGAACATCAGCTCTCTTGGTTCCCTCTGGAGGGTCCTGAGCAAGCAAGGCAGGGCGCAGGCGGAAGCAGCAGGAGGCAGAGGCCGGGGCAGCTGGCAGCCTGGACGAAGCCTGGCCTCAGCGGATCAGAAACCGTCCCAGCGGTGGAGCACAACCGGGTCTTCCCCTAAAAGAGCGCCCCAAGCAGCCCTGAGCCTCCTCTGCATACGACCTTGCACGCCCCCACCGCCGAGGACGGGGTTGTTCTTGTACCCATAGGGCATCTGTGCCTCCCCCCTCCCCACGGAGGCGGCTCTGTTTCCTGGGGCAGGGACACGGGGCCTGTGGGAACGTGGGGACTCACCTAGCCGTGAAACCTACAATGGCACTGACAGGGAGGCTCACAGGCCCCACGAAGGGTCCTAAAAGCAGCCAAGCAGCCTTGCGTTTTGAAGGGTGGGACGAAGAGCGGCTCCTCAGAGCCCTTTGGAAAGAGCACAGTGGGCTGGACCTCTGAAGTCAGCTGTCATGCCGGCAGCAGGGGGATGCGAGTGACCTTGGAAGGGCCTGGTCGGGACACTGTGCTGGCTCACCCCGCATCCACCACCTCGAAAAACCCCAGATCATCCTGACGTCAAAAGACTGTTTAGCGCAGTGCAAGGCAGGCATCAAGAAGATATTAAACTCCAGCTCGAGAAGGAGGGAAGCCCGGGCTGACAGGAGCAGCTGGGCTAGAAAGTGGAGGCAGAAATTCCTGAAGTTAATGCTTTCTAAGGCCCCTCGGGCCACTCCCAGGTCTTGTCTGAAGCTATTTGCTTCCGGGGAGGAAAACCCTATTGATCTTCATTCAGCGCCTGTCTGCTCAACACGGCTGGCGGGATGTTTCAGCGCATCACCAGTCACTGTGAGAAATTTCTCATTGTTTTACGCATAGCAGCTCCCAAACTCAGGAGACGAACGTTCAGGACCATTTGGATGAACCGATCGCAGGAGATGCAGACAGGGCTGACTTGGGAACTCTGGGGGAGGGGACCTCACGCCCCTGGGACAGACTGCAGTACCTGCTACCCCGCGCCACCCCCCTCCTCCACCCCCGCCCCCAGCCCAGGCTCAGAGCCTCGAAACTCTTTTGCTCTGTCTGTAGATGCTCGGAGGGTCCAGTGCTGAGCTAGCCTGTCCCTCCCGCCTCCCACCCCTCCACACACACCTGCTTTATGTCTCTGCAGTCCTTTGGCCCTGAACCTCCCCCGCTGGCTGGCTAGAGATCACCATCGTCCACTCGAGCTCCCCAGCTACCGCCCCCACTGTCTGGTTCCCTTTTCAAATTCCAGGCTGGCCCTCTATCCTACAGTATGCATGTAACACGAGGGACCATCTAGCCGTGAAACCTACTACGGCACTGACAGTCCCCAGCAGCCTGCACTAAAGGGAACTTTGAAACCACAGAATATCCCCAGCCATCACGGCCAACTCAATAGTTTACAGATGGGAAAACTGAGGCCCCAGGTTGGTGGGAGAGTGTGATTTGACCAAGATGGCTCAGGAAATTGGTGGAAGGCAGAGCAGAAAACCCAGGTCTCCTGGCTCCCAGCCCAGGGCCCCTCCACTTCAGCTTCTAGGTCACGTAACCAGGAAATCCAGGTCCCCACATGAGGCCACTGAAGCACTGAGAGGACCCATGCATTAAGCTGCTTTCTGTGAGTTAAGACTAGGATCCATCTGAACAATAATAACGATGATAATAATAATAAAATGCTGAACAATATGCCTTGAAAGCCTTCAATAAGCAACACTTGATAACCACACGCAGAATACATCTTCCACATATTCATATAAAATAATCAATGATCATTTTTTTCCTGCAGACTACAATCCAATTACTCTCTCTCCCTCGCTCTCTTCCTTACTCTCCTTTGTTACTTGCAAACCATCCAAGCAATCAATGCCTTGACCTCTCCCTCTGATAGACACAATTACAAAAAGACAGAGCAATGCAATTCATCTATTCAAGACGGATTGTTTGAACACTCTGCACACTGCTGAGCTATCCATCTCCTTGTCTAAGAGGAAATTTCAGCCCCCAAAAAAAGGCACAAAGAGAGGGAGCGGGTACGCTGCTCCCCAGCCCAGAGAGCCCCTCGCACACCTGCAGGAAACCCCTCTCCCAGGCTGGTGCTAGGCGACGCCTGCCTGCTGGAGAAGGATTCGGCTGTCAGCGCAGCCAGCTCAGGCACCAGTATTGGGAACCAGAAGCACCCAGCACACACTGGAGCCCAATTTCCAAGGCCTCAATTCCTGCGGCCCTAGCCAGAGCCCTGAGATCCCAGGGGTGGGGAGAGAGAGAAAAAGGGAGATGGCATCAGGCCCAGCCAAGATGCTGTGTTTGGGTTTCAGCATGAGATTCTCTCTGTGTGTGTCTCTCTCTGTGCCACGTCCACTGTAGCCCCTGGCTCCAGCTGAGACTCCAGCCTGTGCTCAGAAGGACAGAAGTTCAGCTCCCCAGGAAGCTCCAGAGAAGCCCAGGGGCCTCAGAGCCTTCCCATCCTCCATCCAAGCTGGCACAGCTCCGGCAGTCACATTCGGCATCGGCACAACACCCCAGTCCTCGGGCTGGGAATCAAATGGGGCAGGGCTCTTGGATATAAATGGCTTGGGCCAACATGCTAATTAATCCTGGGGCTTAATACGAAGATTAGAAGAGAGGAGGGCTTTGCCATCCTTAATTGCATTATTACACGGTGAACCCAAGAAAGGGCGGGCAGGCTTCGGGCTTCCCCTCAGGGCAGTGAGGAGTCCCCCAGTGCAAGTCAATTTCACAGTAAGAGGGAGCGGGTGAGGATACATCATCCTGCCCCTCCTCAGCTCAGCCTTCCAGGGCTTCCCTCACCTGCTCCTTCTCTTCCTGGGCCCCCAAAGACTGCCACCCCTGACGCTGGGCTAGGAGCATGCCCATCCCACCCCTGTGGAGGAAGGACCACGGAAGAGGGACCTGCAATGCATGGGCTGGGTGCATAGCACCTTTTGGGTGCCCCTCTTTTCTCCCAAGGGCACCCTACCATGCAGGCCCACAAAAAAAACAGAGGGAAAGAAGCAGGGAATAAAGGAAGAACTAGCCCACTACTAAGGGGCTGCTTGCTCCTGGAATGGTGACCAAACTGGGCGCTGGGGCAGGCAAAGGTGCAGAGATAGAAGAGATATTTTTGTCTTGCCAGGAGCAGACTGGGCTGCAAAGGGTTAAGCCTGGTCGCGAGGGCTGTCCCCAGAGTCGGGTGCCTGGATTCCTCTGCCTCCAATGTCTGCCTGCCAGGGTCCTGGGCATAAACGGAAAGACCCCAGCGTGGGCAGAGCTGAGGACTGTGCTCTAGCCTCGTCCAGATGTCCAGTTCAAGAGGATCTGGAATCCAGGAGAAAGACAGGTTTCTGACTGCCTCCTAGGAAATCCTCAAGTACGGAAACCAAGCTCGACATTGGTTCCCAACACCCCCTCACGGTACTGGCAGCCCAGAGTCCGTGCCTAGATTAGAGCCACTGGGGAGGAAGGTGGCCCTGGCTCAGCAGAGCTCTGGCCTCCTTGTGCCAGATGCTGGTGGTGGCGCCTCGCGAACCCAGGCGGCCCAGGTCTCCGGCCTGGTGGCGGGCGCAGGGCCTGCGTGGCGGAAGCTCCCGCGTGGCCAGGCCAGGCCCAGCCCTGGCGGTCTCGGGCCTGGGACACTCGGAGGCATCCCGCACAGCCCGGAGCGCTGTCTACAGGATGCCTCAACAAAGTTAAAGCCCCGAGTAAGAGACTCTGGCGAGAAGAGACGCGGGGACGCCAGAGCCCCAGAACGCCGCACGCAGCTCCGCCGGCCGCCGCCAGCTGCGGAGGGATTTCGGCTAACTTTAAAATCCACTCGCATTGCTCTTCCTGGCTGCACTGGGCGGGCTCCGTCGTTCCCTTCCGCCTGCCTGCGCTGCCCCGGGCGGAGGAGAGGCCTCGGCCGCGACGGATGGCTGGAGCGACCGGCGGGGGCCGCCCCTCCCCTGCCCCGCGCCACGGGGCTGGCTGAACGGGGGCCACCGAGGCCGAGGGCAGCCACCGGGAGAGGAGACCGGCCGCCCTTGTCATGCGAAGCCGGATCCTGCGTCCCCGCCGCGGCCGCTCGAGCCCTGCCCCAGGTGGGGGCGAGGGGCCCTCGGGGAACGAGGAAGGAAGAGAAGTTGGCGCCTTCCCCAGGGTTCCCGCTTCGCGGAGAAGCCGGGTCCCAGAACTCGGTCTGCGGCCGGTCCTGCTGGCACTGGCCGGGAAATGCTCCCGCGACTCGGGCTGGGACCGGAACGCTTCGCTACACTCCGCCAGCTCTGGCCTCCCAGGAGCGCGCCAAGGGCCCCTTGCCCGCCGCACCTCGGCTACCTCCTCTCCAATAAGTAAGGCCCATGACCCCGGCTTTGGAACTTTGTCCTCACCGGGACGAGCTCCTGGTGGTCACCCGGCCCCGGCAGCGCGGAGAGAGGGTGGGAAATCTCTTGGGATCGCGTACCGTGGCCCCCCGTTCCCGCCCCCGCCCGGGCGCACGGAGACCCCCGGTTCCGGGGAGCCCTTACCGATCCGGATGACGTGGGGCATCCCGCGCGAGTCCGGGATCCAGAAGGCGCACACGAGGAGCCCGGCCCAGTATTCCCAAACCAGACTCCGGAGGCGCCGCCAGGGAGCGGTCATCGTTGGGCGCCGCCGAGCGTGCCCGGGGCGCGTCCGTGGCGGGCTCCCTGGGGCGGCAGCTCTAGGCGCGGGCGCGCAGCAGCCCCCGAGGCGCCGCCTGGCCCAGCAGCCCGGCTCCCGAGCGCCGCTGCGAGTGGGGGGCGCCCCGCGGCGCCGCGCACATCTTACTGGGGGGCCGCCCCGCCGGCGCCCGCCCAGCCCGGCTGCCGCCCACTGGCCCCCAGCGAGCGAGACTCCTGGGTTCCGCCCGGGCTCCTTTCGGACTCGGCTGCGGCTTGCGTCGGCTCGGCTCGCGCGCGGGCTCCCACCTGCCCCGGCTGCCGGGCGCTGGCGGGCTGGCTGCACGCGTCTCCGGCCGCTCCTCCTCCAGCCGCCGCGGATGCTATCGCCCGGGCTCGCACAAAGCCCCGGAGTGGAGTTGCACGCGCGCACACTCTCCCTCCCCGCCCCCTCCCCCGCGCCCTGCCTCCCGCCTCCCGCGCCGCCCGTCGCCCGCGCTTCCTCCGCGCACTCCCCCGCGCACACACACTTCACACTCACACCCGCCGAGGCGTACACCCGCGAGCTCACACCTGGGCGGGGAAGGGTACCCGGGACCCGGTTTGGGGAGACGTCCGGAGAACGAGGACTCTCCTCGCTTCCCAGACGTCCGCATCCGCCCTGCCGCCCCCAGTCCCTTCGACTGCGAGGGCATGGAGCCTGGGAGCCGGGCGTGGAGCACGAGAGCTGGCACCGCGAGCTGGGAGACGGCGGCAGCCTAGCGGCCTGACCAGCTGGAAGAGACGCGCCCGCAGGGAGCGGAGAGACCTGGAGCCTGCCGTCTGCGGAGTCTCGCCTTCCAGCTCTCACGCAGCCGTCGCTGGCTGGACGGCGGCGGCCGGAGACTGACCCAGGAACCGGTTTCCCTCCCTAAACCCATCCCTCGTGGAAGCAGAGTTAGAGTTGGGGCTGGGACTCAGGGGAGACGGAATTCAACGCGGATTGTCCACGCTGGGCTAGGGGAGCTGCAGGAGCTGGTAGGGGTTGGAGAGCCCAGGCCAGACCCTCCGCTGTGGAAAGCAGGACTGGACCATGCACCACAACTACAGGGGCTTGGGAGGAAGATGGCTAAATCCTTAGATACAGAGGGGCGGCTGAGATGCACGCTGGTACTTCCCGTCCCTCTTCTTCAACTCTGCAGGAGGGGCTGGCCCCCTCCCCCATTTCTCCTGAGAAAGAATAAAGAGAAACTATAATTTTCCGTGGGGTAGAGCAGGACCCGTGGGGGAGCAAAATAGAAAGGGTTAAAAAAAAACTTGTTTATTAGCAATAATAAATTTTTTTTTCAAGTGGCGCTGGGTGTTGAGGGAAGGGAAGGGCTGTGGAGCGAGTCTGGAGCAGGAGGCGTCGAAATACGCAGTTAGACGAGTTTAATGACCTTTTTGACAGAGACAAAGTGGTGCCGATACAGTAGATAAATAAACGGATCTGTCACCGGGCAGCGGCTAGGCTGTGTGTGAATTTATTTTTCTCATTTAAATAATTTGATCTATTCCATCATTCCAATCTCTCCCATTTGCCAGCTGTCTGGTAAAAGCATGGCCCCCAACATCTGAAAAGCAAATCTTTAATTTTCTTACAAATAGACTATGAGTCGGCCTCTATGTGGCCTGTTCATTTCCCGGTCTTTTCTTTCCCTCCCTATCCAGGCATAAGAGACTATGGCATTGTGTGGGGATGTGAATATTGCAGCATGGCCAATCCTGCTGATTGCGGGGGGACTCCCTCCCACCTGAAATGGAGGCAACTATGGCTGTGGAAGGAGCAAGAGGGGAGATTCCCAAGGATCTCCTCTCAAAAAGGGAAAGAGGTGTGCTGCTCTCGAGGGCACCCCGAAAGATCCGCCAGCAGATGGAGGTTACCATTTTTTTTTTGCCAGACTTTGGGCCTTCCTCATCCTCAAGCAGGAGTGGTTGGTTTCCCAAACAGCCACTGAAAAATGTTGCCCAGGGGACCAGAGGGAAGGACATGCAGACCAGAGCCAGAGAAGCAGCAGCTGCCACCTCCTGATAGAGAGTAACGGGCCCCAGTGGGCACCGGCAAGGAGGAAGTGCAGGAGGAGGGAGCAGAAGCGCCCCCCACCCCCCGCCAGGATAAAGCTGAAGGAGCCTCTTCGTTCAAGAGTAGACACCCCATCCCCATCACTTATCAGCTTCCACAGCTGGTTTAGTTGCTCCAAGGAACCAAAAAGTCCAGGCTGTTCACTAAGGAAGAAAATTCCAGTGCCCTGATAGGGAAATGGAATTGGCAGGATCTGAACTCAAGGCAAAGGATGCAAGGCTAAAAAGGCATCACCAGCAATGCCCAAGGATGGTTAGGGGCTGGGTAAGGGGGGGAGAGCCTGGATGCTAGGTCTGTATTGGTTATCCTGCAGGCAGCCTCTTGGCATGAGAGGCTTGTTCCTCTGCAGGTAACAAGTGGCCTGGTGGAGAAACGGAAGAGCAGAGGGGTAGAGGTGTGACTCCAGGGAATGGGCAGATCTGCACCCCAGACCAGAACCAGGGAAAGGCCAGTGGGAGAGAGGGATGAAGGGTGGGGAGGAAGAGGAGGAGGAGCAGCCGCCTCCAAAAACGCCAAGAAAGAGAGTGGCGCCGGAGAAGTGAATGGAGGAAGGCAGAGGAGCAATCTGAGGGTCCCAGGGCGTGAGAGTGTGGCCCTGTCACCTGCAGCCCCCTCAGCACCCCCAGCGAAACAGCATCGGCGGGCCCTTGCTCCTGTTGCATCCCACGGTGGGTGGGAGTTAGCCAGCCCTGCGGAGGGAGGCTTTCCTCTGCTGCCACGTTGGCTGCATTGGGAAAAGCCTCCAGCTGCAGAGGCAGTGGGGCTCAGTCCGCAGGCCTGGCTGCCCAGCTGGAACCGTGGGGTCAAAGGGAAGCCGGCTTCCCCCAGCCGAGGACAGGGCCTTATTCTGGACCTAGCTGCAAGTCATTTTGTAACACAGAGGTCTCCCCAAGCTGACAGCAGCCTGCTCCCTCCCAGTCGGGGGAGGATGGGAGGCATTACGACAAAAACATTGGCAATGATAATAATGACCACTAGTACTTATTACATGTTTTCTGTGTTCCAGATGATGTACCACTCAGCATACCTTATATGCATCCCTTCATCCAACCATCTCACAGCCCTCTGTGATAGGATCTGGGTGATTTTTGCATTTTACAGTTGAAGACTCCGAGCCTTAGAGAGGTTGAGAGGTCCAAAGTCACACAGCTAGTGTGTGACCCTTCTCCTCCCCCTCCCTCTCCCTCCCTCCCTTCCTTCCTTCCTCCTTCCTCCTCACTCCTTCCTTCCTCCCTCTAATTGGTCATCACTGCCAGGCTCTGTGAGTGGGGAGCTAGGGTCCCCATGCGGGCCTATCTGCATCCTAAGCTTGCAGGCCTGACCCTTGTCCTATCCCACCTGGGCTAAGCAGGGGACAGGCTCTAGCAGAAGATCCTCATCACCTCTGCTGGAGACCCACTGGGGCTTCTGGCTGCTTGTAGAAACGCTAAGGGTGGAATAGGATTTGTGTCCTTTACTAGAACAAACTGGGGAACTCGGTTGTCCCCAGCTCGTGAGGAGGAACCCGCAGACCTCTCTTCCCGCCATCGTGCACCTCTCGGGCTGCCTTGCCTCCAGCAGGCAGCAGGGCTGGCACGATCTCAAGCTGCATCTCCGGGGATTGGGAGCCACCAATCCCAGCTTCTCGAATTGTTGGTAAACAAGTCTACCCACCAGCCAGGCCTCCGCTCCTCACTCCCCCTCGAGGCAGTCAGAGCCGGATTTATGGGGCCTCCCAACCTCATTCAGACTAATGAAGCTTTTCATTCCAAAATAAAAGGGGCCACTGTCTGAAAGGACAAGTTCTCCCACACTTCATTAACATCCCCCAAAACGTCTGAGCTGGCCCAAGTCGCTGCCAGCGAGATTCATGTCTCCCACCGGCTCACAGGTGGGGATGGGAGAGGAAGAAACCCTAGGCTGCTGGCCCCCTCCCAGCCCCTCCCGAAGCTCCACCCCTGCTTCTGCCGGGTGGGAGGGGGCCCCCAGTGATGGCCAAGCCGGCTCATTTGGAAGAGTCCCCTGTGTGTGTGTTTTGTTTAGACTGATCCACTCCAACTCTCAATCCCCTCACAATCACGGTGAGTGATGAGGCCCTGGGCTCGAGTTACCGAGATTCATGATCTCCGCTTCCCCAGGAAACCACCGAACACAGGCATATGGTTGCTGAGTGCAGATTCCTAGGACTTGAGTGCCCTCTGCTGAAGCCTGCCTACCTTCATCTCCCTTCAGACTGCCCGGCGGGCAGGCTGCTGGCGGGGGCTGGACACTGAAGCCGGGGCTCTCGCCACTCCCCTAAGTGGCAGCTACACAGCAGCCCGGTGCCAGTGCGCCCTCAGAGGGCCCTGGTGAGAATGGGGGGAGAAACTACCTCGCCCCCATCTCACCCTGGAGGGCAGCCGGGACAAAAAGCTGCCAGCCCTCGCCTGATCTTTGTCACCTGCCTGAGCAGGAGGCGGGGGCGGGAGAGGCCTTCCTCATACCCACTCTTTGCTTAACAGCACCCTCTCCTCAGCAAAGTTCATCCATGCCAACCACAAGAGCTGAGCCTTGGCCCTTCTCAGGACACTGGGACCTGCCTCTTCACCCAGGGACGGGGACCCTTTCATCATCCTGGGGCCTTTGTCCCTCCTCCCTGTCCCAAGAAGGAAGAAGCACAGCAGCGGCCGGCTGCCACCTGAGCAAGCCCTGTGAGGGTTGCATCACCTTAAATTTTTGTCAACAGTCAAGCAAGTTCATTCCCACTGAAGTCAATTACTGTGTTTGTTGTCAGCTTAACCCGCTGCTGCGAGTTATTTCTCAGCAGTGAGGGGGAAGGGTAGACAAGCCACCAGAGATCTGTTATTTTCCTGACATCTGCATTTCAATAGTTTGGGTGCAGTTCTGGTGGAGAAGTAAATGCTAAGGCAATCCTGTTTGTATCTATACATAATGGAACAGTCTCCAACGGTTCGGAAGCCGAGGGGGTTCTGCTGCTGCAGGGGGAGGGGAGGAGGGGAGAACTGCCCGTGAAACCATCACCTCCCGGGTCCGTGGGCCGCGGTACCAAGGGTAGGGGTGAGAGTCACTTGCTCACTCACTGGAGTCATTCAGTCATTTCCTGATTAATTTATTCATGGGATCCCTCTGTCATTCACTAGACATACCTGCAGCCACACTAATTCATTCATTTGTTCATAGGGTCATGCACTCAGTCATTCACTCTTTATTGATTCATTTACTCAGTCCCTTACCCATTCCTCCTCCCATCCATTCATTCAGTCATTCCTAATTCATTCAACCACCTAATGACTCTTTCACTCATTCATCCATCTATTCAATCTTTTGCTTAATTATTTGCTCACCTATTCCCTCACTCATTTGCACATTCATCCCTCACTCATTCATTCACTCACACTTACCCACTCACTTATTCACTTATTCATTCATTCATTTACTTAGTCATCTACCCTTCCATCAGTCACTCAGTTGGTCACTCACCCAGTCATGTACTCAGCCCTTTGCTCAATCACCCACTCACTCACTCAAAGACTCACACATTCATCCACTCACTCACTCACTCATTAACTCTGCCATTCATGCGCTGCCTCCCCCCCCCCCAGACTGGACAGACACTGCCTGCTTCTCTCGCCCTCAGCCTTCAGCCTGAACATCAGATACCATCCAACCTCATGGCACAGCCCAGGGCACCCCAGCACTGCACTGAGCTCCCCAGTCAGCCACCCAGGCTTCATGGCCCCTTCAGAGCACCCAGCTCTCATATCATCTGCTTTATCATGAAATTCAGCAACCTTCAGGATTCAGCTGACCTACCTGACCCTGGAGATGGTCTGGGCATTTGACTTGCTAGCAAAGACCAAGGCCCAGAAAGCCCCAGAGCCAGGGTCTAATGATGGATGTCATATTAGAGGTGCCCCATGATACTACCACACCGAGCCAGAAGCCACACTGGCTTCCAGTCACATGATCTCTTTGTCCTTGAAACAACCAAAAGATGAAGAAATGGGCTTAGAGGAACCAAATAACTTGCCCACAGAGAACTAGCTGGGGTTGGGGGTGGGGCAGAAGCAGGGATGTACTTGGCTCAGAGTGATGGGGTAGGGGGATAGATGAGCAATTGAATGATGGGAGACTAAGTGAATGCATGAACGAATAAGTGAGAGAAAACAGATGAATGAACAAGTGAATGAATGAATGAACGAATGACCCGTGCCCAACAAATAAGCGGCAAAACTGAGCTTCTGACTCAAGTTTCTGACTCCAAGTCCAGTGCTCTCTCAGCTGCTTGACACCCCGCTCCCGCACCCTGACCTTATAGGGTGTAGTAAGAGGCAGGGGTTAGAGGGGGAGGTGGGACAAAAGTAGAGCATAAGTCGGGCAACGGTAGATTTTTCTGGAGAAGTACCTCCTTTGGAGGCTGTGGCGAGCAGTTCTGTCTGCACCTGTCCCCCCGCGGGCAGGAAGCTGCCATCATCCCTCCTCAGAGAGCGAGAGACAGAGTGAAATGCGAAAATCCAATCACTGAGCGGTAAGAAAATAAACAAGTGAACTTCTCCAAGTTTGCCAGACTTCCCTGCCCGAGGCCAGCTTAATTAAAGTTGATGTAGAATTTTAAAGTGGGAAAATAATTAGGGCAAGTGGTAGAAAAGAGAAAGGAAAGAAAACATTGTTTTGTTTTGTGTTTTGCTCGCTCTTAATTATGCCACAGACTGTCTCTCCCGTGGATACCATCCCAAGTCCGCCCTCCGCCAAGATTCCAGCAGGTGGTACACTGTGTGAGCGGCGCGGGCACACCTGTGCCTCTCTGGCACGCAGGTATGGCGCTTCTCTGCCCGCAAGACAGGCGAGGCGGCAGGCAGCCAGGCTGGGAGTGGAGAGGAGCACGTGCCCTCGACACTCAGGTGGAGGACCCGGGGGGAGATGGGGACAGCAGGCTGTTGGGAAGAGATGCTGCCTCCCTGCCCCAGGGCCAGAGGGGCATGGGCACTGGGTCCCTGACTCACCATGACATCAGACCTGGGCTCTGATTGGGACAGTCTCAGCCCTCACCTCATGACACAGTGGATCCCCGGTGATATAGCCCCTATCCTGCCTGGATCTAGGAAGAGATTTTCCTCCAGCAACTGTCAAATGTAAGGAAGTACTGGTGTTTGTGCCCAGAACGGGGCTGGGGGTGGCCAAAATTCCAGCTGCAGCAGGTGCTAGAAATCCAGCTCATCCCACACCCAAGCATTCAAATGTGCTTTGCTTTCTTGGTGCTCTTCCTTCTGGTGCCTTGTCCACAGCAGTGAGGGCACAGAGAGGGTGAGCACCAGCCTCTGGGAGCTGGTCAGAGGCAGCCTGGAGCGAGGAAAGCTACAGATTCCTCTGGGGGAAGGAGAAGGGGCAGATTCCTCAAGATTTCATTGAACGGGGTTGGGCAGGCGTGCATGAGAGCACACCTGTCCCTGGTGCTTTACACACAAACACTCGAGTACAGGAAGATGCCTATGATACTATACACACACACATACACACACACACACACACACACACACAGAGCTACGAGCATCCACGTAGGACTAATGAAAGTGGGAACTCTGGAGCCAGGCAGCTGGCTTCACATCTACCCTGTCTCTTACCTAATTTTCTGTGCCTCTGTTTCCTATCTGTTACATGGGGATAATAATAGTATCTGCCCTGCAGGGCTGTTGTGAGGATTAAATGAGTTAATACACGTAATGTGCTTAAAATTGTGCCCAGCACATGGTCAGGGCGTGTTGTACTTAGTGATTAGCTCTCTCTGCTTCATGGACGTGTCGGGCTCCTGAGTCAACCCTGGGGAAAAAATCTCTTTCCTGCAAGCCTGCAGTACACGTGCATACTCCTTACTCCAGGCCCTCCAGGGTTCACTGGTTGTGTGTGAATGGGGTAGGGAGGAGCTCAGAGGAATGACGCATCTCAAGCCACCCCTCTACTCCCCTCCTGCACACACCCACATGATGAGGACTGCACCCACAGAAGCTGTGGAGTTGCTGAGTGTGTGTGTGGGGGGGGGTCTCTTTGTTCATGCAGTGGGCAGGCTGGCTGCCAGGGGGGAAGGGAAGCCTAGGGCTTGAACCCCAAACCTGCTATCAGGTTTGGAAAATTCTCCAGGCTCCCTCCTCCCCATCGAGCCCCCACCCCCTACCCACTTGGGCTTCCTCCTGGTCCTGTCCTTGGTGATGTGCCTGACCCCTCTCTGCATCTCAGCCCAGGATCCTCTCATCCCCAAGGGCACTTCCCAGCCTCTAGCCTGAGACTTAATTCAGGAGATTCCATTTAGAAAGAGAACACGCCCTTCCCACCCCATCCAGAGCAGGAAGACTTCAGAAACCTCAGGGAGGTCCCGAGACTCAGAGGCCTAGTTTCCTAGCTGAGAATGCTGTTGTGTCTCCCAGAGGACAGAGAGAAGGCAGCTGCAGATGGCAGCAGGGAAAGGAGGCTTGGGTGGGAGCCCTGGACTGGGGATGGAGGAGGCCAGGCTGCAGGAGCCAGACCCAGCTCTGTGTTATCTCTGAGGCAGCAGGAAGACAGAGAGTTGGGGAAGCAGGTTCTGCCAATCGGTTAATCCCAGGCTCCCCTCTTCCACCTGGGTTGCGTTGGGTTGAATAAACAGGACAGGTGCCAGTGGCCACAGCCTCATTTCTCTGATTTGGCTTCATTTCATTCTATTGACTCAGCTGGCTGAGTCCCTTTGCTTTCAAGCATGTGTGTACGTCCCTTCCAAGCACCAGGATGTCAGAGACACTTAGAGAAACCCAAAGCTCTGAATGGCTTGAGGACAGATGAGAACCAGGGGATGGGGACAGAGAACAAAATTCTGATTCCTGTTCTTCAGGGATACGGGGGACTCTGTCATGGCCCTCTGGCTCTCCCTGCCAAGTGCAGGAGGTTCCCTACACATCAGGTCAGGGGACTGGGGCCTTGGATGGTGGCCTTAGTGCCTGGGGAAGAGAGAAGCATGACAGCAGCTAGGATGGGGCCCTGGGTGGCTGTTTACACAACTCTCCTGGGTGGCCCTGAGAGAGCAAATGTGTGGGATGTGCCCCAGGGGGTCAGGAGCCCTTAGCTAGAAGATTATCATCTTCCTGATTCTTGCTCGTGTGACCAGAGACCAGGAAAGAAGGGCAGGGGTATGGACAAGAATTCCACAGCCCATGGTGGGGAGTTGAGGGCCGGGCCTGCATCTGCACACATACCATTGAGCAAAAAATAGAAACAGTTTTCCAGATAATTCAAGGGAAAGCACTTTACACCAATCACACTTCAAGCTAGTTGCAAATATCTGCACAGCTGTTTCCCTCATCCATCTTTTTGTTCTTTTGCAACAATCGTTACCGGAGACCCACTGTCATGGGGAGACAAGAAGGGCTGAGGTGACATGGGAGGGCCGCAGGGTCACAGGTGGAGTCCGTGGGGATAAACGGTGGAGGTCAAGGGGCACAGGTAGTGACGAGGAGATGCAGGTAGGGAGCGTGGGGTGACAGAAAAGGACAAAAGGAATATGTGGAGAATTTGAGGGGACATGTGAGAACTTGAGAATCCACAGCGGGGACAAAGGGACAAACTAGGGTTGTCCAAAGAAGGAGCTCTTGGGACCCACAGGTAGGAGCTGTGGTGACCCAGGGAAGAGCAGAGGGGACAAAGCTGGGGGCTTGGGAGGAGGACCTTCCCCTCTAAGCAACTCCCAGCCTTGAAGAGGAGAAGAAGCACAGATGAAGGCCGTCAGGAGGAGAAGAGGTGGGAAGGAGGGGGGGGGGAGGAGATGAAGAAATATCTTAGCAGGAGTAGCTTCTGAGCCACTAGGAGTGGAAGACCAAGCTTAGCATCTGCTCCTGAGAAGATGTTTGCAAAGCCAGATACCTGGGGTCCCACCTAGGTTCTGAAGCGCCATCCACACCCCACACAGAAAGGAAGCCCGGGGCGGTGCATGCACAGGGCACCCACTGTGTGCTAGGTGACCACGTAGTCTGTGCCCCCCTGTCTACATGCCTTTGAGGAGCTCTCAGGACTCCTGGAGAGCCAGGCCTGGAAGCAGCGCACTCTATGGATGGGGCCAAGCGCTGTAATAGCAGGCGGGTGGAGCCGGCGCTGTGGGAGCCCCAAGGAGGGAGAGCCCTCAGCGAAATCCAATGGCTTCCTTGATAAAGATGAGAGAGCAGTTTAAACCCAGCGAAGCAGCCTCAAATCCAGGTGAGCACTGCACAAGCTGCTGCAGGATTTATCCTCATCGCTGTCCTTCTTTCCGCTCACCTCATGCACCAGCCCTGCGGAGTCAGGCTCTGAGCTCCCCGCCCCAGCCTGCCCGGACCTCCAAGGCTGACCTGTCTTACAGAATCACCTGGGGGATTTTCTTTTAATGGCTTTATTGAGGTTCATTTACATACCATAAAGTTCATCTGTTTTAAGTGTACAATTTGATGATTTGTAGTAAATTCACCGAGTTGTACAGCCATCGCCACGATCCAGTTTTAGAATATTTTCATCCTCCCAAAAATATTCCTCCCAATCTGGGGGACTTTGACTCAGTGATTCTGGGGCGGACCTGTGAATATGTATTTGAACAAGTTTCCTGGGGCATTCTGGGACTGTGGTGGTGTTTGGGGACCTACCAAGTCTAAACCATTGTTGGAGGGATCTTTCCAAAGTGGAACACACGGAAAGGAAGCTGCTCTTCTGCTCAAACCCTCCCCATGGCTCAGGGAGAAGTGTGTCAGGTGGAGGGGTGATAAGAAGTCAGTAGTAATCAGACACATTTATTGGTTCTTGCTATGTGCCAGGCAACACTCCGGGCACTTTACAGGTTTTCACTCTTTTAATCCACACAACTACCCTATAAGGTAGGTACCATTATTCATTCTGCTCTGCCGTTGAGGAAACTGAGTGAGACACAGCTAGGAAGTGGTGGAGCCAGGTTTTGAATCCAGGCCACCTTCTCCAGTTCTCTTAACCACTAGAGCACATCACACTTCATGTGCTGTGCGCTATTTTCCTCTCTTCTGTTACCTCCATGGCTCCCTTCCCCTCCCCGACTTGCCTCACCCCTGTCCTCTTCAGCCCAAACAGGCCATCTCCTCTTTCATGCCTTCGAGTCTTTGCACAAGCTTTCCTAACACCTAGATTTTCCTGTGCCCTTTTCTCCATTGGGAATTCCTAGCTAGGCTTCAAAACCCAACTTCCATGTCAGCTCCTTTGTGAGCCTTTCTAGAACTCCCCCAGACAGAGTTAACTGTTCCCATCCCTGTGTTTTTCCTGCACTTTGCACACATCTCGATTAAGGAGTAGTTCTCTTCATGCTGCATTTCATGCTGTGTCCCAATCTGTCTCCCCAACTTGACTATGAACTTCTCTAGATTGGGGGGGTGCATGGTAACTGCTTTATCTCCACACACACCCCCCCCCCTACAGTGCCTGGTGTATATAATAGGCTTGTTGATCAGCAATGGTTCAGCCAGGATGGGGAGGGTGGGGGGCTGGGGGACTGCCCTCCCATCTCATTTTAGCCCCCAGCCCCAAAGGGTCCTCTCCCAGGGTATCAGGCCCTCCTCTCACTGGGTCACAGCTGCCACTTTTAAAACTGCAAAGAACAACATGTCTCAAACTGCAGGTGATGTTGTTTATTCTCCTCTACATCCTGGACACTACCAAACGGTCCGTTACATAAACACTCAGTAAACACTCGTAGGAATGAGCCAGTGCGTGAGTGAGTGAGGCCCCATCCTCTGGGTTCCCTGACAAGGACTCTGTCTGGCTCACGTCCTCTTTCCACTTGAAGACGCCTGGATCTTTCCTAAATCCACTTATGCAAGAGGTTAATTCAAGTGCTTTCCAGCTTAGCAAGCAATAAACAACTTGGTGTTGCCACGAGGTGTTCTGCGTGTCATATTTATGGATCGGAAGGGGGGTGGGGGCGGGGACCGTTATTAAGTTACCGGGAATGTTACATGCCCTTCCTTAATTACTTTCTTCCCTTTAATTAGATGTTGGGGGGAGGGCTGTCCCAGGGAGGGGGACCGAAAGTCACTGCAGAGAAGAAAGGTGTTGGTGGCATCCTGCCATCTGATAGGACGGCAGGCATCGGCTGGAGTCAGGTGGAGGAGGAGGAGGGGGCCATTCCCTCTCGAGGGCCCTGTGAGAGGGGAATTCTGAGAGCTTTGTTCACTCCCTGCCGTCTCCGTGGTCCTTCTCTCCAGGAGCCCTGTTTTCCCACCCTATGCTTTCCCTCCCAGTTTCTCTCTTTCCACGTGCTGGGAGCTGATCCAGCCTCCTGCCTTCTGTACATGCCTCTCTCCTTCCTGAATCCACTCAAAGGTCACAGGGTAAGCTACTGTCTGGGACACACAGCCCCTTTTGCAGTGGTGTAGCCTGGGGACCCTGGACACCTGTTCCCTTGGCCTGGCAGGCCAGAAGCTTGAGGACAGTGCCTTCTCCCCAGCAGAGGTCCATCTCTATGCCCCCATCCTCTCTGGAGCATCCCTAAATCCCTTGCCTGGAGACATCCAAACCAAGTAATAACGTGTGCAGGCAGAGTGCTTGATTGACCCATTGATCTGCAGTGGTCCCCACCGACCCCATTGACCCCACTGATCAGCAGTGGTCCAGCCTGGTGACTCTGGGAGGCACTAACTACGATCCTTGGTGAGTGGCCGGCCCGTCGTGCACAGTGAGGAAGCAGTAGCAGCAAGCGTGTGATGTCCTCGAATCTTTCCCTGGCACCACTGCAATCTGAGTTGCAGCAGAGTTTCTGCAAACTGAGAGCATGAGCCGCTGCTTCCCAGGATGGACCAGAAGCCACGGGGGCAGCCAACACAGCTGCTCTGGCAGCATCAGGCATCTGACAGTGGGGAGGGTTCCTGCAGGACCCAGTTGATGGGTGCCCGGCGGGGCCCAGCATCCCTCACACAGGCTGCCTGCCGGTGCCAAGTCTCTTCCTCCTCTCCTCAGTGCCTGTGGGGAGATGCACTCCAAACCCAGCCCATCTGCTGCATTTTCCCGAGACTCCCGAGATGATCCAATTCCGCACACCAGATGGGAAATAGCATGTACATTTTGGATGGTGATTAGTGTTTTTGTTTTTTTCCCCAAACGCTCGCATTAATGGAGCTCCTTCCTGAAAGTAAATTGGAGAGACTTCAGTTTGATGGAGTCTCATTGACCTCCACTTCCCTGCCCCCGACAAAAGCAAGCGTGAATTTCCCAGGGTCTGGGTGCAGCGGCCTCCCCCCACCTCAGCCCATCTGCCATGGCCAGGGCCTCACGCTCTGCAGAAAAAAGCTGCGCAGAGGACAGGTCTGCCGGGCTCTGCAGAGCCTGGTGATTTCCAGGGCAAATAATTCCAGGTGAGGCGTCCCTCAGCGATGGAGGGACAGGGCCAGCCAGACATCCTTGTAAACATTATTACACACCCATGAGCTCTGACTGAGCAAGGGAGTTAGGATTTGACCACTGAATCTGGACTTTTCTCAGGTATTCTGACTTGAGAGGAAGTTCATATATGATGCCAAATTCTTAAGGGCTAGAACTTGGGTCTTTCTATGCATTTGCACCCACACATGGTACGTGGCTGGATCAACAGATGCTTGCTTGCTGAATGAGTGAATGAATGAGAAAAATAAAAGTATTTCAGTGTATGCAGTTATATGCAACACTCATTTTCCTTCATATTTGCAAATTTGTGCGCACAAACACATACACACTACTTCTCCCCCCAAACCAAGGAACTTTAAGAAAATACATATTTTATATAATGCTATACATATCTATACAATATATAGAAAACATATATATATATATAAAACATATATATTACATAAAAGACACTTTGCAGTACTTTCACATGTTGTTTTGCTCCGTTTTCATCATACCTCTATGAAAACCATGTTGTGGCTCAGAGAGGTCGAGTAGCATGGCCAGGGGCCCACAGGTAGCGAGCATCAGAGGGAAGAGTTGGGATAAGGCATAGTTGGCTTCCAAGACATGGGAGCAACCTAAGTGTCCATTGACAGAGGAATGGATAAAGAAGATGTGGTACATGTATACAATGGAATACTACTCAGCCATAAAAAAGAATGAAATAATGCCATTTGCGGCAACAGGAAGGACCTAGAGATTATCGTACTAAGTAAGTCAGACAGAGAAAGGCAAATATCATATGATATCACATATCATATTATATGTGGAATCTAAGATAAATGATACAAACGTACTTATTTACAAAACAGAAACAGACTCACAGACATAGAAAACAAACTTATGGTTACCAAAGGGGAAGGGGGAGATGGATAAATTAGGAGTCTGGGATTAACAGATACACACTACTATATATTAAATAGATAAACAACAAGGACCTACCGTATAGCACTGTATACTGTATAATATCTTCTAATAACCTATAATGGAAAAGAATCTGAAAATTTTTATATATATGTACATATATATGTATATAACTGGATCACTTTGCTATACACCTGAAACTAACATTGTAAATCAGCATTTACTAACATTATAAATCAACTATACTTCAATTAAAAAAAAAGAAAGAAAAGATACAGTTGGCTCCAAAGGCTACAGGAACCCAGTCACAGGTTTGCAATGGGAAGTGATATGATCTGGCTCATGCTTTTAAAAAGAACTCCGCTCCTCCGAATTGGCCTCCAGAGAGCCTGGATGCGGGGAGACCAGGTAAAGACTGGTGAGTGGAACAGGTGTGTGGTGGTAAGGGCTTGGCCTAGGATGGCGGCGGTGAAATAGAGAAGGTCATGTTTCACAGGAAGGAGCCGCCGGCCTCTGTAGTGTGAGATGGGAGAGATGAAGGAGGCTGGGAGGGCAGCGGTGCCCATCTCAGGCATAGTTAGGGCTGGAGGGAGACCTGGTTTTGGGAAAAGGGTGATAAGGGACAATTTGGGACCATTGGGTTCGAGATGTACACAGATTATCAATTGGAAATGAGCTTGGAAAAGAGGTCAGAGGTTGGAGATATAGATTTGGGAGTTTTATCCTCATGAGGGAAGAAAAGGAGCTATGAACAAGAATGAGATCCCCTACAGTGTGTAGACTCAAGAGAGAAGCCCAAGAGCAGTGCCCAGGAGGCCCTGCTACCCAGGAGAGGAAAGGAGTTGGGAGGAGGGTGGGCTGAGAATGCACACACACATGCAAACATGTGTGTTGTACACGCACGTCAACATGCTCACATATGCAAATACTATGCATATATTCAAATACATATGCATATATTCAAATACATATATACATATGTACACACACACACATGCACATACATCTTGAGAAATGTGCACTGACTTACATAAGCAGATGTGACCAGAGGAGTTTTGGGGCAGAATCTCTCACACAGGGATGAGAAGAATCTCGCTAGTAAAGTGGGGGAAGGAGGCTCTTGGCTCCTCTGCTCCTGGGGCCTGAGCGGAAAAAGGTGAGAGTGAGGGAGCTTCAACCAAACAGTGACTCCCAGCAAGCTCATCTTTCTCCGGGGCCTGCACACATCTCGCCTGCTGTCCCCCTACCTCCACCACCCCGGGTCTGGGACGAAGGGCCCAGACCAGCTACGCCACAGGACTGCATCTCCTGGCACCTTGCTCTCTTGGAAGGCGCATGTCTCCGTGTACCTGTAGCTGGGACACTTCAGTGTGGAGGTGCAGACTGGCAAGCCGGGCACCCCTCCAACCCCACCGTACAGGTGCCTGTGGCTTTGCTCACACACAGGATAGTGGAAGGAGAAGGCTGCTATTTGGAATGGAAATTCTGCGACCTCGGTCTGACCAGGTCAGCCTCAACCTGGTGCCTTCATCCATCTGTGCCCAGGCCTCCAAGACACAGGAAAATCAGCCTCCCAGCTGCCCAGTCCCTCTTCTCGGAAGGCCCACTCATGCGTTCTCGATGGTCTCTGACGCAGGTGCAAACAAAGTTAATGTCCTTTGCTCTAGGCCCCAGAAAACTGACCTGGGAGATAGTCAACAGACAAAGGCAGTTAGAGGCAGGAAGGGTGGGGTGGCTCCAGTGCTTTCCAAGTGGACAAGGGCCCTGGGGCTGAAGCGTCAGATGCCTCAGACCCCACCACTGGGTCTTTCCTCTGCCTTCAAGGCAATGAGTCAGGGAGGCCAAGATCAAAGTCCTCAGAAATGCATCACCTTGAGTCCTTTTTGGCATTGCCAAGTCTGGCTAGGGCGCTTCTCCTTCAATGTATCAGTTGCACTCTTTCTCACAAGGAAAAGAACATTTCTCAATGTTGGAGTGGGGTTTTCCTAGAAAGAATATTCAGAACGCTCTCAGCTATCTCAGACAGTCTGAATCTCTGGTCTAGAATTTAACATGGACCAAGCGGCTTAAAAATTTCATTAAGTGTGTAAGTATGTACGTAACCTGCCAGTCTCATAACAATCCTGTGTAAGAAGTAGAAGAGGTATGAGTTTCTATTCTGCAGATGAGGAAACGGAGGGTCCGAGAAGGTCATGAGGTTAGTAAGTAACAGGGAACAGTAACTGGCCTGTGTTCTGGCCGAACTCTGGCAGATCTGGTTGGAATCCCAGCTTTGACTCTTAGCTGCAGGATGTCAAGCAAGTTACTTGATCTCAGTTTCCTAATCCGTAGAATGGGACAATAATACCCACTTGAGCATTTGTTGTGAGAATTGGAGGATGTAAGTTGCGCCCTGCACATGGCACAGTGCCAGGAGGGTGGGAGCACGCAGCGAATCTTAGCTCTTAGCTGGGACTTGAATCCAGGTCTCTCCACTTCAGGTCTGTGCTCTTCCTCTATGACGCTCTAGCATTCTGTGATGTAGCAGCTCCCAAGCAGACCCCTGAGGATCTTTAGCTGGGTTTGGAAGTAGCTGTCCTGCCACCTTCACCCAGGCATAGGATCAGAACCCAGCCCACTGCGCCTGCATGTGTAGACATGGGTGCGTGCGTGTGTGTGCCCAGCAGTCCAAGCTACTGTCATCTGAGTTCTGCATGTTCATTTCACTAATGGGAAATCACCGAGTGGCCGGGAAAGGGAGCTGCAAAGCCCACGGTGCCTTGCCATTAGAGTTAACACCAGGCTTATGAATACCAGATGAATGCGCCACTGCACAGACCAGCCACTCAGGCTAAAGTGGGCCTGCTTTTCATCAGGAGAGCAATTCCTACCCGGGAGGCTGGGAAAAGGCCCCTTTCTGCTCAACTCATCTCCACCCATCCCCTCCCCCTCCGGGTTCTCTTTGGGGTCGCTGATAGCCATCTGGGTCGTCTGGGAGACTGTTTGAACCCAGAATCCCGCAGGCACTTCATGTGGCTGTCTTTCTGGCGCCGCGTGCCTGTTCTCTCTCCCCTCCCCCTCCTCCTCCCCACCAGTGCCTGCCTAATTACAGGGAGGGGCTGGGGCTTGCCGGCGAACCCAGGTCTGGCTTCTTAGCAGCCTGACTGTTCCAGTCCCACCTCTGCAGAAGCTCCAGTGCCTATACAGAAGCTGCGTCTCTGGGAGGCCCTGAATCGTGGGCTTCCAGCCAGGCTGGGTGGCCTGAACAGGGAGGGACCCTAGGCTGGGGAGGAGAGGGTAAGAAGAGACTGTGCGGCTGGCTCTGAAAGGCTGCCGTGATGCACACCACCGAGAGCCGAGTCCTATCCTGGAAATAAAGAACATTTTTGGAACAGGAGGTGCTGGGGGTAGGAGGCTGGAAGAGAAGCTGCATGGTCCACAAGCCTGTCAGTAGGACATCAAGCAGCAGGGCCCGAGCTCTTCTCACCCAGAGACCTTCTCTCTAAACACCTGGAAGAGCCTCTGTCTCGCCATGTCTGCATATTTTTCTTCCTGGTCATTAAAATGCAAATAACCCCAAGAATGGAATCCAGTTAAGTCTCCGGTGCTTATAAAAGGATCACATCATTTCCTGAAAGCAGGATGGTTTGGGGCAAGGCAGACAAGAGCACAAGGTTGCCATCCAATGGGAAGAAGGGTAGGGGCCCGGGGATGGGGCAGGGGGCATGTCCAGGACCCCGTGGTCCATCCTGTTCCTACTGTCAATGCCCTGAGACAGGAAGAGACCTGGGTTCTGATTCAGAGGTGGGATGCCTCCCAGACACACACAGAACCTGTCCTCTGGGTATCAGGCTCCTCCCCCTCCTAACTTCCTTTGAACTCACACCTGTAAGGGGCTGGTTCTGTAAAAAGTCTACTTTCCTTCTTAACCTCTCCATGTATCCATCTAACCATCCATTCATCCATCCATATATTCAGTAAATCAATATTGAGTACCTATGATGTGGCAGCTGTAAATACAAAGATGAACTAAATCGGTTCATATGGCCCCTGGCCTCAGGGAGCGTGCAGTCTAGTGAGGAGGTTAGACATGAACAAATAATCACCTAAATAAATTAGTCATTACAAAGAGTGAGAAGTGCGCTCTAAAGGAGTGTCACTCAGTTCTCTGAGAACGGTAACAGGGCTCTTGAATTGAATACAACACCTGGGAGGCCTGGCAGGGCCATGAGCAGGACTGTCACCTCCCTTTTCCTAAATAGTATGTTTCTAATCATGCAGCCCAGGGCTTTAGGAGCCATCCACTCCCTCTTACTCCCGCTTCCCCTGGGAAGATGGCTGTGATACTGGCTGTGAATCAGAATGCAAATAGTTCCAGAGGAAGGACCTGGGACTGGAGCTAGGAGCTGGGGGATGAAGGGGAAGGATCAGCCAGGAGCTGGCTGACAGCAGCAGTGTGGGGGCTACGGAAATGCCAGCAAAGAGTCCAGATGAACTTCAGATCAGGGGCTGGCATGGAGGTGGGGAGATGGCATCAGGAATCTGGAATTGGGGGGAAGCACTTGAGTGAAGGTCGCTGGCATTGGAGGAGAGGGAGGGGCAAATCCAGGATGAGAAACAGCTGCCTCCACCCCCCACCTCCCACCCCAGGCATCAGCAGTTCCTCCATAAGGGTCATGAGGCTATGTTGCTGGGTGAACCAGCTTGCTCAAAAGGCTGGGGAGGGGAACAATGGCTTTCTTGGTGGTCCATCGCTGTCCCTGCTCTACATGGAGAGGTCCTGCCCTTCTTCCACAGGGGTGAGGGGAAGTGAAGGCTGTTCATCCTATTCCACAGAAGGAGAAATTAAGGCTCGAAGAGATCTGTAAGCAAATGGTGGAGACAGGACAGGCTGGGCCTCCCACCACCCAGCGGAGGCATCAAGCATGAGGCAGCCATGGTTCCTGGTCTCAGGTAAGGCTGGGGAAGGATGGAGAGATGGCCCTGGCTGCCTGGCCTGCTGGGCCAGTGATACTCAGCATTCTTGGCCCAACATGAAGCTTCTAGATGTGATGGAAGGAGATGATCCACAGTGGCCAGGAGGTTTGGGGAAACACCTATAGTCAGTGAGCCCTACTTTTCCAAGGGAAAGGAGAAAGCGAGGGAGGAGGATTCTCTGTGCTTGCCAAAGTTGTTGTTTCTTCCTGGTCTACCCTCAGCATCCAGCCACACCCATCCAGCCCAGTGTCAGCTACAGGAAATCTCTCCAGCAATTAACTAGCTGGGTTGAGCCAAGTAGAGTCTACACCACTAGAAATCATTGAGTTCAATTTCCCACCATATGTTTGGGGAAGTGCTGCCCAGAGAGGCAAAGAGGCTTAGCTAAGGTCACACAGCATATCCATTACAGAGTTGGGGCTGGGAAACTTGCATCATCTGGGTGTTTTGTTGCCTCCCCATCCCCTGCCGCCCTGCCAGAGTCCATCGTGAGCACTCTGATCTTTGCCATTGCTTTGCTGCCAAGGCCTTTGTCAGACTCTCCCTCAGCCCAGCCTAGTCCTGGGAGGCGTCCAGGAAATAATCAATAACATTTACTAGTAAAAAAATATGAACAACCATAATCACAATAAACAGCTACTATTTATTGAGCACCTACAATGTGCCAGGTCTTGGCTAAGTGCTTTACATACATCCTTTTAAGTAACACTTTCTTAAATGTGTCTGTGTGGTAGGTCCTATTATATCCTCATTTTACAGACACAGCGTAGAGAGATTATATGATTTATAGCTATTTCCTACTAATAGTTATCATTCATGTTAATAGTGATACTGGTTAATGTTTATTAAGCATACTACAGGCTAAGCATATGGACTACTGCTTTACCTGGATCATCTTGTAATTCTTTTAGGTCGATACAATTACTATTCCCATGATGGGGAGGAAACTGCAGGTTGGAGAACTAAGGTTACTTTCCCGGATCACACAGTCTTCTAAGTAAGAAATTAAGGTTTATCTGATTCCAAAACCCTTGGCTTTGCATTCATATCCCAGGTTTCATAGTATCTGATCAATTTTCTAGAGAAAAGATGAAGAGCCTGCATCAGTTTTTTGAAGTGGTCCACGACCCAAAAGGGGTTGAAGTCCCCTGTGCTCTGCCAACATGCATAGGGCTGCTCCCGTGGGTTCCTGTAGCCAAGTGGCCACATGCCAAGAATCTTGGAGGAATATTCCCCACAAGGGAATTGCCAAGCTCTATCCCACCTGTCTCTGGGGCACCTAACACCCAGGGGCAGCTACAGAGTTTTATCCACCCAACTTAGATATCCGTGTTGTGAAGACACTTGTCCCTCCACATTCTTGATTATAGTAAGAGGCACTTTAGTTTCTGAACTCCTGCAAGTCCTAACCTAGACTCTTGGCCCCTGAGACTGCCAATGCCAGGGAGACGTATAATTTAATCAATAGTAAGCTATGCCCTGGCTAATGGGTCTGAAAACTTGAGAAGCCAGGCTTCTGCATCGGAGCATTCATAACTTCTCCATCCCAATGACTCAAGTGATCGGCAAATTCCATTTTCTTCTGAGTGATCATTGGCGAGTGTGTCACAGGAGCCGGCACCTGGCCAACGCCACCCTCCTGGTAATAACTCATGATTGCCTGAAAGTGCAGCTGATGGAGGGAGTGAGGCTGTACAAGACAACCGACTGTTCATAATTGTTGACCAAATTGCATCCACGGTATTGAGCTTAAAAAATGGACCAGAAGGAGCATCTCTTATTGATCCCTTCAGGCTACAAACAAGATGCGACTGCTCCTCAGAACCAGAGACTGGGTCTGCATTGATTTTTATTCTTTTTTTTCCTTTGAATAACCTAAGGTGGAATTTAAGGGCTGATTTTTAACCTGAAATTTCTCAAGGCTTTGCTCTTCTGGAGGTGGTCGGGGAGGGGCTGTCAGAGAAGTCAACCGTTCTGAGATGTGCCCACACAAGGTGAGAAGTGGCTTCCTCACTGGATGGTGGCAAAGGCTGTCCACTCCCTCTGACTTTCACAGTGACCGGCACCCAACCTCCTGCATCTCCAGTTCCAGGACCTCTCTGCCATGTTGAAAATCCTCACCAAACCCCAAACTCAAGGGACTCATGGGCCAATAAGTGGCCTGTCACACAACTGGTGCTCAACTAATATCTTGTCATTGAATGTCCAATCAAAACTGAAAAGCTGTCGACCCTCCCAACGTTTCCACATTTCCAGATGTTTGGTGATACAGAGACTAGGGCTTTGTCACATCGGGGAAAATGGTAACAGAGATACCTAACAATCACTCACATTTGAAGACTACGATTTTATTTTATTCTCTTAAGAGTCCTATAAAGTAGGAGCTATCATCTCCCCATTTTACAGTTGAGGAAACTGAGGCCCGGAGAGGTGAAGTCATGTGTCCAAGGCTGGAAAACACATTAATGGGACCCAAATTGGCAGGTATCTGACATCTGACCATTTTCCAGGCAGAAAGGCAGAGGAGCTCTCTGAAACAGGAAGGGTTGAGACCAAAGTTGAGTAGCCTACTGTGTGCCCAGTGTGTGCTGGCCACTCTCCCCTACTAGCCCACGCAGTTCTCACGGTCACCTTCTGAAGCAGTTGTTATTACTTCTGTGTTATCGATGGGGAAATGGCAGCTCAGAAAGGAGATGTGGCTCAGTTGTGATCACACAGTCACTAAGTGGAAGAGCTGTGATTTGAACCCAGGCCAGTAAGTCCCCAAAGACCTACGCTTTCCTCATTAGCAAGCAGCAGCAGCAGCAACTTCCAGAATTTAAAACAAAACAAAACCAAAAAAACACTGCAATGACTTCAAAAATCCATCTAATATGTAAGACTTACCATTTACAACCCACGGTCTGTCCCTTTTCTCACTGGGCAGGGATTGTTAACTCCCGTTTTACAAGCAGGAAAACTGACGCACGCCAGAAAGTCAAAATTACTTTTCTGAGTTCTTTGCTAAGGCATTCCTCAGGACCATCCGATTCTGGGAAAGTTTTTCTACCAATAGAGAGCTGGATGGGAGATGAGAACTGGCAGACATTAGCGATTGCCTGGGCTTCGGAACAGGGAGCAAAATGCCTTCTCGACAGATCTCCACTCGACGTCAGATGGAGGATGTCTTCCGAGACCTGGGGAAATGGCATGGAGTTTATTGCAGAAGTCTGGGCTCGGCCTTGGGCTAATGACTACGCAGCTTGGCAGGGCAACAGTGAAGATCGGGCAGAGCCCTCTCGGCAGCACTTGCTTAATGAAATGGCCAGCTGGGAGGTGAGCGGCCAGCCTGCCCTCTAGATCCATCTTTGCAGCTACTGAGGCCCTCTGCCCTCCCCCTGCTGGCTCGGCCCAGACAGCAGCTGTCTCTTTAATAAACATCTCAGCCATTATGCTCTAAAGAACAGAAACTGTGAGAAAAAGCCTGGAGCTTTTCAGCTTTTCCAGCAGTGCTAGGGGGATCTCCCAGGCTGCCTGCAGCACTGAGCCGTCCCCACAGGTGACAAAGTGCTCCAGAGACATTCCTCCTGCCAGGTGGTCCTGCCAACAAAGGAAGTACTTCCTTAGGTCTGACCAAAATCTCTCTTGCTTTTCCTTAGTTTCTTTTTTTAAGTATAACATTTATTAATCAATAGTTCTTATTTGGTTTGGTTTGGTTTTTTTCCACCTGTTTTATTTGAAAACCACTTTCTTGATCTTCACAGATATGGACAAATGGGGATGCTTATTGTGCCTTATTTTTGATGGCCAAAACCTGGAAACAATCTAAATGTACCAATTACAGAAGATTAGTTAAGAAAAATACAGAACATCTAAAGGATCCGTTCTTAAACTTTAGCCTGCAACAGAATCACTGGAAAGCTTGTTAAAACACAGATTCTGGGGTTTCATCCACAGAATTTCTTATGTAGTAGGCCTGGGTTAGGGCCTGAGAATTTGCATTCCCAACAAGTTCCCAGATAATACTGGAACAAATTTTTGAGAACCACTGCTAGTCTAAACTGCAGCATACTATGTAGACATTAAAAATAATGTTGGAGAAGAATAGATATTGATTTGAGAAAATATACATGGTATGTTGCAAAGTGCAAAAGGTAAACTGCAAAACGATCTGGGTAACGCAGTCAGTGTATGTGTAAATCTAACTGTAAATGCATGTCTATGTATAGAAAGGCACACTACAAGGATATGACCCAAGCCGGAAGCTACTTGAGTGGTGATCTGGGTGCACTCAAGGTCAGACAGGCCTGGATTCCAGCTCTACTTCTTCTCACCGCTCAAAGTTTGTGAATGACTTTGAGCAAACTGTGTAGCTGCTCTAGGCTTCACTTTCCTCGTCTGTGAAATGGGAATAATAGTACTACTTTAGAGGGTTGTTGTGAGGACAAAATAAGATGGAGTATGTAAAGGTCAAGGGCAATGGCTGTTACATATTATTATAAGAGCTCAAATTTATATTGATACTCTTAATACTATACATTAATACTATTAACAGTGAGTGTGGATTGTGGGTTTAGGTCAATTTTTTAATTTGTCTTTTTCTGTGTTTTACAAGTTTTCAGGTTAGGCGTATGTTACTTTTATAATTAAGAGAAAAACCAATAAATATTACATGTATATTAATTACCTCCCAAATCCCCAAGTTCTTTTGTTCAGATTTTTTCAGACATAGGCAACATTTTAAAAACAACCCCAAACCTTTGAAATTGAAAAACATAATTTTTAAAGGCAGATTAAAAGTTTGGGATCTTTGAGAAGCCTAAATACTCTAAACCCTGTTTAGACCCTGAGGTCCACGGTCCTTTGATGCTAATCTCTGAGGCTCCCTGGAAGGCTCTGCCCATTGACTGCATTCCTCGGAGGAGGCCTCAGAATCTGGTGCCGGGTCACTGCATGAGGAATAAGGGTCTTCATTCTTTAATTCAAGCTCCAAAGCTGAGGTCGTTAGATGGAGATACCAGGACACCTCCACTGTCCTCCTCCCTCATGGGAAACACCAGCCAACAGTCCAACCACTGGTGCCCACCTGCCTGCTTGGCAGGTGGGAGGAGAGATGGGAATTGAGGTCCTGGGACTGTGGTGGCAGAGCCTGGGGGACCCTGGCCGTGCCCTCCCCAGGATGCTGCCCCTGACTCCTGCTTTGCCTCTTACCAACCCTGGTCCTCCATGGACCCAAACCATCCTTCCCTAAGTCTCAGCTCTGCTGTGGGGCTCCCTGTCTGGGTGCCCTGTCCCAGCTTCACAATATTAATAACAGACTAATAATAGCTTTCTAATATGTTTTCACTCACCACATGCCGATGCTCTGCTAAGGGCATCCCAGGCACTGTTTCATTCAATCTTCACAATACCCCACAAAGTTAAAATTATCTTGGAGGTGTGAACCCATGTGACCCACTCACAGGTCAGTACCATCTTCTCCAACACTGCCTCAACCATATATCATCTTGAGCCTGCTGTCCTTGGCAATGAACAAGTCTCCTGCTCTTTCTAGTCTCTGGCTTCAGACTCTCAACTCTGCTTCCCACCCAGACTCTGAAATCTCCATGAGGCCCCGTGTGGTCTGTCCCCTGCCTTCCTTTCCAGATTCCTGTCCTACCAGGCTTTCATTAGCTGTCTCTGCTTTAACCACACTGCTCTTTATTTCTCAAACTCACTCTGCTCCCTCTGCCACAGGGCCTTTGCACATGCTGTTTCCTCTGCTTGGCATGCTCAGTTTCCCTTTTGTGCAGTTAACCCCAAGTCACCCTTCAGGTCTCAGTTCACATGTCATTTCCTCAAGGAGGGCTTTCCTGGTCTCCCAGCTAGCTCAACCGTCTCTGGTGGGGATATCACAGCACCGTATCCCTAGCTTCATAGCACGTGCAGTTTTCATTATAAATACATTTACAGGTTCTTTGTTTCATGTTTTCCCAACTGACCTGTAAGCCCATGAGGGCAGACACCAGATCTGTTGCACTCATTGCCTGTTACCCACACCTAGCGCAGCGCCCAGCATGTAGAAGGTCTTCAGTTACATTTCATAAATGAGTGAATGAATGAGTGAATCGCCTCCGCTGAACTGCCTCTAGGGCTGGCCCCACCCGAGGACCCAAGGCATCCTCCTTGCTCTGTGTTCTCTCTGTCCCACCATCTCCAGGCTCTGTCTTTGTGTGGTCTCTTTGGGCTCTGCCTCTCTCTGCAGCTCTCTGTCTTGCTCTACTGAGGGTCCACCTTGTTAAATGGCCTCGGGGCAAGGTGACATAGCCTGTCTGGGCTGTGAGCAGGCAGGAGAAGATGACACTTTTCCAAACACTGCCTGACCCTGCTGAGTTCAAGTACCCTCCACAAAAGAGAAACGATAACTGCTCAGAGCCCCAAAATCCCTCCAGGGCCCACGAAGACCCTCAGTGCCAATTCTCCTTGGGAGCTCGAGGTCTGATGGGGCTGTAGAGTTACAGGTGTGTGATCTCAGGGACCGCCCCCAGGGAGCTCTGAGCTAGGGAGACAGGTAATAGCTCTGAGATAATTATGGGGCATAAGGAAATCTCATGGCTCCCAGACTTGCCATGGATGGTCTTTTGACACTTTCCCAAATGATTTCATTGACCATGTGGCAAACGTCTTTGTGTTTGAAGAAACTGCAGGGCGTTGTGGGAAATGGAACAGTTGCTTGGCAGTGCATCAGGGAAATTTTGCTCCTTTCTTTAGTTTCATGTTGTGTGTGTGTGTGTGTTTTCTGATGAAAATTGCATGTGGTTTCTAGGTAAAAACATATCCACATGGGCTGGAGTGAGAACTTGTCAGTTGGGTCTTTGCAGAGAAATTTGACACTTATTTTTGATTGGGAAAGCCCAGCGACCCTAGGGAACAGCTCCGGACCGTGCTTTAGGAATTATGTCATTACCTGGGGTCAACACCCCATTGCCGTCCTTCTGTCGCAGCCTCATAGAAATACAGGGCAAACCATAGACACGAGCCCCAGAGTAGTTGTAGATTTTCTAGTGGCTACATTTTTAAAAGTAAAAAGAAACAGGTAAAATTGATTTTACCTCTATATTTTATTTAGCCCAATATATCAAAATATTATCATTTTAACATGTAATCAATGTACAAATTATTAATGAGATATTCTACATTCTGGTTTTTAACGAAGTGTTTGGAATCTGCTCTGTGTTTTACACTTATAGCACGTGTCAACCTGGAACTGGTCACATTTCAAGTGCTCGGTAGCCACACGTGGCTGGTGGCTGCCTTATCACACAGTGTAGTCTCAGGCTTCAAGGGTCATGGAGCTTTGTTAATAATGAACTCCGCCTCTGGGATTGGACAGAGGTACCTCGCTGGCACCTCAGTCTCAGACCTTTATTGGCTCCTCTAACTCCAACTGACTTCCAAATGCCATGGTGCCCAGGACTCAGCCCTGTGCCTCTTCCTCACTCCCCAGGGGATCTCATTCTGTTCCTTTAAAATCATAACTATAGGGACTTCCCTGGTGGCGCAGTGGTTAAGAATCCGCCTGCCAATGCAGGGGACACGGGTTCGAGCCCTGCTCTGGGAAGATCCCACATGCCGCAGAGCAACTAAGCCCGTGTGCCACAACTACTGAGCCTGCATGCCACAACTACTGAAGCCCGCGCGCCTAGAGTCTGTGCTCCGCAACAAGAGAAGCCACCACAATGAGAAGCCCGCACACTGCAACGAAGAGTAGCCCTCACTCACCACAACTAGAGAAAGCCTGCGCGCAGCAACGAAGACCCAACACGGCCATAAATAAATAAATAAAATCATAACTGTATGCTGGCCATGCCCACATCTATGCTTCCAGCCCTGAATTCTGGCCTAGGACAGCCCACTGCCCACTTAACAGCTCCCCTGGATGACCCACAGGCCTCCCAAGGCAAGCGTGTCTAATGCAGAACACCTACTTTCCGCAGGTCAGAGTCCGGTACCACCCTACCCAAGGTCACATAAAGGTCATCCTTGAGTCACCTCTTTATCTCATCCCCACCTCCAAACCTCCAGTGAACATGTGGCTTCTCCTTGTAAAGTATATCTCAGTTAAGTTTCCCTTGCTTATTTCTACCCGACCACGCCGGGACCTAGCCACCATTCTCTCCTACTCTGCATAGTTGCCAGCTGAAACTCTTGCAAGCCTTCTCCATACAAAAGAATAAGAATTCTAAAACCTAAACCCAAACACATCTCTCCTCTGCTTACAATCCTCCATGAGCTCAGAATAAATTCCAGAGTCCTTACAGGTGCAGATGACAAAGCCACGTGTTACCTCGCCTTCTCACTCTGCCTCATCTTCCACTCTGCCTCTCACTTCCCTCCAGCCACACTGGGCCCTTTTCCATTCCTGAAACACTCCATGTTTGTCCCAGCCTCTGGCCTTTGCATTTGCTGTTTCCTCTGCTTGCCATGCTCTTCCTGTCTCCTTCCACAGCTGGCTCCTTCTCATCCCTGACAGCTCGAGGCAAATTTACTGCCTTCAGGGTCCTCTCTAACTATCCTTTCAAAGCTAGTCCCTCACCCCTTCCCCAGTCATGATCACATCACCCTATTTTATATCCTTCAAACAATCTAGGACTACCTGAAATTTTCTTGCTCATTTACTGGTTGACTGTATTTCTCTATTTCCACTCACTGGAATGTAAGCTCCATGAGGGCAGGGTCTTCTCTATGTTTTCGATGTCTGCCACTAACTGTTGAATGAATGAGCGGTTCTGCGTTTGAATTTCATCTGCACTGCTTAATTATTGTGTAACCATGAGCAAGTAACTTAACCTCTCGGAGCCTCAGTTCCTTCATCTAGAAAATGGAGATAATGATAGTAATAATAGCTGTATTAGTCAGCTTTGCTGCAATAACAACAACCCCCAAATCTCGTGGCTTATGCTAACAAACATTTATTTCTTGCTCTCATTACATGAAGGCTGCAGCTCACCTGCACTTGGCCAGACTTGCCTGGGCTTCACGTTATCTTTTTGTCCCAAGTCCAGGGCTGAAGAAACAACCATTATCTAGACTCTGCTGTTCTCATGGCAGAAGCAGGATGAAGAGAGCGAGCAGAAGATGCTCTTCAAAGCTCTCCTGGGAACTAGAACACGGTCCCACCTGCCTATATTCCATTAGTCAAAGCAAGTCTCACGGCCAAGTCCAAAGTCAATGGGGAGAAGTTGTCTAATCCTCTTGCAAAGAAGAAGGAGTGGAGAGATGAGGGCCATGATCCAGTCTATGACAAGAGCTAACATTTATATATTGCTCACTATATGCCAGGCTCTATTCCAAGCACTGAGGTAGATAATTTTTTTGTTATTACACAGATGAGGAAACAGAGCCACACAGGTTAAATAGCATGGCCAAGGTCACAAGCCAGTAAGTATCTCATCAGCATCGTCCTGGTTCTATATCATTACCTGTTCTCTGGTTCATAGCGATTGTTGACCTTGGTGATTAATATGCTCAGCCTCAGTGAACATTCTCTCTGGTCTTCTCTGCTAGTATTCAGTAGTGATTCTTTCTAGGAAGTTCCCTTCTTCATTCCAAGAAAGATTTTTTCTGAATACTCCCACCCTGGCCTGGTCCATGTGATGTCAAACATTCACCAGGAACTAGGACAGTAAAGGCACAGGAGCCGGCAGTGTCCTCTGGGTATATCCATGTACCTGCAGATGTCCTTCCACACGGAGAGGTGATGTTCCCTTGGAGCCCAAAGGTGGCCTTTACCCACCGTACTGCTAGGCGACCTTCAGCCACTCCTCGTCTGGCCTCAAACGTTATATTTCCCATTGACCTGAAAGCCTCACCCTCCTACAGGGAGACAAGACTCATACCTAGCAAGTGCCTCATGTTCAAACCCCCAATTCTCCAAACAATCCAAAAGATAGGTACCCATTCACTCCACTTTACAGATGAGGAAACTGAGGCTTAGAGAAGTGAAGCAACTTACTCAAGGTCATAAGCCAAGAAATGACAAAGCCAGGAATCAAACCCAGATAGAAGGCTCAGGTTCCAAAGCTGGCACTCTTCCTGAAGATGGTGGAGCTTTTGTCATTAACAAGGAATAAACACAATCTCCCTTTCCCGGTGAGATCGTCCATGGAGACTCAATGTGCACAGTTTCATGTTTATTGGTCTCCCCTTCAGTGTCAGTGCGCACGCTTTACCCTTGGGCACAGACGCAGAGATGAGATTGTTTATTCACTTGGTCTCTCATACATTCAGTCACTCATTCACTCACCCATTCACTTATTCACATGTTTACTATCTCACCCACTTGTCCATTCACTGATTGATTTATCCATGTATCCATTCATTCTGCAAATCCTGCCCAGATACGCTTCACCATCTGGATTGTGGTATAGAAATTCAAGTTTCCAGAGAGAGGGACCTGGGTCAAGTCCAAATAGAGGTGTTCCAGGTGTGCATTAGCATCCAAAGGGAGTGGGGAGGAGGCCTGAGAAGGGCAGGCACCATGGTGGAGGTGGAAGAGAGTGGTCCAGCCCCAAGCCATGGTGTATGAGGAAGGAGGTATGGTGGGAGGCAGGGCAGGGAACGCTCACTCCTGGATCTAGAGAATTTGGAGGCCTGAAGCCCTGAGTACCCTCGGACCTTGGCACAGAGAATGAGATGGGTGTCCTCCTCAGGGGGTACTGAGGAAGCCAGAGGAGCTGGATGACCCACAGCCGCTTCAGCCGTCAGCCATAGAGTGAAAGAGAACTATTGTCTCCCCTGGCCCTGGCTGGCAGCATAGGGGCCCCTCATCACGGTCTGGTTGGCTTCTCTTAACCAGAATTTAATACAAGCAGCTAGAATGGGACTAGGATAGGGCAGGGGCTGAAAAGACCATGTCTGCATCAACCTCAAAGATCCAGATAAAAAGTCATAAGAAAACAATGTTAACACATCAACCAGATGCATGTCTGCACCAAGCTCACCATCTATAGGTCTGGAGACATTTGTGTGGCACACCAAAACTTTCCCTTCCTGCCCAGATGTTGGGTGTCGCAGAGACCCAGACAGAGACAGAGAGCGGGGTGGGGGGGGGGGAGAAGAGGAACAGAAGCGCGAGGGGAGGGAGGAAGGAGATGTTTGCCAAATGATTAAAAAATTGAAGGAATTTTTATGCAGAGAAAATATTTAGCTTGGCATTGTCTTCTCAACCAAACGTTAGCTTCCAAGAGAAAACACTGGTGCTGGCAGCAACCCTTTGCTAAATGGAAACAATTGTCGCCTTCCCAGCAGCCACAGAAAATGCCTTTGTTTGGGCTCATGGTGCCTGGGCCAAAAACAGCATCTTCAGAAGTTGCCCCCAATTCTGAGAGGCTGCGGGAAGGAGGGGATACGCCAGAAGCCCACTGTCCCCATAGCACCTGCTAGTCTGACAGGTGATGCTGTGCAGAATGGCTGCCTCCCTCTCCAGGGTCCAGGGGTTGGGGGCTGAGAGGAGGCAGGTGAGAAGCAGGGAGGGAGGGAAGGGGGAGAGGGTGAGGAGAGAGGCAGACAGCCGCAGCTGCATGGAAAGTGCTTGAACACAGAGAGGATGTTGGAACAGCTCAGTGGAATCCTACAACAACGGCATCTTCAGGGTGGTGGTGACCTCCCCGCTACTTGTCCCCAAACCTGGCTCCACCTGCGGGAGACTTTTGCTAGAGACAAGAGAGAACAGTCACAGCTGCGGTGCTTTGTCCTGCTGAATTCTCACCTGCAAACAAGGTGCTGGCAGAATCCTCATTTTTATAGGACAAAACTGAGGCTCGGAGAGGGTGAAATCACAAACTTTAGGGAACAAGTTTGGAAACCTGGAAACAGGAGGCCAAGGGCTTACCCATTAGGCAAAGAAGACCCATGCACTCAGAGTCTCCAGGGTGGAGCCTGAGAATCTGCCATTGCTGAATGTAACCAGTCCCTGACCGAGCACTGGGGACACTGCCGTCCTCCAACCATGCTTTGCAGAGCCTGGAGGTCGATGCCCCTGGGGATTCTACTCCTGCCGCCTCCCATCAGTTCCCCCCAGAGCTCCAGTCCTCTGCGGTAGACCTCACAAGGGGGATGGGTCACTGTCTCTACAAGACCCCTCTGAAAATGTGCCCACGGTTATGGGACACATTTCTGCAGCTCCTCCTCTTTGGTGGTATGTAGGCATCTGTGTCAGACCAGCAAGCTGACACTCTTGTTCTTTGTGTATCCTTTCAGTCATTCTTCATTTATTCGTTCATTCAACCTTGCCTGTGGGACAGGCTCTGTAGTGGGCACTGAGAAGCTGAGATGCCCAGGAAATGATCCCTGCTTTCTTTAAGCCTGTAGGTCCTGTGGGATGTGATCGATAAAGAAATGTTAAGTATTCTGGACCAGGGCTCTCCCTTCCCTCCCCACTTACCCCTTACCTGCCCACTGACCATCTGCTTGGACATCCCACAGTCATCTCGCCTTAAACATCCAAAATGGAACTCCTGCTCTTCCCCAGACCTATGCCACCCACAGGTTTGCCATCTAAGTGTATGACAACACCATCCTTCCAGGGGCTCAGGACAAAAACCCTGGCATCACCATTGACACTTTGCTCACACCCCAATCTGTCAGCAGCCCTGTCAGCTCTCCCTTCAAAGTGCACTCGGAATCTGATTACGTCTCACCACCTCCACTGCTACCAGCTTCATCCAGGTCACCACTGATTACTGCCCAGGTGTCACCTTAGTTTCCCTACCTGTCTGCCTTATCTCAGCCCTTACATCACCTCCTCCTCCTGTCCCCCGCTCCCCTCCGCCCAGGCACTCCCACCACAGGGCCTTTGCACTGGCTGTTCCCTCTGCCTGGAAGGCTCTTCCCCATGTCCTCATGGCTCACTCTCTTACCTCCAGATCTTTACTCCGATGTCATCTTCTCAACGAGGTCTTCCCTGGACTCTATCTAAAACGGCAGCCTGCCCCTTATCCTTGCCCCTGATCTCCTCTCTCATCCAACAACACTTAGCACCACCTGTATAACACACTACTTCTTTTCCACATTCATCATGTAGCTGTCAGCCTCCCTGCCTGCCCTCCTCCCACCAAGAAGACAAGTACCACAAAGGCAAGAATGTTTGCTCCCTTTGTTCACTGCTGTGTTCTCAGCGTCTAGGACAGTGCCTGGCACACAGTAGGCCCTTAGTAAGTATATTTGAATGAATGAGTGAATGGAAGAGAAGCCATTGACGTGGCTGGAGCAGGGACCAGGTGGGGTCGGGGAAATTCTATGATGTCTGAGCCTGCAGAAATCAGAATTGCAGAAATAAGTTCCCCCCCGCCCACCATATCATGGGTAGAAAGGTGCAGCGAGGGATGTCAGGAAGTTGCTAAGAGCATAAGGAGGGCAAGGACCAAAAGCAGACACAGAAACAGCCATTTCTCCCTTCGCTCTTGCTGAATGTCCAGCATCTCTCCCCTGTGCTGGGGTCTGGGGTCACAGCAGCGAATCCGACAGAGCTGGCCCTTCATCTCAGCGGTCCCCTCTTTCCATGGCCTGGCTTCCTCAGCACCCCCTCCGGGCAGAGCTCAGAGAGATGCCTGGAGGAAGTGATGGAGTGATGATAGGAAGGAAGTGACAGTAGGAAAGGAGCAGGGTGGGACCTGGGGACATTCTGACAACACTGGCACTTCCAAAGGGGTTCCATACTTTTTTGTCCCTTAGAGCACAGAATCAAATTCGTCAGAAGCTTTTGTTCATGAAGCATTGTTTAGTCATGACCCTCTTTTAATGATTTTTTTAAAGTTTTGGTTTAATAATCATAATGCAACAAACAACAATGAACCCACTACTCAAACCCCCAGATTAGAATTTACATCTACCTATGTGCTTTTCCCTAGTCCTGTGGTTCTGCCCCCGCCCCTCCTTTAGATAATTACTACAATGAGTAATTTTTCCTTCCTTCCTTCCTTCCTTGCTTCCTTCCTTCTAACACACGATATACCCTAAACAGTTACCACTTAGTTTGTCTTCTTTTTGATCGTTATAAACAAGGTATCAAATTGTATGCAGTCTTCCGAGACTTGCTTTTTCACTGCACGTTCTGTGACCAGGATTTATCCAGGTTACTGTGTGTGGCTGCAGTTCATTCATTCTTCATTGCTCTATATCACTCTACAGTGCGAGTTTCACCACAGTTTATTTAGCCATTCTTCCAGCACTGGACATTTGGGTTGTTTCCAGATCTCAGTGTCTTTATGTTTACTTTTATGAGCACTGCTGCTCCGAGCCGCCGTGTATGCGTCTCCGGGGGCACAGGTGCAAGGGTTTCTGCACATTCATACCTGGGAATGGAATTGCTGGGGCAAAGGGTATTTGAATTGCTCAGTTTTACAGGACCGTGTCAAATTGTTTTCCAGGGGAGTCGTGCCAATGTGTACCTTCTAGCAATGTCGGAAGTCGCAAGCTCTTCCACACGTGGTATTGTTAGGCTGCTTGGTTTTTACCGATTGAATGGGTATAACTGGTATCACTTGGTGGTCTTTCCCCAGGTTTTTCACACTTCCTCCCACCTTCACGGTTCTGCTACCAATCTGGGGTGGGGGGGATCTGAGTTCGTTTTTCTGATACCTAAACAAGAACTGCTAAACTCAGCCCTCAATCCTTGATCACAGATGGGCCCAGGGCCCCCCAGCCCTACTGTGGACTGCCTTGAAGAGCCCCTGCACTTCTGGTCCTTCAAGGCCTTTCTTCCTCTCTCCTCCCCTCCTCTCCTGGAACCATATGCAGAAGCCCCACCCCCCCGTCACCTGCACACCCTCCTCAATCCACATAAACATTTTCAGGGAAATAGGCCAAAGCCTATTTCAGAGAGAGAGAGAGAGAGAGAGAGAGAGCGAGAGAGTGCGTGCTCCTGCGTCATCTCCATGCCGTCTAAACAGCATCACTGGGGAAAGATCCACTGGTTTGGTTTTTGCCACTTCTCTTTTCCCGGTCTGCCCAGCCTTCCTCGGCGCCTCCTGCTCACTCGCTTGCCAGGTCCCTGACCCCGGCCTCACCAGGCCTGGCCGAGGCAGAGCGGAGGTCGGGACCCAGGCCAGGGCTGTGTTCAGCTGGGTCTAATGTGCCGGCCCTGCATCTCCACCAGCTTCTCAGGATGTTCCTGCCCCTGCCCAGGAGCTGACCTCCCTCCCGTCCCTCTGTCTGTGCACTGTGCCCGCCCCAAGCACTCTGGGGCAGCACAGCTGGAAGCACAGGCCTGGTGTCCTCACACCCCTGGCCCCCCCGCACCCTCTGTCTGGCGCTCTCTCTGGACACCGCCAGGGGCCTCCCAGAGACGCGGCAGCCCTGCCTTTGGCCTCACCCTGTGCTCTTACTTCCCCCCAGCCCTCTCCTCTCGCCACCTCCGGCACACATGTGGCCTCGCTCAGCTGGTCAGAGTGCGAAGGCCTCCATCACTGTCTGCAGAGGTAGCTGGCACCAGCCATGGGCACGGGCACTCCTGCTGGCTTGGCACAGAAGGCTCATTAGTCAGGCTGCCACAGACATCTCCAAGTTCATTTCCTACCTCCACCTTTGGCTCCTCTCCCTGTCCCCACCTCCCTGTTGAGTCAAGGATTCTTTCTCTGAGCTCTCTTGATCAAGAGGAAAGGAGAGCACTTGAACTTGGGACTCCAAGTTCACTATTCAGGTCTCTCTCTTTGTGTAAACATTCCAACCTAACTGCTCTCCTGAACTCTCCCATGATTGCTGAGAACTGGCACATAGCAGGTGCCCAGTAAATATTTGTTGAATAAATGAAGCAGCTGTTTTCCTCCCCTTTCCTGGGAACGCGGCCCCTAAGGAGTTTCTCCTAAACTGCTGCATGTGTGCTGCCCACTCCTTGAGACTTCCTCTCTGATCAACCAGCATCAGATCCTCCAGCCCATCACTCCCGTTTCCTGCCTCTCCCTTTTCTGAGCGTTCGCTCCCCAGCTCAGCCTGAGCTGCTGGGTCAAGGACGGCAGAGTGCTCAGTGCTTTTTTTTTTTTTTTTTTTAATTTATTTATTTTTGGCTGCATTGGGTCTTCGTTGCTGTGCGCAGGCCTTCTCTAGTTGCGGCAAGAGGGGGCTACTCTTCATTGTGGTGCACGGGCTTCTCATTGCATTGGCTTCTCTTGTTGTAGAGCACGGGCTCTAGGTGTGTGGGCTTCAGTAGTTGTGGCACATGGGCTCAGTAGTTGTGGCTCGTGGGCTCTAGAGCGCAGGCTCCATAGTTGTGGCGCACAGGCTTAGTTGTTCCGCGGCATGTGGGATCTTCCCGGACCAGGGCTCGAACCCATGTCCCCTGCATTGGCAGGTGGATTCTTAACCACTGTGCCACCAGGGAAGCCCTGTGCTCAGTGCTTGTGTGCGTAGCTTTGCTGTCGGGAGCCGGGTGGTGTGAGTCAGGATCAGCACGTGTAACCTGAGAGACGCATTTGCATCCCCTTCCCTGACAGGCCTTCCTCCTGCTCCATCACGCTGCCTCTAAGCCGTGCGTAATTGCTCAGTCTAATTTAATAGACATGCCGAATGGCTGAGGCTAGTGAACGCTGCTCAGCCTCCCCAGGGGCAGGGTGATGGGCACGTTTGGAGCCTCCTGCACACTGTATGGGCCCCAGGGGAGGGAGGCGGCAGGAGAGGGGCTGTAACGGAGGCCCCTGCATGGGTTAGAGTTGCCTCAACAGAGTCTCAGCTTACGATGGCCAGGGGACAGAAATGGACCCCGCCCTGTTGGGCTGTCCCTCCCCTGGATCTGCAGGTCCCCTGATGGGCCCCATTAGCTGCAGGCTCAGCTTGGTCAACCTTCCCTCTGGGTTTGGGGCACCGCAGTGCTTCTCCAGGTCCTCCTCCGCTCTGAGAATTAATCCAAGCCCTCCTACCTCCCCCAGCCACAGGGCTTCTTCAGACTGCAGTTCTTATTATCGCCCTATGGATCTGGAGGTCGGGGCTGCTCCTAGATTCCTGGCAATTCGTGGAGACAGGGTCTCAGGACCACCTACCCCCAACTTCCTCCTGGACTCTTGTTCCGCCAGGCATCCCTCTATGGGAACCGCAGGCTTCTCCCTCCTGGCATCGAGCACAGCCCCTTTCACTGGTTTCCTCCGAGCACCGCCAACAGGCCAGCATCGCCAACACGCATCCGACTTTCCTGGGGTTTGGGAGGTGGGCATGGAGAGGCTGATGTGTTGGTTGGCACAGTGCAGATTGGAAGTCTGCTGGGCCACGTGTCCCCAGAGAACCGGGCCCCCAGACCCTCCCTTGTTCACTCTACAATGGAGAGGGATGTCCAGACCCTCCCCGACTGGAAATAGAAAGGCTCCAGGCCCCAGGGAGCTTTGGCGGGCCTCGGTGGCCAGCGGGACACTGGTGTAATCTCCAAAGAAAGGCAGAAGAAAATGGATTATGGAGCCCAACCCCCCGGGAGCCCGAGATCATCTGCCTACAGGGCAGCAGACGCCCCTGCCAAAAAGACTTCACATCAAGGATCTAAGACCCCAATCTCCCTTCGCTTGTCCTCACCCTCCAGAATCCTTTCAAAGCTGTGCAAAAACGGAGGAGGCCACGGATTATGCCCCCAAATGTTCAGAGAATTGAATGAGGGATTAACTACTTAACGGCAATTGACTGTAATGATCCCGGGCTCAGGAATCACTGATCTTTCTGGCGCTCTGGAGCACATACTGTTTCCTTGCATGTATCCTGTGTGTGTGTGTGTGTGTGTGTGTGTGTGTGTGCGCGCATGTCACGTGCGGAGGGTGGGCGTGCGCATCTCGGGTCTGTGTGCATGCAAGCAAACGTGTCAGTGTGTGTGTGCAGGCCCATCCATGTGCGGTGCCCCTCGCTACATTCCCTGATCGTTTGTGCTTGTCTTTCCCAAGGCCATCCTGATGCACGTGGCTCTGTGTGCCGCTGCATACCGTCTGTGTGTTTACACAGGTGCGTGTGTGCGTGTACTTGTTCGCACAGGTACGTGGGCCTCAGAGTATGGTACATGCCCTGCCGACGTGTGTTCGATGCACATGCTCGTCTGTGTGTAGGCTTCTCTGCATATACAGAACGTACGGTCTACGTTCATATGAACATTGATGCCATCTTTGGATTCCTTAAATGTCCCAAGCTCTTTCCATCCTCAAGGCCTCTACATGTGTGCTCCCGTGCCTGAAACGCTTTCCCTGCTATTTATCTCCTCATCCAACTCAAAGAACATGTTCTCTGCTATTTTTTCTCACAATGTCCAATTATTCTCCTTCCATGAGCTGATTTCCATTTGTAATTGTGTATTTATTTGTGTGTTAACGGTGTCTATTCTTTGTCTCCATGAAGGTAGGGAATGTCTCTTTGTAACCCTCATATCCTCTGTGCCTTGCATAGTGTTCCGTTTACAGTAGGTTTTCAACAAGAATTAAATGACTGGATGAATCTGTGTGTGTGTGTGTGTGTTTGCCGCATACCTCTGAGTAGGGGAGCATGACTTTCTGGATGCCCATGCTTATCTGTGTGCACAAGTCTGCATGCAAGTGTGTATACTAAGTACCTATACCCGTATGTATGTGTCTGACAGCGTGTATTAAAAATGTCAGGTATTGTGTTTCTTTTGCTCATCCCTGCCCCAGCTGGGAGCTCTCAGGTCCTGAAAGACTTCAGGAAAGGAAAGCTGGGGTACACAGAATGGCCTGGGAATGGAACATTGTCCTGAAGGCAAGCAGAGGAACACCCCAAAGGACTGCCCTGGCCATGGAGACACCCCTCGGGATGACTGCAGGTCTGGGGAGAAACCAGCTGCAGACCCCAGGGAAAGGACCGGGCACGGAAGTGACGGGCTAATGCCACTCGTATTTCCTCACAAATGTTTGTTCAGCATCATTACCGAGCCATCCTCTGGGCTGAGCCCTGAGCTGGGTGCTGGGGTGGAGTCTGGGTGAGCTGCTGCCAGGACCCACAACAAGAACTTTCCATTGTGGCAGCAATACTCAGTTTCCCAGGACTGGCTTAGCTGCCCTACCCGCCCCCACTCGACTCTTGAGTTCCACAGGGTGGAGAGCAGGTCTGTCTCATCCACCACTGTACACTCACTGCCTGGGGGTGCCTGATGAATATCAGTTAAATAACTGAATGAATAAAGAAATGCCCAGTCCCTCCCAGCTATGTACAGAGAAAGAACAACTTCCATTTTTCTACAGCCTTAAAGCTCTCAAGAACTGCAACATCCGTCTCCTGGGTGCTCCCTCCCCAACGAGAGGACCCTTTGAGTCTCTCTCATCACTTATAAAAGTGGGGAGAGTATAAAAACAAAACAAAACTTAGGGGGAAATGTAGCTAATAGAACAACACACTGCAGCTATCGAATGCTATCAAAGTAAACACAGTCAGAAGGCAGCATAGGAACTAAGGTCTGCTGATAAGACCTATGTGGGGAAAACAGCTAACATGGTTTAAAGAAGCTGCTAATAGCCCAGCCCGAATGCCAGCAGAATCCTTTTAGCTAAAATGGCTATAGAAGCCCCCGCCCAGCCAGGGTCTGGTCTAAGGAAGGTGGAACCACATTGGGAGGCTGCCCAGGTCAATCTGCCGCTTGGAGCTGCAATTTCCTCCCCTGCAAAATGCAGACGAGAATCCGCATGCTGATTATAAAGATGAAATAATAAGAGGCTGGCAGGCATTAGGGGCTCAGTCCGTGCAGTTTCTTCTTTCCTTACAGACAGACTCACTGCAGAAGAATTTCTGATGGGTGTTCTTGGGGTTGGGATTTTGCAGACCCAAGTTCATAACATTAGCGAACACTTATTGATTCATTATGTGCCAGATGCTATGCTGGCACTTTATACATGACCTCGTGTAACTTACAGAACAAATCCATTATGATTCCCATTTAATAGATGAGGAAACCATGTCTTGGAGGGGTTAAGTAGCCTTAGCTCAAGGTCACACAAGCTAGTGAATGAAAGAAGCCAGTTTGGGGGATCAGTGGCAGAGCCTGAGTTTCTAACCTGTGTGCTTTACAATAAATTTACTTAACAATGTCACTTTTCTCTGAGCCTCAAATTCCCATCCTGTAAAACAAAGTTAGATGAGACTGCGGGTTTTCAGAATTTTTTAGCACCTGAACCTTTTTATTCAAACAGAATCCCAATGTGTAAAATAAGTAAAAAGGGAGCTGCTCTGATAAGACACATGGCAGAGCCTTGTCCCCAACTGTTTGTTGCCCCCTAAAGCAGACCCTGAGGTACCTCTGGGACCCCAGGGAACAGACACTGAAAAATGCTGGAACAGTCCTTTTTGTTTACTTTTGCTTTTGCGGTGATTATTTCATAACATATAACAATATCGAATCACTGTGCTGCCCACCTGAAACTAACATAATATTGTATTTCATGTATAACTTAATACAAAAAAAGGAAAGAAAAATCCTGGACTAGATGATTTCTATGGGCCCTGCTAACTCAGACATCCTGGGATTCTATTCACTTAACGCGTCTCAGTTGATGGATGCTCTGGAAGGTGGGAGGATGAGGGAAGCTAGTTCTAGAAGCAGGAAAAGAGGAGGTAAAACCACCATCACCCTTCACGCCCATCTATAAAGTGGAAATCAACTCAAGCACTAAGATAACAAGAAAAATCTAGCCTGGAGAGCACTGAAAGGCCCCAGGGCAGGTGGAAGCTCCAAGCTGAGGTGTGGCCTGGGTGGGGTGGGGGGCAGGAAGCCCAGCTCCCCTGAGTAAGGGGCTCACCAGCCCCTCTCAGATGTGCCTGGGAGTCCCTCGCCTGATTGGAGAGCCTTTGTTTGAAGTCCTGATTTATGTAGCTTCTCGCTGCAAACTATGGCATTATGTTGCCAGCGAAGATTCAAAATTGTAAAATAATTGTGGTGGTGAAATCATTCACAGATCCATCCAGACCCAGCACTTCGGGAAGGCGGTCAGATTTACACGGAGCACATGGTGAACACGTAATTCAGGCTAAACAGATAAGCTTGTTCTGCTCCTGACAGAAGCAGTTCCCTGGAGACTGCTGGGTAATGCCAGGCCAAATACACACCTGTCCCGGGGAAGGGAAGGCCCGTCACCACTGAGGGTGACACACAGTGACACGGGGCAGGTCATGCTTGAAATGAAGTGTCTCCATGGTACCTGGGCAAGCATAGGAAGTCGGGGCTGTGGCATCCTTGTTCTTAACTCAGGAGGCCACATGGGAAGTGATTGGGGTGCCCAGGAGGGCCCTGGGTTTGCGTCTAGCTCTAAAGCCAACCAGTGAATCAGCTGGCCAGCACATTCATCGAGCCATATTTGGTAAAAACAAAAACAAAAACAAAACAAAACAAAAAACTATATTTGGTCCATGGAGGAGGCAACAGCATCCTTCAAATGACAAAATGGGCTCTGCCCCTTGGGGCGGGCTGCATCCATTTGGATTGGATCAGGTGCAGGTGTCAGGTGTACCATGATGGTCTTGTCAATAACTTTCCCCCCAGTCTTTGCCTGAAAACCTTTTTTCTTTTCTTGCAAGTTTAAGTTGCTTTATATGTCACTTTACCAAGCAGACAGGTGTTTTTTTATGTTCCCCACAACAGTATTTTCATTCTCACCAAATAAAGCTGGTCATGATAATAGCTAACATTTGTTGAGTGCTATGCTAAGAATTTTATAAACATTATTTTATTTTAACCCTCTAAAGCAGTGCTTCTCAAACTTTAGCCTGAATCAGAATCATCTGAGGGACTTTCTAAGTCACAGAAACTTCTAGGTTTCTAAGTCAGAGAAAGCAGCTGGCTGCTATGCCCCAGCTCCGAAGTTTCTGATTCAGGAGGTTAGAGTGCAGACTGAGAATGTGCCTTTCTAACCAGTTCCCAGGTAATACTGATGCTGCTGGTCGGGGGACTACTCCTGGAGGACACTGCTCTAAAGAAAGGTAGGTATGATGAAGCTTAAGAGGCACTTGTGTGTGCTTGTTCTGCAGCCAGATTGCCTGAGTTCAGATCCTGAATTCCTCCACTTCCTGGCTGTGTGACTTTGGGCACGTTGCTTAACCACTCTGTGCCTCAGCTTCTCCATCTGTAAAATGGGTATAACAACAGTAACTCCCTCATAAGGCTATTACCAAAAGCGAATCAATTTAACACACTCTCAGAAGAGTGCCTGGCACATGGGAAACACTTGATAAACGTGAGCTAACACTATAATCCCCTGTGTTCATATGGGTAGTATGTAAATGGTAGCGAAATCGACCTCCTGTTGCACTAACCTTGAACTATGAACTAACTCATGGTGGGCCCACAACATCTCTTCTCTCCATCTCAGGGAGGTCACCGTGACACTGTCTGGTGAAGCTGGAGCTGGTGGCCTTTGGTAGAAAGTCTCCGTGAGTGCTGCAACCTCCAGAGGCAGCATGGGGGTGAGTCAGGAAATCTAGGCTTGCGTTCTGACGCTGCCGTGAGCTGTGTGATGCTGGGCAGATCAGTTTTCCTCTCTGAGCCTGAGTTCTCTCACCTGGGAAAAATAGGGCCACCCTGGAGGTGAACCCTGATCATAAAATGTTCTGAATGCTGGGGAATTAGCGCTTGGATCCAAATGTGAATGCTGCTCAAACTTGTCGGCTAAAGGACACCTACTAAAAGGAGCATTGCTCAGAGCCAGGAACTTTCTCTGATATCCTATGTTTTAATCTTAAAAGTGCACATGTAATCTGTATTCTACTCCATAGTATTGCCATGTTTGTTTGCACATGAAGATAATAACATTTTCTTTCTGAATCTTCTAATAAAACAGGCATCCAGGAGACATGGATCATGATTGCCTAGGGCTTTGAATCTTCTCTGGTGCGTGTCTGAACACATCCGTGGCGGACTCAGCTGTGGAGAAGGGACCAGTGCCCAGGTTCCTGGAGGAGCCGACCAGGCAGTGTCCTCCCCAGGATGACTTTCTTGGAGGGCTGTTGCCGGAACCATGCTCAAGGCTGCTCTGTCCCTTCCACGCAGGGGAGATGCCATCAGCCCCGCACTGTCTGAGGTTCCTGTTCACGGAAAGATTGTACATCAAGTGTTTTTCATTCAGAATTGGAAGCTTTAATATGTTTTACAGGAAGCCCTTTTATGTGCAAATAAAAAATGCACGATTGTAGCAGACAACGTAAAGCAGTGAGCACCTCGGAGCCACTGTATGTTTAGAAAGAATGGATACACTTCCCCCGAGAATGACACGACCGCATCCTTTCCTGTTCGTTACGGAATCAGGCAGAGAGGGGCTCTTGGGTAAAAAAAACAGAGCTTTTCACAACACTGTACACACATATGTGTGTTTATTGTGGGGGGGGGACACAGAACTAGCAACCCTCTCTGGCTCTACTAGTTTAATATTGATACCTTCCTTTCTTCTTTGTAGGAGAAGAGATGGACAGAAGCCAAGGGCAGTGGCCATGACCCTGGGGGTGATTAACTTGACATTTTAATTACTAGTCTTTCTCTACAGACTCCAAAACCCTCACCATTTCTAGACTCAACAAAAGCCAGAGTTGATGAGACCTTGAAAGCTCATCCCCTCCCCCGATGAGCACAAGCGGGTATCTCTCATGTTCTTAAGGAGAAAAGGTGGAATCCTTGCCCTTTCTCTAGGAAACCATTATGGGGGTGGGTCACATCACCTCCTGTCCTGCTAATGAGATGCTAGGGAGAATACTGGGGCGTACTTGTGAATCCAGGAGCTGCGTCTGGCCAGGCAGCTAGGAGGCATGGCCACAGCCAGGAGCTGTGCAGGGTTGGAGAGACTCCGTGCTTTTCTAGAAAGTGTGCTCCCCTCCTTCCAGTGCCCAGTTAGCACAGCTTGGTGTAAGTAAAAGGCCAGGATGGACACTAGATTCCACAAAGTATAGACTAAACTTTTAGCCTTAACTTTGAACTTGCAGAGCAATACAGATTCAAGCCCAGAACAGGCATCGAATAGAAGGAAGAAGTAGGCCAGGTGGAGACTTCCTGGGCTCTAATCTTGGCTTTGCCACTCTCTACCATATGATCTTAGGCCAGTGGTTCTCAACTGGGGTGATTTTGCCTCTCAGGAGACCTTGGCGATATCCACTGGAGACGTTTTGGGTTGTCACCATTGAGGGAGCGGGAGGGGGGGTGGCTACTGGCATCTAGTGAGAAGAGGCAGGGATGCTGCTAAACATCCTGTGATACACAGAATAGATCCCACAAGAAGGAGTTATCAGGTCAAAATGTCAATAGTGATGAGGCTGAGAAATCTTGCGTTAGAGCACTATTTACAATAGCCAGGACATGGAAGCAACCTAAGTGTCCATCGACAGATAAAAGGATAAAGAAGATGTGGCACATATATACAATGGAATATTACCCAGCCATAAAAAGAAACGAAATTGAGTTATTTGTAGTGAGGTGGATGGACCTAGAGTCTGTCATACAGAGTGAAGTAAGTCAGAAAGAGAAAAACAAATACCGTATGCTAACACATGTATATGGAATCTAAAAAATAAAAAAACAATTTCTGAAGAATCTAGGGGCAGGACAGGAATAAAGACACAGACGTAGAGAATGGACTTGAGGACATGGGGGGAAGGGTAAGCTGGGACGAAGTGAGAGAGTGGCATGGACATATATACACGACCAAATGTAAAATAGATAGGTAGTGGGAAGCAGCCGCACAGCACAGGGAGATGAGCTCGGTGCTTTGTGACCACCTGGAGGGGTGGGATAGGGAGGGCGGGAGGGAGACGCAAGAGGGAGGGGATATGGGGATATATGTATATGTATAGCTGATTCACTTTGTTATACAGCAGAAACTAACACACCATTGTAAAGCAATTATACTCCAATAAAGATGTTAAAAAAAAAAAAAGGAAATCCTGGCTTAGGCAAATTATTGAATGTTTCTGGTGCCTTAGTTTCCTCATCTCTAAAATGGGGATGTGAGCCCTCCTAACAGGGCTCTTGTGAGGATTAAATGATCCAGTTTATATAAAGTGCTTAAACAGTGCCCGGCACAGAATAAGCGCTACAAATGTGTGCTGTCAATGCAACGATTGCCACCCGGGACGGTAGAAGGAGCCAGGGCTAAGGGAGGGAACCCAGCAGAGTCTGTGCAAGAAAAGAAGTCCAAGGACAGAAACAAGGGGAGGGGTCAAAGGCAAGGTTGAATTTGGTGTCCTAAAGTTGAGAGTTCAGAGCTGGGGAGGCAAGATGGAGAGGAAGTGGGTTGAGGGAAAGGGGTCCAGCTTCCTCATGCCCCAGCTGGGATTTGAGGGTCTGCTTTATACAGGGTGGACAGCCAGAGAGCAGGTGAGTAGAGGGACCCACCACAGTCCACAGCTGCAGTGGCTCGTGGTCACTCTCCTCCTGCCCTGCCTGCCGCACGGCCACCCTCACCTGCCCCTTGAGAGCTGCTGTGGGCACAGAAAGGTCTTCAGCCTCCAGCACTGGGCAGAAAATGGAGTTTGAAGCAGCCCAAGCTCTGAGTTCCAGGGGACACAAGAGTTGTATTGGGTCCTGGGATGGTTGTGGCCCCCCCAAAGATAAGTCTGCCTGGAACTTCCGAATGTGACCTTATTCAGAATAAGGGTCTTTGCAGATGTAATTAAGGTAAGGATCTCAAGATGAGATCATCATCCTAGATGAGGGTGGGGCCTAAATCCAGTAACTTATAAGAGATGGAAAAGGAGGAGACACAGAGATGCAGGGAAGGGAAGGTCATGTGATGACAGAGGCAGAGATTGGAGGGATACAGCTGTAAACCAAGGCACACGAAGGATCACTGGCAGCACCCAGAGGGTGGGAGAAAAGCCTGGAACAGATTCTCCTTCAGAGCCTCCAGAAGGAACCGACCTTGCTGACACCTTGATTTTGGAGTTCTGGGCCCCAGAACTGTGGGAGAATGATTTTCTCTTGTTGTAAGCCACCAGGTTTGTGGTAATTTCCTACAGCAGCCCTACAGTTCCCCAGACAGAAAGGCCTCAAGGTCAAGAGGTACCATCAGACCCGGCAGCTGGGTGGGGAGCTTGGAGGTTGGTCCTGGCCCAGGGTCACTTTTCAGGGCCTGGGACAAAGCTTTCAGCATCTTGTCCTCAGATAACTGTCCCCTAATGGGACCTTTTCTTCCCCGAATCCCAGAGCTCTCCACACTTGGCAAGATCTGAGTCTCCAGAGCAGTCAACAAGGCCACTGGACGGTCAGGTTAAGGCAGCATAAACAACCAAATGTGTGGGAAGAAAAGAAGAAAAGAGAAAAACCAAGCACAACCGAAGCTTTATTAATTGTCCGAGCTATTCAGCAGTAGGAATTGAAAAGAAAGTAGTTAGCTGTTGAAGGAAGAAATGGAAAACTTTGGTCTTTCATTAATCTCCCTGCCCTCTGTGTCAAATGCCCATTGTCACGGGGGGCACAAAGGCAGCCACAGTTTGCGGCAGAAACTTTAAGGGCCCAGCAAATGGGAACGCACAGACCCGGGAGAGAAGACGTCAATGTTGAAAGTGTTTTCTCTGCAGCCAGAGGTGCCCATTTCCAGTCCTTTTCAATCTGCACACTTTTCTTCAATGACTCCGGAGGGTAATTACAGTGCTGTTCACAAATGAAGTATGGAAGATACGAGAGAGAGGTGAGGCTGTCAATAGTCCTGCAGGAATGCGTGGTCTGTCTCCAGGAGATACAGAAAGCATCGATCCTCCTGCCTGGGGGACTTGGAGTGTGAATGGAAGGCGCCCCAGGAGGGAGGCTGCGGTGAAGTCACCTTCACCTCCGCGGGGCTGGCCAGCTGAGGAGACGAGGCTCTAACCCCAGGGGGGCGCCTGGTGTAAGAGATTGGTCCCCTGCCCCCCACTGCCCCACTCCCCAAGCAAGCCTTTGAAGACCTGAGGGCTTGTAGTTTTTGTGTTTTCCTTCCTTGGATGAATGATCCAAGGGTCCCAGACCCAGGCAGCAAAAGGAGCCCCGGTGCCCAAGAGCCTGCCTTTCCATCAGTGACTTAGAGATCGCCAAAAGACACTTGCTTGTAGACACAGGTACACAGGACACAGTTGCAGGAGACTTTGGAGGTGCTGCCAAGGAGGTGGGATCAAACAGATGTCCTTGGGCTGGACCAAGAGACGGAGATTTACAAGATGAAAGGACATAAGTATAATCATGCAATTTTGCCCTCGGGTCCCGAACCCAACTGCTGGCTTACAGCAGTCCCACCATGTAGCTCTAGGGCTATGAGCTAAGAGTAATCTCAGCATCAGTCAACTCTCTGCTGTGGGTACCAATGACCGCAGACATGTGTGAGCCCGTTCTTCAGGCCAGGTACCTTACCTGGTGTTTTATGGCAATGTCCCATTTGATCCTCATAATGGCCCTATGAGACACATAGTATTATTATCCCTAGTTGGCAGATGAGGCAACTAATGTTGAGGGCAGTTAAGTGACTTTTCCAAGACCTAAAGAGTGAGGGAAGCAGAATTTGAAATATAGACAAGCTGGCTGCAAAGCCCATTGCTCAGGCTGCTGCAAGCTGCAAAAAAAGGACTATTTAAACTTGGGCTGCTTCAGTGGAAGCCTAACACGTATCCCAAGGGAGGTGACCATCTGCTCTGCCCCGCTCAGGCCATAACACATTGGGATGGATGCTCAGGCCTGGGCACCATGCTTCCAGAAGAACACTGACAGTTGAGGACATGAAGGTAAAGGAACCAGCGTATACAATACTTCCTCTGACTGTCCCTAAGACCCTTACTCCCACTGTGTCTTGAACTTCTTGAGACCCCTACTCTCTGAACCCTCCTCGGTGTCCTGACCCATCAGCTCCTCCCCAACATTGCTTCCTTTCCTGCCCATCAGAGACGCCACTGCCATCATATTGATCCCATTCTTGTCAAACTCTCAACCTCCTTGTCCTTTTGTCTCATCCTGTCCGCAAAATGCCAAGTCTGGTTTAACCCAGCTGTTCTTTTATTTTTCTTAGGGACTTGGGCTTCTGAAAGGAGCAAGATGGGAAAAAAATTATACTGTAGACTAGGACACGACCAGTTCACAGTCTCCATCCTGACCTGGACCGTCAGCTCTGCCACCAATGACCTTCCACACATCAGCTTTGTCTACTGTCTCCCCTACTGATGTTTTAACCCTCATCCCTTCTTGACAAGCCCCCTCACCCCAGTGCTACACTCCTCACTGTCAGTGTATGACCTTCACCTCCATGGGAGAGAAAAAGGCCAATTGGGGGCGGGGAGGCACTCTGTCAACTTATTGTCCCAATTTTTAAACAACTTTATGATGTGTAATTTACATACCAGAAAATTCATCCACTGAAGTGTACAATTCAACAATTTTTAGTGTATTGACAGAGTTGTGCAACTATCACCACATTCTAATCCTAGAACATTTCTATCACCTCAAAAAGAAATCCTGTGTCTATTCGCAGCCACTCTCCATTCCTATCCCCAGCCCTAGGCAACCACCAATCTACTTTCTATCTCTATGGCTTTGTCTTGTTGGACACGTCATATAAATGGAGCCATACAATATGTAATCTTTTGTATCTGACTTCTTTCACTTAACATAATACTTTTGAGGTTTGTCCATGTTGTAGCACGCATCAGTAGCTGGTTTCTTTTCATTGCAGGATAGTGTTCCATTGTATGGCTATAACACATTTTGTGCAGCTAGTCACCAGTTGATGGAGGTTTGAGTTGTTTCCATTTTTGGCTGTTATAAATAATGCTGCTGTGAATATTTGTATGCACATTTTTGTGACATATATTTTCATTTCTCTTGGGTAGATACCTAGGATATTACCCCAGTCTTACAAGCTAATCTGGATCCTTCCCTTGTTCCTCTTCAGTATCCATGACTGGGGTGTCTCTCTTCCAATTACAGGAGAACTATTCAGCTATACTCTGCATTGTCTCCTTCCCTGTTGCCTTGGGGGTCTTGCTCCATTAATTATCCCTTTTCTCTCTCTTATCACCAGCATTCTCCTACATAAAATGGGGATAGTAGTAAGACCTGTCTCATAGTGTTTTTGTGAGGATTAAATGGGTTAATACACATTAAGGTGGACAGACTCTAGGGTGGCCCCATGATCCCCATCTCCTGCTGTTCAGCCTTCTGTGTAATCCTCTCTGATGGTGTGGACAGGACCTGTGATGTGCTTCCAACCAATAGAACATGGCAAAGGTGATAGGATGTCACTCCCATGATTATGTAATATTATATAAAACTCCATCTTAGAAGACAAAAACAAAGATTCCCTTGCTGGCTTGATGAAGTTAGCAGCCATATTAGGAAATTCTGGGCATCCTCTAGGGACTACAGGTGGCCTATAGCCACTGCAAATGGCCTCCAGGACCTCAGAGAAGCCTCTAGCCAACAGCCAACAAGAAGCCAAGGCCCTCAGTTCTGCAACCGCAAGGAAGTGGATTCTGCCAATAATCTGAGTGAGTTTAGAAGTGAATTCTGCCCCAGCTGAGCCTCCAGATGAGAATACAGCCCAGCTGACACTTTGATTGTAGGTGTCAGTCTACAGTTGACTCTATGAGACCCTAAGCAAGGGGACCAAACTAAGCTATGTCAGGACTCCTGACCCACAGAAACTGTGAGATAACAAATGTATGTTGTTTTAAGCTGCTAAATTTGTGGTAGTTTGTTACATAGCAATAGAAAATGAATACACACAGAGCTTAGAAGAGAGTCTGGCACAGCCTGTGGGTGTCACCAGCTTTTGCTCATGGTGTTACCAGATCAACAACTTTCCCTTAGATTATAACAAAGCAAAGCTCATCTCAAAAAATCCATGGAAACAAGTGATCCTTCTTTATTTTCCACCCCTGAAAAATATCTTCCTAGAGTTTTCTGTATTCACTACTTGCTTTTCTATTCACTCCCATTTTGCTGCAATTTAATTCCTCTGCTTCCTTTACTCCACTGAAGCTGTTCTCCTCAAGATCACCAATCATCTCCTAGTTACTAAATCTGATGAATGGTTTGAGTCCTTCCTGCACTTGACTTCTCTGTGGTCTTTGATGTTGGTGACTGAAGTGGCTCAAAGCTTTGTCCCCCAGAGACACTCACTGAATCTAAACCTCTTTCGGGAAGATCCAAGAGGGATGAGACTCTGACAGGCTGGCTCCTGGCAACTTTCATTATTCATTCATGTATTCATTCATTCATTCATACACTTGCACACTTCTGGGTCCTGCAGATCCAGCACTAAAACATTCAACAGTACAGGCACAGTCTCTACTCTCAGTGGAGATTATGTTCTACGCATAAGGGCACAGATTAAAATAAGTCAACAAATAGACAGTAAGATTTCAGAGAGTGGTAGGAATTATGAAGACAGTAAGACAGGGTGAAGTGATAGAGGATGCTACATTGAGGGGCTACATCAACTGGGTGGTTGGAGAAGGCTTCTCTAGGGAGGTGACATTTGAGCTGAGGTCTAAAAGAAAATCAGGAGCCATGGGAAGATGTGGGAGAAGAGAATTCTAGGCCAGAGAAACGCCTAATGCAAAGGCTCTAAAGTGGGAAAAATCTTGGGGTGTCCAAGGAGCAGAAAGAAGGCTAGTGTGGCTGAATCAGAGATTAGGCCAGAGACACCAGCAGGGCAAGACCACACAGGACACTGTAGACTGTGGTGGGGAGTCTGAATTTAATTCCAAGTACAATAGTGAATGAATAGAGGTTTAAAGCAGGGGAGTCAATGATGTGGTTTTTGTTTTATAAGATCACTCTGGTTTCTACATGGAGAATAGATTGTAGGGAGGCAAGGGCCAAAGCAGGGAGATTAGTTGGCTGGCTACTGTGGTGGTGAAGGGGAGAAATCATGGTGGTTTTGACTAGAGTGGTATAGATCAGATTTCCCAAGAGACAGACTCTGAAATTCTGTGATTTGCATGCAGGTAATTCACTGAGAAATGCACTCAGGAACAGCACCTATGGGGGAGTGAGGCAAGCAGGATTGGGCAGAGGGAGAAATCAAACTGATGAAATTGCAGCAGAGCCCTCCGCCCACCCCAAGGGAAGCTGCAGAGCTGGGACAGGCCCTCAAGCTGTCCTGAACTGAGGCAAGAGGGCCAGGCTTTCACACCCTAGAATCAACCAGTCACTAGATCTGGGATCTGGGTAAGGGGAGGGGACATAGCCTCAGGAAAGGGGGTTTTCTCTTCAGCTGAGGGGAATCCCTAGAGAAGGACTCAGCAGCTGGGAGAATGTGTGCCTGGCCACACCACAGCATCTACTATAAGTGGTAGCCATAGAAATGTAGAGAATTGGACAGAGCCGGAATATAATTTCTAAGTAGAACCAGTGGAACTCATAGTTGGCCTGATTGTAGGAGAGAAGAACACAGGAGGAATCACAGGTGACTCCCAAGTGTCTTGTTTGAGCACCGGGGTAAATGGTGGTTCTATTTCCTGAGATAGAGCATAGATTTTTGTGAGAAAATGAAGAGTTCAGTTTTGTCCATGTGACATCAGAGAGGCCTGATAGACATCTACAGGGTGTAGTCAACTATGCAGTGTGACAGGTGAGTCTGGGGCTCAGTGGAGGTCAAGGCTAAAGGCACAGTTTGGGGAGCTATCAGATCTCCAACAAATATAGGATGAGGAGCCTGCAAAAGTTGCTGAAGAGAGGCACATGAAGTGGGAGGGTATCAAGGAGAGTGGGTGTCCTGGAAGCTCAGAGAGGAACTGTTTTAAGGAAGAGGGAGGAGTCATCACAGTGGAGAGCCAATGAGGAGCAGGCATTGGATTTGGTCAGATGTGGATCCCAGGTAATCTTGACAAGAGCAGTTTTGGTGGAGTCGTGGGAAAGGAAGCCCAGGTAGAAAATGTCAAGGGGAGGATCATAGGTGGAGAAGAGATTATAGTGACTGTAGACAATTATTTATTTGCAATGTCTTGCTGTTCAAAGAAGCAGGGAAATGGGACAATACCTGGAGGGAGATGTCTGGTCAATGGCAGGGTTTTTTAAATGGCGGGTCATTCTGGAACATGCACATCTGCAGACGAGGATGCAGGTGAAGATTAAGTGGGGGAATGGAAGGAGCAAAGTCCTTGAGAAGGCTAGCTGGGGTGGAGTCATGGGAATAAATGGAGGATTTGGACATAAGCACAGGAGTCCTTCATCCATGTAACAGAAGGGAAGACTCTGAGTGTAGGTTTAGATACCAGATATCGGCAGGTCAGTAGATTTGGTAGGGGGAAGGTGAGGGAGTTTCATTTTGTCAATGAAGTGCGAGGCCAGGTGAGGAGAAGAAAGGGCGTGTGGGGGATTTGATGAGCAGCTTGAGATAAATATCGAATTTCCAACTGGGAAAGGCTGGGCTCAGGGCATGGCATCTTAAGAGCAGATCTACAAGGATTCTGGAAGGCTGCTTGAGGAGTAGACTTGGAACAAAAGAAGCTGTTGAATGAAGGGACCAGAGGCCACCTCAGCCTTCTGCATCCATCCATCTTGCCCTTGAGATGGTCTTGCCACAGACACAAGACAAAGTTGTATGGCCCTCTGTCTCTGTCCTTAGGGACAGAATTTTCTGAGACTGAAAGCCACTTTCCTCTCTTCTAGACAGCCCTGTGGTGGGCATGGCTCATCTTGGCTGTGGGGACTCTTCTGCTCTGTGACCAACTCCCTTATTATTTGAGATTTCCTAGACATACAATATAGGTTATAGTTCAGTGCTCCTGGTCCCAGAACTATTTTTCATTTTTAGATGACCCAGCAAATCTCTGCTCTAGTTCATTGATTCAAATTGGCTCTCAGAGACTTACCTATTTCCCTCATTTCTGAGTTCCCCCTTGTACAGAATAAGCCTCTCTCCCCACTTTGTAGCATTCTCCTTTCACCCAGTGTCCCTCTCTTCTCATTTCCACCTCCCTTTCAGAACATGCCTTCTCGTCTCCTCCAAGGTCTTTCCTCCCCTCAGGCATTGGTATAGTTGGGGGGTCTCACTTTCATGGCTCTTTTTCCTCTGAACTTGATACACTCATCCCTGGGTTCCCTTGGCTTCCACAGTGTTTGCTGATGAGCTGATGAATTCCCAATCATTATCTCCTGCCTACAGCCCTCTCCCGAGCTATAATGGACTGGTAGATCCATTATCTCCATTTAATGCCTTTCACAAGTCAAGGGTCACCTCCATGATGAAGCCCTTTCTGACTGCCCCCTCCCCCTTTAGAATTCTATTCCCTATGCAGATTTCAATATCAGCATCTTGTAATACTAATTTTTAGAATAGACTATTTTTAGAGCAGTTTTGGGTTCACTGCTAAATTAAGTAGAAAGTACTGATAGTTTCCATATACCCACTGTCCCCACACATGCATGCCTCCCCTATATCAAACTCCCCCACTAGAATGGTGCATTTGTTACAATCGATGAACCTACATTGACAAATCATTATCACCCAAAGCCCATAGTTTACATTAGGATTCACTATTGGTGTTGTACATTCTAAAGGTTTTGACAAATGTATAATGACATGCATCCACCATTATAATATCATACAGAATAGTTTCACTGCCTAAAAATCCTCTATGCTCCACTTATTCATTCCTCCCTCCCCCCAACTCCTGGCAACCACTGATCTTGTTATTATCTCTATAGTTTTGCCTTCTCCAGAATGTGAAATCACTGGGATCATACAGTATGTAGCCTTTTCAGATTGGCTTCTTTCACTTTGTAGTATACATTTAAGGTTCCTCCATGTCTTTTCATGGCTCGATAGCTCACTTCTTTTTAGCACTGAGTAATACTCCATTGTATGGATGTACCACAGTTTATCCATTCATCTCCTGAAGGAAATCTTGCAATACGAATTTTTTACACTTGACAATCTACATATGTGTTTCCCTCTACTAGATAGAAAGCCCCTCAAGAACAAAGGTGAGCAAGGTTTTACAACCTTAGCACCTAGCAGAGTGCATGGTACATAGTTAATCCTCAATAAAGGCTTGTTAAGTGAATGAATGAACAAACTAAATCAATGCATAGTATCCCACTGGCATCTACATTCCATATGTTCAAAGCTGAAAGTAATTTCTCCTTCTAATCTCACCTTCTCATCACCCTCAAACGATCCAGATACTCTTCTTAGACTTTCTGTCTCATAGAATCCACCTGGGACAAAAATTTGGAGATAACCTTGCTTCTTCTTTCTCCTTCACCGCCCATGTCCGACTACTTTCCAGGCTCTATTGATTTAACACTTGAATGTCTCTCAAATTATCCCATCTGCCATACCCTTTACCACCAATGAAGTTTAGAGCTTATTCATTTCTCACCTGGATTATTCCAACAGCCTCCCTGCCTCATTCTCACCCCACCAGGGCACTCTTCACACTGGTCACCTGAGTGGTCTTCCTAACATATCCCATCTTCTACTTAAAATTCTGCAATAAGCCCTCGTGCCTCTGGGATTACAGTGGAACTCCTTATGAAGACATTTCAAAGCTGCTCATGACCCACCCCTGAGACAGGATACGCAAAGTTCTCAGCACAGTGCCCGGCACAGGAAAGGCACAATAAATATTCACATTATTACCATTATTACTATATAGCCTAGAGATGAAAAGAGTTTGGGAGGACATGAGAATTGTCATCGAGTATCTGATGATCGGGCATATGAAATATGCATCAAACCCTTTCTGTCTTGTCCCAAGAGACAGAATTGGACTGATTGGGTGGAGACTGCAGAGAGGCAAGTTTCATTTCAACTAAAAGGAGATCTTTTTAACAGTCAGAAGCATCCAAGAGTCAGAATAAATTGAACACCCCTGTGCTGGAGGAGTGTGATTCGACGCTGAGGTGATTTTGAATTCTGGTGGAGTCATTCACTGGATTCCCAAAGCCCAGGTAGTTTACAAGGGGATTCAGGCCACAAAGTCAGGTCCACAGGAGTGTGGACCACATGGCCTTATCCTACCCATGGGTTCTGTGAGATGGTGGGGAAAGTTCCACAAGCACCAACCCCCACCCCGATCCTGCCTTCACGAAGCTCTGCTTCTTGCATTCTTCCCATACCCTCCATTTCCATTGCCATTGCTCTTTCTCTCCAGCCTGGGCTATTTTGTAGTCCACTGACAGCTCTCCCATCACCTCCATCCCCTACCATCCTTATAAGATGATCTTCTTTTTTTTTTTTTTTTAACATCTTTATTAGAGTATAATTGCTTTACAATGGTGTGTCAGTTTCTGCTTTATAACAAAGTGAATCAGTTATACATATACATATATCCCCATATCTCTTCCCTCTTGCATCTCCCTCCCTCCCACCTTCCCACCCTCCCTATCCCACCACTCTAGGTGGTCACAAAGTACCGAGCTGATCTCCCTGTGCTATGCGGCTGCTTCCCACTAGCTATCTATTTTATGTATGGTAGTGTATATATGTCCATGCCACTCTCTCACTTTATGCCAGCTTACCCTTCCCCCTCCCCATGTCCTCAAGTCCATTCTCTACGTCTGCGTCTGTATTCCTGTCCTACCCCTAGGTTCTTCAGAATCTTTTTTTTTTTTTTTAGATTCCATATATATGTGTTAGCATACGGTATTTACTTTTCTCTTTCTGACTTACTTCACTCTGTATGACAGACTCTAGGTCTATCCACCTCACTACAAATAACTCAATTTCATTTCTTTTTATGGCTGAGTAATATTCCATTGTATATATGTGCCACATCTTCTTTATCCATTCATCTGTCGATGGACACTTAGGTTGCTTCCATGTCCTGGCTATTGTAAATAGAGCTGCAATGAACATTGTGGTACATGACTCTTTTTGAATTATGGTTTTCTCAGGGTGTATGCCCAGTAGTGGGATTGCTGGGTCGTATGGTAGTTCTATTTTTAGTTTTTTAAGGAACCTCCATACTGTTCTCCATAGTGGCTATATCAATTTACATTCCCACCAACAGCATAAGAGTGTTCCCTTTTCTCCACACCCTCTCCAGCATTTATTGTTTGTGGATTTTTTGCTGATGGCCATTCTGACCAGTGTGAGATGATATCTCATTGTAGTTTTGATTTGTATTTCTCTAATGATTAATGATGTTGAGCATTCTTTCATGTGTTTGTTGGCAATCTGTATATCTTCTTTGGAGAAATGTCTATTTAGGTCTTCTGCCCATTTTTGGATTGGGTTGTTTGTTTTTTTGATATTGAGCTGCATGAGTTGCTTGTATGTTTTGGAGATTAATCCTTTGTCAGTTGTTTCATTGGCAAATATTTTCTCCCATTCTGAGGGTTGTCTTTTCGTCTTGTTTATGGTTTCCTTTGCTGTGCAAAAGCTTTTAAGTTTCATTAGGTCCCATTTGTTTATTTTTGTTTTTCTTTCCATTTCTCTAGGAGGTGGGTCAAAAAGGATCTTGCTGTGATTTATGTCATAGAGTGTTCTGCCTATGTTTTCCTCTAAGAGTTTGATGGTGTCTGGCCTTACATTTAGGTCTTTAATCCATTTTGAGTTTATTTTTGTATATGGTGTTAAGGAGTGTTCTAATTTCATTCTTTTACATGTAGCTGTCCACTTTTCACAGCACCACTTATTGAATATGCTCTCTTTTCTCCACTGTATATTCTTGCCTCCTTTATCAATGATAAGGTGACCATATGTGCCTGGGTTTATCTCTGGGCTTTCTATCCTGTTCCATTGATCTATATTTCTGTTTTTGTGCCAGTACCATACTGTCTTGACTACTGTAGCTTTGTAGTATAGTCTGAAATCAGGGAGCCTGATTCCTCTAGTTCCATTTTTCTTTCTCAAGATTGCTTTGGCTATTCGGGGTCTTTTGTGTTTCCATACAAATTGTGAAATTTTTTTCTAGTTCTGTGAAAAATGCCATTGGTAGCTTGACAGGGATTGCATTGAATCTGTAGATTGCTTTGGGTAGTAGAGTCATTTTCACAATGTTGATTCTTCCAATCCAAGAACATGGTATATCTCTCCATCTATTTGTATCATCTTTAATTTCTTTCATCAGTGTCTTATAATTTTCTGCATACAGGTCTTTTGTCTCCTTAGGTAGGTTTATTCCTAGATATTTTATTCTTTTTGTTGCAATGGTAAATGGGAGTGTTTTCTTAATTTCACTTTCAGATTTTTCATCATTAGTGTATAGGAATGCAAGAGATTTCTGTGCATTAATTTTGTATCCTGCTACTTTACCAAATTCATTGATTAGCTCTAGTAGTTTTCTAGTAGCATCTTTAGGATTCTCTATGTATAGTATCATGTCATCTGCAAACAGTGACAGCTTTACTTCTTCTTTTCCGATTTGGATTCCTTTTATTTCTTTTTCTTCTCTGATTGCTGTGGCTAACACTTCCAAAACTATGTTGAATAATAGTGGTGAGAGTGGGCAACCTTGTCTTGTTCCCGATCTTAGTGGAAATGGTTTCAGCTTTTCACCATTGAGGATGATGCTGGCTGTGGGTTTGTCATATATGGCCTTTATTATGTTGAGGAAAGTTCCCTCTATGCCTACTTTCTGGAGGGTTTTTATCATAAATGGGTGTTGAATTTTGTCAAAAGCTTTCTCTGCATCTATTGAGATGATCATATGGTTTTTGTCCTTCAGTTTGTTAATATGGTGTATCACGTTGATTGATTTGCATATATTGAAGAATCCTTGCATTCCTGGGATAAACCCCAGTTGATCATAATGTATGATCATTTTAATGTGTTGTTGGATTCTGTTTGCTAGTATTTTTTTAGGATTTTTGCATCTATGTTCATCAGTGATATTGGCCTGTAGTTTTCTTTCTTTGTGACATCTTTGTCTGGTTTTGGTATCAGAGTGACGGTGGCCTCGTAGAATGAGTTTGGGAGTGTTCCTCCCTCTGCTATATTTTGGAAGAGTTTGAGAAGGATAGGTGTTAGCTCTTCTCTAAATGTTTGATAGAATTCGCCTGTGAAGCCATCTGGTCCTGGGCTTTTGTGTGTTGGAAGATTTTTAATCACAGTTTCAATTTCAGTGCTTGTGATTGGTCTGTTCATATTTTCTATTTCTTCCTGCTTCAGTCTTGGGAGGTTGTGCTTTTCTAAGAATTTGTCCATTTCTTCCAGGTTGTCCGTTTTATTGGCATATAGTTGCTTGTAGTAATCTCTCATGATCCTTTGTATTTCTGCAGTGTCAGTTGTTACTTCTCCTTTTTCATTTCTAATTCTATTGATTTGAGTCTTCTCCCTTTTTTTCTTGAAAAGTCTGGCTAATGGTTTATCAATTTTGTTTATCTTCTCAAAGAACCAGTTTTTAGTGTTATTGATCTTTGCTATCGTTTCCTTCATTTCTTTTTCATTTATTCCTGATCTGATCTTTATGATTTCTTTCCTTCTGCTAACTTTGGGGTTTTTTGTTCTTCTTTCTCTAATTGCTTTAGGTGTAAGGTTAGGTTGTTTATTTGAGATGTTTCTTGTTTCTTGAGGTAGGCTTGTATAGCTATAAACTTCCCTTTTAGAACTGCTTTTGCTGCATCCCATAGGTTTTGGGTCATTGTGTTTTCATTGTCATTTGTTTCTAGGTATTTTTTGATTTCCTCTTTGATTTCTTCAGTGATCTCTTGGTTATTAAGTAGTGTGTTGTTTAGCCTCCATGTGTTTGTATTTCTTACAGATTTTTTCCTGTAATTGATATCTAGCCTCATAGCATTGTGGTCGGAAAAGATACTTGATACAATTTCAATTTTCTTAAATTTACCAAGGCTTGATTTGTGACCCAAGATATGATCTATTCTGGAGAATGTTCCATGAGCACTTGAGAAGAATGTATATTCTGTTGTTTTTGGATGGAATGTCCTATAAATATCAATTAAGTCCATCTTGTTTAATGTATCATTTAAAGCTTGTGTTTCCTTATTTATTTTCATCTTGGATGATCTGTCCATTGGTGAAAGTGGGGTGTTAAAGTCCCCTACTATGATTGTGGTACTGTCGATTTCCCGTTTTATGGCTGTTAGCATTTGCCTTATGTATTGAGGTGCTCCTATGTTGGGTGCATAAATGTTTACAATTGTTATATCTTCTTCTTGGTTTGATCCCTTGATCATTATGTAGTGTCCTTCTTTGTCTCTTATAATAGTCTTTGTTTTAAAGTCTATTTTGTCTTATATGAGAATTGCTACTCCAGGTTTCTTTTGATCTCCGTTTGCATGGAATATCTTTTTCCATCCCCTCACTTTCAGTCTGTATGTGTCCCTAGGTCTGAAGTGGGTCTCTTGTAGACAGCATATATACGGGTCTTGTTTTTGTATCCATTCAGCCAGTCTATGTCTTTTGGTTGGAGCATTTAATCCATTTACATTTAAGGTAATTATTGATATGTATGTTCCTATTTCCATTTTCTTAATTGTTTTGGGTTTGTTTTTGTAGGTCTTTTCCTTCTCTTGTGTTTCCTGCCTAGAGAAGTTCCTTTAGCGTTTGTTGTAAAGCTGGTTTGGTGGTGCTGAATTCTCTTAGCTTTTGCTTGTCTGTAAAGCTTTTAATTTCTCCATCAAATCTGAATGAGATCCTTGCTGGGTAGAGTAATCTTGGTTGTAGGTTTTTCTCTTTCATCACTTTAAATATGTCCTGTCATTCCCTTCTGGCTTGCAGAGTTTCTGCTGAAAGATCAGCTGTTAACCTTATGGGGATTCCCTTATGTGTTACTTGTTGTTTTTCCCTTGCTGCTTTTAATATTTGTTCTTTGTATTTAATTTTTGATAGTTTGATTAATATGTGTCTTGGCGTGTTTCTCCTTGGATTTATCCTGTATGGGACTCTTTGCGCTTCTTGGACTTGATTAACTATTTCCTTTCCCATATTAGGGAAGTTTTCAACTATAATTTCTTCAAATATTTTCTCAGTCCCTTTCTTTTTCTCTTCTTCTTCTGGGACCCCTATAATTCGAATGTTGGTGCGTTTAATGTTGTCCCAGAGGTCTCTGAGACTGTCCTCAATTCTTTTCATTCTTTTTTCTTTATTCTGCTCTGCAGTAGTTATTTCCACCATTTTATCTTCCAAGTCACTTATCCGTTCTTCTGCCTCAGTTATTCTGCTATTGATCTCTTCTAGAGAATTTTTAATTTCATTTGTTGTGTTGTTCATCTCTGTTTGTTTGCTCTTTAGTTCTTCTAGGTCCTTGTTAAACGTTTCTTGTATTTTCTCCATTCTATTTCCACGATTTTGGATCATCTTTACTATCATTATTCTGAATTCTTTTTCAGGTTGACTGCCTATTTCCTCTGCATTTGTTAGGTCTGGTGGGTTTTTGCCTTGCTCCTTCATCTGCTGTGTGTTTCTCTGTCTTCTCATTTTGCTTAACTTACTGTGTTTGGGGCCTCCTTTTCGCTGGCTGCAGGTTCGTAGTTTCCGTTGTTTTTGGTGTCTGTCCCCAGTGGCTAAGGTTGGTTCAGTGGGTTGTGTAGGCTTCCTGGTGGAGGGGACTAGTGCCTGTGTTCTGGTGGATGAGGCTGGATCTTGTCTTTCTGGTGGGCAGATCCACATCTGGTGGTGTGTTTTGGGGTGTCTGTGGCCTTATTATGATTTTAGGCAGCCTCTGTGCTAATGGATGGGGTTGTGTTCCTGTCTTGCTAGTTCTTTGGCATAGGCTGTCCAGCACTGTAGCTTGCTGGTCGTTGAGTGGAGCTGGGTCTTGGCGTTGAGTTGGAGATCTCTGGGAGATTTTCGCCATTTGATATTAAGTGGAGCTGGGAGGTCTCTTGTGGACCAGTGTCCTGAACTTGGCTCTCCCACCTCAGTGGCACAGCCCTGACACCTGGCTGGAGCACCAAGAGCCTTTTGAGAGGTCTGAGGTCTTCTGCCAGCGTTCAGTAGGTGTTCGGTAGGAGTTGTTCCACATGTAGATGTATTTCTGATATAGTTGTGGGGAGGAAGGTGATCTCCGTATCTTACTCTTCCACCTTCTTGAAGCTCCTCTACCTAAGATGATCTTCTTAAGGCAATAGTTGAGGCTCTTCTATTCTTCTCCTCAAAAATCTTCAAGACCCCAAGCCCCACCACCCCACTGCCTCCATCATAAACCCCAAATGCCTGAGCCTGTCGTTTCTGGCTGCACCACCTCTGGGGTCATATAGACTCAGGTTCGAATCCCAGCTCTGCCACTTGCTGTCTGATCTTGGACAAATCACTTGTCCTCTTTGGGCCTCAGGTACCTTACCTGTAAATTAGGGATGATCATGCTGACCTTGAAAGATAGCCATGAGGATAAAAGGAGAGTTGTGAAGTCTCTAGCAGAGTACTGAACTTACAGTGGCCTCAGGATACTGTGGTTCTGGGCATATTCCAGCCCCACCCTTCCCCGATCGAGCCCACTCACGGCCCCTAGACCACCATGCACATCAGGTCACTGAACATCTTTCAAGGTGGTTCCCCCACTCCTTACCAGCTTTGGCAGCTTTTAAATCCTTGCCCATCCTATCAGGGGCATCTCAAACACCACTTCCTCGGTAAGCCTTGCCCCGAAGTTCTCTATCAGAACGAATTGTCCCCACGTATTCACTCGCACCGCTTTTTCCTCATGTCTCCATCGGAGCATCTGCCTCGTTGACTGTTTCCATGTCTGGTTCCCTTTGGATTGTAAGTTCCTTGAAGACAGGAACCTCGTCTGATTTATGGCTGTGCCCTTCATCAACCCAATGCATGGAGGTGTGATTCACATGGAAGGTAGGGAGATTATTTAAATAGCTTGGAACCTAAGGATTTTCATTAAGTATTAGTTAAATATGTGGATGGATAGGGGAAAAAAGTGGTCAGCCAAACCCAAGCTTTTACCCCAGCAGCCTTTGCGGTCTGCTTCCTCTGAAGCCCCTGGGGTGGGTGGTCTTGGGGAAGGACGGCTGTAAAGGCAGATTTACTACCCATATTTCACTGCAGGTTGACTGCTCTGTAGGAATTCTCCACTTCTAGTCTTCCATCTCCCCTTTCTCTAAACCTTCAGCTCCAAAGGCTTTCTCATTGAACATTTCCAGAGACGGGAGAGATTGATCCTTCTCTTATAGATCAGACACCTCCTGCCCTATAGAAGGAGAGGTGGATGTGGCTGCCTCAGGCCTCAGAGCAGGAGGGTCTGAGCAGCTCCTCAGACTGAGGGCTGGAGCTGGGATTCCCTGGTAACTGCTGAGAAGATTGATGGTAGAAATGCAGACCACCAAGGGGGCAGCTATAAAAGGGGAGGGCAAGGAGGGTGGCCAGACTCAGCCTAGCCCAGTTGAGCCAGAAACAGCCCAGCCAAGACCCAGAACCTAAGTCAGAGCCATGTCCATCCAAGAAAATGGTGACCAGAGCTCAGAGCCATGCCACACCCATGCATACATACATATATACTTAGACTAACTCAAGCCATACACACATGCACGTGCGCACGTGCACACACACCCCTTTCCTCTTGCAGAGAGGAGGTGTAGAAACCTGACTCAGGGCCTGGAGGTCCAAATTCAATGGCAGCCCTGACCACTCACACTCTACAGCTATTACCCCTCCAGCCCAGACCGCAAGTATCCCCCCAGCAGCAATCCTAACTAACTCTTGTTCTCCGTGTGATCCTCAGAGCGCTGGGAAAGGATTGACTAAGCATCCACCCCAGCACTGTATTTCTCCCTCATCTACGGGACAGACTAGGCTGCCTGGAGCAGTGGCCCTCAGAATCCAGCCACTGCAGCTGTGTGACCTTGGGCCAGGAAATTCATCTGTCTGAGCCTCAGTTTCCTCATCTGTGAAAGAGGCTGACAGGACCCACCTCCCCAGGCAGGTATAAGAATAAAAGAAGTGACATGTACAGCGTTTGCTCTGTTCCTCTACAAAGGAATTACTCCACCCATCTTCTCTCGTTCTATCAGCATCAGTACCATGTACCAGACACTATTCCAGAGGCTGGAACTATAGCCATAAATGAGAGACTCTCGTCCTCCCCAGGGAACGCACAGCTCAATTTCCCTACATTGAATGGAGAGGTAACCACGACCCAAGGATTAAATGAGATAATTCTGAATGTCGGGATGTCACATATTAGGAGCTTAGCAGTTACTGGCCTCTTTTCTTCTCTGCTGAACAGCTTTTTAAGGGCAGAGACTGTGAATTGTTCACTGCCAGATTTTCTGTGCTTAGTACAGCCCCTGGAATGCAAATAGGTGTTCAACAAATGTTGAGTTTATTCTCTAAATGGGCATTCAGGGAAACAAAAGCCCAAGACACCTCTCTCTCCCATTCCTCCCTCTCTTCCTCCCCCACCTCTCTCACACACACGCACACGTATGTGCACTGCACACACACACACAGCAGCGATGAGCTGGGCTCCTCTCTCCCCCCCTCTATCCCACAGTCCTGTCACCCATCACAGGTCAACCCTGGGCCTCTTGTGGCCCTACAATCTGGGCTGAGGGGGAAGGAACAGGCTGTGGACCCAGGCTATTGTTTATTCATAACTGGCCGCAGGGGTGGGACTCTGCAGCCCTTCTTGCCCCCCGCCCCACACTTTCATTTTAATGAAATGAAGCCACCCGACGGCCCCCACCCCAAACCTTCCTAAGGTAAGAGTGAAATTGATTTTCCCTTTTAACTCGAAAGCAAGATAAACACATGGCACCCTTAGGGGTGGAGGGGAAGCACTTAAAATAGCACATCTCTGGGAGCAGCCTGCTGCATGCAGAGTTCGTCACAGACAAGGGCTGAATGCAAATCGCAGAGACAGCAGCTGGGGCCAGCCTGCCCCCGAGGAGCAGGTAAGAAGCAGCACCTTCGCCCCCTCTGTACCCTCTGCCTCCCATCAGGCTGGCGAGCAACCACAGGCTGACCTCTGTTCTCATAGGCTCGGACCTGGAAAGATTTCTCTAGGGTCATCTCCACCCGAGTGCCTACAGCAATGGGCAGTGATGGGGCACTTATTACCCCTTGAGGTAACACATTGAAGCTCTCCTATTAGAAACTTCTGCTCCTACTGACCCATCCTGGGTGTCCCAGCATCTTCCCCCGTTGACGGAGGTCTGATCCTGAGTCCTTCATACCTCCCTTGTTCATTTGCTCCCTGCAGGGATTGGAAAACCAAGATCACCACCCCAAGTCTTCTTCTCCTGTCTGACCCCCAGGACCCCCAGCCATTCCTTGGAGAGCCCATCCCTCAATGGAGAGGGTCTTCTCCATCCCTTGTTTGTCTAGACTGGTGTCAGAAAAAAGCTGCACGTCTCTCCAGAAAGGATGAAGAGGAGGAGGAGGGGATGTTGAGGTGGGAGGGGAACTGACATTGACTGAACACCAGACAGTGTATTCAGAGCTGGTTTCAATGATCTCATTTAATCCTCTCAACAGCTCTGTGATTTAGGGACTCTGATTATCCCCAGTTTACAGATGGGGAAACTGCATTGAGGGAATTTTTACCAACTTGCCCAGGATCACAAAATCAGTGAGTTGTGCTTAATCACTCACCATACTCTCTCAAGGAATAATTGGCTTCATTTTTCTGTCGTGCATGTTTGGAATAGCATAGCTGCTGCATAAAACGGAGATGACTGCCACGCCATACTGGGGCACCTCAGAAAGAAACCCCAGGAGAGCTGGGTCTGTGAGGATGGCAGTGCCTTTCTGGGAGCGAGTTGGAGCCACTGATTCTCTGCAATAGCCCCGCTTGAGGCTGCTCTCCGGAGCCTAATTTTTCAGGAGTCCACCTGGTGTGACTTGATCTCTAATGGGGTGAGTCTGAGACCCCTGGCCCTGGCAGCCATGGTGTCATGGCTCAGGCACCCGGGCTGCCATCTGAGCATTGTCCCAACTAACACCCACTTTGGGAGTCAGAGGAACCCAATGCCTCTTTTGCATTTAAAACTCCCGTTCGTACATGGGATCGAATATCATGCATCATTTAACACAAAGCTGTTGCTTTATATTTATTGGCATGGAAAGATGTCCACAACATATTGTTGGGAGAAAAAAAGGATTTTACACAACAGCACGTGGAGTCTGCCCCTATTCATTTAAAGCCGTGTATATATGTGTTTACAGTCAGACAGGGGTGTCTGAAGATGTTCACCAAAATGGTACTAGGGGTTGCTTCTGGGAGTAGAATTTTGGGTGATTTTTCTTTCTTCTTAGTTCATTTCTGTGACTGATTTGTATAAAGAATGAATGCATATCATCTTTTACCAAAAACAAAATTTAAAACACATTCCAAAAACTCACAATGCTATTTAGTCAGTTTTATAATATAGGACAGGGGTTGAAAGAAAGCCCGTGCTTTCCCTTCCTCCTCCCTCCCCACCCGGCTCTTTCTTCGTGTCCCCTCCAAATCCTCCTGCAGGGGCCTCTCTGTTGTGATGGCTTTGGAGCGAAGTGACCAGAGTTGTCATGTCAGCTCTGACCCCCTGTTTAAAAGGGGCATGAGAATTTCCACCCCGTAAGGTTGTTTGAAAAATAAATAACATCAGTTACAGGGAGGCACCTGGACCTCGCCTTAGCCTTGGATGTAATTGCTGCTGAAAGAACGCTGGGGATGGGGTGGGGGGGTGGAGGCGGGGTGGGCAATCATAGCACGCTAATGAAAAGGACAGGAGTCCAGAAGCCTCGGGAACACAACCTCTGACTAGCATGAGGGGAAAATGCCTTCAAGTACCTGAAATTACTGACCCAGAGCCATGCTGTGTTCTCATTCACAGGCTTGGTAACATTTGTTCAACATACATTTTTAACGTAGTGTGTTTACTTGTCTCTCCAGGGGTCAGCAAGCAACACCCCAAGGGCCACATCCACACTGTTTTGGAGTGACTGTCAAACTCAGAATGGTTTTTCCATGTCTAAAGGGTTGAAGCAAACAACAAAACACGGAGAAGAATATGTGTCAGAGATCATAGTTGGCCCACAGAGTTTAAAATATTTCTTATGTGGCCCTCAACAGAAGACATGTCCATGGTGGATGAGGAGCAGGGGTGCGGGAGCCCGTCTGTAGCACCCTGGCTGCAGGAGGAGTGACAGCTAAGCAGAGGAGGAAACAGTATAGCTCAGCCCCGGGCGGCTCCCTGCACAGTATGGTGGGCACCAACACTGATCCTGAGTCACTGAGAGAGACTCTGTCTTCAAGACCCTCTGGCTAGGGGGGCAGGGACATGGGCAAGACCTCCAGGATGATTTCCATCCCAGAGAGGGAAATGGAGTTAGGGGATCACAGGGAGAGCTTTGATTATGCAGAAAACATGCCCTGTGAGTTGGGAACTCTTACTATCCCTGCTTTCAGAGGAACACCCCGGGCTCTGGGGCAGATAGGCAGCTAACCCACGGGCATGCCGCTGGTGAGTGGGGAGCAGGGATCTGGGCCCAGGCAGTGCGACTCTAGGTCCTGTGTCCTGACCTTTGCCTTCAGGGTTGTTCTTGGGGACAGCAGGGTCTGTTAGATGTGGGTCCTCGGGTAAAGTCACCTGGAATATCAGTGACTCACCTGAGGGGCCACTGGTGCCATCTACCTAATTACTCAACCCTGATGGTGGCCAGGCCTCTGCAGAGAGGTCAGAGGCTCTTTGTGGAAAAAGAGGGAAGGGGCCACCTATGTTCCAGGCACTGGCCAGGTAAGCCAGACACTGCAGCGTCTCCCTCCATCCTCACACTCACCCACAATATTGGGACAATGACTCCATTGTGCAGAAGGGAAAACTGAGGCTCAAGGAGCTTACACAAGGTCATGCAGTCTGTAAAAGGCGGATTCTGGACTTGAAACCAGCTCTCTCTTACTCCAGAGTTCATGCCTTCCAAAGCTGCCACTTCTGTTAGGGGGGTGGGGCACCTCCTCCACATCTCCTCTGGGGGCACCCCCTGTTGCACCCCCTTCTAGGAGGTACATTAGCAAGCAAGCTACCTGCCCAGCTCCCACCAGCCCTGTTCCAGAGAATCTGAGCCAGCCAAGTGTAGCAGGATTTGGTCTGCCGAGACAGACTAATGAAGCAATTTAAAAACAATTGTTTGGAACACACAGACATCTGGGTAATAATAGACTACAAGAAAACTGACCAGTGAATTTTCCCAGGGCCACTAACGGAGCAAGATCTACCTCAGCACATGCAGATGGCAGGCGACTCGCTGGAAGGTCCCACAGGTATCTCGGTGAGAGTTTGACTTACTTTATAGGATCGGTCCGTTCTCTCTCCTGGTATAGACAGGCTGAGTGCTGCGTGCGTGTGTCTGAGGGATGCTCTTATGCAGACACACACAGAAACGCAGGTACATGCTCAGCTTGACATTCCATGCATGTACACAGCTACACACACATTTGCATACATGTGAAATGGCACCTGTGCACACTTAGAGCTATATGCCTTCATGCACATGCACAGACACCCTGCCCACATGTGCACGAGCATATGCAAACATATATGCATGCATATGATGGCAACACAAAATATTGACCCTCCCTGGATTCCCATCCTTTGCCATGTGACTTTTTGGTGATTCCCACTGAGAGGAGCAGAGTATACTTCCCTGCCCTTAACTTTGCATTCAGTCATGTGACTTGCTTTGGCCAATAGAATAAGGCAGATGTGATGGAGTGCCAGTTCCAAGGCGAGGCCTTAAGAGGTCTCATGTGTTTCCACTTGCCCTCTGGCCCTTATGTCAACACCATGAAAAGAACACGCCTGGTCTAGCTTGTGGGTCCCAGCAGGAGGGTGAGAGACTTGCAGCAGAGCCGCTCCTGCAGAGCCCAGCCTGAATCAGCCAAGCCCAGACAATCCACAGATGCCTGGGCAATGATAAATAGTGTGATCTCTTATGCAGCAAGAGCTAACCAATAGACACATCCAGGGAGACACATGCACACAGAGAAGCAGAGGCTTGCATCCAAACAGCCCCCGTGAATACACGTGCATGCACCTGCACACGCGGGCACTCTTCTGCACATGTTCAAACACCAACACCCACAGAAGGGCTTATAGGAGACAACAGTGAGAATTAAACCCTATCTTAGCCCCCTTCCATCTCTGGGAGACTCTTGCTGTCATCAGTAGAGAGTCTGAGGGTGTGAGGTGTTTGTCCAAAACCCCTTTCATAGATGTCAAGCCCAGCAGGCTCTGGCTCCACAGTGGCAGGGTTTTTCTAGATCCTCCTCTGAGCAGCTCTGACAGAGGCCCCTGTGTTGACTCAGATGACAGCTTCCTCAGGAAGGAGGAACAGGCTGTCACCTTGTGACTTGGGAGCAAGAACAAAGGGAACGGCAGAAGCGGAGGGGGTGCGGGGGGCTGCTTCTCCCCACCTGTGGGAGCATAGGAAGGGCACAGCCCCAGGTCTTCTCACTCTGTGTCCTGGGCCATTCCTCCAGGTGAGTGGATGTCCAAGGGCTCAGTAAGTCTGGCCCCATAGGAGGCCCCAGGTGATGTCTGCCTCTGGGCTGGGCCGGGACCTCCTCAATCCCTCTGTGTGTGTGTGTGTGTGGCGGCGGGGGCGGGGGGAAGGATATGAGCTCTAGGCAGGTGTCACGTACCCCTCCATCATTAGCAACTGGGTGTGAACATGGGCCCAGCAAGGTGGTACAGCTTAATGGGGCAGGGGTGGGGGGTTGCTCAGACTCTTAAACCAAACGACCTGGATTCTAATCCTACCTCTACCATTTCTAGCTGGGCAAGTAACTTAGCCCTTCGGCTCTTAGTCTCCACATCTACAAAATGGAGACAGTAATACGTGAGGATGAAATGAGCTCATCACGATGGAAGCCCCTAACTCAGTGCCTGGCACAGAGCCTCAGTAAATAGTCATAGCCATTGCCACCCGCTAGACCACTCGCTCTTAAGGGCTGTAGTTATACCTAGTTTTGTTCTATTGTGTACAATTGCAGCCTCAGGGCCTGACACATAGTGGGCATCCAATAAAAGTGTTGAATGAATGAGAAGGTAGAGGACAGAATGAGAGTATGAATGAAGGTCCCCAAGGTCTTTAGGGATGTGAATCAGGGTTAGATTACAAGGCAGATGGTGGCTGCTAGACATCGGGGACGATCACACATAGCAACTTTGTCTGCAACACTTGCCATGGACACAGCCCCATGTAGCTTTCCAAGCGTGTTCACATCTGTTAGGTTGTTAAACCGCCCCCATTTTAGAGATGGGGAAACAGGTTTGCAGAGGATGAGTCAGTTATTTTGACTCCAAATCTCGGGAGCAGTCCCCTACCCCCATAGCTCCTCTCAGAGTGAGAAAGGCCTTTAAGATCCATTACTCCAACTCCTTTCTCATGGAAAGAGAGATCCTTAGAGGAAAATGACCATCTCAGGACCACAAAGTGAAGAGAACCCTGTGCTTCCTGAACCTGAGCCCAGCGCATCCTCTAGGGTTCCCTAAACATCCTATGACATATTCATGATCTAATCTGTATACGCACAAGCTGATGACACACAGAGCTCAGAATGGATTCCAACTCTCGAGTCTCAGGCGTGGGAAGCAATCAGCCTGTGTACATGTGGATGAAAAGGGGAAAATCCAGCCATTCAATCAATAAACATTTATTAAATAGCTACTGCATGGCAGTCATATGCTAATAGCTAGGGTCATAAAGATAGAAACAACACATACCTCACCCTCCAAGAGACCACAGTCTACGGGAGGGATACAGAAATTCACTGTGCATGGCAGTTCTTGCTGGGATAGAAGATGCTAAGTGAGTAGAGAACTGGGGGCTTCTAACCCAGACTGGGGAGCAAGCAGAGCCCAGTGAACACCCACAAGAGCCCCCACCCCGGAAGACACAATCCGGTGCCTATTCTAATCAATATCTTCATCTGTTTTGATAAGAGGCTCAGCCTGTCCCCTAGGTCCTGAGCAATTCATCTCTGCCCCCACATTTGCATCCTACCTCTCAAAACAAAAACCCAAAAGGTAACAGACCCTCCCACTCTCCTTCTTTCTTTTTGAGGGTCTTGCTCCCCACCAACATCCATACCCCCAGCTGTTTATCAAAGGACATTTCCCAGGACTCTGTCTGAGAGGATTTCTGCTAAACAAAATTTCCTTTAGGTCTGTAAGTTGCAGTGATGATTGAGGGCCTCTTAAAAGACGTGCCCTGGGCAGCGGCTCGGCTGGTGCACTCCTTAGTTTGGTGCTGCAGGGAAGTAGTCCTGAAGGAGGTGACACCTGAGTTGGGTCTTGAAGGAAGAATAGGTACAAGCAGGGTGAAGGATAACAAGGAAGTTCCAGGCAGACTGGCAGGTGCCAAGGTGCAGGGGTATGAAAAAGCCTGGCCTGCTCCAGAAACCATCAGCAGCTCCCACAGCTGCCTTGGAAAGGAAGATGGAAAAAGGGGGCATCCAAGTACTGGGGAAACCAGCAGGGCCTGGGTTTGTTGTCAGGTGGATCTCATGAAGGACAGGGAAGGGGCTAAGAAGATCTTTGGGGGCAGGGAGCGTGAGGCAGATCGGCCTGGGGAGGAAAGGATGGCGATGCTGTCTTGGCCGTGAGCACTGCCTCCCCCGCTGCCCACCCATTTGTTCATTTAACAATTTGTTTGGCGATGACATCAGAGGGACTTGATCAGGTGTGCCTGAGATGACACAGAAGGGCTTGATCATATGTGTCTGTGGGCTGCAGTAGGGACTTTGGATTTAAATGAGTGGCCTGGGGAAGCCCCTGGAGGGTAGGAGGGTACACTGAATGTCCTGGAAAGGATCAGGCAGGGACTAGGTATAGACAGGGAAGAAGAATGGTCTGAAGCCTGAACCCTGAGACCCCTTGATGTTCAGGGGCTGGGAAATGGTGAGGAACCTGTAGGGGGTGCTGAGGAACAGCCAGCGGAGGAAACCATGTGAAGAAAGGGCTTCAAGGGAGAGGACGTGGCCGACGTGTCACCTGCTGCTGCCGAGGGTGGAGGACTGACCGCTGGATTTGGAGGTGCTTGCAGCAGTTCTGGTGGGATGGGTTCAAGGGAGAAATTGAGGAAGAGGCTTGGACCCAGCAAGCGCTGACACCCTTTCTGGGGCTTCGCTGCAATGGGAAAGAGAGAAATGGGCCTGGAGCTGTCGGGGAGGGTGAGGTGAAGAGAAGGTTTTTTTAAAGATCGGGTATATAATTAGCACACTGTATTTATGATGGGAATGATCCAGTGGTGATGGGAAAAGCTGATGATGCAGAGGACAGCTCCAGTGCGATGTCCACCAGCAGGTTCAAAGGGATGAAGTCCAGTGGACAAGTGCAGGGACTGACTTGGCACTGGAGCTGGGTGGCTCCTCTGTAGTCACAGGACAGAGGGCCAGACCGCGTGGGCACAGGGAGCTCTGTGGAGGTGGTGGTGGGAGTGTGTGACGTTCACTTCTGTTTGCCCAGGAAAATAAAAAACAAGGTCTTCAACTGACCATGAGGAGCAGGGACGGGGGGTTGGGGGTGATTCCTCCCTGAGGTGATTTCAGCCCAGGACCGCACTGCGTCTTTCCTGACTTACTAGGGGAAAGAAGGACACAGCTGCCTCTGCCCTGAGCTGTCTGTCCCTCCCACACTTGCCCAGGACCCCCAGGGGACCCAGACAGCACTCCACCAGCCCCCACAACACCTCTCAGCACTCTTTCTGACTAGGTTTTCCAGAAACGGGTCGTAAGGGCTCAGAGTGCCCAGGCCCCATCCAGCCGCCCCCAGGCAGTCTGGCCAGCCCAGCTCCAGAGGGCGTGGGGGAGCGGCAGGGAGGAGGTGGCTGGGAGTCAGGTGCAAACCTCCTGCAGGTGTCTTCTGGAGGCATTGCCTGCAGCCAGCCCTGCTCGCAGCCAGCCCTGCTCACAGCCAGCGACAGATCTCGTATCCAGAGACTCTTCAGTGTCACTGCTAAACTGTGTGATTACACTTGTCAGACCCCTCAGAGGAAGGCAGACAGGCTTCCCGTGCCTTCAGGTGCCTGCACGATGGAAAAGGAGAAGCAGCCGTCAGCGTGGACCTCTGTCTCCCTCCTCCACACCGGCTCCAGCTCTCAGCCTCCCTGCGACAACCGCAATGGGATGGGACGTGCAGGCAGAAATCTCTGACCCCAGCAGCTCATGTTTCCAGGTCAGGTTTTGTGCCCCTTGACACACATTAGCTCGTTTAATGGTCAAAACAGCCCTGAGTCTGAACTAACATCCTCCACACTTTACCAATGATGGCATTGAGGCTCAGAGATGTTAAGGAACTTGCCAAGGTCACCCAGCTGGGAAATGGAAGAGAAAGGATTCGAACGAAGCCCAGTCTCCCTGTTAGGAAAGCACTCTGCAGCACCTCTCAGTGCTTTTCCTAATAAGGTTTTCCAAAAACAGGTCACTGAGGGCCCAGAGTGCCCAGTCCTGTCTAGCTCCCTCCCCAGCCAATCTGGCCAGTGTCAGACTGCTCAGGTTCAAATCCTGACTCAGCCATTTACTACCTTAATGCCCTTGGACATGGCACATGAATCTCCCTAAGTTCCCCGATTTTAAATGTAAAATGGGGGTGTGACAGTACCTCCCTCCCAGGGTTGCTGCAATAGCCTTTGCCAGGCTGAGCCAGATTCTCTTCCTCCCAACATGCCCCAGAGTACGGTGTGGAAACCCCAGGCAAGGGCAGGGCCAAAACAGGCCATCTCCTCCCTCTTTCTGGACATCAGACCTCTATTGATACATCCTCACAGCCATATCACTCCCTTGGCTCACATAAAGGTATAGTCCCCTCTGCCTCCTAGATATTTTTAACACAAATATAAACAAGCCAACTGGACTTTGCTGTAAAGAAAGTGAGTCACCCCGGGCTGGGAAAGAGTGAGTTGCGAAGCCCCTTCCCAGAGGCCTGTGTAGTAGTGCACGCTAGTTCCCATCATCCAGGACCCATTAGATGGGCGTTCTATGCAGATGAGGTTGCTTGTAAATGCAAATTGGGAGTGGGCTGGAGGTTGGGAGGAAGCAAAACAGGGGGTGAAGAATCAAGGTCTGGAGGAGGAGAGAAAATGAAGAGAAGAAGAAGGAGAGGAGACAGAGCTGGAAGCCAGGCCTGAGCTCATTGCAGGAGATGAGGCTTGGAAAAGCTCCCCTGCTGGGTAAGTAAAAGCTCTTCAAGGATGAAAACCAGAAGAGCCCCGGCAGAATCCTGCCAAGCTGGGGCGGCCTCTTAGAACCACAGTGGGAGCCCTAGAGCCAGAGGGGCCATCAGCTTCTGCAGAGACCAGGGGGACCCAGTGCACCCTGAGCACAATTTATTCTATCCACACAACAACCTTGTGAGGCCCCTTTCACGTACCAAGACAATAAGGGCACTTGGCTTTCTGCCTGGTGAGAAATCCCCAAGAAACCATTTGCCATTTTGCTTCTTGCGAACCTCCAGTGACAGGGAGCTCACAACCTTATGAGGCTCTATAGCTAGTGCATGGCCACACCAGGTTCACATGCAGGTGAACTTGACTCCACAGCCCACAGTGTACAGGACTTGGAAACCTCCACCTGGACCTTTCTGCCTCTCAATATAAGGCTTCCTACCAGATGCTCTGAATACTACATCATGGCTTTCCTCATGCCCACTGCCCCAGAAGAGGGCTTAGCTAACCAGATGTGCAGGTTGGGTGGGGTGGCTGCAGTCTGCCACCCCAGAGATCTCAGCCTGGGGAAGGGAGACATTGTTACTCTGGGGCCACTTGTGGGTGGAGAAGAGACTGGGATAAGCTGGAGTGAGAGAGACTGACAGAGAGATAAGAGGAAAGAGAGAGAGAGAAAGGGAGAGAGAGAGAGAGAGAGAGAGAATGAGCTGAAATCCTAAAGGCTCCCCTGAGTAGACTGTCCTACAGAGCCCGAGTATATCTGTTCTTTCCTCCACCTGAGACAGGAAAAAAAGGTAAGAGATCCCCTGATTACAGGGACCCTGACTCCCTCAGCAGAAAGTTGGCAAACAAGTGAGGCTAGTTCCAGAGGGCTTGGGACCAGGGAGATGGAGCCCAGCAGATGGCACACTCACCAATCCTCCACCCTCTGCCTATGGCAGACATCACTAATCAGTCATGGCACTCTATCTTGATAAGGCTGGATGGTGGTTTTCTTTCAGACAACACCACACACCCTGAGGGCCTTGGGCCCCCAGTGGATACAATTTCTAACTACAGGAAAATTATGGAGAGCCTTGAAGGCCAGAATGAACTTGACCCTGGAGGTCAAGGGCAAACCTCTAACAGAGGTTTAAAACACTTTCACAACTTGTTGGCTTATGGGCCAATTAGATCATTTGGTGCAATTTTCTTCTTTCTCCTGGCGCTGGTCACAAGTAGCCAGCATTTGAGTCCTGAGCCCATGGAGGACAGGACAGGACAGAGACCACATCTGTGCCTCCTGTCTTTGCCAGCTTTGGGCCCAGCACACCAACAGCAGCAATCAGTGCTCAGGAAACTGAACGATCCAGGCTGTGATGTTAGCTCCACTCAGCACCCAGCTCTCTTAGTTTCCTGGAACAATCCAATCAAAGACTCAGGACTATTTTTAACTGATTAAGAGGAAAGCCTAGAATCAGAGTTTCTTTTTAGCACCTGTGCCACCAAAAAGATGCTACTACAAACAACTAGAGTTATTCCAGAACACACAGAGCAAGCATCATTTGGGCTTCTATTGGGCTTAATAAAACCTCTTGTGTTATTGGCGTTAGCTCCTCAACACTTGACCATTAGGATGAATTAGGGCAGCAGAAGAGAGTCTGCTAAGGATGTCTTCAAAGCCTGAGCCACACAATCAGCCAAATCATCTCAGTATCACTTATGGGACAGCAGGTCCCCATAGCAATGCAGTCAGGATGTGATTGGCTGACTTTAAATAAAGAGGCATTTACAGATCCATGTGCAGACCTGAAGCTGTGATCCTGCCTGGGAAATAGCCATTGAGAATACAGGGGAGGTGAAAAAGAGGAATCCCTGAAAGGGACCTTGGCCAGCTGTCTACTCAGAGACTAGCCCCTCAGGCAAAGCTCAGCAACAAACACCCCAAACATGCTTCTCCAATCTGGCCAGTGTTTGGAGCTCCATCCCACATTCCCTTTTATTATAGAGCATTTTAGAGCAGAAGTGGCACACTCAACCATCCTCTATACGCTGCCCATGGCAGACATCACTAATCGATAATGGCACTCTGTCTTGCTGAGGCTGGGTGTAGATTGAGACTACTTCAACCAAGAGCTACAGCCAGCCACTTGAAGATGAAATAAAACTTAGTTGCTAGTCTGCTTTGTAAGCTCCTTTTATGATTAAGTTGGGTCAGAATGGGAATTATTGACCTTCTCACTACTGTCCATGAAGACCATCTTGGCATTTGCTTTAGCTTTGATGTACTAATACAGGGCAATCAAGAGTATGGTTATGGTTCCAAGCAGTAAGTTTGGCCCCAGGAGGCTGGGAGTACCTGATACACATGGGACCTTATTCAGTGCTGATTGGATGGGGCTTATTTAATATTAAGTCTGCCTACCACCCCACCCGTCTAGGAGTAGCTGCCCCTTCTTTTGGTATAATGGTTCCTATTCCCTCTCCAACAATGTGATTTTAGGAGGCTGCTAATCATAGTACCTACTCCATGGTTATACTGAGTACTTCACGTGTAGACTAATCATGGATGAGAGACATGCTGGGCCAGACAGAAGCCTTCCCTGAGAATTTTGGACCCAAAATTAAGGGAAGAGGGGCTGGTCCTCCCTGATGGTTAAACTGAAGGGTGCAAGGCATGGAAAATACCAGTGGTCATTTCTTGACATATGGAGGAAGTTGGTCTGAGGGGACAGTGCTGACACATAAAGATAAGAAAGATGGAGCAGGAGAGATGGAGAGTGAGGGAGATAGAGACATAGAGACATAGATATAAATATAGTAGAGATATAGAGATAGATATAGACAGATAGAGATAGAGAAAGAACCTGGTAGTTCTAGTTCTTCCCAAGACCAAGCTACACCCCTTCAACAATTACATGAGTCTTCTAATAAAGAAGTTACATTTTAAAGTTGAGTTTCTGTCACTTGCAACCAAGAGCCTGGACAGAATCTTGTGCATAGCAAAGACCTACAAGAGGAAGATAAGACTACTGAGTGGGACTCCTGGAGGCAAACATGAAAAGCTCACTGGGAGAAGGGTTTGTACTGTCTATCATGGGATGCAGGTAGTCATGGTGATGGAGGGAGCCTGACCTGGCCGGGAACCACCCATGAGGAAGGGATTTGTACAATTCTACTTTTTATGAAATTTATTCCTGTCGTTGTTCCTGGGATGTTGTGTTGCCTAGACCCATGATTCTTGGGTCTGTGAGGCAAGCTGATCTCTGTGATCTCTGTATATTTTGCTCCAGGGTTCCCAAGGCGTGGGGCAGTATCACGGATACAGTAAGGAATAAACGTATTCTTGGGAACAGTAAGAAATAAACGCATTCCTGGGAAGAGGGGCCAAATCTCTGCACTGCCCTCAGGTCCAGAGAGCAGCAGCATCCCACACACTTCCCTGCAGGACACACACTTCTGAAAATAGCTAGGATAGGAGGGGGTCTTCTACAAACACCCATATAATCACTCATGCTTTCCAAATAGGACTGTTGGTGCCTACTATATGATGGCTCACATGCTGGGTACCTCAGATACAGATAAAAACACATGGTCCTGGCCTTAAGGAAGACTTGGGCTAGTGGGGCATGGGGATATCTACATAGAATACAGTGCAGTGGTTTTCAGCAGTGTAAGGGATTCTAGAAGGGCAGGGAAGAGGCATGGTGAGTCAACCTGAGGGAACAGAGAAGACTTCACATCTGAGAAGAGACGCATGTGCTGAGAATAAGCTTATTCAGAGGATAGGATGTTAAGATTTTCCTTAAGTTCCCAGAGGTTCCCACGAATGGTAGGCACTTCACTCTCATCCTTAGAGATGTCTTCCTGTACAACGGAGACTGGGAAGTTAAAAACTACATTTCTCTGACACCCTCTCTAGGCTTTTGCACGTAACCTAGGTTTTGCCAAGCAGACAGGTCTGATGAGTTTTGGAAGGCGGAATTGAGCCCAGTGAGGTGGTGGCTATGGGATTGTCTACAGAAGCTTTGGCTAGGGGTCCTCTGTGAAGTCCCTAGTCATAGGTGCTGATCAGTGGGAGGTAGTGACCAAGGGGCTTCACCGGAACAATTCTATTTCACGATGGGACATTCTCCTGACTTTATTTCCTGACCCAGCAATTCTGTGTGCTACCTGATCCCTATAATAAATCCCTTTCTATTAAAACCAGCTGGAGTAGATTCTGTCTGCAACTAAGACTCCTGAGTATGGTATCAGGTTCTGCTTTGGTCTTCCTTCCACTCTAGCAGTATGGTGTTGTGGTTAGGACCATCAACTCTGGCTTTAGAAAAACCTCGGTTCAAGTTCCAGCCCTAACATTTTCTACCAATGAAACCTTGGGGTTGATAGCAGTTTCTCCACCTATAAAATGGTGGTAATTATTATATGTACTTCATGATGTTGTTATAAAGTTCAAATGAGATGATATATGTAAAGCACATAATACTAGACATATAGCAAGTGCTGGATAGGTGATTATTACTATTACAGCTTGGATTTCTTCACCAACCAACCCAGACTTTACACTGGTTGTGAAAAATCAATTTAAGATTGCACAAAAGATCATTCATGGTATAAAAAAATGAGACCCTGACAATCTGGAAGGTCAACTGAACGAGATGAAATAAAACAAGAGTCAATGCACAGTCCCAATCTCAGTAGAGAAAATCTGAACAAAGACAGGGAGGCTGAGACACAGGGCTTGGGTATGATATATACGAGACAGATTTGTGAGATTAGAAAACAGATCGATATGCCACTCTAGTGTGATATCACCAAAAAACTAATACAGTCGTTGGCTGTATTAATAAAGGTAGAATGTAGAGAGGGGGAGGTGGAAACCCTGTTCTACTCTGCCTTGATCAGCCCACATCTACAAAGTTGAATCTAACCCTTGGGGATCTTACCATGAGAGGGATGCAGAGATTATCCTGAATTCAGAGAAGCCACCTGGGATAATATCTAACATTTATTGATCTTTTCCTATATGCCAGAAGCCATTCCTACCCCATGCTTAATTCTTCTCCCAGTAGGATAGAGTTCGATTTACAGAAGCTGGGGTAGGTTGTGCAGAGTCAGTTCAGATAACAGCCATGATAAGGATGGCAAATATGTGGCATTCACGCCACCACTCGCCCCTCCCATCCCACAGCAGACATCACTACTCAGTCACAGAACTCACTGAGTCCAAATGTGGCTTCCAAAATATCCTCTTCATCCCACATTGCATTCAACCAAAGATGAATCCTATAGGCCAGTCCTTCACTATATGGACAGGACGGGTGAGTGGTGACCATGCTGTGAATTGAATTGTGACCCACATGAGCAGGGATTGACCCTCTTTCAAAATGGGCTAAAAGACATGAAAGAGAAGCTGGCAGGACCTCCCAGGGTCAGCCACAGACCAGCACTTTTCCTCAGCACTACATCTGCAGAAACTTGGTTTTATTAACACACCCAGAATGGATCAAGCTTTGTAACAGCGAGAACACTATACGTTTACCAAATCCCATTTCATGTTCTCCTTCCTGGACACACAGGAAGACTACATTTCCCAGCCTCCCTTGCAGTTAAGTTGAGATCATGTGATGAGGTCTGGCCAATGGGTTATGAGCAGAATTGGTATACATCACCTCTAACCCAGACCATAAAAACCCCATTTGAGTGATTATCCATGCCCTTTCTTCCCCTTCATCAATGACCTTGGAGGCCATGCACTGGGGGTGGCAGCATCACAAGATAGAAGAAGCCTGGGTCCCTGAGTCACCACTAGGAGGAAAGCTCCAAGGCTTGCTGCCCAAACCTCATGAGACTACAATATGAGCAAAAACTAACTTTTGTTTTATTAAGCTCCCAAGATGTCAGAGTGTATTTATTAATGCCACAGAGCCTGGCCTAGCCTGACTATAGAAGGTTAACATCTAGTGTCTCTCCAAGTGTGGTCTGGATCTGCCAGCTTTAGAATCACCCAGAAATCTTATTAGAACTGCACATTCTTGGCTCCACCTCAGAGCACCTGGAACCATAAATCCTCGGAAGGACCCAGGAGTTTACAACTTTAGCAAGCAGTCTCGTGATTCTTATTCTCCCTGAAGTTTCAGAAACTCTCACTACTCAGCCACACTCACAGGAGCCAATTTAACACTTTGTGGTGAGAAATAGAACAGTCAGGTAGAGTGGGACCCTGGTCAGGACTACCTTTCCCATGGACGTACATGGGAAAATGAAAATGAAAGAAACTGAATTCCCATCTGAAAACCACTTGGGGCCCTGGAATCAGCCCCAGGGATTTGAGAAAAGGCATCTTAAGGGTCTCAGCAGGAACCATGTGGCCTGAGACTCTCCAACCATCACTGCACTCTCCCCTGCACAGACCAAATAGGGCGCCTTCTTCCCTGGACCATGCTGGAAGCAGCTAGCCAACATCCTGCTCCTGCATCACTCTCTTTAGACTCTAAAGGCCTCCGTTTCACTTTCCCAGTCACTCCTCAGGCAGGAGCCAACAGTGAATTAAGTGATGCCCTTAAGGATATCCCAGGAGGATTCATACAGCATCTCAGTATCCCCTTACTATCTGTCTCCAGCAACCTGCTATATATGTTGACTCTTAACTGTCCCCTATCTGTAAGGTGTGAGGGCACCCTCTCCCCCTGTCTGCCCACCACATGGGCTTGAGGGAACAAGATGGATTCAGTCCCAGCTCTGCCACTTACTGAGTGGGTGAATTGGGGCAAACCATTCCATCTCTCCAAACTGCAGTTTCCTCACCTGTCAAGTGGGGATAAAACAACAACCACCTGCCACAGTGGTGGTTACACGACGCATCTATTTTTGACAGCCCCAAGCCTTACCCCACATATAAAATATCATTAATAAAACGTCAGATGAATGAGGACCTCCATATGTGATGTTTGTAAATGACCACCTGTGTTTGTGGGAAGAGGGGCAAAGGGGGTGGAGAGCATGGAGATTAAGAGCCTGCCTTTTGAGAGGCCTCTGTTTGAATTGTCAATCACTGACTGTGTGGCTTCAGTTTCTGTATCTATAAAATGGGAACAGTGATGTCTCTGTCACTGGGTTGTTACAAAGATTAAATGAGTGAAACAAATGTGTGTGCTCTGGTGCACAGATACGTGTTTGTGCGCCTGTGAGTGTAATAATGTGGTAGCTGACATTTATTGGGTACTTAATACATGCCAGGCACTGTTCTAAGCACAGTTCTGTATTAACTCATTAACCCTCACAGCAACCCATGAGGCAGGTATTATTACCCCATTTAATAGATTTAGAAGTTGAGCCATAGAGTTTACATCCATTGACAAGAGCTCTCACCAGTAAGGTATCAATAATCCTTGCATTTCTCCTCTAATACTGCTTTTTTTCTCTCCCTGGTGCTAAGAGGAGGGAGGGGCAGATGCAGTGCCCACCACCCATGTTGCCGGAGGCTGAGCCCACTCACTCAGCCACAGCCCATGGACTCACCTTGCTTCACCTCCCAAGGGGCTCCTGCCCTGGGGAGCTCCGTGCAGTGCTCAGGGTGAAAGGGGGACAAATAGGGCACAAGCAAAAGGGTTGGCACTGATTCTACAGCATCCCAGAGCCCTGAGAGGTCGTATGTCCATGTCCTGCCCTCATCTGCCGGCAGGACCAGGACTGACCTAGTCTGATTTCACTGTGATTTCAGATGCATCTAGGGATTTGATCAAGCCATAAAAAATGAGGCTGTCTTACGCTAGGACCCTGAGATCCCTCCCACATTCACATCTTAGAGAAGCGCTTGCCACGTGCACCTGGAGACACAGCCAGGGATGTTCCCAGCAGCGGTGATCGTAACCGAACACTGGACGAACAAGGTGTGTCACAGGCACACTCTGGGACACTATACAGCCTTGAGAACTAAGGAACTGCAGCTCCACAAACAGCCTGAAGGAATCTTTAAAAATGAGGTTGAATGAAACAGTTGCAAAATAATTACCTCTTTTTGTTATCAAAAAACCCCTCCCCAAACCCAGACTTTATGTTTTTGAAGAAAACAATGGAATGATAAACACAAAATTCAGATAGAGTTACCCTTGACAGGGGGCAAGAAATTACAACGAGGGAGAAGCACCCCAGAGTCTCCGTGGTTTGGGAATGTTCTAGTTCTTGGGTTGGGGTGGAAACATTGGTGTTCATCTTATTATCTTCATAATACAGACACACACACACACACACACACACGTTTTTATATAAATCAGATGAAATTTTAAAAAGAGAAAAGAAGACAATAAAACATCTTCTTCTTGTGTCATATAAGCAATTGCTATTAATATATGAGTATATATTAATATAAGTATATATATGAGAGTAACAACCACAAATCCGCGTCCTGCTTGCCCATTGAGTTCTTACCATCACATTTAAAACAGTAAATATTCATATAACCCTTGGGACCAGTTCCTGCTTTGAACACTCTACATGTACTTACTGTACGTGTATTTAACCTCCATGAAAACCCTATGAAGTAAGGTACTATTATTCTCTGTGTTTTGCAGATGGGGAAACCGAGTCAGAGAGGTCACTTTGCCGAAGAACATGCACCTACTAAGTGGCAGACCCAGGATGCACACCAAGCCCACCCGGCTCCGGAGCCTGTGTCCCTAACCGGCAGACCACACAGCCTTTCCTGAACCCGTGGTTTGCCTCAGTTATCCTGTTTAGTTCTTACACTGACCCTTTCAGGGCCAAGTTATTATTCCCATTTTCCAGAATAGGAAGCCAAGCTTCTGCTGGCAGGCAGGGAGCACATTTATAAACCACTCCCCTGGCCAGGCCCACGGCAGACCCAGCTGATGGATCACGGCAAAAGCTCAAGCCCCGCCCCTTGTAGGCAGGTGTCATTAATCAGTCAGAGTCGCCCACACTTTGAAACCTATTTGTCACCCCTCAGCATAAACAACCTCCACTTCTGCAGGCCCTAGAAGCCCTCCCAGCCCTTCTGTCTGAAAGAGCTCTGCCTGTCTCCCTCCGTGTCACCCTCCTTGGGCGTGGACCGCACCCGACGGCCACCTGGGCACCCCTGGCCCCGAGGGGCTGGACCTTCCCCCATCCAGTGCTCCATACCTGTTACAAATTGAAAATGGCCTCGAACAAGCCTCTGACGCCCGCTGCCTCAGTTTACCCGAATGTGAATAGGACCAATTCTGCACGACCTGTACCAACCCTAAAGAACGTCCGTGCCTCTGCTTTCTGCTCCTCTTGGAGGAAGGGTCAGTCAAAGACCACGCCCACTGGGGGGCCCCATTTCTGGAGAATCAAGACTTTGGGGCACTGCTGGCCTCGCCCCCCTGAGCCCTAGATTATACTCTAAGAAGGTCTCAGCGGCAGCACATTGCAATAGATATTAATTGCTGCATTAAATTCTAGGATACTGCTTAAGAGAATGTTGATTTAATTTCCCTGCAACCGTGGTCAACCTGATCTTTAATCGAAACTGACAGGCACAATTTAAATCAGGTAGCAAACTCCCCTCTCTTTAAAGGAGCCAAGAATGGCATGAATATTAAATGGGTCAGGACAGTTGGCAACACTCATACCGTTTAAATCGGAACAAGCCTCAGCTACCGCTTTTAGTTATTCATGTTCTCCTGGTAAGTCGGGCCCCGCTGACAGCAGTGTCACCGAGAGTTCAGGCAACTTCCTCGACGTGACGTGAAAGACAAGGGCGGGGGCAAGGATGGGGCAGCTGGGTCCTGGGTCCTGGGTTAGGCCCGAGCCGTATGAGGAGGGTAGTCCAGCTTGGAGAACATGCTTGAGAGCTGTCCTGGCTGTCTTGGTCATCACTTAAATGCTGTATGCAAAATCGGGGAGGGACAGGAGCGGAACTATAAAGAAGCATGGGCAGAGACAGAGGCGCAGCCAGAGAGAGAGAGAGAGAGAGAGAGATGGGCCGACGGGGGCATACGCCAAGCTCAGAGACGGAGACAGATGTACAGAGAGACAGAGAGACATGCGGAGAGACAGAAACTGAGCTAGAAGCAGAGATGCACAGAGGCAGAGCCAGAAGTTACATCAGAGGCACAGAGAGACAGAGCAGGGACACCTGGACGCAGGGGGCGGCTCAGAGCCGGGCATCTGTCTGTGAGTACCAAGGTGAGGACCCAAACCAACAGAAGAAAACAGAAACACGGAACACGTCCCAGAGACAGTTGCCTGGGGACCGAGGGTGGCGTTTGCCTTGCAGACACCAGCTCCTGGAACAGCACCGACTCCACTCAGCATTTCTTGGGCTGAGCAGGTCCGTAAATCACTCGGGACGGGAAAAACCTGTGTGCAGCCTTAGAAACAGCATCTGGCAGGAGAAACGGTGGCAGGAGTGGAGAGGGGCCTGAGGGAGAGAAAGGACAGACAGAGAGAGCAGACAGGAGAGATCAGAGATGAGCCAGACAGATGGAAGGGACAGGAGAAAAGACTGAGAGAGAGTGCGGAAGAGAGTGGCCCAGAAGGGTGGGAAAGATGCACACATGGAGCTGGGCGGAGAGATACACCGGGAGATGGTCACAGGCAGCAAAGATGCTGAAAGGATTGCCTTTGCACGCTGACCTTTAAAATGTTTGCTTGGAACTTGCTGTTCTTAAGGATAACACGTCTTCCTATCTGTGAGGCACTTACGGTCTACAAGATGTTTTCCCGTCCACTATGACACCCCATCCTTGCCCCCTCCCCAGACTCCCCAATTCTAGTAGGGCATTCTAGAATATTCATTTCCCAAAAAGCACTGCCCCATGCTGAGCTAGGCCACTTAATTAACCCACATGGTCAGTTATGAGGCATTTGTCTAAATTCTCTCTTCCTGGTCATATCTTCAGATGACACGAGTGAAAGTGTGAGGACTCTACACATGAGAGAAACTGTCAGGGTCTGCAGTAGAAGGACACTTCTTCCTTAGGCACTTTGTAGAACCTGGAAAGGGTGCCTGGATTGCAGGGTATATGCCCCAAACTTAGTCTTCCAGAAAGTCAGCCCAGGCAGGGTTCCCTTCTGCTTCCAAAAGGACAGGGTCTGTCCCCACTCCTCCTCACCACAGCCAAAGCCTCCAGGGGCCGCCCCGGCATCACTCTTGGTACAGACACTGTGGCTGAAATTTGCATCCGGTCTCCTGGGTTGGCTGATCTCCAACCGGAGGGGCAGGTAAATGGAAAGGCGGCCAGGTTTCCTGAGCGTGTTTGCCCTCCGCAGCACTTAACATTTACACACGCGGGAGGAGGAGGTGAAAAGCCTTACTGCCAGAGGCTGGCGTGCCAGCCCAGAAGGAGAACCAACTCTCTGGCTGGGCTGGGCTGGAGGAATGTATGAGGATTTCCATGTGGAGTATCTCCTCTTCTGGATGGACATACGTCACTGTCACCTCCGAGGACCAGCAACAAACCCAGGTGGGCTTGGGGAAGTGGGTATGGACTCTGGTGAGGAGAACATGCCTGGACCCTTCCACCCAGGGGCCAGCCCTGCTGGAGGAAGAGTGGGCTCCTGACACCCCGTCCCACGCACTGTGTGTCCCCACCAGCCCCAGACAGCCAGGATCATATAGCACCGTGTCCTGTTGTTGCCTTGACTCCCAACTGTGTTGGAAAACACGAAGGACAGAAGTTACTGTTTCCTTCTGATAGCCGAGGCCCAGAGAGGTGGTGTGACTTTCCAGAGGTCACACAGCAAGTTGTAGTGGAGCCAAGTCTCACATCTGCTTCTCTGGAGAGTGTCCCAGCCAAAGGCATTGCCCATCACAGCTGTCTTACATTGGCCCAGTGCCCTTGAACTCAAGGTGCTGGGGATCCAAAAGAGAAACTATACCCATGACTTGTCCAGTAAGATATCACAGCCCAGCATGGGAGAAGGTGGGATGAACACCCTATGGTAGGACTGGCCATATAACTTGGGGGGCCCAGTGCAAAATGAAAACGCAGGGCCCGTTGTTCAAAAATTATTAAGGATTTCAAGATAGTGATGGCAGAGCATTCAACCAAGCATGGGGACCATCTGCATGTGGGGCTCCGTGTGACTGCCCAGGTTGCGTGCCCATGAAGCCAGCTCTGCCCTATGGCTATAATAATAGAAATTTTAAAAGGCAGTAATAGAGGTGTTTATAGAGACGGTGGGAGTGTCACAGGGAGGATGGGACCAAGGACTAGGAATGTGATACACAGGAGAGTGGGCAGGAGCTTGGACATGGGATCCAGCAGATCCTAACTGCTGGACCCTGGGCAGCTTACTCAACCTCTCCGATCCTCGGTCAAGACAATAGCTTATTGGCCTGACCAAATGCTATACAAAAAGCAGTAAGAGTCCTTGGCCCACAGTGAGCTGTAAATGGTGATTATTGTCCTTTATGACTGATGACTGTGAACAGGGTGAGACACCTGCAGTTCCTCCTTCTGGAAGGTCAGTGGTATATTGACCAGGCCACGTGGTGACCAGACAGCTCCACAGTGGGCAGGCATCCATCTGCTGGGGGCTTTTTCTCGAGTTTGAATGGTGTTGGACATTAGCCAGTATAAGAGGACAATGTTAGATGTTAGCCAGAAGTGCTTCCTGCTGTAGGACAGATGATACAGCCAGCACAGGGTGTCCATTTAGTGTTCCTTTGTTTAAGCAATGTGAACTGAGCACTTTGCAAGAGTCAGGCACTGTCCTAGGTACTTAACCCACAACTCAGAAGCAGCCAGCTGGGTCCCCTCACTGTCACGGAACTCACAGGCTAATTTTTGTCACAGCAGAGCCAAAATCTTACTTTTATAAAATAATAATAATTATAACAATGTCAGGGACCATTTTATTGAAGACTTACTCTATGCCAAGCATTGCAAGTGCTTTATTTGCATTAATTTATCTTTATCCTCACAACACTCCTAAGAGGTAAGTACTCTTGATAATCACATGTTACAAATGGAGAAATTGAGGCTGAGAGAGGTCAGGTCACTTGGCCAAGGTCACAAGCCTAAGTGGCATTCATTCATTCAAAACATACTTGTTGAGCATTTACTCTCAAGTGTGCTAAGGGAAACCGTGGTAATTCCAGACAGGCCTGCCCTCATAACAGTGGGGGAGATAGATAGATAGAGAATAGGAAAAATAAATAAAGCAAGAAAATTACAGACTTTAATTAGAGCAAAAAAGGGGGGAGGATGCTAAAGTAGAGAATAGCCCAGGCCTAGATAAATGCCCAGTACACAGTAGGCACACAATAAATATCTGCTGACTGACTAGATGAAAAAGGAGGTCATGCGGTATCATTTTTGCCAACTCCTGAGAAATGAAAAAGAGCTAGTCAGACAAGGAGTGGCTGGCTCCGGATAGGGTGAGATGCACGTGCAAAGGCCCTGAGGTGGAAAGAGCTTGGCATGTTGGAGGAACTGAAAGGAAGCCAGTGAGGCCAGGGCACAGTGAGCAAGGTAATGAGTAGCATGAGATGAGGTCTGGAGGGGTAGGTATGGATCAGATCCCTGGAGGCTACCAGGGTAATGGAGTTTGGAATGTCTCACAAGAGCAAAGGGAAGCCAATGAGCGAGTGATACAATACTGTCTACATTTTAAGGAGATCACTGTTTGCCTTGGGAGGTGTGGTGCATTTAAGATGGCCACAAGTTCCTTGCTGCTCCTCTCATCAATAGGCAGAGTCTGTTTCCCCTCCAATCTGGCCCTTGACCTATTTTGACCAATAAAATGCAGCAGAAGTGATGCTGTGTAATTTCCAAGATGGAACCTTCAAAGATCTTCAGCTTCTGGTTTGGCCACTTGGAATTCTTCCTATTAGAACCCAGCCACCTTGACGAGAAGCCCAAGCTACACAGAGAGGCATGGGGCAAATGGAGGCATTCCAGCTAACAGTGCCAGCTGAGATTCCAACTGCCAGCCGGGTCAAGCCTCAGAAGACTGCAGCCCAGTCTACACCACATGGAGCGGAAGAACCGCTCAGCTGAGCCCAGTCAACTCGCGGACCTTTGAGACACAAATAGGTGTGGCTGTTTTAAGCCACTAAGTTTTGGGGTGGTGTGTTACACAGCAATAGATGACTGGAACGTGGAGAACAGATTTGAAGAGATAGAGAGACAGGATTTGAACCCAGAACTCAATGACTCCAAGATCCTGCTCCTATCCACCATGCTATGTAACACCAAAGCCTCTCTGATCTCTGGTGCTAGGTTAACTCTCCTGCCCGTCTGCCAGCCTAGCTCTCAGACTTGGGTCTCCTTCTCCCTCCAGCTCTGATATCCATCAGCCATCTCCTGGCCCTGACCTTTGCTGGGGGACCCAGCTTGGCTGAGGCCTGTGAAGCCAGTGGGGCATGTAAGGATCCCTGTCCGTCCTACATTCACAACCCTGCCTGTATCTTTCATCCCAGCCCCACAGTCAGAGCTGGCCCGAGGGGAGAGCTTCCTCCCTCCCCACAGCCCTGGGGAGCAGACCGCTGCCCTACCAGCTCTCCCCTGCACTCAGATGTGACTCACTGACCTTTACGAGCCTGAGACTTGATGGGCCTGGTGTTTTATTAACTTAATAAAAAGGCAGCCTTGTTCAGGGGCTTAACATTTCTGGAGAGAGGAAGTCTCTGCCCCCCGGGCATTGGAGGAAGAAATACTGTCTTGGGCTGAGCTCCCCAGCACTGTTCTCTGGGACCTCTTACAGGGAGGCAAAGAGCTATTCATTGTATTTCCCATCAAACAGCAGCAGCAAGCCACGAAGCTTAATTTAATTTTGTAATCAGCGGAAGCACAGGCAGAGGAAGACTGCTCACTGTTTTTTCCACTTTGCTTTTTAATAGGATATCTGACAGCACACATAATACAGTGGTTTTTTGCAATAAAGAATGTGCGCACACACACGCATGCATGGCAAGGCCGCTGCAGGAGAGAGGAAAGAATCTGAGTTTTGGAGGCCTGAGACCTTCTCCCTTGCTCACTTTGTGGCTTTTGGATAGTCACTTCACTTCTCTGTGCCTCTTTTGATAACAAAGCCATTTCCTTATCTTTCTCAAATTTAGTGAAAATAATAACTAATATTTATTGTGGGCTTAATATCTGTGCTAAGGAATGTGCAGAGTGTCTCACTGAGTCTTAGTAACAAGCCTAGGAGTAGCTACTGTTAGCATTTCATAAATATACAAACTAGAGGAAAGATTCGAGGCACAGAATGGTTGAGTAACTTGCCCAAGGACACACAGCCAGTAAGTGGCAGAGCTGTGTATCAAGAGGGCTTTCAGTTACAAGCAGTGCAATCTGACTCTAGATGTCTAAGAAGGAATGATGATCATCCAAAGCATGGTGAGTGGCCAGAGAACTGGTTTAAGGCTGAGCTTCCAAAACCACACAACAGAGCTGTTCTGACGAGGAAGCCACCTCTGCCACCTCCTTCACTGCCAAGCACCATGGCCGAGAACTCGCCTTTTGTGCACCTGCTCCTGGGTCCAGCACAGATGCCACTTCTGCCCCAGGAATTCCACCCTGTACCCCTGCTGCCCACCCAAAGCCAGCAGCTTTGACAATCCTGCTCAACAGCAAAATGCGTTCTACAGGAGCCCCCATTCCCAATTTTCTCACAATTTTCTCAGAGAGTCTGCACAAATACGTTTGGCTGGTGGAGCCCAGGTTATCTGCCAACTCCCTGGCTGCAAATGGGGCTGGGAAAGCAAGAGTCCTGCCTTGGAGATGAAGAGCATGTGGGCCTGGAAGCTATCCAAATATAAGAGGATGGGCCAAGGGCCCATACAGCCAACAACAAGGCAAATGTCTACTACCCACTGGGTTCACACCAGGCAGAAAGACTTGGAGCCTGCCTTTGACTGGGTCAGGTAAGGAGGTGGCAGTAAAGAGCTTTGTCCAGTAAAAGGGCCTTTTTTGAGGTGGGAGCCGGGTGGGAGGGGGTGGTGCAGGACAGATGACACTTCACTGTGGTGGCAGCTGGAGGAGAGACTCAGGTGAGTGGTCAATAAGTGACCACAGTCCTTACCAAATGAACAGATGTGCGTTCAGATCACCATCAAATCCAGTTAGCTTGGGCTCAACTGGTTCACAGTGAGTGATAATATGGACAGGCACCGGAAGGGAAGCCCTTTAAGCCCCACCCATGCAGATGTCTGCATCCTAAGAGCCTCATCTCCAGATGTGGCCCCACCTCTGACCAGCTGCCTGGCCACACCAAGCTGCTCACCATCTCCTGAACACACCCTGCTCTCTCTCACCACAGTGTCTTTCCATGTGATTCCCCCCTGCCCAGAATGCCTTCTCTTTCTCTGTGTGGCAAGCCTCATACCTTCTCAAAATAGTAACAATAGTGTGCATGTGTGTATGCTTTAAAATTTTTTCCTATATGCCAGGCACTGCTCTAAGTATTTTCATATTTTAACTGACCTCATACAACAATCATATAAAATAAAGAAAATGATCATCTTCATTTTACAGGAGAGGCAATCCAGGAACAGAGAGGTTGAGTAACTTGCTTAATGACACACAGCCAGTGGCACTGGGATTTGAAGCCAGTGCCCTGACTCCAGAGACCGTGTCTGCCACCACTTTGCTTCACATCCACTCAAACAGCACCTCCTGCGTGAGACTTTCCAAAAGGGCTCCATGCCAAGTCCAGCCTTCTCTCCTCTGGGGTCCCACAGGCCCCGGCTTATTCCAGCAGGATCAGTTGCTTTCATTTCAGTGGTCTGCTTTCCTGGCTTTGCCTCCCCCACTGGATTGTGAGGCAAAGACTGCGTGTGTGTTACTTGTTTTTTAATCTCTGAGTCCTCAGTACCTCGCCCAGTCTGGTGCCAAGGAGATGCTCCCTGCTTGCTGAATCAATGAGTGGGTTTGTTGAGTAAATACATTGGCTAAAAACAAATCAGGGCCAGAAGATCTGAATTACTGAAGAGGGGAAATGATTCAGAATGCTCATTTCCTAACCACCGCCCCGCAACATCTGCAGACTCACTCCTCAGGTGATAGTCTTCTGAGGGCCTTGCCAGGGGTTGCTGTCACCCTGGCCTAATGAAACAGGTGCCCTCAACAGCAATCAAGCAGGAATTCTCTCCAGCCTTTGGGTATTGGGGACTTTCCATTAATTAAGCTTGGTGACCTTCCCTATTAATTAGGAAAAAAGGAAAGAAGAAATGATATTAACCTTGATTGAGAGCTTACTTTGACATATTTCTTTTTTTTTAAGTGGTTCTCAAACACTGTCTCTGGATCAGCTGCATTGGAATACCTGTGGACTTTTCTTTTTTTTTTAAATACAGATTCTTGAGCTCCTTACCATAAAAATTCTGGTTCAGTTGGACTAAAGTGGGGCGTGGTACCTGCCTTTGTAGGTGACCCCTGGGGTTTTCCCCTCCCAGCTAGGCTTGGGAACCTGTATCTTATATCACATTTTCTACCAGAATGCCAGGAAGAGAGTGTTGTTAATTCCTCTACACAGATGGGGCTGGAGAAGTCAGGTGCTTTCACAAGGTCGGCCACTAGAAGATGGCAAGCCTGGGCTGAGAGAGAGAGAGAGAGAGAGAGACAGGTCTTTGAGGGAGTGGAATGCCCAGTATGGAAGAAGCAAGTAAGAAGATTGGAACAATAAGAGATGACCACTCATTTCCTCCTTCCTAAGTCACGGTTCCCGCCTTCCCTTGGGTCAGCCTCCTGGGCCTCAGCTCCCATGTCTGCTCTTGTCCTTGGATGAGACAACCTGCCCCAGCCAGCCTTGGCCTTAGCCCCAGCCCATGTTACCCTCCAGGTAAGGGATCCTGCTCTCCTGCCATCTGACCCCTGGCTGGCAGCCTCTTCCAACTGCTTTAGTTGTCACCTCCACCCACCACTGCATCACCTGTCTCCTAGCAGTATATATGACAGTGTCTTTAAGAGACTGTCCACTGTCTCAGCCCCAAGCCCAGAGAACCCCCTTTAAGAGTGAGCAGAGTGACTTACCAGGCCAGAAGGGGGCTCATGTTATAAAATATAAACCTAACAAGTGTTTGCAAAGCACCTGCTATGACTCACACAGAAAGATAAGAGAGGGTCCCTGCCCGGGGAGTTCCGTGTCTTGCTGGGGATTAAGACACTCTCAGAAAGAGAGAAAAACCCTCATGATCAAAGCATCCTATGACTCAAAGGAATGCTTGGTCTTCCTTTGAGTCCAAGGGGGTAAGACATGGCTGGAACCATCCCTGTGAGCGGAGGGGGTCACGGAAGCAGGAGGCAGAGTCCAACTAGAATGTTTACTCAGGATGTTTAGAATTTCAGGGGCTGCTAGGGTGAGGAAGGCAGTTGGGTGGGGGGGTGCCCCTCACCCGGCAAGTGGGATGAGGAACACGAACAGCACTGAGTAGGGCCAGGCCCAACGCTATGCCCTCACGGGTATGACCTCATTTAAATCTCACAACAATCCAAATGGCAGGCCATATGGCAGATGAGGAAACCAAGGAGCAGAGAGGCAATGGAACCTGTCCAAGGTTGCACCGCTGAAGTAGCAGCCCTGGAATCTGAGCACAGGCAGCCTGGCTCCAGGGTCCACGCGCCTGACCATGCTTCTGTCTTCCCTCTCGGAGCAGAAAGGTGTAAGAGGTGGGAGAGTGCGGCATGGATGTGGAACGGGTTCAGATTCCACTGTGGCCGCTCCCTGGTGGGAAAGGAAGGGAAACTGGACGTGAGCTGAGGCTGCAGGTCGGGCTTGAGCAGAGAGGGCCTTGCTGGCATAGGGAGTGTGGGCTCTCCTGCAGATGGTGGAGGGCTGCTGGGGTTTCTGAACCAGGCAGCAGTGAGTTCACAAGCCCACGGCTGCGGGAAACCTATCTGGTCCTACCGTACAGGGTAGACAAAGATGCAGGACATTTCAGCAAAGCAGGGGCAAGATTAAGGGCCTGCACCCCAGAGCTGGGAGGGGATGCCAAGAAAATAGAGAGGAGGGGCACTCCAGGGACACTCCTGGATGGTGGCACTCCCCATCCCAGCCTTCCCCTGGCCCTGCCACCGGTCAGCTGCGTGCCTTTGGGCAAGTGGCTTTGCCTCTCTGGCCATCTGTAGAATGAGGGGAGACTTTAGAGGTCAAATGAGGCCAGGATTGTCAGGACTGAGCCTGGCAAACGTAAGCACCCTTCTAATAGGAGACGACGCTTCTGTGTCGGATGCCGTTTTCTTCCCCTTCTTCTATCTGGTTGTTGATCTCCCTACCATCTATTTTGAATCTTCCTGTAGGCTTTTATCAGTATTTTTGCAGCAAGTGACCTCGCATCATTTGCAGATGTAGGCAGGATCATAAATTATAGAGGACAGAAGGAACACGCTCTCAGCCCATGCCTCGGCATTTCCCCTCGGTCCCTGCCTCTGGTTGCACACCTGTTTGTCTGCTCGGTGGCAGCCTGTGCCCATTCCCTGTTGTGGCCTGTGGCCCTGCCCAGACCCCAGACCCCTTCGTGGAAGGCTAACCAGTCCCTTCAAGAAGCCCATGGGGCTCTCAGCCACTCCCTGCTCCTTGGTGGTCTCCATGTCCTGCCCCGGCATCCCACCTCCCCAAATGAGAGTGCATGGAAAAGACTAGAAGGAAGACCCAATGGTGCAAGTTCATTAGTTCCATCCCTGGAAGGCATATGGGGCCTTACGAGGCCAGGATCAGCCCAGGTTTGGCCTGGGATACCTGAAAAATACCTAGAGGCAGATGTCCAGGGGGCAGTTGAAGACACATATTGGAAGAAGGGAAAGAGTGTAATCAGTGAGTGCTGGCTGGAGGTGCAGGCCTGGGAGTCATCTCCATAGAGGGTTATATTTGAAATGGAATGCTTTTGCTATTTTGGTCTCAGGTGACTTGCCTAATGTTGCAAATTAACTGTTGCTAAACATTCATCATGATACAAATAATCTTAAATACATCACATATTCCATTCACTCATTGACAAATACCAAGCCCTCAATCTTTGCCAGGCACTGTGCTGGGCCCTGGGGCCACAGGGGTCAATAAAACAGACATGGTCACCGCCCTCTGGAGCTTAGAGTTTGGGGGTGGGGGGAAGGGTGGAGTGCAGGTGCAATTACAATTTTGGAGACTATGGAGGAGAGGAAGTTTAACTACAATTTTGGAGACTATGGAGGAGAGGAAGGATGAGGAAGCTAGCCTAGTCTGGGAGTAAAGGAAGCTTCCCCTGATGAAGTGACTTTTAAGCTGAGATATAAAGAATGAGCAGAAGTTGGTGACATAAGGAAGTAGGAGGAAAAGCACGCTAGCAGGGCTTCCCTGGTGGCGCAGTGGTTGGGAGTCTGCCTGCTAATGCAGGGGACACGGGTTCGAGCCCTGGTTTGGGAAGATCCCACGTGCCGCAGAGCAACTGGGCCCGTGAGCCACAACTACTGAGCCTGCGCGTCTGGAGCCTGAGCTCTGCAACAGGAGAGGCCGTGATGGTGAGAGGCCTGCGCGTCGCGATGAAGAGTGGCCCCCGCTTGCCACAACTAGAGAAAGCCCTTGCACAGAAACAAAGACCCAACACAGCCAAAAAAATAAATAAATAAAAAATAAAATTAAAAAAAAAAAAAAGCATGCTAGCAGAGGGAACAGCACCTGCGAGGGCCTTGAAGCAGGGAGGAGCTTAGGTAGAGGGGGAAATGGAACCAGGCCCACATGGTTGCCATGTACTGAGCCAGGGGAAAGGGCCTGAGACAAGAGCTGAGCAGCGAGCGTGGCCTCATCGCATAGGGTGTTAGAGGCCATGATAAGGATTTTAGATTTCATTGTAGGAACACTGGGGAGTCATTGAGGGTTTTGATGAGAAATGATGTGGTCAGATCCATGCTTTAGAGCGATCTCTCAGGCTCTACATGGAGAAGAAATGGGGGTGGGGTGGGTTGTGAGGAGACCTGAGTAGAATCGCACCTCAGTCCCATCCCTGTTCCAGAGACATTTCTGTTTAATTCACTTAAGAAACATGCTCCCCGAGACTGCTCCATGCCTCTGCCTCTACCTTCATTTTCTGTTTCAGGGAGAGATACCACCTCTGTCCGTCGGTCCTAAGCAGAAGCTGGGAGTCCCCACTGCTCTACCCACTCCCTCACGCCTGCATCCATCTTTTTCCAAGTCCTGCCCTTCCTTCTCTTCCCTCCATTCCCACGGCCACCTCCCCCTCCCCCAGGCTGGCCACCGTTCTCTCCCTTCTCTGGCACTGCCACAGCCACCGAGGGTCTCCCTGCCCTCAGGCGACCCCAGCCCAATCCACCTCCACACCAGGGCGGCCCACGTGCATCCCTCACACCTCCCTCTTCCTCATTGCCCCAAAGGGCCCCTAAGGCCATGAGCCCATCATGCTCTGATCCTGTCTGCCTCTGGAGCTTCATCTCCTGCTCCTCTTCTCCCTTCCTGACCCACCCCATGCCCACCTCCACTCCTCCAAAGGTACTAAACCAGTGCTCTTTCTTGCCTTCCAGCCTTTGCATATGCTGTTCCCTCTGCCTGGAACACCGTTTCCACTCTCCTTCGCCTGGCCGGCTCTTCATACTTCATATCTAGGCTGGATGTAACTCATCCATTCCTTCACCAATTTGACACATATTTATTGACCTTTAAAATGTGCAAGGGGATCCAATGAGACAGGATGGACCTGGTCCCTGCTCTCATGGAGCTTACAGCCTGGCCCCAGGGTGTAGAGCTATACGTCTGCTATATGCTTCCACAGCTCCCATATTTCTGCATGAGGGAACGTATCATTTATTGTTTCTGTGGGTTGTTTCCCCTCCCAGCTTACAAGCTCTATAGGGGGAAGGGTCAAAGCACCTAGAACAGTTCTGGGCACATAGTAGGTCTTCGTGTGCCACTAGATGGAGGTAACTAAGACACATTCTCTGCCCTGAATGGGTGAGTGTGAAGTCGCTTTGAATAACTGGAGGAGTTACACAGATGTGGCTGGGCTGAGAGATCATTGCCACCAGCACCACAGATCCCCACTGTGCAAATTCTGTGCCCCCTGCCCCCTCCGTCAGCCAGACCACTAGCATCTTCCCTGCACTCTCCTCCCAGTACCTGCTGCCCACCACCCCAACTTATACAAAGCTGAAGAGCCAGAGGACCCTTTTCCCTCCCAGACTAGAGCAGAGGCACTGCCACCCCCTTTTCCATGTGAAATGTTAATTACAAAACATATATATATTAATTAGCCCGAATGTTAATCCACCCAAACTCACATCCTGTGCCCAGCGGCTGAGGCAGGTGACTCAGCCCTCCTGCCGGCCACTCACTCCACCCTCCCCGCACCACCCTGTGGAACTGGAGTTTTCCTGCCATTTGGGGTAAGAACCAGTTTAGTGCTCACTGTTGAAGGGGAGCAAAAGAAAGAAATTGCCCTTGGTGAGAGGAGATGCGTGTTCACTCGCTAAACACAAAACTACATTCATTCCTAACCCAGCTCCACGCTGCAACCGCTGGGTCACAGGACCAGGGTGCCAAAGGTGGATGCTGTGACTTTCAACGTTGTGACATGCTGCTCCTGGCCTCCTGCCCCATGCCCTGCTTCTTATGGCTGGGGCTGCTTGGAAACTGCTTGGCCATCCCCCCAACCAAGTCCTACCCCCAGTCCTGGGATTCCAGGGGCCCAGGTATAGCCCACTGGGCACTCTCAGGCAAGGCTAAGCTCCCTAAGCCTTAGTCTCTGCTTCTGTAAATGCAAATGCGAATGCCCACCGCGTGGGTTCTGGCAAGCCCTCAACGAGATCACAGACGCGTGGGCCCAGTACACATCAGTGAGCATCTGTGTCCTTCCTTCACCCTTCACCTGCTCTTGTTGATCCTTGATTCTGCCCCTGCAGGTTCAGGCCCACCCAGGTCCCCACCTTGTTCCCAGAAGGAAGAGTAGCAGGATTATGGCTTGTCCTGCCCGGACATGGCTACTTGAGGGACTCTTGTGGGCAGCCTCAAGTCCCTTGCTATGCCAACCTGACTCAGCCAGGCAGCCAAAGCTGGCCCCAGGAGCCTCCACCGTCCCCAAGCCAGAATGTGTCCATCCCTTTGCCACTGGCCAGTCCCTGAACCAGAGCCCTCCCATTCCCCACCCCCAGTTAGCCCAAGCTTTCCTCCGCTCTGCTATTGGCCAGTCAACTCTACTAGGCGTCTGCCTGAGTTCCCAAACTTACATCTACATAAGGTTTCCAGCCTTGGTCACTGGTCAGATCTTAGTTCCTACCACGCTTCTGTGGCTGTCCTTCTCCAAGTTAGCTCTGTGTCCCCGACCCCAGATTCTGCCTCTGGAAAGGAGAGCTGCCATGGATGGGGGAGAGGCATAGGACACAGCTTATGAATGGAGCACTTGAGTCCTAAGTCTAGCTCCTCAATTAATAACCTTGAATAGGACATTTTATCTCTATGGGGGAAAAGGTCTGCTTTCCAGGGTTGATGGGAGAATTAATTGCAATAACACAAATATGGTGCCTATCACAGTGCCTAGTGCATAGGACCATAATAGTAGCTAACACATCTAGTGTCCTAAATATTTTACCTAAGTAATTCATTGAACTCATGACCACCTTGAGGTGATGCTGATACATTCCCATTTTACAGACAGGGAAACCAAGGCACAGAGAAGTTACCCAAGTTGCCCAAAGCCACACAGCTAGTAAGTGGTAGAGCCACATGTTCAAACCAAGCGAGGCTGGCCTGAGAGTCTGCTCTGAATCCCCACACTGCATCTACCTTCTATGTGAAAGCGTCATTCTCTTCTGGGTATTACTGTTTCTATCATCAGAGGTCCTGATGCCAAGGCTGTCTACCAGGCTTCTGAGTTGGACCACCTCCTAGAATACCTCACTGGCCCACTCCATCCCTCCCAGGTCTCCCACCCCACAGATCAGAGCCCTGCCACCGACCGGGGCCTGCATGGCTATGCGTGAGAGGGGTTTGTGTGTGTGCAGCCTCACAGGCCTCCGCGTGCCTGTGTGTGCAGGCCACAGGGAGCAAGCCAGAGAGGCTGACGGAGACAAAGTCAGAGACAAAGAGATGTGGCTGCCAAATTCGCCTCGTCTCCGACAGAGAGAGAGAGCGAGACAGAAATAACGGGAAGCAGAAGCAGTTCAGTGTTTGGGGTGGACGCGCAGCGACTGTGTGTGTGTGTGTGTGTGTGTGTGTGTGTGTAGGCACGTGTGAGTGTGTCTCCGACTCCATGGGGGGTTTGTGAGGGGAACTGTGAATGTCAGAAGCTGTGCAGGAGATGGGCTGCCTCTCTGCGTGTGAGAGTGTGGCTGTGTGTGCACGGGGAGGGCGTGTGTGTGTGTGTGGGTTTGGGAGTGTGCACCTGTGAGCCGTCAGTTGTGACAGGCCCACCCCGGGACGATGGCACAAACAGTCTGAGTGAGCTTCGAACAGGCCTTTGATGACTTTGGCAGCAGGGAGGATGGGCGGGGGCTGGGGAGACAGAGGCTGCTGGAAGGAGAAGAGGCAGTGAGATCGTGCACACAGGGAGCCGGCACGCTGGACGCTTTCCACCGCCACACTGTCCTGAAAGCCATCCCATCCAGCCAAATCACAATCACAGAGCAGACCCCGAGATGAGAGGCCAGCCTTCCCCAGCGCAGGAGGCCCGGAGCCCGCTCACAGGCATTGATGTTTTATTGATTATATAACAGCCTAGAGGCGATTGCAGTTGGGGCAGCGGAAAAAGCAATTTTCCTCCCCTGCTTCTGCTTTCCTGCCTGACCTCCTCTCTGAGCTGAGGCCAGCCTGGCGTGGGCAGGCAGGGCATGTCCGGGTCATGCTAGCAGCAGAGCAGAGGTCCCTGTGCTCGGTGCCCCCCTCAGATTCACCGGGTGCAGGTCCCGCTCTGGGGAGCACCTCATGGAGGGACAGACACATGACTCAGGCCGGGAGAGAGTGGCAGGGGTCTGGTTAGCCCTCCTCTCCTTGCCCTGCCCAGGCCATGGAGCACGGTTCCTGCCAGCCTTTCAGTTTGGGGCAGGAATGGAGAGGGCAAGTGTGGGTGCACTAGGCATGGCAGGTCCCAGGCATGGTGGCAGGAAGGAGGCCCACGCCTGATCCCAAAGTCAAAGTAAGCCAGCGTCAGCTCCTTGGGGCCATGGTTAGTTCACTTGGCCTTTACTTTCCTCATCCGTGCAGTGGGTGCAATCTCTCCTGGGATTGCTGGGAGCGATCATTTATCCATCACCTGGTTCATGGGAGGAGCTCACACAGCCCGGCGGTATGCGCTGGAGGTGAAGGAAACATGGCTCAAGCAGGCTTGACTCAAGGACAACAATTACTGTCTCACAAGATCCAAACATAGTAAGACCTAGGGAAGGGAAAGGTTGGGGAGTAAGGGTGGGTGCTCAGTATTTGTGGAAGGCAGCCTGCTGAGAAACCGAGGTGTGCACGGTTATGTAGGAAGCAGAGCCCCGAGAAGGGCGGGCCCTGAGTATCTGAGAACCAGGGCAGGTTTCACACAGGAGTTACCCTTTAAAACAAATCCTGAAGCGAGTGGGAGTTTGCCAGATGGGGGGTGGAGGGAGGGAGGTCGTGGAAATGGAATATTCCCTGCAGAGGAAACAGTATGTTCAAAGGTAAGACTGAGCTGCTACATAACTACTACTGGTGACGAACCCTTATTGACCGTTTCTCATTGTTCCAAGTGTTCTCCACATATCCACTCATTTATACTCTTTGGGTATCTACAGGCAGACCTCGCTTTATCGTGCTTTGCTTTACCATGCTTCACAGATACTGCGTTTTTTACAAATTCAAGGTTTGTGGCAACCCTGCATTGAGCAGGTCTATCGGTGTCATTTTTCCAACAACATTTGCTCGTTTTATGTCTCTGTGTCACGTTTTGGTAATTCTCGCAACATTTCAAACTTTTTCATTATGATTATATTTGTTGTGGTGATCTGTGATCACTGATCTTTGATGTTATTATTGCAAAAAGATTACAACTCAATGAAGGCTCAGACGATTAGCATTTTTTAGAAATAAAGCATTTTTTCTTTTAACATCTTTATTGGAGTATAATTGCTTTACAATGGTATGTTAGTTTCTGCTTTATAACAAAGGGAATCAGCTATACATATACATATATCCCCATGTCTCCTCCCTCTTGAGTCTCCCTCCCATCCTCCCTATCCTGCCCCTCTAGGTGGTCACAAAGCTCCGAGCTCATCTCCCTGTGCTATGCGGCTGCTTCCCACTAGCTATCTATTTTACATTTGGTAGTGTATATATGTCCATGCCACTCTCTCACTTCGTCCCAGCTTACCCTTCCCCCTCCCCATGTCCTCAAGTCCATTCTCTACGTCTGTGTCTTTATTCCTGTCCTGCCCCTAGGTTCTTCAGAACCATTTTTTTTTTTAGATTCCATATATATGTGTTAGCATATGGTATTTGTTTTTCTCTTTCTGACTTACTTCACTCTGTATGACAGACTCTAGGTCCACCTACCTCACTACAAATAACTCAATTTCATTTCTTTTTATGGCTGAGTAATATTCCATTGAATATATGTGCCACATCTTCTTTATCCATTCATCTGTCGATGGATACTTAGGTTGCTTCCATGTCCTGGCTATTGTAAATAGAGCTGCAATGAACATTGTGGTACATGACTCTTTTTGAATTATGGTTTTCTCAGAGTATATGCCCAGTAGTGGGATTGCTGGGTCGTATGGTAGTTCTATTTTTAGTTTTTTTAAGGAACCTCCATACTGTTCTCCACAGTGGCTGTATCAGTTACATTCCCACCAACAGTGCAAGAGGGTTCCCTTTTCTCCACACCCTCTCCAGCATTTATTGTTTGTAGATTTTTTGATGATGGCCATTCCGACTGGTGTGAGGTGATACCTCATTGTAGATTTGATTTGCATGTCTCTAATGATTAGTGATGTTGAGCATACTTTCATGTGTTTGTTGGCAATTTGTATATCTTCTTATACAATTTGAAATGTCTATTTAGGTCTTCTGCCCATTTTGGGATTGGGTTGTTTATTTTTTTGTTATTGAGCTGCATGAGCTGCTTGTAAATTTTGGAGATTAATCCTTTGTCAGTTGCTTCATTTGCAAATATTTTCTCCCATTCTGAGGATTGTCTTTTTGTCTTGTTTATGTTTTCCTTTGCTGTGCAAAAGGTTTTAAGTTTCACTAGGTCTCATTTGTTTATTTTTGTTTTTATTTCCATTTCTCTAGGAGGTGGGTCAAAAAGGATCTTGCTGTGATTTATGTCATAGAGTGTTCTGCCTATGTTTTCCTCTAAGAGTTTTATAGTGTCTGGCCTTACATTTAGGTCTTTAATCCATTTTGAGTTTATTTTTGTGTATGGTGTTAGGGAGTGTTCTAATATCATTCTTTTACATGTAGCTGTCCAGTTTTCCCAGCACCACTTATTGAAGAGGCTGTCTTTTCTCCATTGTATAATCTTACCTCCTTTATCAAAAAAAAGGTAACCATATGTGTGTGGGTTTATCTCTAGGCTTTCTGTCCTGTTCCATTGATCTATATTTCTGTTTTTGTGCCAGTACCATACTGTCTTGATTACTATAGTTTTGTAGTATAGTCTGAAGTCCAGGAGCCTGATTCCTCCAGCTCCGTTTTTCTTTCTCAAGTTTGCTTTGGCTAGAAATAAAGCATTTTTTAATTAAGGTATGTACATTGTTTTCTCAATCCATTATTTTATTTATTTATTTATAATTTTTAAAAAACATTATACAATTTTTAAAAGGTACTTTCCATTTATAGTCATTTCAAAATATTAACTATATTCCCCATGTTATACAATACATCCTTGATCCTATCTTACACACAATAGTTTGTACCTCCCACTCCCCCACCCCTATATTGCCCCGCCACCCCCTCCCCACTGGTAACCATTAGTTTGTTATATATATATCTGTGAGTCTGCTTCTTTTTTGTTATATTCACTAGTTTGCTGTAGTTTTTAGCTTCCACATATAAGTATTTGTCTTTCTCTCTCTGACTTATTTCACTTAGCATAATGCCCTCCAAGTCCACCTCTGTTGTTGCAAATGGCAAAATTTAATTCTTTTTTATGGCTGAGTAATATTCCATTTTATATATATACCACATCTTCTTTATCCATTCATCTGTTGATGGACACTTAGGTTGCTTCCATATCTTGGTGATTGTAAATAATGCTGCAATGAACATCAGGTTCATGTATCTTTTCAAATTAGTGTTTTTGTTTTTTTCAGATGTATACTGAGGAGTGGAATTGCTGGGTCATATGGTAGTTCTATTTTTAGTTTTTTGAGAAATCTCCATACTCTTTTCCACAGTGGTTGCACCAATTCGCATTCCCACCAGCAGTGTACAGGGGTTCCCTTTCTCCACATCCTTTCCAACATTTGTTATTTGTGTCCTTTTCGATGATAGCTATTCTGACAGGTGTGAGGTGATATCTCATTGTGGTTTTGATTTGCATTTCCCTGATGATTAGTGATGTTAAGCATCACTTCATGTGCCTGTTGACCATCTGCATTTCCTCTTTGGAAAAATGTCTATTCAGTTCTTCTGCCCATTTTTTAATCAGGTTGTTTGGTTTTTTTTGTTTTTTTTTTTTTTTATAGCTACTCTATTTATTTATTTATTTATTTATTTATTTATTTTTAGCTGTGTTGGGTTTTCGTTTCGTGCGAGGGCTTTCTCTAGTTGCGGCAAGCGGGGGCCACTCTTCATCGTGTTGCGGGGACCACTCTTCATTGCGGTGCGTGGGCCTCTCACTATCGCGGCCCCTCCCGTTGCGGGGCACAGGCTCCAGACGCGCAGGCTCAGCAGTTGTGGCTCACGGGCCTAGTTGCTCCGCGGCATGTGGGATCTTCCCAGACCAGGGCTCGAACCTGTGTCCCCTGCATTAGCAGGCAGATTCTCAACCACTGCGCCACCAGGGAAGCCCCCGTTTGTTTGGTTTTTTGATGTTGAGTTGTGTGAACTGTTTATATATGTTGGATATTAATCCCTTATTGGTCATATCATTTGCAAATATTTTCTCCCATTCAGTAGGTTGTCTTTTCATTTTGTTGATAGTTTCCTTTGCTGTACAAAAGCTTTTAAGTTTAATTATGTCCCATTTGTTTAATTTTCCTTTTATTTCCTTTACTTTAGGAGACAGATCCAAAAAGGTAATGCTGTGATTTATGTCAAAGAGTGTTCTGCCTATGTTTTCCTCTACGAGTTTTATGGTATCTGGTCTCACATTTTGGTCTTTAATCCATTTTTAGTTTGTTTATTTTTTTGTATATTGTGTTAGAGAATGTTCTAATTTCATTTTTTTTACTGTAGCTCTCCAATTTCCCGAGCACCACTTATTGAAGAGACTGTCTTTTCTCCATTGTATATTCTTGTCTCCTTTGTCATAAATTAATTGACCATAAGTGTGTGGGTTTATTTATGAGCTCTCTATTCTGTTCCATTAATCTGTATGTCTGTTTTTGTGCTAGTACCATACTGTTTTGATTACTGTAGCTTTGTAGTATAGTCTGAAGTCAGGGAGCATAATTCCAAGGTGTGTACCTTTTTTTTTAGACATAATATTATTGCACACTTAATAGGCTACAGTATAGTGTAAAGCTACCTTTTACATGCTCTGAGAAACCAAAAAATTCATGTGAGTCTCTTTATTTTGATATTATCTTTATTGCGGTAGTCTGCAACCAAGGCTGTGATGTCTCTAGGTCTGCCTGTACTCTCATTTGCCCCATTTTATGGTTGAGGAAACTGGACACAGAGAGTTAATCACTGAACCACAAGCACACAGAGCAGAAAGAGCAGGACCTATTCAGCCAGTCATGCAATGCAGAGAGGATGGGGGGGAGGCAGGTCTTGAGTGTCATTCTGAGGAGTTTAAAGTAGGTGCTGTGACCAGTCGGAAAGATCAGTATAAACTCTGGATCAAACACTCTAGTGGCCCACATGAATTGTAGATCAGAGAAGGCGAGGCTGGAGGCAAAGCTCATGAGGGAGGTTCCTGTGGGCTCTGAAAGCACACACACCGAATGATGATACATTCTGCTCAGCATTGCTGCCTACAAGGCACAGCCACTCCCATTAGCACTGCGCCAGCCCCAGGAGGCAGAATTCATAGTGTCTGTGGCACATATGGGGACACTGAGCCTCTGGGAGCTCTGACGATTGTCACATAACTGGCATCCAGCAGAGACCAGACTCGAACCCAGGTCTTGTGATACTAAATTCTCTGGTCTTCACGAGTTGTCTCCCCTACTTTGGCTGCACCTCTTAGCAAGTCTGACCCACCAAGTACATGGTGAACCCTCCAATTGGTATATCAAATGACCAAATGAATGAATGAGTTTTCAATCAAGAGTGTTGGTCCCCTCTGGCTCTAGAGAGTCCTCAGATTGTATGATAACAGAGACAACAGAAATCAACCCTTGCACTTTTTTTCCATCAATCCAGGGATGATTCCTGGCATATGGAGATGAGGGGAGCTGGGTCATGAGATGGGGGCAGAGTAGGGAGCAGGGCCCCCTTCCTGGTGACTGGACTCAGGCTGTCTATCACCCGAACCCTGAGTTAGCCAAACAACCCAGCTCACCACCTCCTCTAACTCCCAGGCTGGTGAGGAAGACACCCCATGTAGTAAATGCCAGCCCAGGCTGTGCGACGGGCCGAGGAGCTGCCCTGAGGAAGTGCTGGACAGCTCCGGAGACAGGTCCTTTATGGCAAACCTATGAGAAAGTGAAGGCACCAAACAGACTGCAGACCTAGAGGTTTAGGGAAATCTCACTCCTCCACGATTGCTGTTCTGGAGGAAGCCAATGCTGACTCGGAAACCCATCTCTGATATAATGTAAATGATGGAAGTGCTCTTTCCGAAGTATTTTTAAAGTAAGATCACATGTATAAATATGAGAGAGAGAAAGAGAGAGAATGACAGATGGACGGGGTAGTCAGTGGAGTATTTTTAATCCTGGAGTCAGGATTACGTAACTATAGGAAGAGAAAAGCTAAGGCAAGTGGTGAGTCATCTGGAGCAAAGACGGGAACAAGTCTCACCCAAACCTCCTTCCCTCTCTGCCAGCATCTGCAGGTGCTGAGATCCACGGGACCACGTCAAAGCGCCAAGGGAAGTGGGCTGGGGTGGTGAGGAACCTCGGTGAAGCGGGCTCAGGGTACAGGGTGGGGCTCGCAGGCTTAGTAGGGGTGCTGGAGATGGAAGGCAGGGCCCAGCCCAGGCCATGCGTAAAGGCTGAGTCTTGGAAACACTCGTCAATTTCCTGGAAATTGGAAAAAGCCTTGGAGTTATTTTCGAGTGAGTTCTTGGCTCTGCACTGCAGACTCTGTGTCATCTTTGACTTCCTATAATTTGGGGACTGTGAAGGCTCCCATCTGAAGTCACAGCCACAGCCTGGGAGACACTGTCTGAAGGGCCACCATGTTGGATGACAGCCTAGGGCTCTTCTCCAGGTCTGTGGAGCGCTTGCCACAAGCCACCAGGCCAGGGTGAGAGCAAGAGGCTTTAGATGGGAACATCAGAAGCTCATCTTGACTGTCCAGGAAGTAAAGAGATGGGTGATGGAGGGAGACTGTGGTGTGTCTGCCCCTGGGGAATTTCTGAAAGCGAGAACACCTTCCGCCTGCCCCAGGTGGTCTGCAGAGTCATCTGCCTGAGGCAGAGGGCTGGACCAGATGGCCAACCAAGGCTCCTTCTCCCTTTAGAGTTCTTCAACTCTGAATGCATCACTGCTAAAAATACACGCAGCTGTCATAGGACTAGCGCCCATGCCTCCTTTCTTCGGCAGAAAAACTCCTGTGTATACCCTCTGGCTGCCACCATTTCTAATAGCTACTGTTTATAAACAGAGTGTTTAGCACAGACCAGACACTATGCTTGCCAGGTATTACCACATTTAATCCACTTACCACACTCTAAGATAAAGGCTAATGTTCCCATTTTACAGATGTGAAAACTGAGACATAAGGTCAGTGGCTTAACTGGAATTTTAACTCAGTTTGTGTGACCCATGCTCTTAATCCTGATGACATGGAGCCTCATCCCAAAAGGTTTCATTGCTCCAGAGTTGACCTTCCCCAGGGTTTTGCCCCCTGCAGTATGTTTGGCTGAAGCCAACAAGAGTTATGGATCCAGAGAGGCAGCTGCTAGTTCCAAGAAAAATGTTGTTTGTCTACGACTTAGCCCACAAGCAGGCAAGAACTTGCCAAGAAAAGGGCCCCCATACCGCAACCCATCCAGGGGCCAGCCACCTGTAGTCACCGTTCAAAGATGCTCTTCAAAGTTCTGGCCTGGTCAAAGTAGCTGCGGGGAGGGAGGGGGAAGAAGATCAGAGACAACCTTATCTGTCTTATCAGGGGCCACCATGATTGGCTTCCAAGCAAGCAAAGGGACCTTCTCTTTTTTGTGGTTGCTGTTGGAAGGTCCTAGAGAGAGGCCGAGCAGCAGGCTATGCACGAGGCAGGGTCTGGAGTGAGTAGCCTGGTCTCTGCACTGGCCCAGGCTGCCCTCAGTCCCATCTCCTGCTGCTGGGAGAGGAGAGAGACCAGCAGGGAAGTGCCAGGTCAGACAGAGACCATGATAAAGATTCAAGAGTTAGGGAGAAAGAAGGACCATGGCAGAGAGTTAGAAAGCCCAGAAGAACTAGAGACAGAGATAGAGAGCATGAGACTGAAGGGTCACAGAGACACAGACAGACAAAAAAAAGTGAGAGCGGGGGCCTGGGACAGAGAACCCAGTGAGTTAACAAATATTTACTGACCTCCCCCTCCATGTGCCAGGCATTATTCTAGGCACTGAGGATACAGCCTTGAGTGAGGCAAAGCCCTGCTCTCATAGAGCTTCCTGTCTGGTCCAGTAATTAGGTCAGGGTAGGAGAGACAGACCATCCACAAGCAAACCCCCAAAACATGATGATTTCAGAGAGCAATGAGAACATAAAACGGGGTGAGGGGATAGAAAAACTGAGAACCAGGGAGACGGAGATACCAGGAAAAAGGTAGACAATGTCACAGGGACCATGAGTAGACCAAGGAGGGTGGGAGGGAGGAGGGAGGAAGATGAGGGAGGAGGTGGAGGAGGAGGAGGGGAAGGAGACGGAGAAGGGAGGGAGAGAGAGGCGCGGAGGGAGACACAGGTAGAGGAACCGCAAGAAAAATGACACCAGAGAAACCAGGAGATGCAGAGGCCATGAGAGAGATACAACAGTTATGATTCCCGAGAAACTACGACAGATGAGAAAGGAGGCAAAGACCATAGAGTTGTGCCTTGAATCAGGGAGGCTGAAGATAGGAACAGAATGAGAAAGGCATAAGCAGAGAAAATTAGAAACCCAGAGTCCGGAAGACAGAAAGGTTGGACAGAAACCCGGAGAGAGAGAGACGGAGACAGAGAGACTATTGCCATCATTTATTATGGAGTTGAGTTTTCAAAACTGTGCCTGGATCCATGAACTCCAACCTTCTCATCGCTTTCTCATCGTTAGTTTTATGATCCTCCCCGATGGGCCCCAGAGTGTGAAAGATATTTGTCTACCAAACAATCTGCATTTCATAAGTAATAATTAATTCACATTCCCATTTTTAATTCATCAAAGACATCTATAACTGGCAATCAGAGCTTCAGAGCAGCAGGAGGTCACTCATGTTGCCATACTGAGTTGCTGTACTTCCAGGCAAAAGCAAAGAAATCTGCCTTTTGAGTCATCAGCCTTGTGCAGCGTGATCACAGGTAAATGCATCCTTTGTGTTGAGTTTGGGGGGATGTTGACAAAAGTTCAAAGGACACAAAGAGAAGCCCTGCTGTCTTCACAGACTCCAGCAGATCCAAGGGCCCAGTTTTCAGATGACAGTCCCAGGAAGTTCCTTCATCCTGCCCGGCATTGGGCTGTGCTACCTGTGCTGAGGTCCTGGTGAAGGTGGGTTCCTTCCTCAGGAGTGCATGGCCAGAAATGGATGCACACCATCTATCCAGGTAGCATTTTACATGCAAACAATAACTATTAAAATAACAGCATAAAAGCTTCCATGTAGCCCTCTTGCTACTGTCCTAGTTCTCGCCTTCCTCCACAGCCATGCTTGTCGAGGGAGGACGGTTCTTTTCTTCCAACCTCATGTAACTTGGGTCATTACTCTTCTTCCTGTCAAACAATTCTCCGAAAGTCCTCCCTTATCTTCCAAATTGTCCAAGCCAAGGACTTCTTCGAACTCAAGTCTCTTTAGCATTGAATAATGTGGACGTGGCCCTTCCACATGAAGTTTTCAGATGCTAGACTTAGGTCCAGAAGGCTTTAGGATGAACGTAGTTTTGTCCATATACCTGTTGGGGCAGTCTCAGGCCTCCCAGGACATCCCTGCCTAAGGCCAACCACTCATCCCTCTTGGTCTTGGTCTTTGTCGCTTGGCTGCCCTTGTCAATTTTAATCCCTAAAATGACCTTCAGATGGAGACTGGCATTACTTAATGTGCCATCCTGGTCTGTGACCCTGGCCATGCTCCCAGTCTGCTCACATCAACTGCCCTCCTCAAACCATACTCTCTCACAAAGCGCTAGCCGTGGTTGGAATAGACACAATGCCCAAATCAACACTCTACCTCTGATCTCCCACTCATGTGTTTACTCACTCTGTCCATCATTTCTGCTTATTAAGCTCCCATTATCCTTTAAGGCTCACTTCCTCCCTATCCCCTGTTGCAGGGAGCCAATCGGATAACACATGTAAGATCTCAGGGGTCCTCCAAAACATCCTGTAGCAGAGAGAAGCTGATAGATCTAAACATTAAGAGATTCCAAGAAAACAAGCATAGAGAGTATATCTTCTAAGAAAGCATGAAACCAGGAGGAAAGACCAAATCAGAAGAGTCGGAAGCCAGAGAGACACTGGGACAAACCAGGGATGAGAACAGGGGTGAGACAAAACGAGATACTGTTTCACTGCCATGGCCAGAGCTGAGGTTCCAGAAACTCAGCGTTTTAGCCACCAGTCATGGTGCATGAGTGGGCACCGTGTGAGTCAAAAGCATGGGGTCAGGGTAGACAATTCCTAACTGCTACAAAAGGCCTCTCTGTCATCATGCTCAATAGCAATCTCTCTCTGTCTGTCTCTCTCTCCTCTATTCTCCCAAAGCACTTCATCTTATCACCATTCATATTTCACTTATGGTTGCCATTTGTGCACAGGGACTATTTTTCTTCTATTGAAAGCATGAAATTTCACAAATATTGATGACATTAACTCCCCAATTATATATTAAAATGAGGAGAAAATTCTATTTGAAGAAAGACTTAAATAAACGCAGTGTCAAGGGACAGATTTATTCCCTCTCACTTTCAACCTTGTCTGTAATTAATTTCAACTTGGAAATCTCGGGTTCATTTATTTATTCAACAAACATTTACTCAGTGCCTATCATATGCCAGGTACCATGCTAAGAGCTTGAGGGCCACAAGAAACAAGACACAGTCCCTGCCCTCTAGGAGCCTACAGTAAAGGCAAAAAATGACAGGTAAATAAACAGTTACAAGGCAAGGTGATAGGCGTTAATATAGAGATATGTGTTGAGTGTTTGAGAAATACATAGTAAGAGCAATCAGCCAAGACTTTGAAGGAGGTGGTGGTTAGGAGAGGCAAGGGTAATCCTTAGCCGAATCCTGAAGGACGTGAGGTAGTTGGAAAACGGTAGGAGAGGAAGAGAGAATTTCAGTCAGAATGATTAACCCAGAGAAAAGGGAGGGCATGATACAGAAATGAGTGGAACAGTGGGCTGTTCAGAATGTCTAATAATGGACTGCGTGTTGGGGGAGGTGGAGGGAGAGATGGGACGTGTGGCTCGTGGGCAAGGGGAACTGGAGTAAGATCGTGAAGGGCATTGCATTCAATACTAGAGAGTTTATATCATGTATCTTGGTGTTATGTTGAGTATCCCTATCCCTTTGAAGAGATTTAAGCAGGCAATGGCGTGACTAGATTTGAGTGGTGAGTAGAAGCCTTCTGGTCAATGTGGAAACAAGTTAGGAAGATATTGCAGTAGTTCAGGTGAGACATGAAAAACTCTTGGGTGAAGGCAGTAGGGATGGAGAAAATGAATGAATTAAAATGGTATTAAGTATAAAGAGTCTACAGCCTTCAAAGACTGACTGGATTGCAAATTTTCTTTGAACATGTCCTTATGTCAGCAGCCTTCCTGGGTTGTGTTTGCTCTGCCTTGGGCTCTGGTTTTTGGAGCTAATGAACAGCACGGACTTAACTCTATCTGATTGCCTGCACCAACAACTCACGGATTAACCAGGCTCTGTATTCAAACACACCAAAACTAATTTTTGCTTGCTTTTGGTTTTATTAGAATTGGGTGTCACTCCTGCCTTCTAGTTCCTCCACTTAGGTCCAGACCAAATTCCATAGTCCAAAAAGACAATTTTCTGCAACTGACTTCAGGTTCACTATCCATCCCTACCCTCTTCCACCTTCCATTATTGCCTTTCTTCTCTTCTCATTGCTTCAAAGAGCACTGAATATGGCTGTTTGGACTTAACTCCATCCTTTCCTTGACTGTTTTTAGCCAATCAGGATCAAAGTTTATCTTAGTTGCCAAGGAAAACCATGCTATTAGTTATCTATTCACCCATCCTTGAAGCTCACCACCAGTGTGAAAGTTACTTTGCATTAAATTCTAAGGGGGTGCTCATTACCTCGATTATGCTAGAAGAAACAGTTCTAATGCAAGCTACTCTTAAAGGAAACTTTTTTCCATCTTGAATACTTTAGACATATTTTGTAGGGTAGAATTAATTTTTAAAGAAAATTACATGGTGTTTTTCTGACAAGCAAAAATAGATTGAAAAAAGAGAGCTGGAGGAGGGAGGAAGAGAGAGAGAGAGACTACCTGAGCACAGAGAAAGACAGAGATAAATAGAGAACGAATGTGACAGAGACAGAGCTAGTGTGGGCAAAGATTGCTTCCTACCGGAGTTGCTGTTTGCTAGATGCTATCAGGCAACATTTTGGAGGCAGTCTATAGAACAGATCATCAAAGCCACTTTTTTACACTTTATAAAAGACACCAAGATTCTGTAGCAAGTATAGATTAGGGAAGCGGCACCAGCACCAACTGTTGATCCTTTAGGTTTTCAGTCCTGATTTCAATGCTTCCAAAGGCCACTATGACTTAAAACTTTTGCTTTCTGCTCAATATATGGTATGTCTTGCTGGCATTAACCAGGGTCATAACTAAGTCAGGGCTGACGTGTCATCTACCTTCCCTGTCTCCAACCTGTAACTTGTTCTAATTCCCTTTCCTCCCAGCTCCAGAAATCCCAATGTTTTCAGTTCTCTCACTGATGAAGACCATGTTGAAGTTGGTATCACAAACCTAGTTTCAGGGAGGAATGGAGTAGGGCAGGGGGAACATCAGCTCCCTCCAACTTCTCAAAGAAATAACCATCTACTGCACTTATGTGCAGCAATGATTCAGGACCATGGACAACAGATGAGCCGGCCCTCCTTTCCTTCCCTTCCCCATCTCCTTAAACATTAGGTTTTGCTTTGGAAGAGACTAGGGAAATTAAAACACTTAACACTGAAGATGGATGATGGAGGAGGTGTTGGTAAGACATTCTGTGGAATTAAAATGTACTGAGAACTTTATCTTCTATACCTGATTCCATTGACCCAGAACTTTTGCAAAGTTAGGGGTGCTTGCTGGTGGTCAGGCTCAGGGTTATATAGCTACTAGTAATAGATCTGGATTCTGATCCATGCCTATCTCACTGCAACACTCATACTCTTAACCACAATACAGAGGCTTTCTGTCTGAATGAGGCCCCTTAATACGAAGGAATCAGAGTCCCCAGTCTAGGGGGTTTCTCGGATTCTGACCTTGTCTAATCTTATATTCTGTATGATCTAAACCAACACTGAAAAATTACCTCAAAGTAAAAAAAGACTAAGCATAAAAGAGAAGCAAATCATTTTAAAAGAAAAAAATCCATCCCTCTTCCACACTAACAGTCATTTTTTGCCCTGGTCCTGCATATTATCTGCCAGCCCTTGTTGATACACTGACATATTTTCCATCATTGCAATTAAGGCAGTTGTAGTACTTGCATTGTATTTTCCCTTAGTGTCTTATCATAAACCTTTCCCCAAGTTGCTACACAGTCTCTGTAATGATCACTTTTCATGTCTGTATAATGTTCTAACAAACGGATGCATCATGATTTACTAAACAACCCCCTAACTGTTGAACATTTCGGTTATTTTCAGTTTTTTATTTCATAGACTGTGCTGTGATGAGCATTTTTATGTGAAAACTATGTGGGGTGATTGAAGGAGCATGAGCCTGGAGTCAGACAGAATAGAGTTAAAACTCAGCTTTGTCCTCTAATCACTAGAAAGAATTCTCAGAGGTTTCATCTTGGGGGTGGGGAGAAGGGACATTGCCAGAGCAATGGGGTGAAGGATTGTGAGGCAGAGGCAGGCAACCCACAGAGACAGTTGCAGAAGGAGTCGGGAGCTACTGATGATAAACTTCCCCGACTTTACAACCTTGCCTCCTCCAGTCCAGGGCTGAGCAAAAGCAGTTCACCCGGAGGAAGGCCCGTAAAGGGGATATTTCTCCTTGGCTCATATACTTTGGACCTGGGGCCTGACCTGGGCAATATATAGGAAATCAGCTGACAAAAAACTCCTTCAAGAATATATGGTAACGGGCTTCCCTGGTGGCGCAGTGGTTAAGAATCTGCCTGCCAATGCAGGGGACACAGGTTCGAGCCCTGGTCCGGGAAGATCCCACATGCCGCCGAGCAACCAAGCCCGTGTGCTGCAACTACTGAGACTGCGTGCCACAACTACTGAAGCCCGTACACCTAGAGCCCATGCTCCAAAACAAGAGAAGCCACCGAAACGAGAAGCCCACGCACTGCAACGAAGAGTAGTCCCCTGCTCGCCACTAGAGAAAGCCCGCAAGCAGCAACGAAGACCTGACGCAGCCAAAAATAAATAAATAAAATAAATAAATTAAAAAAAAAAAAAAAAAAGAATATATGGTAACAGTAGAAGGCTGAGAAACATATCTCCGCCAACCCTCTCCCATTCCTCTAGGCTCGACCCCCTGGGGTTAAAATCCTGGGGTCACTCTTCTACCCCGATCAACTTTCCCTGAATTCTTTCTTTCTGAAAAGCCCAAGGACACATCCTGCTTCCTCCATCTTCTGGAGCCACCAACGTACCTATGAACCTTGATCAGATAGGAGTCAGTCTCCCCAGCCCCTCTTGCCTCTTTCTTCCCGAGGGCAATCCCACGGCTTCCTTTATTATAATCTCTTCTGCTGCTCCAGGAGGGTAGACAAGCCTGGGAGTTACCAGGTTTCTGGAATCTCCCATGGTTCTGTCATAGTCCTTGCTTTAGAAAGGCTGGCATCCTGATGGGATGGTCCTGGGCTCTTAGATGACCTCCATGGGTCCTCCTTGACTCTTGAGTGTGGACCTATGTGTCTTCAGAACCAAGTCGGAAGATGCATCTAGAGAAGGCCATTAAATAGATCAGAACCAGTTGGCCATTCAAGTGCTTCAAACTCCAGATGGTGATTTGTTCCCAGGGCATCTCCAGACTGAGTGGCTCCTTCTTTGGTGTGGCCCCTTTTCCACACCTATATATTAAAGGGAGGTCACCCTTTAAATATCCCCAAATCTCCATGGTCAACCCTACTTATGGTGCAGGGGTAGGCAAAGGAGTTAAAAGAGAATAAGAGCCTGGGGCCAAGCCTGCCAGCCAGATTCCTTCCAGAAAGCACCCCCATCGCACTCCCCACCAGCATGTCTTTGCAATTTCCAGTATGTAGCCAAAAGCGGAAGCCGAGCTCTCGCAGCCCCCAGGAGCAGGAGGCCTTGACAGGGGAAAGTTGCTGACCAGTCCCTTCTCCTTGGCTGTCAGGGCTAATCAACATCAGGGCAGTTAATGGGGAGCACAAAACCTATTTAAAAGCTGCATTTACCACTTGGCTGGTTCCATTACAGTGTGTAATATCCAGGTGTCACCCTTCCTCTCAAAGTGTCTGTCTCAATGTTTCCTTGAGCTTCCAGGGTTAGGAAGTCACTGCCAAGAACCCCCTGAGGAAGACTCCCCCACTCCCGCTCCACACCCATCCTCACAATAGGCTTCCCTGCAGGCTCCCGAGGTAAGAGATTCCCCAGCCCAGCTTCTGGAAGGCCTCCTGGCTCTCCTCACAGCATAGGAGGATTTCTTGTCACCTGCTATAATGGCTATGGTGCCCATCCTATGCCCCATCCAAGAATCTGGATGACAACGGGACATGATCTACTGGCTTGAGACCTCAGTTTCTCCAACCTTCCCTTAAAGTCCAAATGAACAGGATAACTTGCCACGGCTTCCTGACATGTGCACCTCCTCTTCCCGCCCCTGAATCTCTCTCACTAAGGATCTGACTGGGGGCAGAAGAAAAGCCAGGGATTCCACTTGATAAGACCCACAGCTCTCTCCTCTCTGCTGTCCACCTACCCCACAGCTCTGTCATCAATCCCACCCCACCCCACCCATCAGCATTCAAGCATTTTATATCCCTTAAGCCAACAGTGTCTTCACTTGCCTGCCCCTGACCAGCCATGGGCAGTGGCTGATCTGTGGGTGTACAATCTTACTCTAAAGGGGAAATTCTGGGACCTTGAAGGGGGCCCATAGTCTGATCACCAAAAGTGACTCTCTTTTTATTCATCCAATAAATATCTTATGCGTACCTAGTATGTGCCAGGCACTGTCCTTGGCCTGAGGATACAGTAGTGAGCAAAGCTTGTGATTTAGAGTAGACACAAGCAGAAGCCAGATAATCGCACAAATACCTAATTACACACTATTGCATGTGCTATACAGGAAATGCACAGGGGTTCCCAAGAGCAAACAACAGGGGTCTTGACCTGGACCTGGGGTCAGGGAGAGCTTCAAGGAAGCCCCTTGAAGGAAGCAGTTGTGTCTATCTTTGTTCCTGGTGCCTGGCAGCGTCTGGCACACAGAAGCTTCTCGGGTCCTGTTTATGGACTAACCAAGGAATGCTTGTCACCTCCCCATCACTGTCTCCATCACCTGCTCCACCCTTTCAACCACAAACGTCCCCATCTCTATAGCTAGTCTCAAATCTGACTTTACCCAAACAAGTGTCAGTCTTGTAGCAGAAGCAGGTCTGGCTGTCCTACCCTCCTCCCATATAAGTGGTGTGAACACCCTTTGGATGAGCCTGAGAAGAAATCTGTTTCCGTGAGATGAGCAAAGTATCCACCCCACTGCTACTCTGACACTCTCCGGCACTCTCCTTTGAACACGCACGGCCAGAGGGCGTTTCTCCGGAGGAGCCTGGGGAACACAGCAGCTCAAGTTGATGATGGCAGCTTCTGCTGCCTGGACCTCCCCCCGGGTAAGGTGCTGGGAATCTGGACTTCCCAATGACCAAGGGCTCCCCAGGGTCAGCTACTTCCAGGGCAAAGAGCAGCTATTTCCCTTTCTTGCATAAAGGGAGCGTGCTTATGCTGGGAAGGTGAGGGGGGCTTGTCTCCCAGGAGGTGCTAGAAATGTTCAGAGTTGCTGTTGCCCTGTATCGGGTGGACCTCAACAGCACAAGAGGCCAGGCTGCCCTGTGAGGGCATCTGGTGCCCACACATCTGGCCACTCCCGATGGCACCTGCAGGGGTTGCCCACACAAGCTGCTCCACGGCATCTCTCCATCTTGCACACGACTAGGTCACAGTGAAAACAGAAGGCCTGGCTTCTGCCTCTGCAGCCAGACAGAAGCTGCCAGAGCTTTGCTCACACAAGCGCATAGCCCCAGACAGGGTGGAGAAGCATGAAACATACATACTGTGGGTCAGGAGATACAAAGCCAAATCCAGACAGCCTTCATTCACTGGGTAACCTTGGAAGTACCTTTCTTTCTCTGAGCTTTGGGTCTCTTCCATGAATGAGGAGGGGTGGGGCTAAGTCAGTGGCTTTCCAGCGGTTTCCCACGGGCCTTAGCATCCCCTACAGGCAAAGAGGAGGCCAAGGTGCAAAGATGTGGGCTCTTTGCAACCTTGCTGCAACCAAAGTAGCACCTCTTTTATTGCTTTGTACATTCAGCTTCTGCAGAAAAGTTTCACTTAGGAAAAAAAAGTTCATCGCAAAGAGCAAGTTTGAAAACCACTGGAGTGATAGTCCCTGAGACCCCTTCTAGCTCTGACATTTTATGATTTATGAGTAAATAAAATGCTATATATGAAAGAGGCCTGGAACATGGTAGGGATGCAATAAATGGGCTCCATTATAACTGCTCTGTTCTCCATGTGTCATGGGAGCCCCTGATATATGCTCGGCTGAAATCCAGAGACTAGTCTTACACAGGATCTTCAAGTCGAAGAACCACACTTGGAGAGGCTCAGTAATTCTGTGCTGATGGATAAATGCAGGAAGAAACGAGGGCAGAGAGTGCACGAAGAGAGAGGAAGGAGGGAAGTATAAGTGCCAGAGTCAGGGCCTAGGAGCCCTCAGGGCACAAGTTCCAGGAGAAAAGGGGTGAGATCCCAGACCCCTGGCCGCCAACACCATCATTTCGGCCTCACATACTGGTTGCCATGGAGATGGGGCAGCGTGGGCCCAGAGCACTGGTCTTTCCACCAGGGGCAGCATCTGCTCCCCTTGATTTTATCCCATCTAAGAAGGCATGGCGGGGGGAGCCTTCGCACTGCCCTCTCCCTGTCTCCCCATTGCCTCCTCCCCGGCTCCCGCTCCCCTCCAAGACTCCCCCGGGCAGCCGAAGGCCGTGTCTCCTTCGGATGGAAGTCCTGGCACTGCATGCGGGCTCACGTGCTGCTTGAGTATGTGAGGGGAAAGGGGCAGATGTCATGGTCAGAGAAGCCAGGTTGGGAGGGCTGGGTGGGGCGGTGGGATGTGAGCCCGTGAGCCGGGGAACGACGTGCTCAGAGCAGCAAAGCTAGAAGGGGTAGGTCTGCCAGGCTGCAGAGGGCGGAGCAGAGGGGAAGAGGCGGCAGCCGGGAGGCTGCTGGAGTAGTTCAAGTGAGAGAGAATGAAGGCCCGGCGTAGGACAGCGGCAGGGGAAATGGACTGGAAAACTGAGCCCTGGAATTGCGAGGGGGCAGCTGAAGCCGGATTTGTTACTTGGATGGAAAATCTCAGAACCTCCGAGCAGAAAGGCATCTTCGAGATCTCCTAGTCTGGCTTTTCCCAAAATACCTTGCCTGGAAAACTGGCCCCATGAAGAGGTTCCACCAGAAAGATGTCCAGGGTCAAGTTAGCTATGGAAATGCCAGCATAGATGACACTCATCAGCAAGTAAAGGCCCAGACAGGCCCTGCTGTAAAGAAGTTCTTATCTTAACCTTGTTTGACTCAACTTTAAATTTTCACAGAAGTCCTGATTTAAAGACACATATTTTGTTTAACCCAACTTTGTATTTTAACTGAACCACAGAGCGTTTCTCATCTCCTTCAGAAACACCTAGAGGGACTTCCCTGGTGGTCCAGTGGTTAAGACTCCACGCTTCCACTACAGGGGGCACTGGTTCGATCCCTGATCGGGGAACCGGCATGCCGTGAGGTGCGGCCAAAAAAAAGTAAAAAATAAAATAAGATTGGATATATTGTAAGAATTGTTGAACTGCAGTTTGTTAAAAAGAAAAATATGTATGGTAAAAATAAGGACAGGAAGGAAATACATAGCAGATATTTTTTTTTAACCATAAGGGAGTTTCTCTGAATGGTAAATATAAGGGTTCTAAAGTCCCCCTGTAATAAGTGGCGACTGGCTAGTACATCAGGTTTCTATGAGTCCAGTCAGTTTGAGTTGGTTCCCTGAGTCTCATTCCCTGCAGGCATATTGAGTATCTGAACCTGTCCAGGTGAACCCTGGCATCCCTGTCAAAGTATGGCCCCTAAGGAGACCCTTCCAGAATAGCCACACATCTGATGGCCTCATCTCACATACTGAACTTCACCAGGGCAAACGGGGCTTGTAAGAAAGAATGACTGGAGCATGGGAAGGGTGGGATTTGACTCAGAGCAGACCCTCTAGGAGAGTTCTACATTGTCTGGTTCTGGACCTAGGCTGCATATTGGCCTCAATTGAAAATATTTTTTTTAAAAGTACAGAGACAGAGGTCCCTCCCTCAGATACTGCGATTTAGCTCATGTGGAGTGTGGCCTGAGCATTGGGGTTTTTCAAAGCCCAGGTGATTCCAGTGTGCACAGGGTCGAGAACACTGGTGTAAGATGTCCATGAATCTGGGCTGAGTTTGGAGGGATGGAGGTGCCTGTCGCTTCCTAAGGGCTTGGCTTAAAGTTGGCACCCAACACTGCAGGGCACAGAGGGGGTGCCTCTCAGGGCCTGGGGTCAATGTGCTGGGAAGGGCATGTAGGTCAGGCCTTGTGGGGTGATGCCGCTGGGTTCCCTCTGAGGGAGGGGCTCTTAAGTCAGACAGGGGGCTAATCCCTGGAGCCTTGCCTGCTCCCCAGCATCCCTGGTTTGGGAGAAAGCTCTGGCCCAAGGCTCAGGGGCTTTTCAAATGAAGACATTGCCACTCGCCAAGTGGATGGTTTGCAGGGCTAAATGACAATATTTTTGGAGTACAAGGAACAAAACCGCCGCAAGCCACTATTGTTTTCCCTGCTGTAATTGATGGGGCTCACTCTTTTCTGTCGTTAAAGCACAAGCTACAGCTATTTTTCTTTTTTTAACCAAACACCGCTGAATGTGAAACATCGATTTTTTTTTTTAAACTGAGTTTCAAACTGAGAAATATCTTGATTCCAGAAGTCAATCACCTTGAGCATCATAGGAACTTCCATTGGTGCCATGGTACGAAGGACGAGGGGCTCCAGGGACGCTGATTTCTCACGCCCCCCACCCTCCTGGCTCCTGCCCCACCTCCAGCTCCACAGCCACTGCCCCAAGGAGAGGAACCTTCCCGTTCTCCTTCGGAAGGGCACATGAAGATCATTCTCTGCCTTGTGTGGTTGTCAGCTTCTCTTCGGGAGGGTCCAAGGGGCCCCTCCCTGCCCTTCCAAGCACGCCCACACCCAGAGCACATTATGGCCCAGGCAGGAAGGCCCTTCAGAACCTCTGCCCCATTGGGTCACTCAGGACCACTGCGTACAGTTGTGCTGGTTGCTCACTGCCCAACTCTAGAGAGACCCCATTAGCACTGCTCACCTGCTATTTAAAATCAGTTCTTAACTCGCTCATTGTCTGCAGGTAAAGTCCAAACTCTTCAACGTGGCTCCCAGGGCCCTGCCTGGCCTTCCTGTTCAGCCACCTCAAGCTTTATCTCCCCCATCTCTAGCTCTGGAATCCTGGATTTCTGTCCCTTTCCCAAAGAAGCATGTTTTCTCTGCCCACGTCTTTCCCACATGCTATGCTCTCTGCCTGCAATGCTCTCCTCCCCTTCAGGCAAACTTTACTCCTTCAGCTCTCAACTAAAACATCACTTCCTCCAGGAAGGCTTCCCTGACTCCCCCCACCCCATTGGGTCCCTCTGCCACGTGTTCTGTGGCATCTTATACTTCCCTTGGCACAGCTGTCCCTTCATGTAATTGAAATTTACTCTTCTCTGCTAGAGTGCAAGCTCCCGAGGGCATGAACCATGGTCTCTTGTTCACGGCCATCTCTTCAGTGTCAGCCCAGACACTGGCAGGTGGCCGGAGCTCAATTAATGAGTTCTGATTGAATGAATGAATGAATGAGTGAGTGGCTGTGATTAGAGAGCTCCTCGCCTTACGTGTGGAGCTGTCCTCCTTCACCGCTCACGTATTTGCTCAATCTGTACCTCAGTATCCCTGATTAGACCAGGAGCCTGCCTGCCCCAAACTGTCCTTCCCAGCTGAAGCTCTGGGACCCGCCGAGCTCTTTCCTGTCCCCTCTCTTGGGGCAGAGCAGACACCTGCAATCCCAGTCCCCGTAGGGCCAGTTGCCGGTTGCAAAGAAGTTGATTTGATCATAGCCAAGGTGCTGATGCCTTTGACCTAGACTCTTCTGGGTTCCTAGACTCTCATTGCCTGGCCCCACCCCCCAGGTCACAAGAGTGAAGAGCTTTACAGAGTTACCTCATTTCAACTGCACAACCCTTTGAAGTGTTATTATTATGTATAATCATCATTTTGCAGATGAGGAAAATGAGGAACAGAGGTGTTAAGTAACTTACCTGATATCACACAGTAAGCAGTGACTGTGCTGGAATTTGAATGTAGTTCAGATTAACTCCAAAGCCTTTGCTTTACACTCGTATTCCCTGAACTAAGCTCAAATTTGCTACTGTGTAGGACTCAGAGCCTTAGATGGTGACTATCCCTCCAGAGCCTGCCTTCCCAGGGCCCCACGTCCCTCCATGTGCGCTGACTCTGTGGAAGGGGCCCTGGCAAGTCTCTGGCTCAAGACTGGGGATGCTTCACCTGTCTCCCCAAAGGGGTCTGGGCTCCCCGTCTTGTGCCCTCAGCCTGTGTCCCTCCCCAGCTCTGAGCAGGCACGGAGGACAGCTGTTCATGGTATCTCCTTGGACGAGCCTTCAGCAACCACAGGGCTCCTCATTCTTCCTCTCGATGTCACTGCACTTTCTCGGCACTGGCAGTGTCACCTTGGACTGTGAAGGCACAAACAGTCCTACAGTCATGGGGAAAAATAGGCAAAGAAATTACATTTCCTCCGAGACCATTGTGAAACATGTGTGACTTACCACCTTTGTGTTGAATTGCTTCAGCTGTGACTTGCAGGACCCAGATTCCATTTTTGTTGAAAAAATGAAGGCAATTGGTACAGGGAAAGGAGCTGACTGGGAGAAAGGACACCTGGGTTCCAGTTCCAGCTTGGGCGTCAGCCTGTTTTAAAACCTTCAGTGGCTTCTTTTGCCCTTAAGATGATTCCCAAACTCCTTGAAGTGGGGAACAAGTTCCTGCACCATCAGGGCCTAGACGTTTCTTGTGTATCACTCTTCCCATGGATGCCCCACTGTTCCTCTGAAGGCTGTGCTCTCTCTCCTACCTCTGACTCTCATAGTTGTCCCTGGAGCTGTCTTTTTGCTCCCTCTTTGCCCAGAAAATCCTTACTCATCCTTCAGCTTAAATGTCACCTCCTCCAGGAAGTATTCTATGATCATCACTGCTAGACGAGGTCAAATTGCTAATACTCCCATATCACCATGAATGTCTTCCAATGGAGTATGTATTGCAATTTCATGTATTTTTTCCTGTCCATTTGTCTAACCATCTGCAGTGGAAGCTTCCAGAGGGCCACTTCATCTGTCTTGTTTACCACTGTTTCCCTAGTGCCTAGCATAATGCCTGACACAGTAAGTGTCGAAAAGCATAGACTGCATTAGTGAGACTAAACACATCAGTCAGGATTCTTAGTTGCAAGCAACAAAACCATACATGCCAAATTTAAGGAGAAAATTAATTTATTATATGGGGCTGTTGGGTAGCTCAGCAAATCACAGCACTTTCTAGAGAACAGGGCTCAGGATCACACAGCAGAACAATGGCCAGCCACAGTGTAGGACTTGTTTGGTGAAGACACCACTGCCACCTTCCGTGAGAGCAAACCCCCGTAGCTGAGACCACCACCATCCCCAACCACGGATCCTGACCCCTCCAGCAAGAATTGTGCCCCGGATCCTCTGGGAACTTGAACTTTCTGAGACACCCCCCTCCCTCTTCTTTATTAACTCTTGATTGAGGGACTGAGGCTGGTGGCCTGATGGGCAGAGCCGGGGTCATGTGCCCACATCCTAGCTGCAAGGGAGCCTGGGAAAGGGAGCACTTGGCATTTTCATGTTCTTGGGTGGGGGATGGGCTCGGTTTCCCAGCAAGAGTCAGTGGGAGGGGAATTCCTAGGAATGGAGCACACATGCTGGGTAGTTCACAAGAATGGGAAACCACTACAGCAATGATCCAGTGAGTGAGTCAATAAGCAAAAGGCCTTAGGCAATTTCTGTCCCTTGTCACGACCTCAGTTTCTTCATCTGCAAAAGGAAAGCTTACTAGTCATTCAGTTCCCTTCTGGCATTAACATTCTATGGTTCTAGTTTTGAGTTGTTTATTCTTCTACCACCTGATGGCACAGAGGGTACAACCTGATCCAGGGAGAGGGGAATCTCCCCAAAGTCCTTCTATCGGACAGGACAGCCTGGGTTACACCACAGTAGCAGACTAACCCCCAAATCCTGGGATGGAACGCACCAGAGGAGACTACTACAATAAAGAAGGGGCTTTGCTCTCTAGAAAAGGGAGGGGTTTTTCACCCACTTCTGTTGGCACTTTCTTCAGCTCATAGGAAGCAGTGTTACCTTGAACTCTTCTGAAGGAACATCGGATCAGAAAGGCTAAAGAAGAAACCAGCTATTCCACCAAAGAGGTCAAATTCAAAGGCAAGTAGCTTCACAGAGGAGGGGGGGTTTATGAGCAGTAATACTGATGATGATTTGATTATTGATTCATCCCTTCCTTGAGGAAATATGTATGGAGCCTCCCCTATGTATCAGGTACTATGCTAACCACAGGGGATATGATAGTGAACAAGACAGAAAAGGTCTGTAAAAGCTCTTTGAGCTTATATTCTAGTGGGGAGGAAAGAGAAGAAATAAGTAAATAAGTAATTAACAAAGATGCTTTCAGATGGTGATCAGTGTTATAAAAGCATTAATCAGAGTGGTACAACAGAGAAGGAAGTGTATAGGCAAAAGGCACTTTAGCGCGATGGTAAGAGAAGACCCCCCTGAGATGACATTTAAGCTGAAACCTGGTTAATAAGAAGAGGGAAGAACAAGCCAGGCAGAGGGAATAGTCAGACGAGAAGACTCAAAAATAAGAACAAACGTGGCTGGAAGACTGTAGAAGACAAGGTCAAGGAAGTGGGTAGGATCTTTAAGCAAGGACTCTACATTGATTCTAAGTATAACGTTTTGAGGGGAGGGTGAATGGACTGGCTTTAAGCAAGAGAGTGACACGATCTGACTTGATTTTGTGTTTTTTCAAAAGCTCACTTTGGCTGCTGGGTGGAGAATGCATTGTAGGGGAGCAAGGTAATGACAGAGCAAATACAATCCCTAGTTCAGTAGGAATGAAATAGCCAGCAGAGAGTCTTGGCTTTAGTTGCTGTTGCAGACAGTAGATGCTGCTGGTACCATAAAGAGTTATCATGACCAGGGGCAGGTAGGAGGTTTTTGTCTGTGAATCCCTAGAGGAGAGTCATCTAAAAGTCCTTGTAATAGTCAGAATAGCATAGGCTACACCGCAGTCCCCAATTAAGCCCCAAGCCTCAGAAGTTTCATGAACAATGTTTTATTACTTGCTCACACCTCATGCTCATTGTGGGTTGGCCTGAGGTCTCTGCTTCTCACAGTCACTCAGGGATCCAGGCTGACTAAGGTGCCACCCTCTGTAGCCTGGTCTTTGTCACTGAGGCAAGCAGGGGAAGAACACATGGAGAGATCTCACACATACCCTTCCGTATTTTGTCACCATGTCTCACATCCCATTGCCCAGAAACAGCTCCATGTCTCCACATAACTACAATGAAGCTAGGAAATGTGGTCTTCTGTGTGCTCGGGAGGAAAGGAGGACTGGATATGTATTGGCACCAGCAATGTCTGCTACAGACTTGAAATCAGAAGTGAGTTCTCTTCTGGTAAAAAGAAAAAAAAAAAAAAAAAAAGCAGGGAGGAAGGAGGTGGGTGGAATCCATAGAAGAGAGCCACAGAAAGATGGATGAGAAACCAAAGAACTGCCCAAAGGAAAAATAGCTGCTTTTCTGCTGGGATCTCCAATGTGAGTTGGGAGCAGAAAAACCACTTGTTTTAGGATGGATATGGATCTGGCTGTTACACGATGGGAGGGGCCAGGCACTCAGGGCTGGAAGGTCATTCAGTACAGAGTCTCCAGTCGCCAGGAAAGTGCACTTACCTCCATGGCCTCCCTCACCAAGCTTCAGTTTCCTTGCTTCTTTCTGAGGTTTGCATAGGTACGTGCACATGCTGGAGACTTTTGTAAACCTTTTTCCATTATTATGTGATCTTTCTATTTGACACTTGCTCTGTATTATCAACAATACCATTTTTCGGTTATAATCATGGCTGCATTTTTATCACTACCTTCTGAGCATTTCACATGTCATAGCTAATTTCATCCTCAAACAATCCTATAAGGTAGATACTATCATCATCACCATTTTACACATGGGGAAACTGAGGCACAGAGAGAGTAAATAACTTGCCTAAAGTGTAACAGCTAAAGGTGGAAGAGCTGGGAATGAAACCCAGAGGGCCTGGCTCTGGAGCCCCTGCTCTCAAGCTGTAGACCACACTGTCTTTGATACAGAATGTGCCCCATAAGACACGCCAGGACCCATGCTTGCTCCAAAGAGCGCTTTCCCCAGGAGGAGTGGAGGAGAGCAGAAAAGCCTCTTCAGCCACATTCCTGAACTGGTGACTTGTGACTTCATAGGAGAAAGAGCCATCCCCATGTATATCCACGCAGAAACCGGCCTGAACACCATATGTAAATAGCAGGCCTTTGTGTACTTGAAAAACAGCCAATAATAAAATAAGTAGAGAGAAACAAAGCAAACAGTTTAGAAAGTCTTCTCCCTTTTCACTTTTTCTACTTCATATTGGTTTTTTTTTCCCAAAAAATATTTTCAAACATCTCCTACAAGGAAGACACTCAGTTAATGTTATAAAGGAAAATAAGGACAGGAAATTAGGAGTATATATCATCATCTCTTCCCTCCAAGAATTCGCCATCTACTCAGGGAAACCAAACAGAATCACATGAAAAATATAATCATTTTAAAAGAAGAGATAGCTGTACAATTAATTCTAAACAAAACAGTGTGATTTATTGTTGAATAAGTGGTCCAGATGATGGGAATTATGGAGGGCAGGGATGGAAGCAGACTGGGGGTGGTGACACTGAGCTGGGTGAGCAAGGAAGTCTTGGAGCAGGAAGAGGAATCTGAATCAAGTTTTGAAGGATGTGGCAAGGACCAAATTAAGCTGATGCTGGGGCTGGCTGCGCTAGGGCACTGAGACTGGGAGGGCTCTGTCAGCTCTATCTAGGGTTAGAGGCCACTGGACAAAATATTCACCATACATGGGCTGGGCAAGGGTCCCTGGACAGACCCTGCCCTCAAGGAAGCTCCCACCATGGGCTGAAAGTTCTCAGAATAGCAAGTTAAGAAAAGATGCAGGAGCAGGCCAAAGACAGGAAAGAGAGACGGAAGATGAGTTTTATGAGTCCACAGGCTCTGCTGAGCCCCTGTTAGTTGCTCTTCCTGTAAGAGCAGACTCCTTGTCTCAGGGTAGCCACGCTCAGCTTAGCTGCGTGAGCATCTGCAGAAGCCCCTAGAGGATGCCCAGGGCTGGGAACAAACGTCCTAAGGCTGCCAGCTTCTATGCTTTGGAAATTTTGTTTCCAACACACACACACACACACACACACACACACACACACTCACTCATACAAATCAGAAAAACCAACAATAACAAAAACCTACACATTTCCCTGTTGCATGAGTCAGAACCTTCATCCCACTCTAATTGGTTTTAGAAAGAAAATAAATGTATCAGAAGTTATTAGACAGTTCATAGAATTTCAGAGAAGGCCAGAGAGCTGGTCTTCTACCCTGCCTAGCCCACTTGAGGACAGGGTCCCTGTGTTCAGGGCCCAGGCACTGAAGCTTGCTTCATAGACCTGAGGCATGGAATCCCATTCCCAGAACCTCTGTCACTGCTGCTTCTGAAACCTTGATGGCCCTCCACCACTCTCCACCTCTTGCTAATAGCATGGTTTCCCCATGGCGCCTCCTTCCTCTCTTCTGAACTGCTTCTCTTAGAAGCAGCTGATTGCAGGATCCCAGGTCACGTGCCTACTCGGTAGCTAGGACAGGGGTTGGGAAAGTGAGTTCTGATTTCTGTCTTGGGAAAGCAGGGTTCATAATGGGGGTAATTACCAGGATGGCCACACATCCTGTTTTCTTAGGAGTCTCAGTTTTTGCCTGTTGTCCCAATATAAGTATGAATAATACCCTTTTTACTCTCAAAAGTGCTTCAGCTTGGATCATAAATTATATCAACATCTTAATAATTGCCAGTAATAGTCATTGGGTTCAATGATCACGAATGTCCTGCTTTCCCTTCATTCCCGATACTTTGCCCCTCTCTTTCGAGAAGCATGTTCTGAATGTGTGAAACCCCTTCTCCTATTGCAGAGCAAAAGGGAGCTATTAATATTTGTACTCAGGGAAAGCCCACAACAGGCATACTTCAGGGACCAAGCCTGCTAGAATGAGAGGGAGAACTTTTCTATGTGAGGTGGAAAAGGCAAATGAAAATTCAGAGGAACAAAGGAAAATGTGAGCAACCAGCTGGCCAGTTTAGTTGGAGATCCAGGGTGGGGACAGCTCATGGGGGGCCTTGAATAGCAAGGGAAGCACTTTAAATTTTATGCCTGGGAAATAGACATACGAAAGTTCTCTGAACAGGGAATGACTTGACCCAGTCCAGTGAGCGAGAAAGAGGAGGGCCAGACAGACCTGAGTTTAAAGCATGACACTGTACAGAGTAAGAGATAGAACAGAAAGTTACTTAACGTCTCTGAATTTCTCATTTATGAAAATGGAGAAAATGAAAAGCCTCCTTTTGAGATTGTTGGGAGAATGAATTAAAATGTAAAGTTCTTGACACCGCATACAACTCCACGGTGAGTACTTGACAGATGTTAGCTACCTGAACTGATCCCCAGGCAGTATTTTGCTGAGCGTAATACAGCAAATGTGTGCAGAGCAACAGAAAAGGGGGAGAAGTTGGAGGCGGGGAAGCCGGTGGAGAGGCAGCAGGGTGGAGAGACCCATGGAGGAAGGATACACTGTTGGGGGCTGAGATAAGGAGTCAGGCTGACAGCCAGGCTTCCCATCAGGGTGACCAGTAAGCCAGTGGTGACAGCCCCGAAGTGCAGGGTGATGGTAGGTGGCTGGTTGAGAGAGACTCGTGAGGAAGAGAGAGATTAAGAACTAAATTTGGGACATACAGGATTTAAATGTCAAGACTATCATCTAGGAGAGTTCTCTAGTAGGAGAGCTAGAGCTCAAAAATTGCCTGCCCAACCCCAGATCAAAGAGGAAGTGTAATGAATAATAACAGAACATGTATCATTAAATGCTTGGACGAAGCTGCAGAACTTCTGTCCATGGTCCTGGCAGAATAGCTTATATACACACTTGAATGGCAGAGGCCCATTGAGGTCTTAAAGGGCAGGAAAGGATGTTCTCAGTATTTAAGCACAGTACCAGGGAGGTCCACTTGGTTTGTAAAAAACAGAAAGCTCATATTAAGAGAGGCGGAACATTATAAAAATGATATAGGGCATCTCACAGAATGAAGGATCAGAGCAGAGCTCGGTCTCTCCTTTCTCTCACCATCATTCTTGCATTCTCTCCCTCTCTCCTGGCCAGCTTCTTTTGGATACTTGTCCCATTCCCCGACTCTACCTGGCTTCTCAGCTTGAGAGCCCACCACCACCCAGCCAGTTTCTGTGTCTGCTAGGTTAAGTTACCAATATTGAGTAAATATCTAATAAACTTGAGATCACTAGGAAAGCCTGTGGGAAAGGCAAGCCATGAAACCATCCATTTTAAGAGGTCATCAAGCTTTTTAGTGCATCCTTCTGTGTTCATAAACGGAGCTCACATTGGTCTGGTCTTTGTAAGACAAGGAGATTGCATGGTGCGGGAAAGAGCATAGGTTGCAAAGCTAGGATGTGAACACAGACCTGCCTGATTCCCAGGCCCCTTTTCAAAACCTCTACATTGCAAATACAGTGCAGAGGTAAAAGCTTGGGAGGCATATTTAGGGATTAGTCATTAGGTTGGAGCATTAAATGCTGGGGGGTGGGGGCCCGGGCGGGGAGTAAGATATGAGCCTAAAAGGGTCAGCAGGAGTCACATCCTAAGGAGACAGAATTCATCCTGAGAGCAATGAAGAAGCCATGAATTTTTTTTTTAACAGCATTGTTATTGAGAAGTAATTCACACAGCATCAAATTCACCCTCTTGAAGTGTACAATTCAGTGATTTTTAGTATATACACTGAGTTGTGTAACCATCTATCTAGTTTTGGAAAATTTTAATCACCCCCAAAAGAAACCCCATACACATTAGCAGTCACTCCCCATTTTTCCTTCCCCTCAGCCCCTGACAACCACTGATCTACTTTCTGTCTCAATGGATTTGCCTATTCTGGACATTTCATATAAATAGAACCATATAATATGTATCTTTTGTAACTGGCTTCTTTCATTTAGCGTAATGTTTTCAGTGTTCATCCATGTTGTAGCATGTATCAATACTTCGTTCCTTTTAGTGGCCAAATAATATTCCACTGTATGGATATACCACATTTTGTTTATTTACTCATCATCTGGTAGACATTTGTGTTGTTTCCACTTTCATGCTGACATGAACATTCATGTACAACTACTTGTGTGAACATAAGATTTCATTTCTCTTGGGTATATATCTAGGAGTGGAATTGCTGGATCACATGGTAACTCTATGTTTAACTTTTTGAGCAATTACCAAACTGTTCAAAAAGTGGCTGCATCATTTTACAATTCAACTAGCAGTCTGTCAGGGTTATAATTTCCACACATCCTTGTCAATAGTTATTGTCTTCCTTTTTTATTTTAGTGATCCCAATGAGTATAAAGTAGTAGTTTATCATGGTTTCAATTTGCATTTCCCTAATGACTAATAGTATTGAGTATATTTTCATGTGCTTATTAGCAATCTGCATATCTTCTTTGGAGATACGTCTATACAAATTACTTGCCTTTTTTTTTTTAATTGATTTATCTGTGTTTTCATTATTGAGCTGTCAGAATTCTTTATATATTCTGGATACAAGTTCCTCATCAGATATATGCTTGGAATATAGTTTATCCCATTAGGCTGTCTTTTCAATTTCTATATGGTGTCCTTTGAAGCACAAAGGTTTTAATTTTGATGAAGTCCAATTTATTTAATTTTTGTTTTGTTTTGTTTTGTCACTTGTGCTCTTGGTGTCAAATCTAAGACACTGTTGCCAATTCCAAGGTCATAAAAATTTACTCTGTGTTTTCTTCTAGGATTTTTATAGTTTTAGCTTTTACATTTAGTTATTTGATTCATTTTTAGTTAATGAATGTATATGATTGAGGTAGGGATTCAACTTCATTCTTTTGCATGTCCCTGTCTAGTGTCCAGCACTATTTGTTGAAAAGACTATTCTTTCCCCCATTGTATTGTCTTGAAATCAATTGACATTCATATACGGGTTTATTTCTGGACTCAATTCTTTTCTATTGATCAATACATCTATACTTATGCCAGTACCACACTGTCTTGATTACAGTTGCTTTGTAATAAGTTTTGAAATCTGGAAGTGTGAGTACTATTACTTTGTTCTTGTTTTTCAAGATAATTTTGGGCATTATGAATCCCTTGTAATTCCATATGAAGTTTAGAATCAGAATTTTAGAGTTTAGAACTTTGTCAGTTTCTACAAAGAAGTCAGCTTAGATTCTGATATGGATTACATGTAATCTGTAGATCAGTTTGAGGAGTACTGCCATCTTAACAATATTAAGTCTTCTGATCATGAACATGGATGTCTTCCCATTTATTTAGGTCTTCTTTAACTTCTTAATATTTTTTTATTGAAGTATAGTTGATTTACAATGTTGTGTTAATTTCTGCTGTACAACAAATTGATTCAGTTATACATATATATACATTCTTTCTTTATATTCTTTTTCACTATGGTTTATCATAGGATATTAAATATAGTTCTCTGTGTCATACAGTAGGACCTTGTTGTTTATCCATTCTATTCATAAAAGCTTACAACTGTTAAACCCAATCTCCCACTCCATCCCTCCTCCAAACCCCCTCCCCCTTGGCAACCACCAGTCTGTTCTCTATGTCCGTCATTCTGTTTCTGTTTCATAGATAGGTTCATTTGTGTCATATTTTAGATTCCACATATAAGTAATATCATATGGTATTTGTCTTTCTCTTTCTGACTTACTTCACTTAGTATGATAATATCTAGGTCCATCCACGTTGCTGCAAATGGCATTATTTCATTTTTTATGTCTGAGTAGTATTCCACTGTATATATGTACCACATCTTTTTTTTATTTTTATTTTTATTTATTTATTTATTTTTGGATGTGTTGGGTCTTCGTTTCTGTGCGAGGGCTTTCTCTAGTTGCGGCAAGCACGGGCCACTCTTCATCGCGGTGCGCGGGTCTCTCATTATCACGGCCTCTCTTGTTGCAGAGCACAGGCTCCAGATGCACAGGCTCAGTAGTTGTGGCTCACGGGCCCAGTTGCTCCGCGGCATGTGGGATCTTCCCAGACCAGGGCTCGAACCCGTGTCCCCTGCATTGGCAGGCGGATTCTCAACCACTGCACCACCAGGGAAGCCCCCACATCTTCTTTATCCATTCATCTGTCGATGGACATTTAGGTTGTTTCCATGTCTTGGCTATTTTGAATAGTGCTGCTATGAACATAGGGATGCATGTATCTTTTTGAATTTAGTTTTAGTTTTATCTGGATATATGCCCAGAAGTGGTATTGCTGGATTATATGGTAATTCTATTTTTAGTTTTCTGAGGAACCACCATATTGTTTTCCACAGTGGCTACACCAACTTACATTCCCACCAACAGTGCAGGAAGGTTCCCTTTTCTCCACACCCTCTCCAGCATTTGTTGTTTATAGACTTTTTTAATGATGATCATTCTGACTGGCATGAGGTGGCACCTCATTGTAGTTTTGATTTGCATTCCTCTAATAATTAGTGATGTTGAGCATCGTTTCATGTGCCTGTTGGCCATCTGTATGTCTTCTTTGGAGAAATGCCTATTTAGGTCTTCTGCCCATTTTTGGATAGTGTTGCTTGTTTTTTGTTGTTGAGTGATATTTTTCAATTGTGGTTTTCAGTGTACAAGCCTTACATTTTTGTTAAATGTATTCCTAAGTATTTTATTATTTTATTCTATTGTAAATGGAATTTATCTTAGTTTCATTTTTGGATTATTGACTGATAGTGTGTAGAAATATAATTCATTTTTGTATATTGATCTTATGTCCTGCAACCATGCTGGACCCATTCTAAGAGTTTGTGTGTGTTCACTCCTTAGTATTTTCTATATACAATATCATCTGCAAATAGAGACAGTTTTACTTCTTCCTTTCCAATCAGAATGCCTTTCCCTTCCCTTTTTTTGCCTATTTGCCCTAGCTAAAACCTCCATTACAATGTTAAATAGAAGTAGTGATAATGGACATCCTTGTCTTATTCCTAATCTTAGAGGGAAAATTATCAGTTCACCATTATGTTAGCTGTGGGTTTTTTGTAAAGGAAGGTCCCTTCTACTCCTTTTTTTATTGAGTGCTTTTATCTGAAAGGAAATTGTGTTTTGTCAAGTACTTTTTCTGCATCTATTGAGGTGATCATTAGTTTCTTCATTTTATTAATGTGGTACATCATATTGATTGATTTTCAGATATTAAAACAACTTTGCACTCCTGGAATAATCCCTACTTAGTCATGGTGTATAATCACTTTTATATATTGCTTGTTTCATCTTGCTGGTATTTTGTTGAAGATTTTATGTCTATATTTATAAGGGATTTTGGTCTGTAGTTTTCTTACAATGTTTTTGTCTGTTTTTGGTATCAGGATAATACTGGCCTTATAGAATGAGTTGGAAAGTGTTTCTTCCTCTTTTATTTCTTGGAAAGATTTGTGAAAGATTGATATTAATTCTTCTTTAAATGTTAGATAGAATACACCAGTAAAGCCACATGGACCTGGGTTTTTCTTTCTCCCCCTTTTTTTTCAACATCTTTATTGGAGTATAATAGCTCTACAATGGTGCGTTAGCGTCTGCTGTATAACAAAGTGAATCAGCCATACATATACACATATCCCCATATCCCCTCCCTCTTGCGTCTCCCTCCCACCCTCCCTATCCCACCCCTCTAGGTGGTCACAAAGCACCGAGCTGATCTCCCTGTGCTATGCAGCTGCTTCCCACCAGCCATCCATTCTATATTTGGTAGTGTATATATGTCCATGCCACTCTCTCACCTTGTCCCAGCCCACCCCTCTCCCTCCCTGTATCCTCAAGTCCACTCTCCATGTCTGGGCTTTTCTTTATTGAATGTGTTGTTGTTTTTAACTAATTCAATCTTTTTAGTTATAATAGCTCTATTCAGATTTTCCATTTCTTCTTATGTCAGTTTCAGTGGTATCTGTCTAGGAATTTGTTCTTTTCATCTAGATTATCTAATTTGTTGACATGCAGTTGTTCATAGTATCACTATATAATCCTTTTTATTTCTGTAAGGTTTGTAGTGATGCCACATCCTCTTTCATTCCTGGTTTTAATAATTTGAATCTTCCCCTTTTTTCTTGGCCAGTTTACCTAAAGGTTTGTCAACTGTTGATACTTAAAAAGAACTAATTTTTGATTTCATTAAATTTCCCCATTGTTTTTCTATTCTTTATTTCATATATTTCTGCTCTAATCTTTATTATTTCCTCCTTTCTGCTTGCTTTGTGTTTAGTTTGCTCTTCTTTTACTAGTTTCTTAAGGTGAACGCTTATGTTATTGGTTTAAGACCTATCTTCTTATTTTTTTTAATTGGGATAGAGTTGCTTTACAATGTTGTGTTAGTTTCTGCTGTACAACGAAGTGAATCAACTATATGTATACATATATCCCCTCCCTCTTGGACCTCCATCCCACTCCCCCATCCCACCCATCTAGGTCACCCCAGAGCACCAAGCTGAACTCCCCGTGCTATACAGAAGGTTCCCACCAGCTATCTAGTTTATACATGGTAGTGTATATATGTCAATCCCAATCTCCCAATTCATCCCACCTCCCCTTCTCCCACCCTGTGTCCACATGTCTGTTCTCTACATCTGCTTCTCTATTCTTGCCCTGCAAATAGGTCCAATATAGGTGCTAATAGCTACAAATTTCTCTAGACAGTGCTCCCATAAGTTTTAGCATTTTGTGTTTTTGTTTTCATTCTTCTCAAAGTATTTTCTAATTTATCCTGTGATTTTTTTCTTTGATCCATTGGTTACTTAGAAATGTGTTGTTTAATTTTCATATATTTGTGAATTTCTCACATTGCCTTCTGTTATTGATTTCTAACTTTATTCCATTGTGGGCAAAGAGCATCGTTTGCATACTTTCACTTCTTTCAGATTTCTTGAGGCTTTTTTTATGGCCTAACGTGTGGTCTATCCTGGAGAATGTTCCATGTGCACTTGATAAGAATGTGCATTCTGCTATTATTGGGCAAAGTGTTCTGCAGATATTTGCTTTATAGTGTTGTTCAAGTCTTCTATTTCCTTGTTAATCTTCTTCCTAGTCGTTCTATCCATCATTGAAAGTGGGGTATTGAAGTCTCCAACTATTATTGTTTAGTTGTCTATTCTCCCTTCAATTGTATCAGGTTTTGCTTCATGTATTTTGGGGCTTTTTTGGGTGCATGTTTTTTTTTTTTTTTATCTTTTTTGACATTATCTATTTGATGGCACATTGTTCTCATACTTTTATTTAATTCTTTGTAAGAGTTTTCCTTTAGTTCTTTGAACATTTTATAATAGATTATTTATAGTCTTTGTCTAGTAAATCCAACATCTGGACTTCCTCAGGAAGAATTTCTATTGACTGTTTTTTTTCCTGTATATGGACCATATTTTCCCCTTTCTTTGCATGTCTCAAATTTTTTGTTGTTGTTGAAAACTAAACATTTTATGTAACATAATATGGCAACTCTGGAAATCAGATCTCTCCCACCCCAGGGCTTGCCATTGTTGTTGTTCATTGTTGTTGTTGTTACTGTTTATTTAGTGTCTTTTCTGAACTAATTTTGTAAAGTCTATATTCCTTGTCATGTGCAGCCACTGAGGTCTCTGCTCAGTTAGCTTATTGATTATCTAATGATTGAACAGAGTTTTCCTTAATGCTTTCAACCAATAAAATTTCTCCCATCTTTTTCTGAGGGGCTCTGTGTGTGTATTGATGCACACCTTCAAGGCTCTGGCAATTTACAACTCTGCCTGAATGCTTCATTTCCTGCTTATTCAGAGCCCCAAGACCTGCTAGAAGTAAGAGATTGGAGCCTTCTCAAGTCAGTCCTGGGGACACACACAGCCCTGCACATGTGTGTGTAACCTTCTTAATCCCCAGGAGTATGTCAGAGCTTTTCAAAGCTCCCTATGGACATCTCATTCACGAGATTTAAGGTTTGGGGCCAGGCTCCTATTTGCCCAGCAGGCATCACCACCTCAGGTAAGTGTGATGTTAAACAATTGCCTATTATTATTTTTGACAAATGCTCTGCAGGTAAAGTGTCTCACTGAGAAAGCTCTGAGTCAGATCAAATAAAGACAATTCCTGTGAACTAGACTTTTCCAGGGAGCTGCTGTACAAGTCAAATCATGACAGTTCTCTGACGATGGAGCTTTTGGGGATCTCCAAACTCATACTTCCCCATTCAGTGACAGCTAGGCTGCTGGTTTTCACAGCTACTGTGGTTGTGAAGCTGCTGATTCTCCAGGCTACCACAGAGCTTGGGAAAGAGGCATGGGAATAGAGCAAGTTAAAATGCCACAAAGCTCAGGACTTCCCTGGTGGCACAGTGGTTAAGAATCTGCCTGCCAATGCAGGGGACACAGGTTCGATCCCTGGGCCGGGAAGATCCCACATGTCACGGAGCAACTAAGCCCACACGCCACAACTACTGAACCTGTGCTCTAGAGCCCGCCAGCCACAACTACTGAGCTCACGTGCTGCAGCTACTGAAGCCCACGCACCTAGAGTCGTGCTCCGCAACAAGAGAAGCCACCGTAATGAGAAGCCTGCACACCACAACAAAGAGTAACCCCCGCTCACAGCAACTAGAGAGGAAGTTGCACGCAGCAACGAAGACCCAGCACAGCCACAAAAAAAAAAAAAAAAAATGCCACAAAGCTCATTGTTCTGCTGGGATTACACCATTTTTCTCGAATAAACACTCTGGATTGTTGCAAGACTTTGATTAACTTCCAGAGCTCTGAAAATGTAGATCTTGACCATTTTTCCAGTGTTCTTATTGCTTTTATGGGGGAGCAGGTTTGGGACGGTGCTTAGTCTGCCATTCTGAACATGTTTTCTTTCATGAAGTGTTTTAAGTAGGGGCCTAACATTGTCAGATCTTCATTTTGTTAAAATCTGTCTGGTCTCAGCATTGAGAATCAATTGGAGGATGGGACAGGCAGCAAGAGGATGGTTAAGAGAATCTTACTGGGGATAAGTAACGGCTGCCATTCCCAGGGCAGTAGGAGTATAGCTGTAGAGAAGTAGATCAGTCTAGGAGACTCATGTAAGATACTCGTTTCTTTCCCCCGGTCTACTCAGTCAACCAGAAACTGAAATAGGACTCACACTCTATCAGACAAGCAGGCCCAGAGGGAATCAGCCCAGACACAATGCAGGGAAGAGCATTGCTTATCTCTGGGCAGCCCAAGAAGGCCTTCTGAGCAGGAAATCCCCAATGGGGGGTGAAGTAACTCTTGGGAAGGGGCAATGAGGGCTGACATGAGGGGCTGGGGCCTGCGTGCTCCTTGGCCTCTGCTGCAGGGACAGCTGGGGGGTCGACCAGAGCTTTGCCATCTGGAATCCTCCAGGAGCACAGATTTTCTCAAGAGGCAGCCCCCAGGTGCATTGTGCTCCTGGAGACCAGTAAGGGAGCCAGGTAACAGTGAAGTGGGCTGCTTTCTTCATTTCTTTCTCTCCCAGGCAATTCTCTGAACAAGCTTTTGTATGTCCCAGATGTTCCTGCCTTTGTTCGGATTTAATCCTCCCTATTTATTCTCCCCAGTACCTGTTTATTATGTTCCATTTCTCTTTAGGAGCTGGGGCTCAGCCGATCTGCCAAGACTGATCTTATCTGCACTTGGGCAAACACAATCGTGCCATGCCTTGTCATCCAGCTCCCATGTGAAAGGGCCAAAGAAGGAGAAGAATTAAAAGCAGCACCCCAAAGAGATTTAAAAATAAACATGAAAACTGCTCCAAGCCCCATTCAGAGGCTCTCACAAAGTCCTTCACTAGAGACACAATGAAGCCCACTCTCAGGGCCCTGTCCCTCTGCAGCTGCAAATCATGTGGCCTTGGCTCTTGATTCCTGCCTTGAAGAAGGAACTGCGGCTCTGGCCAGAGCTGTGAAGACAATGACACAGAACTTCTTCCCTGCTCAGATTCAAAATTTGGGAACGTTACAGCCATTGGAGATCATAGCTTTTGGCCTTTGATGGGGTCCCTGAGGCCAACAAGGTGAGGAGGGTCCAAGGCCTCAGAGTGAGCTGAGTCCTCGGGAAAGATTAGGACGCAGGCCTTCCGATTGGCCCTCTAGCCCTTCCTCTAACAGCTGCACACGCAGACATGGACGTTGAGATTCCCTGCGAGAGCGGAGGATTAAACCACTGAAGAAAAAAAGAGATTTTATTTCTTATCACCCTTCATCAGACAGATCTACGAAGGCCAGCCAACCAACTGTACTGTCTCTAACCCGGACCTCTGGGGATAGCCCTGGACCTGAAGCCACCAGGCCCTGCCAGCCCCACCTTTGGGAGCTGAGAGCAGACACGGTCTGCTTCTTCACCATGGGTTGGAGCAAAAGCTTTGGAGGCAAGTCACAGTGAACCCATCCCCCCACCACCTGGGGGAGGAGGAAGGGCCTCTCCTAAACTGTCTCCTGAACCCTACTCACACCCTTGTCCCACCCTCCCACATCCCCATCTCAGCCTAGGACAGGAGTGAGATGGGGTCTCAGGTGGGCTTAGGGCCAACTCCTTGGCAGGAAATGTGTTAGTTCCCGTAACCCACTGCACCCTAGTTCCTTTAATCCTCACATCAGCTCTCCAAGGTAGGAATCAATATCTCTGTGGTGGGCATGAGTCTACCAACACTATGAGAAGTTACACAAGTTGCCCAAGATCACACAGCTGAGAACTGGCAGCTCTAAATTTGAGCCCTGGTCTATTGGCTCCTAAGCCGAAAACATGCCCAGGAATCTCCAATGCACCAAGGTTCCCGCTGGCTGGTCCTCCCAGGACTGTCCATTCTACCCACCTGGGACGGACAAGCCTTGTGGCTGCATGGCCAGGGTGGGGTGGAGAGATGTGGGGTGCTGCAGTGTTCCGCATGCATCCCTCGGTCACCACAAATGGCTCGTTTTATAGCGGTGGCTGCCGCAGAAGCTTCAGGCGCCTTTGCCTTGCAGGATTGACATCAATCCTCATTCAAATCAAACTCCTCTGAAACAGGCTCCAATGGAGGGGAATTTTCTGCTAAGTAAGGTGTTATTCACCCAGCACCCAGCTCCCAGCTCTCTGGGCCCGGGCTGAGCTCAGCAGCAGCCTCTACTCCACACTGATGAAACCACTTAAATACCGATTAATAGGCATAGCAGCACTGGCCCAGGCAGACTCCATGACCCCCCGGGCTCCTCCAGGCTCCTCAGGCCACAGAGCCTGGAAGCTCAGCCATATCCTCTCCGACTCTCATTCCAGCCCAGTCACTGAGTAGCAATTGGATGTTCTGTGGTGTGAGGATGAGGAGATGGCAGTGGAGGATAAAAAAGGGGAAATTATTATTCCTTTTTTGCAGCTTCTTTCTTACCAGGCTTTGCAGGGTTTCTGAGGATGGGGCAGACAAAGGACAAGCCCCATTGGGAAGGAAGGGGAGTAGCTCTGTCCTCTACCATGGCTCCCAGCACCACACAGAGAGGACTGGGTGACTCCTGCCACACTGAAGGCAACAAGAGAAGTCATCCAGACTTTAGGTTGAGACTGTACCCCAACAAAATGCCATTTCAGCTCTAGTGTAGCCCAAAACATGCTTTGATGTCCCAAATCCAATAATTTCAGCCATATACAAGTTCAATCTATGTAATACTCAGAGTTTAAACTTTTACAGCTGAAAGAATTCTTAGAGAGTTGCCAGTCCAAGCTCATTTTACAGCTGAGGAAACTCAGGACCAGAGAGGGAAAAGGTCGTGCCCAAGGTCACACAGCTAGTAAGCAGCAAAACCAAGGCTCATACCCAGATCTCCCGACTCCCCGTGCATTGTTCTTTCTCTTATTCTGTTTCTCCCCCTCCCAAGAATACAAAGATATCACTGACAGCCAGAAAGTAATAACCACATTTACATGATTTCCCAGTTTACATATTGCAATAATATCAAATTGTTCTTAAGTGATTTGTTATTAAATAAGATCAGAGAACTCAAAAATAGATTTCTGAACTCTGGTAAATAAGAATACACCTAAATGTAAGGCCAGACACTATCAAACTCTTAGAGGAAAACATAGGCAGAACACTCTATGACATAAATCACAGCGAGATCCTTTTTGACCCACCTCCTAGAGAAATGGAAAGAAAAACAAAAATAAACAAAGGGGACCTAATGAAACTTAAAAGCTTTTGCACAGCAAAGGAAAACATAAACAAGACCAAAAGACAACCCTCAGAATGGGAGAAAATATTTGCAAATGAAGCAACTGACAAAGGATTAATCTCCAAAATTTACAAGCAGCTTATGCAGCTCAATAACAAAAAAACAAACAACCCTATCCAAAAATGAGCAGAAGACCTAAATAGACATTTCTCCAAAGAAGATATACAGATTGCCAACAAACACATGAAAGAATGCTCAACATCATTAATCATTAGAGAAACGCAAATCAAAACTACAATGAGATATCATCTCACACCGGTCAGAATGGCCATCATCAAAAAATCTAGAAACAATAAATGCTGGAGAGGGTGTGGAGAAAAGGGAACACTCTTGCACTGTTGGTGGGAATGTAAATTGATACAGCCGCTATGGAGAACAGTATGGAGGTTCCTTAAAAAACTAAAAATAGAACTACCATGCTACCCAGCAATCCCACTACTGGGCATATACCCTGAGAAAACCATAATTCAGAAAGAGTCATGTACCAAAATGTTTATTGCAGCTCTATTTACAATAGCCAGGACATGGAAGCAACCTAAGTGTCCATCATCGGATGAATGGATAAAGAAGATGTGGCACATATATACAATGGAATATTACTCAGCCATAAAAAGAAACGAAATTGAGTTATTTGTAGTGAGGTGGATGGAGTTAGAGTCTGTTATACAGAGTGAAGTAAGTCAGAAAGAGAAAAACAAATACAGTATGCTAACACATATATATGGAATCTAAGGGAAAAAAAAAAAGGTCATGAAGAACCTAGTGGCAAGACAGGAATAAAGACACAGACCTACCAGAGAATGGACTTGAGGATATGGGGAGGGGGAAGGGTAAGATGTGACAAAGTGAGAGAGTGGCATGGACATATATACACTACCACACGTAAAATAGATAGCTAGTGGGAAGCAACCGCATAGCACAGGGAGATCAGCTCTGTGCTTTGTGACCACCTAGAGGGGTGGGATAGGGAGGGTGGGAGGGAGGGAAATGCAAGAGGGAAGAGATATGGGAACATATGTATATGTATAACTGATTCACTTTGTTATAAAGCAGAAACTAACACACCATTGTAAAGCACTTATACTCTAATAAAGATGTTAAAAAAAAAAAAAAGAATACACCACACTTATTCATCTGTCTTTTCAACAAATGCTAGCTAGGCACCTGCTGCTTGAATGACATGGTGCTGGGTGCGGGGTCTACAGGGTAAATGCATCAAGCGTGGTCCCTAGCCTCACCAAACTTAGAGTCTAGTAGGGGAGACAGAACAATCTCACACACACACATGCAATTATAAATGTTGCCATGCAAAGAACTGCTATGATAGAGCAAAGGGCCAGCACAGAACCTTGGGGATGACCTGCTTTATGTTTGGAGGATTGTGGAAGGCTCCTTTGAGGAGGTGACATTCAAGCTGAGACCTGAAGGATGAGAAAAAGCCAGTCATGCAAGGAGACAAAAAGGAGTGATCCAAGCAGAAGGAATCAAAGTTGGATTTCTTATCATAGACAATGAAGTGAAAATATTTTAAAATTAATATGAGCCCATTATTTTAGAGACTGGAAAGCTATTCTATTTCTTCACCTAATTGCTCTGCTTCTTAGAGATGGTGCTTTATTGATCAGCCTTTCTGCGTTGCTTGTCACAGTTTTGTATCATTTGCTCAATTTGTGGCTGAAAAGAGCCCTCTCAGAGGTTTGGAGGGACTGTTCATTTCTCTCCCCAAACCCAAACAATGGTTAGCAGCGTTGTTCAGCACATAGACTCCAATAAGAAGACCCAGGTTCCATTACTTCTTAGTTGTGTGACCTTGGGCAAGGCGCTTCCTCTCTGAGCCTCAGTTTCTTCATTTCTGTAATTGAGGATAATAAAAGCACAATCTCAGAGGGCTAAAATAGTGTGTGTGAAGAACCTAGCACAGTATCTGGCACATTGTAATTGCTCCAGAAATGTTACGCACTGTTATTGTGGTAAGCCACATTCAGACAAATTAAACTACCTTGTACATGCAAGGGTGTTGGTTAACGCTTCTTCAATTTTTTCTTTCCATGCACATTGCAGCAAAAAGCAGATCCCTCTGTGGTTGTGACTGAGGGCTTGTGCTTAGAAGTACATGGGTCCTGGCAAGATGGGTAAGAAGACTTGTGTGGGAGTCGGGGGGGGAGGCCTGAGACCTGGAGTCAGAGGTGAGATCTTTTAAACTGGGCGGGTGTTGCTCAGGGCAGAACCCCAGGGAAGGTGTCAGCCCTGGGGGACACCAACATGGTGACACTTACAAAATAAGGAAAAAGAGAAGACCCAAGAAGTGGAAGCCAGAGCCGGGCTGGCAAAAGCCACAGTTGCTGAGCTGGACTGCTCAGGACTCAAATACAAGCCAGCAGAGAGCAGGAGATTCCAGCCATCGGGGAAAATCCAAACAGGGCCCTATTCAGGACGAGGGAGAGTGCTAAGGAGGCCTGGGAAGCTCTGAGCTGGCTAGCAGGTGGTCTTCCTGAGGGTCAGCATCTCAATGCATCAAAGAATTTGGTTAGAACTTGTCTTCTCCACCCACCTTGGAGACATTTATATCTGTGCCTGAAGAAACAATCACATCTGACAAGAAAACTTAGGGTTCAGCCGGGAGATCCTTAAAGTAATACACTTTGTTGGATATGTTTTTGTATTCTCTCTCCGTTGAATGATACTTGGATTTCCTCTCTCCCCCCCCCCACCCCTGGCACCCCAGCTTGGTCCATAGCATCTTCTAGGTCAGGGGTCCCCAACCCCCGAGCCATGGACAGATACTCGTCTGTGGCCTGTTTGGAACCGGGCTGCACAGCAGGATGTGAGCAGCGGGTGAGTGAGTGAAGCTTCATCTGTATTTACAGCCACTCCCCATCACTTGCATTACCACCTGAGCTCCACCTCCTGCCAGCATTATGGTGAGTTGTATAATTATTTCATTCTATATTACAATGTAATAATAATAGAAATAAAGTGTACAATAAATGTAATGCACTTGAATCATCCTGAAACCATCCCCCCCCCCATCCCCCGTCCGTGGAAAAACTTTCTTCCACAAAACCGGTCCCTCTTGCCAAAAAGGTTGGGGACCGCAGTTCTAGGTCATGCCTGGGACTCACCTTAACTGACTCCCAAATCTTGCCTCTTACATCATGGACCACATTCTAGGCTTGCCAAAAGCTTTTATAATGACCACACCTCCTTCCCTGGCATTAGCCAGAACCAGGCTGAAATGCTCCAAGTCCAGCTCATCTAAGTGGCTCCCCTGAAGTCAAATACAAGGAAGATTTTCTGCTTTAGCCAGCTGGCAGGATTAACATTCATTAGGATTCCTTTAGCCCACTCCCTTGGCCTCCCCCTTCACATACCCACCAAACCCTGAGACATCTCCACTAAGATCTGGAGCTCCTTGGAAAACCATTTGAGAATTGCTGCTTTGATCCAATGCCCCCATTCTATCCTTAGGAAAACTAAGTCTGGAGTCATGGTCTCAGCTTCATCACAGCCTATACTCCATGTTCAATCCTTCCTTGAAGTTCAAGCAAGACAAAGACAGAAGAGCCGAGTAGGGAGGCCTCCATCTCCACGGGGAGCTACCCATCTTCCTCCTGTCTCTGCCTTCCCAGATCCCAAAGCTACCTCTTCTCATGGCAGACCAACCAGTACATGAGTCAGTTCTGCACTGAGGTTCCAGATACACCCTCAGCACCCAGCTGGGGAGACTCAACAGTGAGTCACTGTGCTGGTCAGTCCCCCAGATCAACTCTATTTCCTTTTCTAACCTGCTCCCTGACCCAGGAATCTGACCCTGATACTGGGTTCAACCAGTGGAAGTCACTGCAAGGTAGGAGGAGAGATCGGGTCATTTCTTCTCCACTCCTTCCTGCTTTGGTGCCATACCTCTGGAAGTAGCTACATCCCTCTGTGACTAACCGCTCTCACCATCCCCACCGGCTCCAGCTCTCACTGGGCCCCAGTAACGTTATTTCCTGCCTTTGTCTCTCTGACCCTAAGTGGTATGAGCTCTCTGCTGCTGTGCCTCTCTGGGTGGCCCCTTGTTGATTCCTTTAACTCTGCCCATACCTCTATAAGTAGTATGTTCATAAGAATTTCTTCATTCGAATCATCTAGGATGAATTCTGTTTCTCACCAGGTTCCAAAATGATGCAATCACATTCCCCAGACTCAAGGCCTAATGGCCCAGCCTTGGCAGCATTAAGCCTGCCTGTCAAAGCCCCAGGCTGCCCCAGATCTAAGCTCTGCTACAAGACCTTAGGCCTGAGGTGTAGGCTTCCTTGCCCTACATCTGGCATCACATCCTCCCCAAGACTGCCCTTTGATGCCCAGCTACTTCCCAGCTGGCCTTGATCTAGTGAAAGGCCTTGCCTCCCCAGTCCTACACCTCATTTATGCCTTTTCCATACCCTTTGCTGGCCCCCCCCATGGACTTTTCAACCAGTGCTCCAGGGCACTGCAAAGAAGGTATCCCCTATGGAGTTGTCAGAATACTGGGAGGAAAATCAGATGAGTATAGTATATGGAAACCAAGGGAGGAAAGAGTCTCAAGAAGGGGGTGATCAGCACAGAGAGGGTATATACAGTGAGTTCATATCCAACCACAGTAGACTCTGCAGTCTGGGTTTGGAACCCGGATCCTCTGCTTGCTAGATATATATGACTTTGAACAAGTCAGGTGGCCTCTGAGCCCCAGTTCCCACTACGTACAAAAGGAACAATGATGGTGCCCACCTCCTAGGGTGGTTCCATTATGTAACCAAGTTGTAAAGCCCCTAGCACAGTGCCTGACACATTCGAACTGTTTGGTAAATGGTAGCTCTAACTCTGAATATTAATTCGCTCAGCAAACACTCATGGGCACTCACGAAATGACCCTGCCAATGAGGATGCTGAACCAAGATGGGCTCTAGTCTCAAAGAGATGACATCAATCACTAAATTTCAAGGGAGCAAATGCTGAGTGGCCTAAAAGAGGCCTGGAAGGTGACTACAAGAGTCCTAAGAAGGGAAAATCCCTGTTGTTGCCAAGGTATGTGTTAGCAGAGCTCCAGGCACAGAAGCTCACCACGGAGGAGAGACCCTTTGAGCCAGGCCTTGAAGGATAGATGGACGAATAGCCGGGAAGAGAGAACAGCCTGGGCAAGGGCCCAGAGGGAAGACGCTGGACAGCCAAGAGAGGTTCTCAGGGCTCCCTGCTGCTCTCTGGTGCCAAACTCAAGGGTAAATGGTCCCGAGTCCAGACGGCAAATTCATGGCAGCCGCAGCTCCCAATCCTGCTCTCCCCATCACAAACGCTGGGACAAGATCATTAGGCGATTATATTTTTAAGGCCCAAATTGTTTTATTTGTTTCCCTGCCAGCTTTCATGAGGCCATCAGTCATTCCCCACACAGATAACATTTCTTATGTACATTGACAGAATAAATTACATGGTTCTCATCCGGCAAATCAACATTACAGGGGAACATTATCTTTTGCAAAACGCTGCCTGGGCACATCATAAATCCTAAACAGGTTTATTACATCTGTCTTGTCATAGATTCATTTTATTGAGAAGTGGGGTTTTTTCCAGATTAATAATCACATTAATAGACGAGATTCTTTTTAGAGGATTGTTTTCTTGGAGAAACCAAAGGAAGAATTTCACGGCTGCAGAGCCTTGTCTCACTGGTGAAGTAAGGCTGTCCTTGTCATGCTGACAGTGTCCTCCAGGGCTGGGAACTGGGAACTCTTGACTCACCCGGGGACTTTGAACCAGCCAGTGATTCCTCACCTCTGATTTCACAGCTCTCTCCAAAGGACATATCCAGAAGCTTCCAAGAGCGTGTCAAACACGTATTGTTATATGAAACCAATCAAATGAATATTTAATGAGTAACTAGCCTGTGTGCAACTGACAAACCAATGGGGGAGAGAAAGCTAACCCACATGGAACAGTAAGAAAACAATTCAGGAAGGAATATGGAGAATCAGGCTTCCGGCCTCCCTCCATGCTTGGGAGGCTCAGCCACCCCGGGATGGGTGACTTATTGACTCTGGGCTTCTTTCTCCTCTTTTTGTTAAGCGAAGGGATTGATATAGATCAAGGGCTAGCAAATTATGGCTCACGGGCCAAATCCAGACCCTCATCTATTTATTAAATGAAGTTGTATTGGAACATGGCCACACCCATTCATTTACATTTTGTTTATGGCTGATTTTGTGCTGCAATGGCAGAGCTGAGTAGCTACAACAGAGACCGAATGGTGTGAAAAGCCTGAATTATTTACTGCCTGGCCTTTTAACAGAAAAAGTTTGCCAACCTCTGGCCTAGGTAAACTCTGGGTGGAAGATTTGAGAGCCAAGTAGTGGGATCCGTACTGAAGTGCTCATAGTAACATTGACTTGAGCCCACCGTGCTAAGTGCTTTCCTGACATCATCTCATGTATTCTCAAAATGCCTCCATGACAAGATTCTATTCTATGGATGAGGAAACTGAGGCTTAAGTGGTCTGGTGACTTTTCTAACATCACCCAGAGGCAGAGGCAGAGGCAAGCTGGGAACTCAGGCCTGTCTGAAGCCAAAACCCTTGTCCTTGCCTCTCCAGTGAACGTGTTGCCTGGAGTCTGGAGATGGTAATCAGTGAGGGCTGGGGAGGTTTCTTAGAGGACCTCAAATTTGGCACGTAGGACTTTGACACGTGGAGAGGAAGGAGGAGGAGCTCCCGGCAGTGGGAACTCCTGGGGGATAAAGGAAGCGATTGTTATGTATCACAGAGCTAGCCCTGGTGTAAGGTGAGAGACTGGCCTCTCACCAGTGCCCCGGGCGGGCATGGCCTCACTCAAGCCTTACAACCACTCTGAGGTGGGTGCTTCTCTGCCCCCTTCCCAGCCCCAGAGGCAGGCGTCTGCCCACAGTCAAGGTTCCCTCTTCTCTCACATGTACTGAGTGAGTTTTTTCACCATGTCTGGCTCTCACCTGGGCTAAGGGAGAGAGCTGGTGGGATACTTAGGCCTTTAAAGTGGGATCACTCAACTGGGGGGCAGGAGGCATGGGGGTGGCAGGACCCAAGGGGAAGGCTAAACTCGGGGGCAAATTGGCGGCTATCAGAGTGGCTGACCATGACCTTCTGGGGATCATCTCTCAACCCCTTCTCTGTTCCCATCAGAGAAGACTTTGTGTCCGTACGATGGGCAAAAAGGCCCCACACACTCAGCTGCAGTTACCCCTCTGACTCATGGTCCCTGCTCTCCCCTCCATCACTCTGCTGCAGCCACACCTCCCCTGTCCCCCACACCAGGCCCCCTCACTACACAACCCCAGAAGATACTCTTCACATGGTGGCTTTCGTGAAAGCTATCCGTGGAGTTGGGCGACTCAGCGCCCCTTTGCACTTGCTGTTCCCTTAGCCTAAAATACTCTTCCATAACATATCCAAGGGTTGGATTCCTCAGCTCCTTCAGGTTTTTGCATAAAAGTCATGTTCTCTGTGCATCCTTCCTGACGTTTTATACAAAATTACGTCCTCCACACCACACCCTCCCTTCCCACCTTCCCTGCCTTAGTTTTCTCTATATCATTTACCTCCACCTAGTTTATTTGTTTACTGTGTCTACCAGTGCTTCCTCTCTGCCCCCAGTAGAACATAAGCTCCAGGAGGGCAGGATTTTGACTCTTCTATTCATTACTGTATCTCTAATACCTAGAATAAAGCCTGGCACATAGTAAGGGTTCATTATACAATTGTTGGTTAGAAGTTTAATACATCTTAACATTGTTCTATAACTTGCTAGATTTGGTTTTTTGGACAAGCTATTTCATTTTTCTAATACATTCTCGGTTTCCTCCCCATTAAAATTAAGGTGAAAACAGTATCTTCTTCACTGGGTGTTATTAGAAATAATTGAAAAACGAAACAGAAGAAATGTAACATGCTTGGCTCAGAGTGTAGCCAGAGCCTCACACACAGCAGGTGCTAAGAAGATGTGTCCCTTCCCTTCTGAGGACAATCACTGAAGTCAAACATGACTGCACTGGAGTCAAACATACCTGCAGGTATACCTGCATACCTGACTGAAGTCAAACATACCTGCACTCATACCTTGACCTTGAAGTCAAGACCAAGACTGCGTCCATCAGGCTCTGGTGTCAGACCACAGGAGAAACTCAGCTTCACTACTTACTAACAATGTGACTTAGGAAAGGTCCTTCACCTCTTTGCATCTCAGTTTGCTCATCTGTATAATGGGTTGTAACAAAGTCGACTTCATAAAGTTGTTTGGGACATTGAATGAGGTAAATCATGAGAGTTACTTGGCATAAGACATGGCCCATATGATCTCAATAGATGTTAATGATGAGGAAGAGGATGATAAGAATCCCTAAGAAGGCTGCCTGGGAAGGAGGTGTTGGCCCAGCCTTCGAATCCTCTGGTCCTTGTCCTCTTGGCAGGGAGTCAGTTCCTGACAGATCAGGCCTGAGCAGGTTAATGTGCAACGGCCTCTCCCCCCGTCTCCTTTTTTAGCACAGAAATCTGTCCTAGCACCTCTCATTATCCACTTCATCAGTCTCAAACCATTGGCTAATTGCACTCCCCAGCACCCTGCTCATTCCCTGCCTCTCCTACAAGCTCAATAACACACAGCTGCCTCCTTCTTTGGGGCCCCACTGGGAAGCTATAAACAAAATATAGCAGGCGATACCCCAACTGCCTTCTCCAGGCTCCCTTTCCCCCATTGGTCCCCTGCTCCTCTCCCTCATCCCCACCTGCAGGAAAATGGCCCCACGAGAGCCATGTGTGGAGGAGGGATAAGGGAAATGGAGTTGCAATAAGATTTCATGGTTCTCTCTGGCTTTATGTCTGCAACACTCTAACTCTTAACTGGTTGTGAACCTTGAGAAAGCAAAACACAGGAGCTTGACATTTATCCCAGCTTTCTGCCAGTGGGCACTTTCCAGACCTCAGCACAGAGAGTGGCACCCAGCGAGAGAGCAGAAGTCCTGCTGGGGGAAGAAACAAGAGACTGACATTTGAGGCAGCCAGGGCAGCTGGAATTTGTGGGGCAGGTTATAGGAGAGTTGGAAGAGGCACAGAACAGGAGAACCAGGATCTGCGTAGGGGTTTTATTGAGTCTTTGACTGGGTACAAAGCTGGGTACGTACAGAGTGAGAATTCGTGCTGCCTGACAGAGAACAGCTCCTGGCATAGTGCGAGCCAAACAGAGGTTTTGGAGGTCACACGGTGCTGGAAGATTGTGGAGTCTGACCATCCAGAGTGGAGAGATCTTCCCAAACAGCCCGGGCATTCAGCAGAGACTCAAGGGAGACCAGACATTAAGGACTAGTCTATACTCACCCTATCATAGCCTAAAACCAAGAAATGGCAGACCCAAGCTGATGTACCAGTACATTAGCTATGCCTCTCAGAACAAAAACACAACATTCTTTAAAGGAAGACAACAAAAATCTAGACCTCAACGATACAGCATCCACCACGTCAAGTATACCCTTTTTGTTATGCAGGAAAATGTAACCCATAACCAGGAGAAAATTTATCAGTAGGAACAGACCTAAAGATGACACAGGTGTTGGAATTAGCAGTAAAGGACTTTAAAACTGCCATTATAAATATGTTTAAGGATTTAAAGGAGAGTACTATGTAGTGAATAAACAAATGGGAAATCTCAATAGAACAAGGGAAACTACAGAAGGAACCAAATAAAAATAACAGAACTGAAAAATGTACTGTCTGGAATTAAAAATTAACTTGATGAGTTAAACAATAGATTAGAAAAAAATTTTTGAAAGATCAGTGAATTTGAAAACACAGCACTTGAACCATGAAAGCCGAAGTACACAGAAAAAAAAGAATGGGAAAATGGCCTGTGGAACAATACCACGCAGTGTAACATAAATGGAATTGAAGCCTAAGAAAGAAAAGAGAGAGACTGGGGTTGAAAAAAATCTTTTTAATAATTACTGTCAAGAGAATGAGAAGACAAGCCACAAACTGGGAGAAAATATTACAAAAGATGTAACTGATAAAATATACCCAAAACTCTTAAAACTCAACAATAAGAAAATAAACAACCCAATTTAAAATGGGAAAAATATCGGAACAGAATTGTCACCAAAGATGATATACAGTGAGATATCTCTTTAAAACAACAGTGAGATATCACTATACACCTATGAGAATGGCCAAATCCAAAACACTGACAATACCAAATACTGGTGAGTTTGTGGAGCAACATGAAATCTTATTCATTGTTGGTGGGAATGCAAAACGGTACAGCTACTTTAGAAGACAGTTTGGCGGTCACTTACAAAGCTAAATATAGCCTTACCATATGACCCAGCAATCACATTTCCTGGTATTTACTCAAATGAGTTGAAAACTTACACTTACCCCAAAACCTGTACATGAATGTTTATAGCGACTTTATTTGTAATTGCCAAAATTAGAAAGAAGGACTTCCCTGGTGGCGCAGTGGTTAAGAATCTGCTTGCCAATGCAGGGGACACGGGTTCGACCCCTGGTCCGGGAGGATCCCACATGCCACGGAGCAACAAAGCCCTCGTGCCACAACTACTGAGCCTGCACTCTAGAGCCTGCAAGCCACAACTACTGAGCCCGAGTGCCACAACTACCGAAGCCCGCACGCCTAGAGCCCGTGCTCCGAGACAAGAGAAGCCACCGCAACGAGAATCCCACGCACTGCAACAAAGAGTAGCCCCGATTCGCCACAACTAGAGAAAGCCCGCGCGCAGCAACGAAGACCCAATGCAGCCAAAAGTAAACTAATTAATTAAAGAAAAAAAAAAAATTAGAAAGGAAACAAGATGTCCTTCAATAAGTGAATGAATAAACATACTGTGATACACCCAAACAATAAAATATTATTTAGTGATTAAAAAAACAAGTTATCAAGCAGTGAAAAGACATGTAAGAAACTTTAAAACATTACTAAGTGAAAGAAGCCACTCTGCAAGGCCTACATATTGTATTATTTCAACTATATGACATTTTGGAAAAGGCAAAACTATGGAGACAGTAAAAAGGTTAGTGGTTTCCAGGAATTAGGGGGAGGGAGGGATAAATAGGTGGAGCACAAAGGATTTTTAGGGCAGTGAAACTGCTCTGTATAATACTGCAATGGTGAATACATGTCATACATTTGTCAAAACCCTTAGAATATATAACACCAAAGAATTAACTGAAATGTAAACTATGGACTTTGTTGATAAAGATGTGCCAATGTTGATCGTTTTTAAAAAATTTTTATTGGAGTATAGTTGATTTACAATGTCGTGTTACTTTCTGCTCTACAGCAAAGTGAATCAGTTATACATATACATATATCCACTCTTTAGATTCTTTTCCCATATAGATCATTACAGAGAACTGAGTAGAGTTCCCTGTGCTATACAGTAGGTCCTTTTTAGTTATCTATTTAATATATAGTTGTGTGTATATGTCCATCCCAATCTCCCAGTTTAGCCCACCCACTTTTCCCCTCAGTAACCATAAGATTGTTTTCTACATCTGTAACTCTATTTCTGTTTTGTAAATAAGTTCATTTGTACCATTTTTTTAGATTCCACATATAAGCAATATCAAGCGATATTTGTCCTTCTCTGTCTGACTTACTTCACTCAGTATGACAATCTCTAGGTCCATCCATGTTGCTGCAAATAGCATTATTTTGTTCTTTTTTATGGCTGAGTAATATTCCATTGTATATATGTGCCACACCTTCTCTATCTATTCCTCTGTTGATGGACATTTAGGTTGCTTTCATGCCCTGGCTATTGTAAATAGTGCTGTAATGACTATTGGGGTGCAGGTATCTTTTCGAATTATGGTTTTCTCCAGGTATATGCCCAGGAATGGGATTGCTGGATCATCTGGTAGCTCTATTTTTAGTTTTTTAAGGAACCTCCATACTGTTCTCCATAGTGACTGTATCAGTTTACATTCCCACCAACAGTGTAGGAGGGTTCCCTTTTCTCCACACCCTCTCCAGTATTTACTGTTTGTAGATTTTTTTAATGATGGCCATTCTGAGTGGTGTGAGATGATACCTCATTGAAGTTTTGATTTGTATTTCTCTAATAATTGGTGATGTTGAGTGTATTTTCATGTGCTTTTTGGCCATCTGTATGTCTTCTTTGGAGAAATGTCTATTTAGCCCATTTTTTGATTGGGTTGTTTGTTTTTTTGTTATTGAGCTGCATGAGCTGTTTGTATATTTTGGACATTAATCCCTTGTCAGTCACTTCGTTTGCAAATATTTTCCCCCATTCTGTGGGTTTTCTTTTCATTATGGTTTCCTTTGCTGTGGAAAAGCTTTTGAGTTTAATTAGGTCCCACTTGTTTATTTTTGTTTTTATTTTCATTAGTCTAGGAGGTGGGTCAAAAAAGATCTTGCTGTGATTTAAGTCAGAGAGTGTTAATGTTGGTCATTAACTGTAATAAATAAACCACACTGATGCAGAATGTTGATGGTGAAGGAGGTTGTGTGTGTATGATAAGAAGGGATATGTGGAAACTCTGGACTTTCTGCTCAAGTTTACTGTGAACCTAAAATTGCTCTAAAAATAAAGTATATTAATTTTTGAAAATACTGAAAAAGTTTCATATATCATGAATATGTCCATCCACAAATCCAAGAAGTTCAACAAACCCCAAGCAGTGTAAACACACACACACAAACACACACAACACCATCAAAGCACATAACAAAATTTCAGAAAAAAAAAAGAGAAAAAGAGCTCCCTCCCCCCCACAAAAATGCCTACAGATAGGAGAATGAAGATAAAAATATATGACTTATCACTGATTTACCACTAGACACAAGTTAGAAGGCAAGGAGAACTTAAAGTGCTAGAAAAAAAATAAACTATCACCCTAAAAGCCTATATTCAGAAAAAAAATCCTTCAAAAATTAAGGTGAAATAGAGACATTTTTAAATAAGCCAAAGCTAGGAGAATTCATCACTAGCTGATCTGCATTATAAGAAATGTTAAAGGAAGTTCTTTAGGTTGAAGAGAAATGGTACCAGATGGAAACTAGGATCCCCATCAGGGAATAAAGTACGCCAGAAATAGTAATAAGTATGAGTCAGTGTTAAAGACTTTTCTTAATTCTTAATTTCTTTAAAAGAAAAACTACTGTTTACAGCAAAAAATTATACTACATTGTGGGAGTTAACATATGTAAAAATAAAAATAAATGTCAAAAATAGAACAAAAGGGGGGAAATTAAAATCTACTGTTGTAAGATTCTTACATTGTATGTGAAGGGGAATAATATTAATTCAAGGTAGACTTTGATAATTTAAGAATGCATATTGCAATTCCTAGAACAATCTTTGTTTTGTTTTTTTTTAGCATCCAAAATCTTTTTAATAACACGGTAGGATCTGGGGTTAGTTTTTGTAGCCACGGCTAGCCCATCGGCCTCTGGCACACTCAAACTTCCGGCCCTTGGGGCGTACATAGGGTTTGGTGTGGCTATGCGGGGTTCCTGGGGCCTTGCCGAAATGCCTGTACACCTTTCGGCCCTTGCGAGGACCAGAGAGGAGGACAGTGCCACAGCCCTTGGGGGAGTCCAGGGCCAGCTTGTCGAAGGTGAGGATCTGGCCCCCGGCCTTGAGGATGCAGCTCCGGGCACAGCTGCTCACTCGAGGAGCACACACCTTCAGTTTGGACACCTCCTGGACATGCACATCATCGGTTATAGTCCCCACAACCACAGCTCTTTTGCCTTCCCAGCCAGGAAGCTTCATCTTCCAAATCATCCGGGAAAGGGACAGAGGTGGCCAGTTGATGTGACTCATGAACAACCTCTTCAGTACAACTTGATTGAAAGTGAAGTTGGTTTGTCTGGCCAGAAACCTGTACAGCTTGACCAACAGCCTTAGGTAGATGTCCTGGCTCTTGGGCTCCTTGTGTGGAAACTTTCGGTCCTTGTTGTGCTGGATGTCAACTCCCATGATGGCTCCTCCTCCTTAGCCAGGTCCAGAAAGAGAGAGCTAGAACAATCATTTAACAAGAGATGTAGATTTTTTTTAAAAACTAGAAGAGATAAAAATAGAATACTAAAAATTCTCAAGAACCCAAAAGAAAAAGGAAAGGAGGGAAGAAAATTTTAAAATAACAAAGCGGAAAAACAGATATCTAATGGCAAAATGGTACTTTCAATCCAACCAAATCAATAATTATATTAAATGTAAATGAACTAAACACTTCAATTAAAAGGCAGAAATTATCTGACAATAAAAGAGCAAGACCCAATTATATCCTTTTATAATAAGACACACACTTTAAGTATAAAAACACAGAGAGGGGAGGTATAAACTGGGAGATTTGGATGGACATATACACACAACTGCATATAAAATATATAACTAATAAGGACCTACTGTATAGCACAGGGAACTCTACTCAGTTCTCTGTAATGACCTATATGGGAAAAGAATCTAAAAAAGAGTTGATATATGTATATGTATAACTGATGCACTTTGCTGTAGAGCAGAAAGTAACACAACATTGTAAATCAACTATACTCCAATAAAAATTTTTTTTAAAAGATTTGGGGCAATTGCAGTAATGACTGTGGATTAGATTAAAATATTGTATTAGTGTTAAATATTCTAAAATTGCTAACTTTTTGGGTGATGTAAGTGGATATTCTTGCTCTTATGAAATGCATACTGAAACATTAAAGGGGTAAAGAACCTAATGTATGTAATCTACTCTCAAATGGTCCAGAAAAAAATGAATATAGCTAGAGAAAGGTAAGGCAGATTCTGCAAAATATTAAAATTTGATGAATCTGAAAAAAAATTTTTTAATAAAAATAAATAATAATATAAACACAGAGAAGTTAAAAGTGAAAAGATGCACTAATTTGAAAAAAGGATATATTAATATCAGTTGAAGTAGATTCAAGACAAGGAATACCACTAGAGGAAAGGAGGAAATTTTCATATGATAAAAAGAGTCAAATAATCAAGAAGACAGAACAATCCCAAATATGTATGCATCTAATAACAGAGCTTATGAACACATGAAGCAAAAATGGACAGAACTAAAGATCTGTGTGTTTCACTGTATGTAAATTATATCTCCATAAAAACCAAGAAATTTTTTTTAAAAGACAGGTTCTCTGGCACAGAAATAGGTCTGGGGCTCAAGGTCAAGACATAACCTGCAGTCAGAGTCCCAGAGGGTTGTCCCAGAGCTCTGAAATCCCTCCTGCCTGCAGCCAGGGAGGAGCCCTGGCAGCTGGCTCAACACAGAGCCAATGGTCTCAGAGGAAGGTAAGAAATCATACCTGTGAGGGAAGCAAGGACAAGGGCAGGGAGCTGGTCAGAGCTTAACAGACACCACTAGTAGGTAGAACACAGTGTAATGTCCTATGTCAGCCCTTTTATTTCCCTCATAATCCTTACTACAACTTGTAACCATTGCATTTATCTATGTGTTATGTCAGTTGGTGTCCATCTCTCCCCTAACCTGTAAATCCCATGAGGGCAGGGACCATGTCTGTCTTTTCCACCATCTTATCCTAAGCCCTGGGCACAGTGGCTGACATATAAGAAGGCCCTTGACAGTTGACATTGGATAAATGAGTGAATAAATGAATGAATGAGGACATAAAAGAAAGGGAATGAGAGAGGAGGGAGGGAGGAAGGGAGGGAAAGAAACAAAAAAGAGAGAAACAGGAAAAATCTATGTCCTACTCCCCCTAGAAGGGCTAAGGCAGTGTCATGAAGAATGGGAAGTCAACGTACAAACCCTCAGATCTCTTTTTCCATCCCAAAGTTTCCCAGGAACCGTTGCAACCCCTGACTAGGCTGCCCTGCTCCTATTCCTGTCCTGCCACCTGAGCCCCTGACCTCAGCAAGACCCTGAGGACCTAGGGTCTCAGTGGAGATCCTCTATGGCTCCTCCCAGGACGTTGTCTCTGACTTCAGTGTGTCCTGCGCTAAATCAGACCTTTGCCTGCCAGAGCACAGTCTCAGCTCCCCAGGGAAGGAATCGACAGTCCCTAATTTGCTGCCTCCCTACCCCATCTCCACAGTAGGCCATTTCCCAGACAATAGCCATTGTCACTGCCTTTGTGCAGGCCCAGGCATCCTGAAATTGAGTCTCCAATCTCCTCGCAGATGTGCACAGGAAATAGAAAATCCATGCCAGTCCCTGCTGGCACACTGGCAGTTGATTCCAAAGCACACAGGACACCTGCTCCCTGGGGTGCAGAGTGGACAGATAGATAACTTGAGACAGCCTGAGCAGAGGGAGATCTAACTCCCATGACCAGCCCTCCAGGGTAGGATCAGCAACTTCCTGGGAGCTGAGGACCCCCACAATCCCCTACTAGTATCACCACTCACAGCAAGGCCTGATCAGCTAGGGTCATCCCCGGAAAACCTAGGGACCCCTGAGTTCCAGAGTCCTATTTATAAGAAGGCCTCCTTGTTTCCTGGCAGAACAAAGGATTCAAGGAACTAGCAATCCTCAGAGAGGAAGATAGACCATAAATGCTCCCACCCCCAGGAACAAGCCTTTGAAAGCGTAAAGCCAACCAGCGGTAGGAGAAAGCCCTCCTTTCCATTCCTCAAAGGGCAGCCTGCAGATGCTTCTGACTCATGCTTTAAAAACTCTGACTATTGGTCCGCAGCTGCATTAAACATAATCCTAAATATTTCGAGACAATCAGGGAAATTTTATTATGAACTTGATATTAGACAATACAAAGGATCTTTTTTGTTGTTAATTTTGTTAGGTGAGATAATGCCTTGTTGTTACGTTAAGAAAACATCCATTTTTTTTTAAGAAATGTATCCTGCAGGATTATAATGATGCAATATTCAAGATTTGCTTTAAAATACTTTACTACAGAATAACGAAAGAAGGAAAACTATCATAAGGCAGAATCCAGGTTTAGCTAGATAAGATGCTATTATTGATTAAAGATGTCTGCCCTAGGCAGGGGATATGCAGCAAGGACGGGAAGCAGAGGGGAATACAGGATATCAGCTACATATTTGCCATCCTGACTGGCCCCTTGTCTGTCAGACAAATGTCTACTTTGCCTTTCAGGCCTGCTTCAAAGAATACCTTAGTTATGTATTGATTAACTGGGAGTTAATACGTTCTTACACAATTCAGTCTTGGTTTTTTTTTTTTTTTTCTGTTTCTGCTCTAGGACAAGCCAAAAATGAGAGCCAACAGGGCCTTGGCCTAACAATTGCTATCATTAATTAACTTTTATATGAAAGTACTGATTTTATATTTTAGACTCAGCTAAATGATTTCCCGTTTCCTTACTTCCCAGCAGGAAGTGATATTAATAACTGTAATTTATTGGAGGCCCACCATTGTGCCAGGCAGTGTGCCAAGTGCTACACACACATATCACCTCATTAATCATCACCCGTGAGCTAGGACTGTGTTACCCCCGCATTTCAGGTCCAAGTTGGAATCATTCGCACAAGGTCATACAGAGGATAAACAGTTGAGTCAGGCTCTCTGATACCAAAGGCAGTGCTGGAACGTTGTAAGTTCCCACCTCCCACTGAACGCCTAGGCTAGGCTCTTATAAATTTTTTAGCCACAAGAGAGCCGGGACTTTGTGGAGTAGAGGGCCAGAGAGAAAAGAGGAGATCAAGTTCCAAAGCTCAGCTGCTGAGAGCCGGTAACCCCGGGGGAATCTCTGCTCTAAACAAGGAGGGAAAGAAGAAACACCATCTGCTAAGGGCTTCCCCAGCGCCCCGTGGAACCACTCTCCTCCTGGCGCTCAGAGCAGCTGCTCAGAAGCCACCAGGGAGGGACTCCCTGCTGTGAGGGTTCCAGGTGGCTGGGGCCACTTCCCTGAAAACTCAGCCCTCTCTGGGGCCAGCATTCTGTGTATTAGCAAAATGATGGGTGAAAACTTGGGGATTCAATCAATGAAATCGGGGAGACAAATTTGGGGTTCCATTAACATAATTCTAATTGGATGCAATCCTTAGTTCAGGGTTTTCTTATTTCACAATGGCAATTTGAATCAAAACTTTTGTGTGAGTTTGGTTTTTTCTGTGGGTTTTGAATTTTTACCAGTAACTAAATATCTTACCTGCCATGCTGTGGGAGGGGTGTGCCGTCCACACAAAATGCAAAATTCCAACGTGGGCATTAAACGTCTGGCTCATGCGAAGAATCTGATATTCTAACTGAAATGATATTTATTTAGAAAGAAGGAAAGGTTGGTTGTTTTTCTCTAATTCTCTGTGGTTTTCTGCTTCTGTTCCCCCTGCCCCCTTAAAAAAGGACTCCAAGGTTTTCCCAGGAGTCAGTGAGAATTGCTGGTAATAATTTGGGGGTGGAAGTTAGTGAATGAAATATGAATGATTTCAAACTTAAGCAGGTCAGGGATTTCAGCTGAAATATTGGGAATGAGGCTTGAGCTCGTGGGCATTGTCCAGTTTGAACTGGCTCAGTGAGTATGTCCAATTGCAGTATTGGGTACAGTACAGATAACCTGCTGCATTGAAATGCTGTACCTGCATTTGTGTGGGTTGTGGTCTTTGATAACCTTCATTGGCTATATGGCTCTCCATTAAGAATTTGGGAAAATACTGAACTAGAGAAACAAATGGTTAAGACATTAGTTTGTCCCACAACTATACTGAAGGTCTTAAAAATAAGCCCTCCATGCTCCCAAGTTCTACAGCCTCCAAAAATCATCCTTCCCCTTAAAATCTAGGTAGCGATCGTCTGAGTCCCCAAACGGCTTAACTGGAAGAAAGACTGACACTTTCTCAGGTTCTCTCCCCAATGATCTCTGAAAATCCCTGAGGAATACTTCCATGTCCCCCTCAAAGCAACCCTGGTTGTTGCTAGAACATTAAGCAGCTGTCTGACTTCTGGTCAACTTGTTCCTTCATTCCTGTGTTGCATTTCTCTGGATTATTTCTGCTCTCTTAAAAGTCCCATCCCAAATTCCCCCCAAGCACAGAAACCAGATTGTAAACCAGATGGTAACATTTAACAAAATTTTACTGAAGCCTTAGGGGGAGCCAAAGGGAATTACAGTGCAGAGGGCTATCTCCCTCCTTGGGCTCCACTGGGCTGCATCGCTGGAACCACCAGCTCCCTTTCCACAACAGAATTGTTTGTCTCTATCTCCCCTACATTAGTTAAGATCCTCGCCCCCATCCCAGTCTCCTCTGGGGTCCAGCAAGAGGGGGCCGAGGTGGATGTGGGTGGGGGGAGGAAGACTTTCCGTCTCTGCTTCCCATGATCTGCAGACATGCTAACTCAACCCAAAGTGAAGACGTAGCCTTAACACCATCGTGAAAAGCAGCTGAATTCCTCACTGCTCCCAAGACGCCATTTCAGCAAAGAATGTTTTGCCTTATAGCTGTGAAACCGAAAGTCCCATGAAAGGATTTGTCTTAAATTTGGATGTAATTTGCCCTCAAAGTTATATACAAGTCTCCCCTTGTTGAAACAGAAAGTCACTCGTTTTTAAAACTGAACCCTATCTGGTCACTATTTGTCATCAATAATGGGGTTTGCCTTTATAATTTGGAGGTTATCAAACACAGCAGCCGGGAAGGACTGCAGTGCCTAAACTACTCTCTGTCTTTGTGGTCTGTCCTTTCACACCTAAGTCTTCCCAAGGGAGACATCCTGTATGTGTGCCCCTGTGCTCCAGATATGGCTCTTTACATGATGCTACCCTGCTGGGTCCAGGGTCCCAGGAGGAATGAACAGTTTTCGATCAGGCTGGTGACACAAACTAAAGAAAAGGCCTTTGAGCGTTGCTGGAGCAGCATGGATGCTCTAAGGAGAAACAACACGAGAAGTGAAACTGTCTGTGACAAAAGGAAGGACAATGTAACAGAGTTTGGCCCACATCGAAAGAAGAGTGCCAGGGCAGAGCTCTTGACAGCACCCCAAAGCCAGCATCTTTTTAGCCTCTTCTTTGTGTTGTTGTATTGTGTTATGCTCACAGGGGACCTGGCCTTGGTGTTCCTCTAGGGTAAAGTTTGAGTTTTTCCTTTTTAAAACCTTTCAGATTCTTTGTCCTGATGTGTCTTAATCTATACTTCTCAAACTAGGGCATATTCTTCCCTTCCCCGGGGATATGTAGCAGTGTGCTAGAGGTGTAGGAAATCACAGAACACTGCACACATCTGTGGCATGTGGATTTAACTAAAAAATGGCTGGGGGTGCCATTTTGAATTTTTGCACTTTTACATGTCTTTTTCACAAGGCAAATTCGGTAACCTCCTGCTTTTCCATTTCATATAATTTCATGTTTTTCCATGACAGCTTGGAGATTTTTTTAATGTTTAATCAAAGTAATGCATTTGAACATAGTTTTAAAATCAAATCATACAAAAAGCTTCTCATGAAAAATCATAATGCCCTGCCCTATTCCACCCCATCCCCAGACTAGCTCCCCAGATGTAGTGACTTATAACTCTTTATAACTCTCGCAGTTGTTTTTTCTACTAGCTCCCTCCACGTGTCTAAATAATATGTTTAAACTGTTATCTATTGATCCATAAATTTCAGACATTCTCTATTGATTTTGAATTATGATGGATGTCGGTTTGGCTCCTTTATTCCACCAATCTGTATGGTCCCCTCCAGCTATTTCACAATTTTTAGTTAAATAATTGGTGTTGTAAAATAGACATTTGCTGTTTGTTGGCAACCCAACCTCCATTCTCTTTCCTCTTTTAACTGTACCTTGATTTCCACTTGGGAACCCACTGTTCCCCTACACAGTCATCACTTTCCTTGGAAACTGACATGATCTCTGGCTACAGGGTTGGGACCTGATTGGCTAAACCCCATCCCCCAAGCTACAGTGATTGATCAAGGAAAGGCATGTAACCCAATATTGACCAATGAGAGGCTTTCTGGAGGAAACTGGGATAGAATTTCCTTGTTTTTCTACAGAAGCCCCTAGGGAAGTATTCTCTCCCTGATGGACTGAACCCTAGAAACCCCTAGAAGGTACTGGAAGCTACCTTGCACCCATGAGGAAAGCCGGTATTACTTTGAATAAATACTGCCAAGGGGAGTGATGGAAATTAAAGATTTTAGAGAGCCCTTGGATCAAGCCTCATCTGGAGCCTAAACTACCTTCTAAGTTGCCAATCATGTGAGCAAAATACTGTAATTCCCTTTATGGCTTAAGCCACTTTGAGTTTTCATTTACTTGCAAAGGAAAGACTTCTCACCAATGTAAGGGTTTGCATCACTATGATCACACAGCAAATCATTTGTGGTTTCACTGCAGAGCTGAGCAGTGTATAATTACATATCCTTTCATGTACAGGCTTTTGGGTAGCTTTTAAAAATTATTACTTTCACTTGCAAAATTTTCCATATGCGTGTTCTTAATTCTTTCCACATACTCATCTCCAACCTCCTCCTCCACCCCCAGCTGGTGGTCCTCTCTGCTGTCAGCCTGTACCTTCTTTCTCTTCAGTACTTTCCTGATTTGAATCCCTTATTTCCTGGATGCCATGACATCTCCTCTTTTGGATTACTCAGGATTTGCTGGGACATTTTCTCAATGTTTTCTACCAAAGAGTTTTAAGCAGGCAAGTTGTCTGTGGATAGGTGAAGATGTCTAATTCTGCCCTCACACTGGACTGATAGCGTGGCAAGGTATAAAACTCCCGGTTGAAAAGTATATTCCATAAGATTTTTGATGCTATTGTTCAGTTGCTTTCTGGTACCTAACGTTGCTACTGAGAAGTCTGATGTCATTCTGATCCTAGTCCTTTGCGTATGAATTCTTTTGTATTGTTTTATATTTGGAAGCTTTTAGGGAATCTCCTAATCCCAGGTTCTAAAACCTCTCTATGATGTGCCTTAACTTGGGTCTTCCTTCTCTCATTCTGATGTGTCCTCTTTAGGAGGTGGGCCTTTTTAATCAGGAGGCTGGCATCCTTCCTTTGGGAAATTTTTTTCATACAGCTTTTCCTCTGTTTCCTTCCCTGTTTCTTCTCTTCTTTCTTCCTGGAAACCTCTTAGTCAGAGGTGGGATTTTTAGGGTTTATTCTTTATGTTTCTTCTCACCATCCTCATATTTTCCAAACCTTTATCTTTTTGTTCTGCTTTTTGTCTTATTTCCTTGACTTGGTCTTTCACCCATTTTTATTTGAACTATCATTTTATTTCAATGAGATCTTTATAGTATCTTGTCCTTGTTTTAGAGATGCAATACCTTCTCATTGCTCTCTGAGAATATTTATTAGAACTAGATTGGTGGCAGTTTTGGAGGTTTTCTTCTGTTTGCTATATTATCTCTGCTTCTCCCAGATTCCTTTATTCAGTTTTGCTTTTTTACTTTGGTTTCTCTCTTTCAGGATGAAGGCTTTCCTCATTTGTCTGGTGACATCTGATTGTCTGTCTGCGTTTAAAAACTGACTGAAAGTTCAGAGACCTGGCAAGATTCATGCACGGCAGGCTTATATTAGGGTGATGAGGAAGGAAGCTACCCATTGCATGGGTGGACTCCCCAAATCAGTGCTTGGAGGTTTTTTCTCCAGGGCAATTCAGTTTCTCCAGAGAAAATCCTTCTTCTTTCCTACTTTGTTGGGGATTAAGCTGGTCTTCACACTAAGCAGAGAGAGGTAAGGCTGATGGCAGAATTATTTCACCTGTAGACCTTCAGTTAATTTTGCTGAACCTCAGTTCCAAATTTCATGGGTTTAATTTCTCCAAATAGTCTTTGGAGACTTCTGTGTACTGGCATTATGTACACAGAAGTGAGAAATAGGGCTTGGGGAGAGGATTCAATGATTTATTCCACATCGAATCCTCAACAAATCCTCCAGTTTGTAATTCCACCCCTCACCCCTAGAATTCCATAGGATGGATCAACTCACTTCTCATTCACATCCCACTCTGCACACACTGGATATTGAGGCCTTTTGTGTTATGTAGATAGTGACTAGAAAATAAGTACTTTTTGTTTTTCCAGGAGCCCAGTTGTATTAACAATATAGTTAGGGACTTCCCTGGCGGTCCAGTGGTTAAGACTTCGCTTTCCAATGCAGGGGGTGTGGGTTCAATCCCTGGTTGGGGAGCTGGGATCCCACATGCCTCACAGCCAAAAAACATAAAACAGAAGCAATATTGTAACAAATTCAATAAAGACTTTAAAAATGGTCCACATCAAAGAAAAAAACAATATAGTTAAAATAATATTCGGGTTAGATATTGCGAAGTGATCAGGGAAAGGGCAAAGACCGTAGAAAGCAGAGTTAACACTGACATCACTGGCCCACATGGCTAGCCCAGGATACCAGAGAAAGGAAAACTATAGGGTGGAATCTGCTCAAAGGTCACAGAAAAATGCATACCTAGATTTTTTAAAGTAACTTTGTCATCTCTTCTTTTTAACCTTTAACACATAAAAGTTAATTATACAGATCATTCAACTTCCTAACAAAAATATACTCTGTTAAATATTTTATTTTCAAGATGTGGGAATATGCTTATTTCAATATCCTGCTGCAATGAATTCCCAGGGAACCCCCAAATTCTGGATCATATGGCTTTGGTTTCATTCTTCTTATATCATTTCATAACACAATGATTTAAAAGTTATATCTTCAAATGGGATCATGGATCAAAACAGGAAAGCTGGAGCATTAGTTTGAAATTAGTGAAATATTCCAGCCAGATAATGAGGAGAATTCAGAACTCCAAAGCATCAAGGGTTGTGGTAACTTTGTTCTAACCGCTGAAGTTCCCCACCAGGATTTGAGGATTATCAAGATGTTACCACAATGTAGTAGCAATTGGGGGGAAAGTGCAGGATGGCTTAAAGCTATTTTAAACTTGAGTTTTATTGTTGTGAACCGCAACTGAGCCTAAAGTTTAGCATCTCTGTTTCAGGAAATCCTGGAGCAATAGCTGTGTGAAACCATCACTCCTGAAGTGACATTTTAAATCCAATGTACATCCTATTAATAAAGCTAAATTTAAAATTAGTGACAATACCAAACACCAAATGCTAATGAGGATTTCTCATACATTGCTAGTGGGGATACAAAATGGCACAGCCATCCTGGAAAATAGTTTGGCAGCCTCTTAAAGCACTAAACATACACTTACCATTTGACCCAGCAATCACACTCCTGGGCATTTATCTTAGAGAAATGAGACTTATATCCACATAAAAACCTGTACTTGATTGTTCACAGCAGGTTTTTTGTAAAAGCCAAAGACTGGACACAACCAAAATGTCCTACAATCAGCTAATGGTTAAACAAACATCTACACCATGGAATATTACTCAGCAATCCACAAGAAAGGGACTGTCAACACACACAACAACCTGGATGGATTTTGAGAGCATTATGCTGAGTGAGAAGAAAAGCCAGTCACAAAAGGTCACATACTGTATGATTCCATTTATACAAAATTCTCAAATCACAAAATTACAGAGGAGGACAGATTAGTGGTTGCTAGGGGTTGGGGAGGGGGAGAGGTGTAGGCAGGGCAGTGGATAGGACAAGAAAGGGAGAGCACAGAGGATCTTTGTGGTGATGGAACAGTTCTGTATCATGATTGCAGCTGTGGTTATATGAATAATACATGTGATAAAATTGCATAGAACTAAACATACACACATAAGTGAGGCCATGTAAAACTGGTAAACTCTCAATAAGGTCTGTGGATTGTAACAATGGTTTTGTTACAATGGTTTTCTGGTCTTGATATTGAACTGTATATAGTTACATATGACCATGTCTTTGAAAGAACCTGGATGAGGGGTACAGGGGATCTCTATATGTTATTTTTGCAATTTCCTATGAATCTATTGTTTATTTTTATTTGTTTATTTGTTTATTTTTATTGTAGTATAGTTGATTTACAATGCTATGCCAATCTCTGCTTTACAGCAAAGTGACTCAGTTATACACATATATACATTCTTTTCCATTATGGTTTATCCCAGGAGATTGGATATAGTTCCCTGTGCTATACAGTAGGATTTCGTTGTTTATCCATTCTAAATATTATAGTTTGCATCTACCTACCCCAAACTCCCAGTCCAGTCCATCCCTCTCCTTCCCCAAAGCTCTTTTTTTTTTTTTTGCCATGCTGCATGGCTTGTGGGATCTTAGTTCCCCAAACAGGGATTGAACCAGGGCCCTCAGCAGTGAAAGTGCCAAGTCCTAACCACTGGACCACCAGGGAATTCCCTAAATCTATAACTATTTCAACTAATCCTCACTGAGTTAGAGAAAACAGAAGGTCTGTAGTGGCCCACATTAAGCAAGAGCCCATCAATACATGGCACAGTCACCAGTCAAACATGCTACAAAAAGAAGGATTAGGAGAGAGAGGAGGAACTGAGGGAGGAGGCAGAAAAGAGGAAGGTAGAGGAAAAGACAAAAATGATGGTAAAATATTAAATATCCTGACAAAGTAAGCAAAAGTCAGACAAAGACTTCAACATGGTATAACTCAAAAAAATAAAAGCAAATTTCCCATCAGTGGTGAGTGTTACAGATCTTAATTAGAGTAAGAATCAATAAAATAAGAGCTCAAAGATGAGACGAAATAGCCGATTAGGATGAAAAGGGAAAATGAGGAGCTGGGGAGAAAAAATCAAGAACCAAAACAACAACATATGAAATCTAACAAATAAATTAGAAAGAAGAAGGAATGGGGCTTAAAATTTAATTAATGACATGAAGAAAAATATCATCCCAGGACAATAAGAGAAGAAAAACAAAAAGTTCAGAGCAAAAATGCACCAAAAGAAGAATGATTTTGTCCATGACATAAAGAATCCAACACAGGTAAGATAGAGCTAACTCAGAGATATAAGACAGAAAAAAATTCCTGAAATAAAAGAACTAAATTTTCGGATTGAAAATGCATATCATATACTAGGGGAAAAAACTGTTACAGAATATACAAACAGAGACACAATCTAGTTAAATTATTGAACTTCAAAGGTGAATAAATAACTCTTCAGGCATTCAGAGAGATAAAACAAGTCACCTCCAACTGCTCATAGCAACTTCAATGCCAAAAAAAATGGAGAGGTAGCTAAAAAAGAAAAATCTGAGGGAAAGAATGTAAGCATAAGAATATTATACCCAGGGCTTCCCTGGTGGTGCAGTGGTTGAGAATCTGCCTGCCAATGCAGGGGACACGGGTTCGAGCCCTGGTCTGGGAAGATCCCACATGCCGCGGAGCAATTAGGCCCGTGAGCCACAATTACTGAGCCTGCGTGTCTGGAGCCTGTGCTCTGCAACAAGAGAGGCCACGATAATGAGAGGCCCGCGCACCGCGATGAAGAGTGGCCCCCACTTGCCGCAACTACAGAAAGCCCTCGCACAGAAACGAAGGCCCAACACAGCCATAAATAAATAAATAAATAAATAAACCCAAAGTTTAAAAAAAAAAAAAAAGAATATTATACCCAGCCAAATTATCATTCAACTATAAAGGCAATCAGCTAACATTCTCTAACATGAGAAAACACAGGGAGTATAGTACCTCTGAATCCTTCCTGAAAAAAATACTCTGTTGAAATTCAAGAGCACAAGAAGGAATCAAAATACAGAGCATGGAGATGGCAACTTTGAAAAAGCCCCATGGTGAGCACCAAATTCATATAAATATTGAACAATAACGTAAATGGTCCATAATATCTACTTTATAAATCTGGACAAAGAAAAAATAGTAAAACAATTAAAATCAAGGGGTGAGGGAAGAGGTTGAGAGAAAGTGTGAGGTGTTAATTACCTTATCTAAAATGTGATAAGACTTCTGTCCACAAAATTTTAAAAACAGGATTATGTAAGTAAGATCTACATAATGGCTCCCATCTTTTAAAGATTTCCATATATTTCTTAATCTAAAAGGCACTTTAGGAACTTGTATATCTCAGAGCAAGGAAATATTTATCTGAAGCTTAGCATGTCTTCAGTTTCCCTTCAGTTTTTTTCTGTTGAATTAAAATAAAATTAATTTTAATTTTTTATTTTATAATAATATGTACAATATAATCCCATTCCTATAAAATTATTTCTATCAACGCATTTTTTCTGTCTCTAATATGCAGAGAGAGATAGTTGGAATAGTATCTAAAGTATTAACACTACTTATTTCTGGCTAGTAGGATTTGGGATGATTAGTTGCTCTTTTTTAAAAAAAAACTTTTCTATAGTGTTTCAACTTTTAATTGAGGGTATATTACTTTTATGAAATGACAAAGTTAGTATTTTAAAATAATAATAAATTCACACAGGTACATTTTAAATAATAATTGACAGATTTTTTTTTGCAACTTGAAAAAAGAGAAAAGGGACCCTCTGGTGAAAAAGCACAATCAATCAAGCAAATTTAAAAAGTGTCTAAAGCCTCCTTCAAGGTCAGTTTAAAATCCCCTTGGGTGCTTGCTCCGGCAGCACATATGCTGAAATTGGAACAATACAGAGGAAATTAGCATGGCCCCTGTGCAAGATGACACAAAATTCATGCAGCGTTCCATACTTTTGGTGCAGTTGCTGTGGAAGACAGTATGGTAGTTCCTCAAAAAAAAAAAAAAAAAAAATAGAATTATCATATGATCCAGCAATTCCACTTCTGAGTACATAACCAAAAGAATTCAAAGCAAAGTCTCAAAGAGATAGTTGTACATCCTTGTCTATAACAGCATTATTCACAATAGACAAAGGTGGAAGAAACCCAAGTGTCCACTGATGGATGAATGGATAAACACAATGTGGTATATACATACGATGGAATGTTATTCAGTCTTAAAAAGGAGCTCAGTAAAAAGGAAGGAAATCTTTTCACATGCTACAACATGGATGAACCTTGAAGAAATGCTAAGTGAAATAAGCCAGTTTCAAAAGGACAAATAATGCATCATTTCACTCATATGAGGTACCTGGAGTAGGCAAATTCATAGACACAGAAAGTAGAATGGTGGTTATTAGGGGCTGGGAGGACAGAGGGATTGAGATTTATTGTTTAATTGGGTATAGATTTTCAGTTAGGGAAGATGAAAAATTTCTGGAGAAGGAGGATGATGATGGTTGCACAACAATGTGAATGTACTTAATGCCATGAAATGTACACTTAAAAGAAGGCTAAAATGGTAAATTTTATGTTATGTATATTTCATCACATTTTTGTTAAGATCACCTTGAAAGGAAAAGCCCACGTAATGGGGGAGGGGGAGAGAAGATGAGGGACTGTAGATATGACTGAAGGTTTTGGGTCAAAAGAGGCAGCCAAGCTAGAAAAAATGCCCTTATAGACCAAACTGTAAAATAATACATTTTATTTTTTTAAATATTTATTTAATTAATTTATTTATTTATTTGGTTGCGCATGTTCTTAGTTGCGGCAGGCGGGCTCCTTAGTTGCGGCTCACGAGCTCCTTAGTTGCGGCTTGCCAGCTCCTTAGTTGTGGCATGTGAACTCTTAGTTGCGGCATGCATGTGGGATCTAGTTCCCTGACCAGGGATGGAACCCAGGCCTGCTGCATTGAGAGAGCAGAGTCTTAACCACTGCACCACCAGGGAAGTCCCAAATAATGCATTTTAATGTGTTCAAAAAGGCATGTCTGAGCAACCAGTCAGGAGACAAAGGTGAAGTGGGTTCTTTAGTGAACAAGGTGAAGTGGGTTCTCATCTGACTGAACAGATGTTGATGTTTAGGGCATTTTATTGGTCTTTGTTCACAATGTTTATAACGATGATGCCTATAAGATGTTCAATGCAAATTTCCTGACGTGAAATAACTGGTTAAGAAAATTTTAACAAGATAATATGAGCTTCTGAGCAAACCACGGTATCGGCTGGAGAAAGTGAACAGATGGAGGTAAAATTCTGCACAATTGCAGAAGTGGCAGGAGCGGGCTCAGACACATCCTGAATGAGGCAGAACCATTGCCTCAATTATGGTAATGCTTCCCCTCAAAGGGTCTGCCTCTTGATGCCCTTAGTGTTCTCAGTGGGGAAGCAAAATGGGTAAATTTTGTAATAAGGAGTGGTTTGAATACTTACCTTGTGGAGAGTGCCTTGAAAAGTTTGTCCTAACTCACTAACACACACCAGTTTTGCAAGGAGAGCTGATAGCCAGTGTTTCTGAGACATCAAAACCTAGTGTGTGCATGCCTCAACTACTGAGCCCACGCAGCACAACTACTGAAGCCCGCATGCTCTAGGGCCCACGTGCCGTAACTACTGAGCCCACATGCTACAACTACTGAAGCCCACACGCCTGGAGCCCATGATCTGCAACAAGAGAAGCCACTGCAATGAGAAGCCCACGCACTGCAACAAAGAGTAGCCCCTGCTCGCCGCAACTAGAGAAAGCCCGCACACAGCAATGAAGACCCAATGCAACCAAAAAAAAAACAAAAACCTAGTGTGAAAACATCAATGAGTTGAATGAATTTGTTTTTCCCCCTTCATGATAAAGTGACTCACAAAACCAGCTTATTGAGCAAGTTTCTTTTTTCAAGGTTGAACCTACTCAATCAAAATCTGTAAGGCCAAACTATGGAGGTACTCTATTAATAATCACACCAAGGCCTGGAATTAATTATGGGGATGCTCAGAACTTCAGGCAAACTGGCTCTCCAAGTTGCTGACATAGCTTTAGGGCAAAGTAATCAAAATGCCCCAACATCTGCAAAAAAGCTTGATCTGATTTTTTCTTCCTTTCTTCGATCATTGTCTTAGTAAGTGAGATTGGACTTCTGCTTCCAGAAAGATAGTGTAGACATACTTTTCCCTATTCCTCCTACTAAGTATAGCTGAAACCCTGGACATTATATGCAAAACAAACATAAGATTCTGAAAGGTAGAGAGAAGATGACAAGCTGGCTAGGGACTTCAGGACCCGAGGAATGACTCAGATGAGCTCCTTGGATTTTGTTTTTGCCTCATATAACCCACTGGGTGTTGGAGAAGCTGGCAGCCTGGGAATGTCAATGGGTGAAGATAAAAGAAGCCTTGAGAAAAGTCTGCTCTCTTTAGACAAAGGATCAAGAAAGGTCAGCCTAGCAATACAGAAAACTTCTAGAGAATAACTGCTCTACTCCAACTAAACATCAAAGAAAAAGTTTAGCCCCATTCCCACGCCCACCAGCAAAGGATGATTGGGGAGCCTAGACTTTCATCCTCATCAGGTAATAATGAGGTGTTCAGCCCTCTCCTATCCCCCTCTGGGTGGTGTCAGAAAAGGTCAAGTGGAGAACTGGGACCTTCACCCCCACTAAGTGGTAATGAGGCTTCTCTATGCTGTGTCAGTGGAGATAACATGGGCAGCCTGGACTTCTGCCCCCACCCAGCTGTATCAAGGTGCTCCTCCACCTTCCTGCAGAGTTGGTGTCAGAGGCCTAGTGAAGAGTCAAAACTTTCACCACCATCCAGAATTAATGAGGCCTCTCTAACACCACCATGACCATCACCACCACCACCACCACCATCACCACCACCACCACATCATGTTAGTGGAGGCCACATGGGGAGCAGAAACGAGACACTTCTACCTCTTCCAGCCGAGGTGGTATCAGTAAAGACCTTGTGGGGAGCCTGAACTCCCACCCCCACACCATGGTAACAAGTAGTCCTTCCCCCACTATGATGTCAATGGACGTTGAATGGGGAGCCTGAACTTTCATCCCCACTTGACCGTAACAATATAGTACTCTCTTTCCCCCACTAGAGCTGTGTCAGATGAAGCCAGCTAAAATAGATGATTGAAATAAGATCCAGACTCTCATAACAACATACCCAAAATGTCCAGGTTTCAATTAAAAAATCACTCATCATACCAAGAACCAGGAAAATTTCAACTTGAATGAGAAAGATAATCAACAGATGCCAACACTGAGATAACAGATGTTAGAATCATCTGACAAGGATTTTATAGCAGCCATCATCATAACAATGTTTCAACAAACAATTACAAACACATTTGAAACAAATTTTTTTAAAAAACAAAAATACTCAGCAAGTAAATAGAACATATAAAGAAGAACAAAATGGAAATTTTAGAACTGAAAAATACAATAACTAAAATTTTTAAATTCAGTGGATTGGCACAATAATGGAATTGAGAGAACAGAGGAAAGAGCCAGTGAACTTGCAAAACAATAGAAATTACCGTATCTGAACAACAGAGAAAATAGACCAAAAATAAATAAATAAAAAAGGAACATAAGCTCAGGGTACTGTGGAACTTTAGTAAAAGATCTAACTTTCATGTTATCAGAGTCCTAGAAGGAGAGGGAAAAGTAGGTGGGCTGAAAAAAAATATTCAAAGAAACAATGACTGAAAATTTCCTGAATTAGGCAAAAGACAGAAACGTACAAATTTAAGAAGCTGCAACCTCAAACAGGAAAAACCCAAAGAAATCCACACCAAGATACATTATAGTCAAATTTCGGTAAACTAAAGATAAAAAAAAAAAAATCTTGAAACAGAGAAAAGAAAAACCTTATCTATAGGGGGAAAAAAATTTGAATGACAGTGACTTCTCATCAGAAACCATGGAGGCCAGAAGAAAATGGCACAATTTTTCGTAGTGCTGAAAGAAAAGAGCTATCAAACTAGGAACCTACATCCAGCAAAAATATCCTTCAGAAATGAAGAAGATATCAAGATATTATCAGATGAAAGAAAACTAAGAAAATCTGTAGTCAACAGATATAACCTTAAAAAATGACTTGGAGATTAGACAATAAGGAAATACAGAAATGAAACAATAAAATAATGTATCTTGGAACATGTGGGGGAAAAAGAACAATGAAAAGAGTAAAAATATGACGTTCTTTTTCTTGAATTTTCTGAGTTACATTTGATGGTGAAGTGAAAGTCATACAGTGCGAATCACCGAATGTAGAGAAAATTTTTAAGACAATTATATTATATATGGGGGAGAGTGGAGGGATACAAAGAGAATTATCACTCTCTACACATCCCTCAAACTGACAAATGTTGACACCAGTGGACTGTGATAAGTTATATATACATAATGTGATATCTAGAGCCACCACTTAAAAAAAGTTATACAGGGCTTCCCTGGTGGCGCAGTGGTTGAGAATCTACCTGCCAATGCAGGGGACATGGGTTCGAGCCCTGGTCTGGGAAGATCCCACATGCCGCGGAGCAACTAGGCCCGTGAGCCACAACTACTGAGCCTGCGCGTCTGGAGCCTGTGCTCCGCAACAAGAGAGGCCGCAACAGTGAGAGGCCCACACACCGCGATGAAGAGTGGCCCCCGCTTGCCGCAACTAGAGAAAGCCCTCGCACAGAAACGAAGACCCAACACAGCCATAAATAAAATAAAATAAAATAAAATAAAATTTAAAAAAAGAGAAAAAAAAAATTATACAAAGATACACACTCAAAATAGCATAGATGATTCAAAATTAACTCTTAAAAATGTTCAAGTAACACACAGGAGGGCAGGAAAAAGAGAACAAGAAAACAAAAAAACAGGAGAAAACGAACAGAAAACAAAAATAAATAAATAAAATGGCAGACTTAAGCCCTAACATGTTAATAATTATATTAACTATAAATTATCTAAATATACCAAGTAAAAGATGGAGATTAGCAAGGATGGGTTAAAAAAATGATCCAACTATATGATATCTATAGGAAATTCACTTCAAAAATAACAGTATAGGCAGTTCGAAAGTGAAAGGATGGAAAAAGATATATCATGCAAACTTTAATTGAAAGAAAGTAGAAATGGCTATATCAATAACAGATAAGGTATACTCAGAGCAAAGCAAATTATGAGAGACAGAGATAGACATTATATAATGATAAAAGGGTCAATCCACCAAGAAGATATAGTAATCCTAAATGTGCATGCACTAAAGAAAAGAGTTGCAAAATATGTGGAGTACTACATAAAAGGAATTGTATACCACGATCAAGTGAAGTTTATTCCAGGGATGCAAGATCGGTTCAATATTTGAAAATCAGTCAATGTAATTCACCATATTAACAGGCTAAAAAATGAATACAATAGTCTTTTCAACAAATGATGTTGGAACAATTGGATATTCACAGGCAAAAAAATAAACCTTGACCTAAACTGAGCACCTTACATAAAAAATTAAATCACATGTATCATAGACTTAAAACATGAAACTATAAAAACTTTTAGATGAAAACATAGGAGAAAATCTTCTGGATCTGGGGGTCAGTGAAGAGTTCTTACACACGACGCAAAAGCATGATCCGTCAAAGAAAAAAGTTAATAAATTGGACTTCATCAAGATTATAAAATTTGCCTTAAAAAGAAAATGTTAAGAGGAAAAAAAGATAAGTCACAGACCCAGAGAAAATATTTGCAAACAACATATCTGTGTGTCAAAGCCTTTCCCAACATCCTTACCAGATAGTAACTTATAAGTTTGGAATATTACTGTTTTCTCAGCATGCATTAAAAAATATTCCTAAACTTCAAATATGAATAAACTAAGGGGAAAAAAACGTGTCCACACAAAACATATACACAGTTGTTCAGAGTCAAAAACTGGAAACAATCGAAATGTCCTACAATCAGAGAATGATTAAACAAAATGGTACGTCTATACCATGAAATATTATGCTAAAAAGGAATAAATTATTGATACATGCAACAACTTGGATGGATCTCAAGGACATTATCTAAGTGAAAAGAGCCAATCTCAAAAGTCTCATACTGGAAGATTCCACTTATATAATGTTATTGCAATTACAAAATTATAAAGGAGGATAAGTCAGTGATTGCCAAAGGGGAGAGACGGTCACAAGCAGGGCATGATTATAAAGGGGTAGCATGATGGAGATCTTCGTGGTGATGGAATAGTTCTGTATCTTGATTGTGGTAATGGTTACACAAAGCTACACATGTGATAAAAATTACACTGAACTATATACGCACTCTCTATCAATGTCAATATCCTGGTTTTGATATTTACATAAGGTGTAAACAATGGGGGAAACTGGGTGAAGGGTTCACTAGACCTCTCTCTACCATCCTTGCAACTTCCTGCGAATCTTAACTATTCAAAATAAAAAGGGTTTTTTTAACATAAATAATACTGATAGTGGATCTGAGACCTTTCAAACTGCTGTAAGAGTCTAGTAAATTGACCTCTTTGCAAGATACACCCATGGACATTTCCACGCATGGCAACCTGAAAATCCTGCCCATGCCACTTCTTTGGCAAAATTCTAAGCATCTTTCTTCAGTAGTTATGACAACATAGCTCATAAAGCAATAAAAAACATAAACTGTTGCCATTTGTGTCCCTGTGTCTAGGCAAGCCTGAGTGCACATTGTGAGACCAAGGAAGAGAAAATAAATCACCTGGATCCTTAAATTGATGGAGAGTGTCGATTCATTATCTGTGACATCTATTGGTGGCATCACAAATACAGTACCACTAATACAATTGCAATCTGCTGCCTATATTCTTAAATTGAAAGAAATGCTAAATTTCTGCTCCAGGTTATTTAAAATAAATATTTTTTTCCTGACCAAGTTCACAGAGTCCCTGAATTCTTTCCCCAAGTTAAGAATACCTGAGTATTCTTTCAACTGCCTTCCCACAAGTTTTGATTTGTTCCTATTTTTCATTCCTGTTCAATTCAAAATATTTTTCTATTTCCATTGTGATTTCCTCTTTGACCTGAGGGTTATGTAGAAGAGTATTGCTTTGCATCTCCTTCAAACCCACCGTATATCCCTTGCAAATGTGCTTTAGAGGTGAAGTTCTGTAGAGCTTGGAGATAATAGAAGCTCCCTTGGCAAAGCTGACTCAAAAGTGTGCTGGAAGGTTGTCTGAGCTACCGCAGCTAGGATGAAGTGTTTAATGTGCACATTTTATTGCTTTAAAATTTATCATTTTTTTAAAAAAGCAGTAATACAAGCTCAAGCTTCAAATATGCAGTGGCTGCCTGGCAGGAAACCTGGGGCTTGAGCAAAGATTGTCAGGCCAGGAGAGGGTGCCCACGTTTGGTCTGCCCTTTGTGCTGCTACCTGGCTGGCTTCTGTCCTTCTGCTTTCCTTCAAGGTGAGGGGAGCCCCTGAAGGACACCAGGAACACGGCTGGAATCTGCTAGCTGAGCAGGATCTGTGGCAAGCCCTAATCAAGCTGCCCTATAACCACTAAAATCAAAGAGACACCTGGGGAGGTGGGAGACGCGTGGGGGATCGGGCAGAGAAGACGGGTGTGGATGCCAAAACAGTCTGCAAGGGTTTGGGCACTGACTGTGAACACACCAGGTTGGGAGGGTTTGTCCCCAGTTTGGAAATTCAGGGTGTACTAGTCAGGCTTCAGTTGGGTTATGCAAGATAGATAATGGTTGGAAATTAAATTCAATGGGATTTATTTCCATTACTTAACTCACTGTGGGACAGTGAGTACGTACCACAACTTTCCAGTCCTCGGTTTCCCTATGTGTGCAGAGAGGAGGCCAAAACAGCTACGACGTCCGTGATGCAAACTGCTGAGTAAGTGACGTAACCACTTTGAGCCTCGGTTCATTCAGACACACATGCGAGGTGATGATGCCTGTCTATGCCCAGGATTGTTGCGATGACCAAGTGATAGTGGGCATGGGAAACTGTGATACTGGGAATCACAGAGAGGTGACATGTTTTCCAAGCCACCCCATCCTGAGAGGTAAGAATAAGCTCACAGTAATAGTGATAAGTTGGCATTTCTTGGCTCTGCCCTCCACCCACTCTAGGAGAATTCCACACCCACACCCACACACACCCCACCTTAAATCCTCCCAAAACCCCCAGGACCTCCCAGGAGTATCTCGTGTATAAGTCATACCACTGTGTGGCCTCTGCTACATTATGACTCATTGAAATGATGCCCCCTTTTACTGCCAGCCCCACACATGACAGAGGTGCCATCTACACCCTCTCGGGGCATTGGCACTACCCTGTGGGCATCCGCTGTCTGCTCTAAGGATGCCAATATCCAGGGCATCGCTGCTGCATGTAGCAAGGGGTGCAGACTCCCCTGCCAGGGTGCAAAATTTAGGGCTGTGCTCGCTCTCAGGGTCATGCAGGGGCCAACCATGCACTTTCACAAGATCCACTGTGAAGGCCTCCTTAAATTTTACTTCCTAGGTGTCTTGCTTGTGTCACTCTAGTCCCAGTTCTGCCCATCACAGCCAAAAATGTTGGCCCACGCGGTCAATACCCTGAATGCTCGGCATTTCACAGCAATCATGGACGCAATGGTGACTCTCAGGAACCTGACATCACTGATTGACTGTAAGAAGTAAGCCCCAATAGCACAGAGAACTATATTCAATGTTCTGTGATAAACCATAATGGAAAAGAATATTTTTTTAAAAGAATGTATATATATATTAACTGAATCACTTTGCTGTACAGCAGAAATTAACACAACGTTGTGAATCAACTATACTTCAATCAATAAAAAAAAAAAAGAAAATTAAAAGAAGTAAGCCCTGGAAGCCACTTTTGTAATGATGCCGTGCCCCCAACCCTAGCTGACTGGGGCAGGGGAGACACCTGATCAAGTAAAACCGGTCAGATCTCTCGCCCAGGAATCTGGAATGAGGATTGTCAAATGCCAGTTGGTTTCTGCAGGCGGCTGGAACTATGCACATAAACCTGGGGTCTGGAGGTGTCTTACTACACTCTGGGTATGAGGAAGCACAGCAAGGTGATGTACAGAGAGATGAGAAAGGAACAGAAGTGAGACGTGGAGGAGCTCCTGATTCTTGGTCCTCTGGGCCCAACTGCATTCCTATCTTTGGCTTCCGGGAGACACCCCGTGGCTTTACAACATAGTTTCCACCCAGGCCCGCCCACAGGGGCTTCTGTTACTTGCAGCCTAAGAAAGTAGAGAAATGGAGTATTTCTCTCTCTCTCTCTTAGTTCAGCCTCCTGGCCCCAGAACTCGAGCCAGGCCCAGGGGCTGTGCTGAGAGCTACTCTAAGAGAAGATGTCCCTGAGCTCAGATCTCCCCGCACAGTTGGCCCATGGCCTCAAACTGATGTTACCGTCTTCTCCTTCTTTTAAATTTATTTATTTATTTTTTATTTTTGGTTGCGTTGGGTCTTCATTGCTGCATGCGGGTTTCTCATTGCGGTGGCTTCTCTTGTTGCAGAGCACGGGCTCCAGATCGCAGGCTCAGTACCTGTGACGCACGGGCTCAGTTGCTCCGTGGCATGTGGGATCTTCCCGGCCCAGGGCTCGAACTCATGTCGCCTGCATTGGCAGGCGGATTCTTAACCACTACCCCACCAGGGAAGCCCTTCTCCTTCTTTTAAGGTGAGTTTTTCCAGGAGGCTCTTGAACATTTGTGTAGGTAGATCCCCAATCCTCTTTCTTTCTTTCTTTCTACTTGCAGTCCCAAATGGGTCTGAATCCCAGGGTAGGGACCACAGCTTAGGCGCTAGCTGGGGCCTGGCCACTGTGCTCCCAGGTTTAAGTGCATCCTCACCCATTAGGATTCTAGGCAGAGCGCCGAATGCCTCTCCCCTTGATGAAATTACCCACTTATATAGCTGCCTGTCTGCCCGCTGGCATGCTGCTGGAATTCCAACAGGCCTGCAACCTGCTCTGAGGAGCCCGGGCAGGCGAGACACCAGGCACCAACCATTCACTTAGACTAAGGGAAGCCCAAGCCCAGGCTCCTCCCACCCAGGCTGGGTGCGAAACAAAGAGGGAGGACAGGAAGGGGCAGGGAGAAGTGGCTTTTGCCTTCCCCAGTACCTGGTCTGCCCCTAACTCCCTCACGCAAAACACCCCACCCCCTGCAGGTCAGCAGCCCTTTCCCGTGTGGGGCTGGAGAGATGGTGAGAGTAACTGTTATCCAAGTATTTCAATTCTCTATGGCAACTAACAAACCACCCCCAAACTTAGGGACCCAAGACGTCAGCCATTTTGTCAGGGTTGATGCTGAGGGTTAACTGGACTCAGCTGGGTGGTTTTTCTGCTGGGTGTAATGCAGTCATCCGGGGATTAGGCTGGGCAGGGACATGCAAGCTGGGTCATTCACATCTCGTGCTCGATGGCAGTGGATGGAAGGCTGGGGTTCTTGTCCCCTTCTGTGAAGTCTTTGGTCTTCTCCTCCACGTGGTCTTTTCACACGGTCTCTCTGGCCTGGTCACCAGCTCAGGACTCCAAAAAGCACAAAAGGAGAACCTTCAAGACTTCCTAAGGCTTAGGTCAAGACAAGGCACAGCACTCCTTCTCTGCATTCTCTTTGTTAACTGAGTCACAGGCCAGCCCAGACTCCAGGTGGGAGGGGATATGCAAGGGCACGAGTACGAAGAGGTTTATTAGGCATCATCTCTGGAGACTAGCTGCCCCTCCAAGAAGAAACCCATGATTTGACCTTGGAAGTTTACAAGCCATCGAAAGAGACAAAGACTTGCACAAATACTCAAATGTGGATGCCCTGTCATCACATGTACCTGCTCAGTGGGGACACTTACATGCTGAGATACTCACCTTCACACACAGGAGAACATTCACAAACACCCTCGCCTTCACACTAATAGGGCCATACACACACATACACACACACCCCATCCTATGTTCTATACATCTCTATCCAACCTCTCACTTGTGGGCCTTCAGTTAAGACAGGGGTGATACTGTGTATACTCACATTTGCAGCTGAAGGAGAAAACACATTTTGTAACAGACTCAAGATTCAGTTGGGTTGGATGGCTAACAAGATAAACTCCAGTCGGGATAGGTATAGAATGGCCATGTAAGTTATCTGCAAATAGGTCACATTTAAGAGTTAAAAAAACACTAAAACACTCTCTAGGGTTGCTGGGACATGTCACCCTAGAGAGGTATAAAGTCCTGGATGTGGATTTAAAATATCAATTTCACAAGCACAGGAGAGGCCAATGTAAAATCACCCACATCTGTGACATCCATTCAGGTACATGTTCCTATCAGGAGGCTCCATTTTTATTTTAGAAATGTCCCGTCTACTCTGCCAACCATCAAAACATATGAATATCTGAGAAAACCTGTACATAGGGGTCCTTGTCAGCAAACACAACCTCGAACTCTCTGCTGCCCCTTCTTTATCAAAAACTTTGCTGAGAGAAATGATATTCATGGTGGACTGCCTGAAAGACAAATTGCCCATCCATTCTTTTAGCTAATCTAAATTCTACCCTTGGGTAAAATTCAGTGCAGTCCATCAGAAAGCCAGGCACGTAACTTAGACTACTTACTCCAGCCTGCCTCTCCTACCCTCCCTCGCTCCTACCCCTGAATCACTTTTTAAATTGTACTTTGGTGCTAGAGCTTTGGAATTATCGCTTTAGTTTGCTTTGGAGCACTATAAGAAATAGCTATATGTAACCTTCTACTGCATTGAATGTGGGCGTAGGACCTGGAAATGGTCCATCACAATATCTTACTTATGAAGACCGATGGAGAAATTTTCAGATGTCAGTATCAGAAAAAGTTGGGATTCGGGGATTCCCCGGCAGTCCAGTGGTTAGGACTCCGCACATTCACTGCCAAAGGCCCGGCAGTGCAGCCCACCGCCCCCCAAAAAAGTTGAGATTCTCCTAAGCAACTGGTTTATTTAAAACTTATGGGCATTGTAAAATTCTTAACAGTTTACACTGTAAACATTTTAACAGTTTGGCTTCCCCTTTTTGCCGTGGCTGTTGGAAAACTCAGAGTGAAATTTAGGGCCCACCTCCAGCAGCTATAAAGAACCACATGATGTATATTTCTGCGTATTTCATGGTATTTATGTCACCTTGCCCCAGCTGTCATGAGCATTATATTCGATGCCCCAGTATTTATTCCAGCCCATATGATTAGTAAAAGCCAGCCATGAAAATTCTATTTCCCTTGTGCATGCTTTGTTCAGGAGTGGTCAAGGGACCTCTTTCCAGCTAATAAGAAGTAGTAAGGGAAAGTATGCTTGGGGGATCTGGGAAGAGTTTCCACTCTTAAGAAGAGGTGATCTTTCTTCTTCCTTTGGGCATTATGATGTCTGGGTATGATCCCCAGAAGTGCTACCAGTCTGAAGATTAAAAAAAAGAAGAAGATAACAGAACAGAGACAGAGGGAATGTAGGTCCCTGGGTCACCCTCTCTGGACTTCCTGTTACATAAGGTAATAAATGGGGTCATTGTTTAACACTTACAGCCAGAATCAGCCTAACTGACACACCCTGGCTTTGTTCTTTATTCACCTCGTTTCACCCTTGAACTTGGTCTCTCAGCTCATTTTCTATCATTCTACATTGTAAGTATTTTTGCAGGTCACTGCAAAAGACCTGGATGTCCCATAGTAAACAAGTTGTCTCCTCCAGGGCAGAGGGACAGATAGGAAATGTGTAAAAAGAAACAAATTAATTTCCAATAGTGAAAGGTGTCGTGGAGACAAGCAGGATCAAGGGAGAAGGATGAGGTAATGCAGTTCCTTTAGACGGAATAGTCAGGGAAGGACTTTTTGAGGAAGATGTTTGATCTGAAACGTGAAAGGAAAGAAGGAGGCAGCTATGAGATTCTCTGGAGAAGGAACATTCTAGGTGATGGGACAGCAAGTGCAAAGGCCCTCACGTGGAACTAGTTTGATAAGTTGGAATAGTGTTTGTCAAATGAGGAGACAAAACCTATTGGTGGGTTGCAAAATTGACTGAGTGGGTCAAAATGGGTATTTTTCAAATGAAATAAAATGGAACAGAATAGACTAAAAATACCAGAGTGCATTGAACCTAGTAAGGATTCATATGTTGTCTAGTTACACTTTTGTTTCAGTTGTATAGAGAAGGATGGTTCACTGGATAGAATATAAAATGAATTTCTTACTGTGAATTGTAGTTTTAAAAAAGAAAAAGAAACCCACTGTGCGGGAAGAACAGAAGAAAAACCAGTGGCTGGGACACAGCGAGCTAAGGAGAGAATCATGACGCTGAAGCTTCTGCAAGAGAAAAACATCCAGCCCAAAATGAGAGACCTGAGCATCGGGAGGAAAGGCAGGTGATACTGGGATCATGGAAACCAGAGAAGAGAGGCTCCGAGAGGAGGAGTGGAGTGATGGCAAGAAATGGCCATGGGGTCATTTAATGAGCTTGATCAAAGTGATTGCCATGGAGTGACGGGGCCAGAGCCTGAGTGGAGAGGGTTAAAGAGAGTATGAGACGTGAAGAACTGAAGTCAGCAACTGAAGAAACACTTTTGAGAAATTTTGCCACACAAAAGAGCAAAATAAATGGGGTGGTAGATGAAAGAGTCATGGTGCCACTTGAGATGGAGTAATTAACACCCCACCTGGCTTGGTCCTATTCAGGTCCCCTTCAGATCATGTTCCTTTCAGTTCTAGCCCCACATCCCAAGGAACATTGAGAAATTGAGGAGAATCCTCCAGCATCTCTTTCCTCCAAACCATGTGATCTCCTCAAAGATGTAGGATGGGTGAGTTTTACGATGGAATAGGAAGAAAGATAAGGTTGGAAGAGTGAGCCACTTTTGCTTTAGAGCCACATGAGAGTCCAGGACCAAGACACAGACCAGGTGACCTTGGACAAGTCACACGACATCTCTAAGAGTTAAGCCTTCTATTAATGGCACGGTCAGACCCATGTTGCAAGAAGAAGTAACACACAGAAAGGGTTTCACAGTGTGTGAAGCAGTCACTAGGCACACCTTTGTCCCTGATTGTATTACTGCTGGGGCAATGGACATAAGGAGCAAGTATATGGCACAAAAGACACCCCAGAGGCAAGAGGATGAATGAGCAGGCAGCAAAACCAACGTGCATACCCCCGCAATGGACAAAGCCCTCTCTCCTTAACCAGACCAAGTGGGTAGCTCAAAGTCAGGATCTTCTCTTGGGTGTGCATCCACACCAACTGCAGAATAAAGCCCAGCTCCTTAGTTTGGCGTCCAAGCCCTTCCCAGGCTGGCCCACAGCCTGGCACAATGATATCATGACAAAGAACACAGCTTTGAGTCATCACCAACAGGTCTTCCCAGCTTTGTAAATTCTGAGTCCCAGAATCCCCGTCAGTACAAGCAGAGGATAATAAATCTCGGGGTCAGGGTGGAGATGAGGATTAAATAAGATAACTAGGGTAAGACATTTGTCACAGTGTCAGGTACACAGTACGTGCTTAATAAATATGTTGTTGTCATGAATGTTTTTGCCACTCCTCCTAAACCAGCCTTCTCACCCTCACCCAAGTCTGCCAGAGCTCTTGGAAATGCTGGCCCTTTGTTCCTGCTCTGTCCTCCCTGCTGGGGTTTCCCTTCTCCCACTTTCCTGCTCAGCAAATCCTACTCATGCTTTTAGGCCCAGTTCTAATGTCACCTCCTCCAAGAAGTCTTCCATGATTCCCTGGGCAAAATGAATCTGTCAGTATGATGCTCTCAGAGTACTTGGTTTATATCTCCATTATAAGGCTTTTGACATTGTGTTATAAGTAATTGTTTACATGTCATCCTCTCCCTCCCCAACTAGATTCCTCGAGGGTAAGAACTGTACCTTATTTATCTCTGTATCCTCAATACCTTGCACAAAAGAAGATGCATAGTGAATGAATCAATGAAACAGTGCATGGATATGGACAGATGGACAGACGGAAGGATGGATGGCTAGATGTACAGTGAGCAATCTTCCTGTCCGCGTCAGCCACACCCTCAACCTTATCCTCAAACGTCTCAGGCTGGCCCAAGACCCGGTGATCACACAGCTCACCTGGACTGAAGAAAAACTGTGGACTCAGAAACCCGGGAAGCAGAATTTGAAGCATCCCTCAGAGCCAGAGAAAACCACTCAGGAAGAGCCAGGCTCGGCACAAACCTTCAAGGAGCCTCAATGGGAGAAAATGATTTAATTATCAGAGTGTCACCAAACAAATCGTACGCCTCATTTTGGGGTTCTTAATGCTGATAGTAATTAACATGACGAAGATTTTTCTTCTCTCTTCTGTTTATATTTAGTTTAGCCATTCACAATAGAGCTAAAATTATTTCAACTAATTTTAGGGGCTCTCTCTACATTGCCCCTGCATTTCTTCCCCAGCGCTGCTGCCCAAATGCAGTCTTTAACTTCAGAGACAGCCAAATGCAGGACAAATTGGAATCAATGCTGCCTTTGTCTTCGCTAATAAGTGGCTGCCACACAGAGGAGTGCGGAACCACTAATTGGCTGATCTCAACAGGGAAGACACAATGGTGGCGAGAATGCTGGGGGATTAATTATAGGGCCGCCTCCTGCGAGCCCCAGCTTCCACTGCTCCTAGCTTGCGGTGCCACAAGGGTGGGCTTCTCCACCCATCTTTAGAAACAGCAAGTTTTCCAGCTGGAACTCTCTGGCACTGGAGATTCAGACCAAACACCCAGCACACACAAAGGTCAAGGGAGAGAAAGGGGTATAGTGAGCAGGTGGCCACCCACAAAGGAGAAGACCAGAGTGTGTGTGTTGGGCAGGGGGGTGGTGGGAACGAGGGGCACTTCCGGGGGTAGGGAAGACGTGTGTGCTAGTTCATGAGGGAGGCATGACTATCCCCCTTCCACCTGAGGAAGCGGAGGCCCAGAGTGGTGCGGGGCGTGCCCCAGGTATGATAGGTTAGCTCTCAAAGGAGGCACAGTGCCCCCAGCGAAGCAGCCAAGCTAAGAGTAAGGACTCCTCTGAGCCTGGATTTGAACTCAACTTTGCCTGGTTGCAAAGCCCATGCTCTTTGCACCACTCTGGAAGTCTTTCCTCCACCATTGGTCTGTGGCCTCTGTGACCTCATTTCATAGTCTTTGGGGTAAAAGAATTACCTCCTAAGTGTCCCTGTTGGACTTGAAGATATGGGGAGGGGGAAGGGTAAGATGTGACAAAGTGAGAGAGTGGCATGGACATATATACACTACCAAACGTAAAATAGATAGCCAGTGGGAAGCAGCCGCATAGCACAGGGAGATCAGCTCGGTGCTTTGTGACCACCTGGAGGGGTGGGATGGGGGGGGTGGGATGGGGAGGGTGGGAGGGAAGGAGATGCAAGAGGAAAGAGATATGGGAACATACGTATATGTATAACTGATTCACTTTGTTATAAAGCAGAAACTAACACACCATTGTAAAACAATTATACTCCAAAAAAAAAAAAAAATGTAAAGACATCCACTGAGTGGAGGAGCCCATGCATCATGCATCTGTCAGCCCAGACTTGCTGCTTAAATTAGGCACCTGAAGGGGAGAGCAGGTTCCTGAGGGAATGAGACACAGGAGTTTTGATACGGGGAAGCGGGCCCAGAGGGAACTCTGGGGTCATCTTGGGAAGGGAGTGGGGAAGCTCCAAAGGGTGACATCTGGACAGAAAACACCAAGGGGATTGCACCAAAGGCAAACTGGGCCAAATCCAACAGTTCAAAACCAAGTTTGGTGTTCTCATCCCAAAAGCCACTCTCCCTCCCAATTCTACATCTCTGTTGCTTCACCAGGAAACCTAAGATGGGTCCCTGACTCCTTCCTCTCCTCGACCCTGCCTGATCTTTCTATTCTACCTCCAAAGCCTGCCTTTGCCTCTCCATCCTTTCCATCTTCTTAAGCTTGACTTGACATTTGCCCTGGGTCAAAGTAAAATTGTGCCGGACACTTGCTGAACATGGCAAGACGGATTTTATTTGGGCAACTGCAGTAGGAGAGAAAGACTTCAGTACAGCTCAACCCCAAATACAGCAGGGGCAACTGGGGATTTATAGCCAGCAGGTAAGGTGAGGGGGTCAATGGATAGAAAATTACCAAGAGGAACTTGGTTACATAGCAAGGCTGGGGGGAGTCTTGCTAAGGTGACTTGGCAGAATTCTTGCTCCCTGGGCCTAGCAGACCAAAAATGGCAAACCAAGGACTAAGCCAGTGGAGAAGAGGGCTCAGAGGAGCCTGACTAAAGCTCGTCAGAGTCCTTATCACTTATCTCTGAGCACTCTTCCCCCAGGCTCACTCCTCCAGCCCATCCTCCTCCATACACAGTCAAAATTGTCTCTCCAAACTCAGTCTGATCCCATCTCTTTCCCACTTTACAGCATCCACTGGCCTCCCATCATCCTCAGGATAACATACAAACTCCTAATGTGATGGGCCACATAAGGCCGGTCAATCATAAACAGAGTCCCTCCCAGAAAACCTGACCCAAAAGGAAAGAGGACTCCTTGGTGGTCATTCCTGATTCCACTTGGGTCCTGGGCCTGGAAGGGTTAAACACATCAGAACAAAACCTCCCCTAGCTGGGACCTCACTATATTACAGCAGAACTCTTTCGAGTTTCTAAACTCTTCCTTGTGTTTTATCTCCTTGGTTCTCATAACCTCCCTAAGTGAAGAGTGGCAGAGTTTTCTTACCATTTCACAGATGAGGAATCAGGATCAGGGTTGTTAATTGACTTGCCCAGATCACATAGCTAAGAAACGGGTTCAGCCAGCATCCAAACCTAGTCTTTTGGGCAATGTGATGTTGTAATTGCCCCTTTCCCCCACTTGATGATAAGTTTCGGGAGGAAAGGTCCCGTGTTTGTTTGGTTTACCCTTTTGTCCCCATGCTTAGCAGTGCCTGGTACATAGAAACCCTGCATAGAAAAGGCAATGACATCACTACTATCTGTTGAGGGCTTACTTTGTACTGGTCTTGTGCTGAGTGTGTTGAAAGGTCATTCTTTGCCTAACACTATTATTAATCCCATTTTACAGATGAAAAAACTGAGGCCCTCAAGCACTTAAAAAACTCACTCAAAGCTGTACAGTTAATAAAGTGATGGAGCAGGGATTTTCACCTAGGTCTTCTTGACTGCCAAGCCCATGGTTTTCATCTGTACTCTGTACTGACGGCTTAATAACTGCCATGTAAATAAATGAAGGACTTGGGTTCTTGAGTTCTTTCTAGCATGCTGTGCTTTCATCTGAGCACCTCACCTTCTCACTTTCCCCCACACCTGACCTCTGGGCTCAGTTGAATGTAGACACTTTGCAGGCAAAAAAAAAGATTTCCCAAATATTAATGCTTATAGCCAACGTCCTTTGGTAAAGATAATTTCAATGTTTTAAGATATTAATGTTCTTTTGACTGGTCTCCTTCCTAACCACTTCTGAGTAAACACATCTATCTAGGTCTGATTGATTCTTGCAATTGGGCTATATTAACCTAAACTAGGACATTCTGAGTCACATACTGAAGAGGAGAAATGGTTCAGGGTATGTATATGTGAGTGTGTGTTAATATTTTTTTTAAGTTTCCTTTTGTGCTCAACTCCAGAGAAATATTTGAAATTCAAATAATGAGGTATTCATAGTGAGTTGGCTTTCCTTATGCCCAGGGTAAAAATCAAATAAAATGCTAGACCTTTTTTTCCTGCCATTATATGGTGCTGACTTTCCTTTCTCATTATGTTTACCTCCAAAATTTGAATGAGAGTAAAATTTAAAAGGAATTACCACAATTCTTCAGTACATTTGCAAATCAATTAAGAGGAGCCAAATTATGCTCCTGCTTTTTGCAGGGAGCCAGTCTTCCCCAGCTCCCAGGAACACTGCAGCCCACAGCTGCCTGGCAAACAAAGAACAGCTGTCAAGTCTAAAAGCAGGTTTGACATTTCAGCGCTCACCTCCAGCGGCCAATGCCACCACCACCACCCCCTCCCCGCCGCTGAACCAACCACTCACTGGGCAGCTCCGCTTACCTGCCAGGAGCTGGGTCTCCCACAGGGTGTTAATGGTGCCAAAAAGCACACACTGTCTTTGGAGTCAGAGACCTGGCTGTGCAGTCCCCATTCTGCTGCCTCCTGGCTGTGTGACCTTGACAAATCACTTCACCTCTCTGAGCCTCATTTTCTTGGGCTGCAAAGTGGAAACAATAATGCCTCTCCGGGGGCTTCCCTGGTGGCGCAGTGGTTGAGAATCTGCCTACCAATGCAGGGGACACGGGTTCGAGCCCTGGTCTGGGAAGATCCCATATGCCGCGGAGCAACTGGGCCCGTGAGCCACAACTACTGAGCCTGCGCGTCTGGAGCCTGTTCTCCGCAACCAGAGAGGCCGCGATAGTGAGAGGTCCGCGCACCCCGGTGAAGAGTGGCCCCCGCTTGCCGCAACTAGAGAAAGCCCTCGCATAGAAACGAAGACCCAACACAGCCAAAAATAAATAAATAAACAATTTTAAAAAAAATAAAAATAAAAATAATGCCTCTCCCAAGGTTGCCCTGAGAACGTGATCTAGAGAGATACGCCTCCCACCTGCCTGGCGCACACTGGACCAGTGGGGTTTACCTTCCTTTGTCGGAGCTCAGAGGGAGGGGGGAAGGTGAGATCATCTATTTATTGATTACCCCAGGCCCCTAATGTGGTTTTTGTCTCATGCGCCCAGGTCCTACAGGCGAGGAGGTTCCAGCAAGACCTAGAAGTTAGGATACTACCTCCTCCAAGAAGCCCTGCCAGATTGCACCTATATCATCTCCTCTCTCTCTTTTTTTTTTTTTTTAATATGAACCATTTTTAAAGTCTTTATTGAACTTGTTACAATATTGCTTCTGTTTTATGTTTTAGTTTTTCGGCCGCGAGGCATGAGGGATCTTAGCTCCCAGAGCAGGGATCCAACCCGCACCCCCTGCATTGGAAGGCGAAGTCTTAAACACTGGACCACCAGGGAAGTCCCATTTCCTCTCTTCTTAATTCCCGCTGAATTACGGGAATCTTACTCTCTCCTTTGTATTTCGTACCATATGCCTACGTCTTCCCTCTCCACAATGAATCAATTCTGCTAGGGCAGGGACAAAAATATGATGCCTCTTTTAGCCTACCAGACTTTGTTATGGTTTCAGTCGACTTTCTGGCCAGCAGGGCTTTACTCGTGCTGTCCCTTCCATCTGAAGCACCCCTGACTCCACTTTAAAATGGATTAGCGTATATAGCTGGACCAGCTATGGGTTTGCCCCTGCAGATTCAGGTGTGGAGAAAATGTCCCACGTTCTGTTTTTCTTTGACTCAGTCTAAACTCAGCCCCGAGCTGAAGCTCAGGGGCTGACCTGGGGGTCTGCCCATCTCTGGACAAGCAGAAGCAATTTATTCCTGAGGACCCAAGGTGCCTCCTGCGAGGAGACCTGAACTCAGTCTACCCTGTCCCCATCCCCCCGCCCCCCAACCACCGCCGGCAAGGCTGCCATTCTGTCCTGGAGGAGGAGGGAGGCCCCAGAGTAGTGGGGTTTGGACTCTGTGACTTGGAGAGGGAGGTGGCTCCCAGGAAGAGACTAGAACCCATGCATGCTTGCGTGCAGGAGAGCACGGATGGGGTAAGCCTGACGAATGAAGGTATGGGATGGGGCGGCAGAGCCCTAAGGAGAAGGCAACAACTTAAGCCCATGCGCTAGAGCGGGGCCTGGCTGACCACGTCCCGGGTCTGGGCCCTGAAGAGAGGCCAGCTTGGGAGGGAAAAAAAGGCTAGAGCACAAAGGACGGGATGCTGCAGGCCACTGGGCTGGCCCCTCCCTTCTCTGTACTTCAGCTTCCCATTCAATGAGATGATTTTGAATAGGTGACCTCCAGGCATCCTTGTAACTCTAACATTCCTGGATCCAAGAGGGTGGGTACAGCATAAATGAAGGTGTGACTAGTAGGGCCAAGACACTTCCCATTCTCCACCCAAGCAGCCAGATGACCTTGAAAGCATCTTCATGCCCTCACACTCCCAAGGGCTGGGTGCAAAGCATGGTCCAACTGCTTTGCTGCTACTGAGAACACGTGTGCTAGATACTGTGCCAAGGGCTTTGCAAGTATCCCTTGTGAAGGGAGGTGGGCAGTTAAGCTCTGATGGGTCCAGAAATGCCCAGGCATGGCCCCTCTTCTCTTCACAGAGGCTCCAGGCTGATGGGAAGGAAAACAGGTGAAAGACAGGACTGGCCCACCAGGTCCTCTTCTCTGAGTATATGGCAGTCCTTCCTTCACCGGGGCCCAGGTGAAGGGAGGCTCCTGCCCGCCAGCCTCCTGCCCTAGTGTGTTGGGAGCCTGGTCCCCGGGCCCCAGCAAAGGCGGGCCCAGGTCCACAGGGACGCCCCGGCCAGGTGTGCAGTGCTGTGCTAAGCAGCCTGCCAGCCCCAACAGATGGCAGAGCAGAATCACCATCCATCACGGCCGTAAGTGGCCAACTCCCCTCCCGGAGCCCCAGACAAATGGCTCCGCTCCTCCCTCCCTCCCCCGGTCCCTCCATCCACCACCCCTGCCAGGCAGCAGGGTGGAGCCATTTACTCAGCGAGTCCCGCGTGCAGAGTGTGGGGCAGGCAGAGCTGAGCAGCACACGGAGACACATCCGTCATCGCTGAGAGCCAGCAGTCCCCTCCACACGGCAGTGCAGAGGATGCCAGCCGTGTGTGTGTGTGTGTGTGTGTGTGTGTGTTGTGTGCGCACGCCATCTGCCCAGCAGACCTCAGTGGGCCTCATCCTCACAAGGAAGGGCATGTTTTTGCCCCTCACCAATGGCCTGTCTGTCTGCCTCTGCCCCGGCTTAAGCCCCAGGGAGCAAGACGAGCAGACAACTAGAGGCTCTGGGATGGGCTGGACTTCAGCTTGTGTCCATTTGTCCACAGGTTAGGCCCTGTGGCGGGGTATGGGTCAGGCCAAGGGACTACCAAACAGCAAGTCATGTGCCAGGCCTCTTGGCGGGTCATATGGGCGAGAACATGGGTCAGATCACGAGTCACACCACTTAGGCTACGAGTCCCCAGTTGACATCCAGAAATTAAAGCCATTGAATGGATTAGGTGACTTGGAATCTCCATCCAAAGGCTCTGCCCTGAGGAGGAGGGAAGCATGGATGGGAGGTGGTGCCGAATCCCACTTCGCAGCCCTGGAACCCTGGGCTAATGACTGAACCTTCCAAAACCTCAGTTAACAAACTGGACAAACTGAGTGATACCTACCCTGAGGGCTTTGTGTCCACCAGGCACTTAGCTGAGGGCCTAGACAGGAGAAAGTACTCAGTACATGGCAGTGATGAGCCCCAGGGCACCAAGCGACTAGGGTGCTGGCTAAGCACCTGTGAGGTGAGGAGGGGAGCGGTCAGTGCAGCGGGCCAAAGGGGGGCTTTGGTACCCCCCAGGGAGGGGAGAGGTAGGAGGCCATGTGGGGCAAGAGAGGGGCAGAGCAACAGACATAAGCCACTGAGCCATTGAAAGAACCTGCTAAAGACCCTTAGGCTGGCCCTCTCCTAGTTACCCTGCTCCTGAGTGGCACGTGTGAGGACATATTAAAGCACCTGGGTCAATTCTGTGAATGACCCAAAACAAGACAGGGAGCTCATTCATTTGAATGGCACATCCCAGGCTCACCACTGATGGGTCAGCACTAAGACAGCCCCTTAATTAGAATAAATCAAACATCCTGCCCCTACTTTCAAATATCAGAGTCTCCAGCACAAAAGATGGAGGGGCCTGAATTGGCAGAAGTTCTTGTAAACATGAGCTGACAAAGTCCTACACGTCCTTCAAGGCCCAGATCATCCGTCACCTCCCAGGCGAAGCCTTCCGCAGACACCCCCTTCACACATGCTTCCTCCTAGTGCCTGACATGCTGGATCCCACTCCCATTCTCTCTCCTTCACCGTAGGTAGTCTGCTCCTTCCCCTGAGGCTGGCACTAGGTCTGATTCACCTCTTACTCATATCCCTAGAGACTAGCAAAATGCCTAACACAAGTAAGGAATGAGTGAGTTAATGAATGAATGAATTCATTGCAGTTTTAGGGGGTCCCAAGCTCTAAATGACCCAAGAGAGTTATATGGCTCCTTTAAAAATGTGACCTTAGTTAGGCTGCATCAAGAGAAGTATTGTTACCAGAGCAATGGAAGAGAGTGTCCCTCTCTGATCTATGCTACTCAGAAAGAATGCCCAGAAGAGGGAGATGAGAATCGAGGTAGAGTCTAAAAAATATGTGCCATGACAAAAACAGAAATATAGATCAATGGAACAGGACAGAAAGGCCAGAGATAAACCCACGCACATATGGTCACCTTATTTTTGATAAAGGAGGCAAGAATATACAATGGAGAAAAACAGCCTCTTCAATAAGTGGTGCTGGGAAAACTGGACAGCTACATGTAAAAGAATGAAATTAGAACACTCCTTAACACCATACACAAAAATAAACTAAAAATGGATTAAAGACCTAAATGTAAAGCCAGACACTATAAAACTCTTAGAGGAAAACATAGGCAGAACACTCCATGACATAAATCACAGCAAGATCCTTTTTGACCCAGCTCCTAGAGTAATGGAAAGAAAAACAAAAATAAACAAATGGGACCTAATGAAACTTAAAAGCTTTTGCACAGCAAAGGAAACTATAAACAAGACCAAAAGACAACCCTCAGAATGGGAGAAAATATTTGCAAATGAAGCAACTGACGAAGGATTAATCTCCAAAATTTACAAGCAGCTCATGCAGCTCAATATCAAAAAAACAAACAACCCAAATCCAAAATGGGCAGAAGACCTAAACAGACATTTCTCCAAAGAAGATATACAGATTGCCAACAGACACATGAAAGAATGCTCAACATCATTAATCATTAGAGAAATGCAAATCAAAACTACACTGAGATATCATCTCACACCAGTCAGAATGGCCACCATCAAAAAATCTAGAAACAATAAATGCTGGAGAGGGTGTGGAGAAAAGAGAACCCTCTTGCACTGTTGGTGGGAATGTAAATTGATAAAGACACTGTGGAGAACAGTATGGAGGTTCCTTAAAAAAACTAAAAATAGAACTACCATACAACCCAGCAATCCCACTACTGGGCATATACCCTGAGAAAACCGTAATTCAAAAAGAGTCATGTACCACAATGTCCATTGCAGCTCTATTTACAATAGCCAGGACATGGAAGCAACCTAAGTGTCCATTGACAGATGAATGGATAAAGAAGATGTGGCACATACATACAATGGAATATTACTCAGCCATAAAAGGAAACGAAATTGAGTTATTTGTAGTGAGGTGGATGGACCTAGAGTCTGTCATACAGAGTGAAGTAAGTCAGAAAGAGAAAAACAAATATCATACGCTAACACATATATATGGAATCTAAAAAAAAAAAAAAAAAATGGTTCTGAAGAACCTAAGGGCAGGACAGGAATAAAGACACAGACGTAGAGAATGTACTTGAGGACTGGGGAGGGGGAAGGGTAAGCTGGGACAAAGTGCTAGAGTGGCATGGACATGTATACACTACCAAATGTTAAATAGATAGCGAGTAGGAAGCAGCTGCATAGCACAGGGAGATCAGCTCAGTGCTTTGTGACCACCTAAAGGGGTGGGATAGGGAGGATGGGAGGGAGACACAAGAGGGAGGAGATATGGGGATATACGTATATGTATGGCTGATTCACTTTGTTATAAAGCTGAAACTAACACACCATTGTAAAGCAGTTATACTCCAATAAAATTGTTAAAATAAATAAACAAATAAAATTTTAAAAAATGTGCCATGAAAGTATTCAAGAAAGCCAGGGAGAGGAGCCTCAGAGCTCACAAGAGCTGTCTGCAAATACCTGATAGGTTGTCAGCCCTTTCCTCGACTGCCCTGCCTCATCCCAGCCAATGGAGATATCAGACCTTCCGACATCCCGCTGGGAAGGGCAGAGCAGCAGGTGGAGTCTCCAGGCCCAACGAGTAGCTTCTGGACCAGAGAGTTATCCTGACCCACAGGCAGGCAACTTGGCATGGCTGGGTCAAGCAAGAGAATTGGCAGATCTCCCTAAACAAATAAATCCACATTCCAAATGTAACTTCATTTCAACTTTATATCCCAAACTTACGTGTTTACTTCAGGGAGAAAGTGCTATTTTGTGGTTTCCAGGACAATGCAGTTCATAGTTTTTTCACATCTTTCCGTGCAGGTGACAGCTTGCTTATGAAACCTAATTCACTGCCATGTAGGGCTCCAAGCTGCACTTTAATACATGCACCAATAACACATCACAATAAGGTTAGAGACAGACACTCCTTCCCTCCGCCCCAAATAGGCATTTTCTGGATCCAGCCATCCAAGAAGAGAGCCATGCCAAGTAGACACCTCCAGCGAGTCCTCTGAAAACTAGCAATAAGACAGGGCTCCCTGTGTAATTTCCTCTTGGACCAAGCACCGCCTCCTCAGCCCCCTCCCCAACTTAACTGCAGGAAGAATTGTTATGCTAATTAGCATTGTTCACAGAGTTAACAGAGCACAGGGTCTAAATTTAGATCCCCTGTTTCTGAGGGCTCTGAACTCACTGGGAGCTGGCAAAGATGCTGGTGGGAGGGCAGGTCCCTGGAATGGAGGATGCTCAGCGAGGCTGTAGGATGGTGGAGGGGAGAGGCGAGCAGGGCTCCCCCACCCAATCTTCAGGCCTACCGGCATCTTTAATTGGCAATGGACAGCCTGTGGCTCTTGGCAGGGAGGGCTCTGAGAAGGGAAAATTCTCTGCCAGGGGAATATTGAGCAGAAGAGAAGGGAAACCCATGTGTCCCAGACCAGGTACTCAGGTTACAGCTGGGGAGCCCAGCGTGGTGACAGAGATCTGGCTTTTGTCCAAGTCTGACCCTTTGGCTTACAAGCTGAGTGACCTCAGGGAAGTTGCTGTGCCTCTCTGGGCCCCAGTGTCTTCATCTGTGGCGGGAATCAAAATACCTACTTTGCGGGGCTGCTGTGAGGGTTAAAGGGGTAATGATGCAAAGCCCCGAGAACAAGTCCTGGCCTGAAGGTAACAACTGCTGGCCGGGATAATGGTGATGAAAGAGGAGGAGGGTTTGGAGGGCCATCACCACCACCAGCACCACCCTGGGAGGAAAGAGTTATTAGTCTTGTTTTATGAATAAAGAAACTAAAGCTCAGAGAGGTTAGGGAGGCTGCCCGCGGTCAGAAGATGTCAAAGAGATGGTTCTCAAACCAGAACCTGTCTGACTGTGCCTGTCCCAGAGCCCTGAGCCAGGCTGGGGGGAATGGCAGTTCGGCCCAACTCTGGCCCGCCCTCCTGTGTACCCACATGGCCTCACGGGAGTGAAAGACCAAGATGGATTCAACAAAGGCAAGAAAAGGCCAGGCTGGGTCAGTCCCGCCTCCTACCTCTCCATCCCTATCACCTCAGGGGTGAGCAGAGGGGACCTGGCCACCAGTACACCTGGGTCCCCGTGTACAGGTGTGCCACCCCTTGTCATAGAGAGTCTGTGGAGCATGATGGGTAAGAGTGTGAACTCAGCCCAGGCTGGAATCGCAGCTCTGTGTGACCTTGGGCAACCTCTCTGGGCTTCAATCTCCTCATCTGTAAAATAGGGATAAAAACAGCACTGACTTCCCAGGGCTGTTGTGTGAATGTAATGAGTTACTCTGTGCGAGGCACTCAGAACAGAGCACAGCATATATTAGAGGCCATATTATCCTAGTTGTTCTGAGATTCTGGAAATCTGGAGGCCAGCTCTCTCTAGGACCCTTGCCTTGAGATCCCACTTTGAGGTTCCTAAGCCACTTTTCACTGTCGGCTCCCGATGGGTGGGACTTCGATGAGATGTCTAAGATTAAGGAATGTGACACCCTCCTTTCCTCTGAGAAAGGAGAGGATCTTGGATCTGAAGTCATATTCCTCTTCCCTGCAGTTCCCCAGGCTCCAAAGACACCCTGGGCCCCGTGGGGCTTCCCTAAATTCCCAAAGGATGCTCAGCACCAGGGCCTGGGTTTGTAGTCTGGGAGCAAAGCTAAGTCTCAGCCTCACCCAAAACTCAGCGGAAGAATGCCTGCCGGCTGTGCAGACCTGTAAGGCCTGTGTGCATGTGTCTGTGGGGAAGCTCTGGATCCGTGGCGGTCAGATATGGGGTCAAATCCCCGCACAGATTCCTGCTAGTTATGGGCCTCCAGCAAATCTCTGGGCCTCTTGGAGACTCGACATCCTCACTTTAAAGTGAAAAGGAAAATCCCTCCAGGGCAGGCTGTTTATGCAGATTAAGCAAGGTAATGTGATGTTGCTGATCAAGGTGGAAAATGCCCCCACTGTTATCCCAGAGTGTGGCGCCAGGTGTGATCTACGGATGACGTAACTCCGGCAGGTCCAGCTGCGTGGGGATGAATGTAGGGGCTTGCATTCTGGGGCCTCCCCAACCTGGGTGGCTTCACTGTCGTTGACTACGCTTTAGTCCCATGAACACTGGGGTTTGCCAGTATCCATCATCCGTCCCTCTCCTTCTCACCCCACAGTGATCTGACCCACCCACCAGGCCCTCGGGTACCACCTCTAAGTTGAGAGCTTGCTCTCAAAGCACTGTCTCTAGTCCAGTCCTCTCTCCTAAGCTCCAGACCCATCTATCCAACACCCACTCAGACATCCTGCCCTGGGCATCCCATTGGCATTTCCAACCCAGCAGGCCCTGAGCTAGACTTATCATCCCCTCTTTGCTCCCTTGAATCTGTCCCTCCTCCCGGTTCTCCATCTTCAGAGAACAACCCCAGTTGCCAAAACCAGAAGGGGGAGTCATCCTGGATTCTTCCCTGCCTACCCCATGCATCCAATCAATCATCAAGTCCTCCTAATTCCACCTCCTAAATAGCTCTTGAATCCAACCCAGCCCTCTTGGCCCTGGTCCAGGTCTCCTCATCTCACCTGGACTCAGATGCAGCCTCCATCCCATTCTCCTGGCACTTGCTTTGTCCCCTCCAACTTGTGATTGGCAGGTTCTTTCTACACACCAAATCTGCCAGGGCCCTCCCCTGCTTTAACAACCCCAAGGGCTTCCTACAGCCATGGGTCTGAATCCAAACTCCTGAGTGGGCCCTACAAGGCCTCTACCATCTAAACTCCAGGATCTGGCACATTCTGTCCCTGAGCTATAGGAGGGCATGGAGGATGTAGGCATATTCAGAGGAGTCACACACGGGATGGATATTTGACTTACTGAGCTCCAACTGTGTGCCGGGCTCTGTGCTCAGTACTTGACATGCATTTCCTCACTTGACCTTTACCGCAACCCTTGGAGATAGAACTATCATTATGTGGTGGGCAGAACGACGGCCCTCAAAGCTGTCCACATCCCAACTCCCAGAACCTATGAATATGTCACCTTACCTGACAAAAGAGACTTTGCAGATGTGATCAAGTTAAAGATCCTGAGACGGAGAGATTATCCTGATTATCTGGATGGGCCCAGTGTCATCACAGGGTCCTTATAAGAGGGCAGGAGGGTCAGAGTCGGAGAAGAAGATGTGATGACAGAGACCAGAGCCATGTGTTGTGAAGATTGAAGAAGGGGTCACAAGCCAAGGGATGCAGGTGGCTTCCAGAAAGGCAAGGGTGTTCCTGGAGTCTCCAGAAGGAACACAGGCCCTGAGACCCCTGAATTTAACTCCTTAAGACCCATTTTGAGCTTCTGACCTCCAGAACTGTATGATAACAGATCTGTGTTGTTTTAAGCCTCGAAGTAATTTGTGACTGGCAGCCATAGGAAACTAATACAATTTATCTCCTTTTTACAGATAGGAAAACTGAGACACAGAGGCATCGGTTACTACTCAGAGTTAAACAGTGAGTAGGTAGCAGAACTGGGTTCAAACTCAAGCCTCTGGCACCAGACTCCTGGGATGGGAATCTTGTGCAAAGGAGGGTAGAGGAAACTGCGTCTGACGAAAATCCTGGAATGAGTTCCCTGTCCTCAGGGGTGTTCAAAAGAGGCTGAACAGTTATTTACCGAAGTGTCCTAAGGGAGATTTCTCTGTCTCTATTATCTGGAGCATGTTAGCTCCAGGACAGTGGTTTTCAAACCACTTAGTAGCAGAACCCTTCTACCAGAAGAGAGCTTCCTGGGATTCCTAAATAATACAATCCAGATCAAAGAGAAGCTCCCCTGGCTGGACGGGGCAGGGGTGTGGGGCATGGGGGGTAGGGTCTACCTACAGGGCTGCCCCTCCCTGCAGGCGCTGCAGTGTTTCTGCAGGACCCTGGGGTTTCTTGGAACAGTGTTTGAAAGCACTGACCTGCAGGCTTTCTGAGGTTCCTCCAGATCTGAGGTCCCGGAAACCTGAGAATTTCTAGGGAGACACATGACAGGGAATACGTGATATCTCTCCAAGCCCCTGCAGGGGGGGTCAGGGGCCAGGGAAGGCTTAAGAGCCTGTCACAGACACTACTAATGATTTTTAGTTACTTAATTCGTCTAGAGTGTTGACAGGTCCCCATAACTTAGGGTTTATTTGCTTTCTCTTGAATGTCACATATAATTCTTGTCGAAATGTTTATTTGCCTAATGCATCTTTTAGTGCCCGGGTAATTTATTCCCCCTATTTGTCAGTCAGGAGGAAGGAAGGCTACTTTTAGCCTCTGGCTGGATTGTAGAAAGTAATACAGTGGTCCCCAATCTTCCATCTCCAAGACATGACGGGGTGCCTTGGCTGACGCACACCTTTCCCTGAGAAAAGCAAAGTCCACTCCCCTTCACGGTCTCCTGCCCCTCCTGCACAGTCTGCGGGCTCACTTCCATCCAGAAACAGGAGTTTTGTTTTCTGTAAAAAGAGCAACCAATGAGGAAGTGAATTGTATCATCACACGTCCTTGGGGGAGGCAAAAATCAATTCTCTGGATTCAATGTCATTTCCAAATTGCATGAGTCGTGAGGGAATTCAATTCAACCAACATTAATTGAGCGCCTACTATGTGCTGGGCCCTCTGCCGGGCTGGGGATTCAGCAATAAATAAGCCTGTGTCCGTGTCCTGGGACACAAGCGTGCAAACCAATAAATGCAATGCAATCGAGCTGTAATACGGAAGCAGACAGGGTGCTGGGCGAACATGGGGGCGGGGGGGAGTGGACCTGTTGGAGGGGAGCTGCACTGCCCTGGGAGCCGGCAAAGATGGCAAGGCGGCAGGAGACGCAGCCTCACGTTGTCTAAGGGAGCCCATTAAAAGGAAAGGCAGATTGGTATGGAGTGTGCCGTGAGGGGTGTCAAGGGTCATGGGCTGGAGAGGCGGAGGCCGGATCAAGGCAGGCCTTGGATGCTGTCCAAGTGACTTTGATGTCACTCATAGGCAACAGAGAGCCCATTGACAGTTTGTGTTTGGAGATCACTGTAGCCTCAGTGTGCTAGTGAACCAGGAGGAGGCTGGTGCCAGGCATGTTGGGCCACCTCAGGGGTCTTTGCAATAATACAGGAGAGAGCCACTGAGCTAATCCAAGGCGTGTGGATAGAGGGGGATGAGGGAGCAGCAGGCATTGGAGAGATTCAGCCTCCATTCGACGTGGAAGTGAGGGATGGGAAGGGGGTCACAGATACCATCCCTAAATGGGGAGTGGGCAAGAGGAGCCAGCTCTGGACGTGTCAGGCCTCAGTGACCTAGAGTTGCTCCAGGAGGGAGGATGACCCGCTGCTTGTTGGAAAGGAAAGTCAGGGAAGGCCCGTCTGTGCCTGGCTTGCCGGCACAGACGGGCCTTCCTGTCTGCAGAGACCTGGGGTCCCCAGGCTGGGCTCAGCAGCTATTCTCCCCACCCCAGCACGACTGCTCTGGCCCTACAGGGGGGTGCTGGCCACTCCATATCCTGTCTGCCCACCTGCTTGGTGATAGAAGCACACCTGGGGCAGGAATGATTCTTCTGAGAACTTCCCTGATGATTTGCAGTCCTTTCAGAGGTGGGGGAGGGAGTCACATTGGGGCCCCAAACCTCCCAAGGGACAGGAGAGAAATGGGGGCACAAGGAGAGATCGTGGGTTCTCAGAAATCTAGAGACGGGCTGGGCTGGGAGGTGAGTTATGAGGGGGCCCAAAAGGCCATCTCAGAAGTTCCCCCAGGACCCCTTACCCACTCCAGACCCAGATGTCCCCACAGTCTGAGAAAGCGGGCTGAAATCAGTGTATAGAAGCCCAGGAGTAGAGACAGGGCCACCCTCCCAGGGTGGAGAAGGGACTGCCAGCTTCCAGAAACTTCTGGAGAAGCTGGAGCACATCAGAGTCTCGGTGGGGTCACCCACGCATGGGCAGGGCTGTGCGTGGGCAAGACAGGAATGTGAGTGCAGGAAACAGTCACTGCTGACGCATTCATGGGATGCCCTACAGGGAAGGATGGGACTTGCATGGCTTGGGTTCACAGCATAGACTTCAGAATGAAGCCAGGCCTGAGTTCATATCCCAACCCTGCTACTGACAGAGACGTCCTTGAGAAAATCACTTAACCACTCTGGGCCTCAGTTTCTGCTTCTATTTTTCCTTCAGTTTTATTGAGATATAACTAACAAACAGCACGATAAGTTTAAGCTGTACGGCATAATGATTGGACTTACATATATTGTTAAATGATTACCACAATAAATTTAGTGAACATCCATTACATCATTCCGTTTCTTAACCTAAATAGAGATGATAATAATAGTGCCCACCTTGTATAAGTGTTAGGAAAGTTAAGCAAGGTAATAACATGAAGCATGTAGCACAGCATCTGATACTTAGTACGCACTCGCTAAGTTGGTGCCTCTTTTTTTTTGTTTTTTGACCATCATCACCTTTATAAAAGGAGCTCCAAAAGCCAGAGCGTGTGCTTTCCCCAGCCCTGTCCAGAGAACACCTGAATCTGGCAGAATCCATCGTGTATTCTAATCCTGGAAGGAATGTCCTTACTATAAATTAACACACCAGACCCCAGCAGGCATGAGACTGCCCGAGACTCTCACCACATACCTCCTAGTGGCCCACATAGGCAAAGCCAAGGTCACACCCTCAAACCGTTGTGATGCCACTGATCCCTTACAGGGGCAGTCCCATTGCAGGAACCAGCTGTCCCAGGACCACCCTCCAGCTCTTTCTTCTTTAGGTTCAGCTCTAGCCAGGAAGAAAGGGCCCCCCTCCCCTCCTGGGGAGCCTTATCACCAGTGAGGGTCTGCTCCCTAGACCTCCTCCACAGGGATCAGCTCAGGACCTGATTGGGAGACCCACAGCCTTTCCCTGAGGGACTGACAGAGGACCCCCCTTCCCAGCGCCCAGGGCTGCAGGCCCCTCTCTCCCCACTTCTGTGTTCACAAGCTCCCATTTCCTGAACACCTACTAGGAGTCACCCCAGTAAACACAGCAGCCAACTCTCCACATTTGTGCCAAGGAACTGAAACTCTCAGATAACAAAGAACCCAAAAGTCGTTGCTAATCATATTTGCATAATATGATTTTTTTCAGCAGATTTACCTTCCTAATTACTCTTGTCTCTAGCCAATATTAAAGTGATTTTGCATTCCCTGAGCATACTGGTGATGAGTGAGGCTGCTCCAGAAGTGGGTGGGGAGCCAAAGTAAGTCATCCTGGAGGCTGAGGTTTTGCCACTAAGTGGATAATTCCAAGTGAGGAATTAATAAGGCCCACCTACATTCCTAGTGGGGAAGAAAAGTAACAACTGACATTTGTACGGGATTTTACAGCTCGCAAAGGGCTTCCACAAGCATCACCTCATTTGATCTTCACAATAATGCTGAGGTCACATGTCCTAGGACATTTAGGAGTAAATCCAGGACTTCAACCCAGATCTCCTAGATCCAAAGCCCTTTAGGGAGGGTCTCCCTAAGAGACCCTCTTCTTAATTGCACATCCTCTACCTCAGATGTAGATACTAAAGCAAAGTCATGGCCCGATTTGTCCCCACCTCACTAGATCTGTGCTCCTGGTGCGCCCCCTCGCACGTTGTCTCTAGAATTGGCCACAGGACTTGCTTTCACCAGGGGGACAACATAGGAAACACGTCACAAGCAGAAACTTGAAAAGTGCTTGCTCCTTGCCTATCGCCCCATGCTGTCCTTGGATTCCTTCAACTACCACGTGAACAGCCCAGATTAGCCTATTGGAAGATGAAAAACATGTGGTTCAGTTACCCTCATCACCTGAACCAACAGCTGCCCAACCACCAGATGTGTATGTAAGGCCATTTGAATCCATCCAGGCCCAGCTGACATAAGTGATTCAGCTGAGATTAGCCTAGCCAAACCCAGATCATAGACTTGTCCTGCTGCCACTAAGTGCCAGGATTTGTTACACTGCAAAAACTGATACAGGTAGCACTAATTCTCATTGTAGGAAAACTGTTGGCAGGGAGTGTTTCCATACGTAGTCAGGCCCACCCTCTCTCCCTGTTCTGCCATTTTTGAGCTTTGATCCAGCCTGGGTGATTTCTTCACCCCAAAGACCGGGACTTGCTCAGTTGTGAATTTCTGTTCTCAGAACATATGGAAGGCATATTTCTTGATCCACCACCTCACATCCATAAACTCCCTTCCCTGGTAAATCCCAATTACTGACCTCACCCAGTCTTTGCCCCTAGAAAAACCCCACATGAAGTCAGCTGGAATTTCAGAGACAGTTGCCCAAGAAAACTAAGTCAGAGGTTGGAAGGCTCATAGGCAAATCTAGACAGCCACCAAGGTCAGCTTTAACTAAGCCCAGGCACACAGGGTTCTAAATCTTCCCCCTGGTCTTATGAGGTAGCTCTGCTTGAGGCTGGACATGGATACTTATCTCCAGACAGTGTTGGCTCCAGTCATGCTTCTGTAATCAGCCCCATTCTTTCTGGGAGGTGAGGAGCATGCATCGTGGAGTAAGAGTGCTTGGCACATAGTAAGTGCTATATAAGCACCAGCTCCCACTACTTCTACCGCTACATCTCCTGCTATCATTACTGTGATTGCCATTCTCGTTCTTGTTCTGCATGTCTCAGAGGGAGGACCCTGGAAGGGAGAGATCAAGCTCCTGCTCTTGGCTTCAAGCCCTCACTTTAGCCTCGTGGAGGCCCCTTTAGCCTGGGCAGAGTTCTCAGGTTCAGGTCCCACCAAATGCCATTCTCTTCCCTGCCTCCCTTTTCCTGCACCTAAGCCCAGCAGGTGGTCTCTGAAGGTTTCTCTTTCTGACTCATTAGCCCTAAAGCTGTTCTGAAATTCACACACAAGACTGGTTCTAATTCTGGGGCAACGACAGGCTTTCTTACCATAGTTCCACCCTAGAAGTCCTGTCATCCTTTCACTTGAAGGTCAGTGAGGTGACTTGATGCTATAAACCTGGAGTCGGAGGGACCTAGATCCAAATCCTGGCTGAATCACCTACTAATTGTGTAGTCTTGGGCAATTAATCGCTTAACCTCTGAGTTTAGATTTCTTCATCTTTAAGATGGGTTCTTGGGCTTCCCTGGTGGCGCAGTGGTTGAGAATCTGCCTGCCAATGCAGGGGACACGGGTTCAAGCCCTGGTCTGGGAAGATCCCGCATGCCGTGGAGCAACTAGGCCCATGAGCCACAACTACTGAGCCTGCGCGTCTGGAGCTTGTGCTCCGCAACAAGAGAGGCCGCGATAGTGAGAGGCCCACGCACCACGATGAAGAGTGGCCCCCGCTTGCCGCAACTAGAGAAAGCCCTTGCACAGAAACGAAGACCCAACACAGCCCAAAATAAATAAATAAATAAATAAAAAATAAAAATAAAGGAATTCCTTAAAAAAAAAAAAAAAAGATGGGTTCTTGATACATGCCCCCTAAAGGTTGTTGTGAATATATAAATGAGATCATGTACATATATTAGTTAGAGTAATAGAAGCTGCTGTAACAAATAAGCCCTGATATTTCAGTAACTTAACACAACATTAGTGTATTTCTCATTCACATAATAGTTGAATGAGATTGTTTCTGTTTAGTTGGTGGCTTGGGGGCCCAGGCTACTTCTAGCTAGTGGCTCTGCCATCCCCTAGAGGCATGAAGCTCTCTGCATCCAGCCAATGGACAGGAAAGAGAATATGGAGAAGACACACCGTATTCTTATCCACTTTGGACCGGAAGGAACAGGTATTATCTCTCCTCACATTCCATTGATGAGACCAAGACAGGGTCTTCATCTAGATGTAAGAAGGATTAGGAATAGAAACAGCCCCTGGCTGGGTAGCACTTCCCAGTGACAACTCTACAGTATGGAGGGGGTGTAGGGGAGATACAAGCCTATGGTGGACAGACACCCTGTCATGTCTGCTTATGTCAACAAGTGCTTACAAAAATATCTTGGATGCATGGTACGTAGTTACAACAGCTACTTCTACTACTGCTTGCCACCATGACCACCCCACTGCTATTATTGCTATTTTTATTAATAGTTGCTCTATAAAATAGAGATAATAATACAAATCTTATGAGTTGTGATGAGCATTAAATAACAATGTGAAAGCATGAATGCTACTACCTGTCTCTTCCTCCACCCACACCTAAGTCCCCAACTACCCCTAGAGTACTTCTTATGGTCAGGCCCTCCTAGGCTGAGCTCCTGCTGGAGAGACACATGAGGGGCTCAGCGCCCTTATAAATTGGAAGCCAGCCCCTCTCACAGGCTCCACCCCCACCAACGTTTTCTAGACCACTTGTCCCTCTCCCTCACCCTCCTAAGAACCACTACATATAGTTCCCCAGGTCAGGCTGACCATGATGTATTCATGGTCAGAACAGAATGTTCTCTGTCCACTTCTCTCTGGGGGAAAAATGGACTCAAAGTAAGAAAAACTGGGGTTTCACACATTACTTCCCTTTCCCCCATGACTATTCCTTTTCCAATACAAATGACATTTCAGGTAGCTATTTTCCAAGTCCCCCATCCCACCATCCGACTTGCTCAAGTTCTATTAATTTCCACTCCATTCCATCCCCCCTTTTTTCTGGACTGTTTACTATGAAAAGGATTTTATTTACAGGAGCAGGTCTCCAGAAGTTTGGGGCCACCCATTTAAACATGGCTCTTCCTAAGATCAGGTTATTAAAAGTCAGAGTGGGCTTTCTGGAAAGGCTGTGGGGCAGTTTGCATGATCTTATATTTTCATCACTTTACAAAAGAGGAAAGGAAGAGGCCCTTGTGGGAGATACAGATGCAAGGGGAGGAGGGCAGGAGGAGAAATCCAAAGAGAAGGATGGATGAGGTCAGATAGGATTCATCAAACATGCATTCCATTCCACCCTCTTTCTCCAGAATGATGTAGTAGATTTGAATTCTTGTTCTACCTCCCTGGCTGTGTGATTTTCAGTAAATCATTCAACTTCCCTGAATCTCAGTTTCTTAATCTAAAAAATGGAGTCCCAATGCCCACTTCACAGAATTATTGAGACAATTAAACAAACTTAACACACTCAGTACAGCCAACATAGTGCATGATGCTTACTAAAGTAGCCAATAAATAATAATTCCGTATGCTTTCCTCCTTCCAAAAGAAATGCAGATTAAACTTTCTGAGTCTGAAGTTAGCTGGAATTTTTCCAATTTTTTTTTAAAGTATTTTTTCTGAGTATAAAAGTAACACATCATTAATATATCTTTATGTAACAGAACCTTTGCAACACTGCTGAAGCTGAGTCAGGGCCACAGGGTAGGAAAGAATGGCCACAGAAGAAAAAAAAAAATCTTGCTCTATAAACTTCATATCAAGTTGCCAGCACTGAATTTTTTAATCTACAAAACAGCAATTTTATATGGTTCAACCTAAATCAAATAATAATGATAATAATAATAATAGTAAATGCTTATACAGTGCTTACTATGTATTAAGCATCTTAGTGTTCATTAAATCCTCACAACATCTGTGCAGGGTAGGTACTACTATAAATCCATTTTATAGCTAAAGAAATTTCAGCACAGAGAGGTTAGGTGACTTGCCTGAGATCACACAGCTAGTGAGTGGCAGAACTGTCATTTGAACCCAGGTAGTCTAGCTTCAGGGGCCATGATTTAAGCTACTAGATTTTACTGCATTCTGTGTGAACTTTTGAGAGGCCTCCTGAGGAGGATCCCACATATCCATTCTGCTCTCAGATAAACGGGGAGGAAGGAGGCTGCAAAGCCGGGTCACCAGGGATGCCCCAAGGAAGGAGATAGCGGCTATCAACCAGCAGACAGCCTGCAGTCCTGAGCCCACCCGAGGAAGGGTGATGATGCACCCTCCAGAACTACAAAGCAGGTATTGGCAGGCGTCCAGCCCCGCCCTCTCTGTTGAGCATCTCATTTCTCTGTCCTTTTTGGCATGACCCTCATAAAACTATTCATTTCTTAATTCTGATAGCAGAAAGGAATTTAATCATGTTGCTTGAATATGACGACAGCCTCCCGCTAAGCCAGCTGCCTCCCGAGGGTCATTGGGAGACAACGCCCTGTTAATATTTAGCTCCAACAGCAAACATTATGGCTTTCAATTTAGAAGATTATGCTTCTGGTTAGTTATGTATCATATGTGCACGTGCACACTCGCTGGGTGGCTCATCTCATCAGTGCGGGAGCATTTTGCCAGGGTTATAAAAAATGCCATTTTCTCTGTGAGCCCTTTCCACTCAGTGATCCAGTGAAGTAACATCGGGATCAAAACCATTCTGAAAAATAATTGATCTATTCAGCAGCTAGCAGGCCTGCATTCCAACCACCCAAAAGAGCCATTTTCAGGGGAAGTCAGGGGCCAACGTGGGAGGGGGCTGCAGGGAGGGATCAGTGTACTGCTGCCCTAGTCTGTGGAGCTCGAATCCGGGAGGGATGCTTGGAGCTGTCCGAGGTGCTGAACCCAAGCCGTCCCAGAAGTGCCAGGCAGTGGGAATGAATGCAGGCTAGAGGGACTGGCTGACTGTCTGGGGGGAGCTGTGCCTATTCTAGAGTCTTGGATTATTACATTTTCCTTCTTTCCAGGGCTCCCAATCCTCTCTATAATTCTGGATCCAATCCTCAGGTGCCTTCGCCCCTGCTTGCTCTCTCTGGTGGCTGCCTTTGTCCTGGGGAACACATTCTTACTAGCTATTTCGTGCTTTTTCTTTTTCTTTTTTTTTCTTTTCTTTTTTGTTTGGACTCTTCCTTAAGATAGCACAGAGTCTCTGGTGGGTCCGAGAAGCTCAATATTTCAGAAATACAGACCGTCTCTATTCCCTTTACCCATGCTTCCTCTCCTCATTTTCTCTTCCTGTCTCATCATCATCTCCACCCTCTACCTTGGTCCTTCCCTCTTGCCTACCCACTTCTTGACACCCTCTCAATCTCTTTTTCACTCCCTCCTCTCCCCTCTCCCTCTCTCTCTCTCCCCCCTCTCTCTCCCCAGCTGTCTCCCTCATGGTCTGTCTCAGTCTTTCCATCTCTGTATCTCTCTCCATTACACTTCCTCTTTCCCCCTCTCTTTTCCTCTCCCACCATTTTCTCTTCCTCCCTATTTCCCTCCCTCACCCTAACTAGCTCCCTCCTTCTCTTCCTGCTTTGTCACTTTCTCTCTGTCTCTCTCTCTCTTTTCCTCCCTCTCTACCCCTCTTTCCTAGCCATCCCCTCCCTCCAACCCTCCTTCTATCTCTCCCCATTTCTCTATGTGTCATTTCTCTTCCTCTGTCTCTCCCTCCCTTTCTCTCCCTCCCTCTTTGCTCCCTTCCTCCCTCTCTCCATCTCCCTTCCCCCTCCCATCTTCTCTTTCTCTGCACACAGATCTCCTCTCTAGGAGCCCCCAGCTGCCTGGTGGATTTATTTAAGCAGCTATTAGGGATCAGCACCTACCCTGATACTTGGTGGGGAAGATGAGCTTGAGATAAGATGGGCTGTTTCAATCTCAGCACATCTGTAATTGCATTACCATTAAATTGCACCATTTTCCAAAGGTGAGAGCCCAGAGCCCTTGTGCTAGAGTCTTCTGTAAATCCACTGCCAAGTCCTGCATGATGTGGAGGCCCCAGGCAGAGAGGAGAGTAGACCCAGCTTGATTTGACCATTGTATTAATCCCTCTTGTCTTCAGGGTTTCTTGTTTTCCATTTTGTTTCGAAGGTAAAAGTACCCTGGAAATCATTATTTCCAACCATCTCATCTCACAGATAAAGAAACTAAAGCTCAGAGAAAGGAAGGGAATTGCCCAAGGTCACTCAGGCATGAGTCACTGAGTCTGCAGATGTCCCACATTCTGCAGCCTTCCTGCAAGTTAGGACTATAGCAGGGGAAGTGAGGGGAGGGAAAAAAACAGGAGCCAGAATTTTCAGTTTCCAGGATGAGTGACCTTGGTCCAATATGCAAGGATCTGTCAGATCTATTGGGTGGGATACAAAAATGGCACATGGGGCAGAGAATAGCAACATCATGACTTCTTGTGGTCGGTCAGGTTTGGCCAGGGATACAGAAAACAGGATTCAACCCTGAGGAGAGGACAAAGCTGGCAAAAGCTGGATGGGGATTGGGAGCATTAGTGCTCTAGACAGATGGGCTGATATGCAGGGCAGGACTCTATTTCCAGCTAGGACCTGGGAGACACAACCAGGAAATCAATGCAGAAGGCAGTACATAAACCCAGGCAATAACACAGGGGCTGGCAGCTGGTACCGCAGTCCAGGGGCCTACTGGGCTTGTGACTGTGTGAAAGGAGAAACTGGGAAGGATGGAGCCTGGAAGAATGGAGATCAGGATGGGCTGGAGCCTGGAAGCAGGGGAGGCAGGACACACATGCTGGCTGGGGGTGGATTCAGAGGGAGATTCAACACTATGGGTTGGGCATCAGGAAGGGCTCCAGACAGGAGGTTATGAGAGAAAAGCAGATGAGCCTGGGGAAGGGTCAGTACAGGCACAAAACACTGGGCAGAAGAGCTCCAGGAGGCCAGAGAGGGTATTACCTGGCACAGAAGTCTGTCCCCTTGGGCTCTGCTATCCCTTGTTGTTGCCTTGTTTCCTGCTTCTTAAGGAAAATAGATGCAGGATCAAGCATAGCCCAGGCTTGTCCTGCACTAGAGGACCATTCGCAATGCCCACATACTGTTGACTAGCCTGAGGAAGGACATGTTTGGGGCTGGGGAGTGGGGAAGGCAGGGAGATTATCACCACAGTGGCCTCTGATGGGTCTTGGAGCCCAGTGTTGCCCACTCCCCAGCTCCTGGCACCAATGGCTGTAGGAACCAAAACAGACAGGCTGAGCAGATGCAGGTCCCCAGCACATCATCCCTAGCTCCAGGGCTGGGAGGCCAGCAAGCAAACAAACAAACAGCTAGTAAATGTGTCCCTGTGCCCTAGAGTCATCCTGCTGCAGTGGCTACACCTGCTTTGGCAAAGCAGTTACTTTGAAGCCCAGCCTGATGCAGAGAGAGTGTGCAGCACCCAGGGACAAAACAGGGGGGTTTAATGATGTGAAATAGCTCCATGTGTAATCTGGGTGCATTACAAGGGCTGCTGAGAGCCTCTAAAAGCTTCCCTGAGCCGGCCCATCTCTGAGGCTGGCCCATTATGTTGTTTGTTGCCTTGTGATCAGGATGAAGTCAGCCCCTTCCAGCCCTGGATCTATCCACACTACTCCTTTCTCCCAACTCCAAGCACCCATGGGGCCCACACCATGTGTCAGCGGGCACAAGGCCAGCTGCCCCAACAATTATTAGATAAATCAATCAGGATAAATGAGCTTAGTGATGTACGATGCCCTTGCTCCACTGCGTGCCTTCTAGACTATTAGTTCGCCAGAGAAGATTAATTACGGGAGTGCCATGCTAATGCTCTTTTAATGGAATCTGTTATTTAAGTTTAAGAAGAGCGGGTATTGAATGTACGGGAGTTAGATACCTGTTATGTGTATCTTAAATCAGGGGCAATGAATGGAGCCAACCTCAGGATAGACCTGTTGAAACAGGAGGAGAGCCAGTAATCACTCTGAACACTGCAGAAGGTTGCACCAAGTCCTGGAAGGTTTTCCTGGAATTGATTGCATGTGTTTGTGGAATTAACTTTTCACTCTACTTGAAGAGGCGTTATTATGTTGGTGGAAACAGTAGAAAAATAGAGGAGGAGCTGCTGAAGGGGAGAGGCTGGGTGACTTTAAATAAGTCATGGAGTGGGGTGTAGACAGAAAGAGCTCATTTGATTTGGGGTCGTATTAATAGAGGTATAATATCATGAGCAAAGGAGGTCTTAGTCTTGACCTAGACAGTCACATATAAAGCGAACAGTGGCTAGAATGATGAAAGTCCAAAAACCGAATCCCATGAAAGTTGCAGGTAGCTCCTGGCAGATGAGGATGGGGAAAAGCAAAGCTAGCAATCATTCATTCTCTAAAGCAGTGGTTCTTAGCCCTGGCTGCTTCTTAGAATCATCTGGGGGAACCTTTAGAAAACACCAATACCCAGACCTCTTTCCCATAAATTCTGTTCCAACTGGTCTGAGGTGGACCCAGGCATTAGTGTTTTTTCAAAGTTCCCCAGGTGGTCCCACAGTGCAGCCAAGGTTGAGAACCACTACTCCAAAGGATGCCACAGGTAGGAGGGATGGCACTTATGATGCGCAACTCCAGAGAACAGAACACACATGAGTGGATGGAAGTTTCTGTCCTAATACATTGGAATCCCACGGTGGGTGAACCAGCAGAGGATGGCGATGGAGTGAGCAGCGGGGATGGTGCTGGGCCAAGGTCTGGCTCCTGGGTAGAGGACGTTAGCAGCTGAGGCACAGTGCTGAGCAGGTAGGACCATCAGAGAGCCACGCACAGGTGGAGTTAATTTGCAACCCACACTTGTTTACTGAAGCTTCATAAAGGAGAACACAGAGGAGTCAACAATGTCACCAGGATTCCCGCCCCCGCGGAGCCCAGTGGGGGTTGCAGACAGTGCAACAGGTGTCTCTGGACAGAAGCAACACTCAGAACTGGCTGGAAGGGTCGGAGCATTACAGGCCAAGGCTGAGGACATTCAGGTCCCCGATCACTTGCCAGGTGCCCGGGAGGGACATGGTCCTGCCCCGAGGATGGAGGAATCTGGCAGGAACTGGGCAGAAGACCCAGGACTCCACCTTCCTGGACAAAAGTTCAGGGCTGGGTTTCTGTCCTGGAAGAATCGGTCAGAACCAGAAGCCCCTCTGACCGGGAATAGTGGCAGCATTGTGGGGTGAAGGGAATGAATATCCCCTAAACACCTACTAAAGGCCAGGCCCCATGCAGGGGCTCCAGGTCTATCATCCCGTTACTCCTAACAGTGGCCCTGCAATCACGGGAAGTTATGAACAAATTACGGATGTGAAAACTGAGGCTCAGAGAGCTTGGTCACAGCCAGGGTCTGGCTGCAAAGCTCTTTCCATGGCCCCAGGCTGAGGGGCCATGCTGCCCTGTGGTGGGCTGTATGTTCTCAGGACTGAAGCCAGAAAGGCAGGCACTCTGGCGGAGGGTGAGCAACACCAATCTCCTGCCAGGCCGTGTCCTCACCCACCCCTAGAATGGACGAAACAGAATCTGAGGGTCTTCAGAGCCCCAAGAAGTCAGAGTGGGGGGTACAGGATGCTATGTGACATGGAGGCTGGGCTAGGAGCGTGGTGCTGTGTGGTGCTGCTTTCTCTAAGCCAGAGATTCTGAAAAACCTCCATGTCATCTGCCAAATGGGAACAGCAGCCTCTGGGCTGTCCCCTGAGGGCTGTGCTGTGCCCTGCAGGGTGATGGAGTGATGGATGTAAGAGGTTTGGAAATATTACAGACCCCAAATAGGGCAAAGTCACCTTGCCCCCTGCAATGAAGCATGATTCCCTAACACCTACACACACTCACACACACACACACAAATACATACATATACACATAGACAAAGATATGTGCACATGCTCATTTACACACAACCTACAAATTACGCCATGTTTATTTCCCTGTTCTCATCCCCAAGCCTTTGGTAAAGTCTTGTTTAAATATTCCGGCCCAGTCTCAACTAGGCCAAAGTCTTTCTATGCTTGGGCCAGAATAACAAGTCAGGAGTGGGGTGCCCTTCAATGCATATAGAAGGCGCATGATAAATATTTGGTGAAGGAAAGGATAGATGGATGAATGAATGAATGACCTTGCCCTGCAACTGCAATCCTAACAATTCATATATATAGAGCACTTTACAGTGAACAGTGAGCTTTAATACATTTTATCTCAGATAATCTTGGGACAGGTATTATTCCCACTTGACAGATGAGACATCTGAAGCTCAGAGAGGTCAAGTCACTGTCCCAAAGATACACAGCTAACAAATAGAACAGGAGCTGTAGAGCAGAGAGCCAGGTGAGGCCTGCACTTATAGCATCTCAAGAATTATTTAAGTCCCCAGTGACCTGTCAGGAAGTTCTCCTAGCCTCCCCTTTACCAACTCCCTGCCTTCTTTTCTCCATAGCACTTCTCACTACCTGACTTTATTACCCAAGTATTCATGTATCCGTTACGGTCACTCTCTCCCACTAGTAAGCATGATCCAGGAGGGCAGGGCTCTCTCCCTCTTGTTGACCATCACATGCCCAGTGCCCAGAAGATTGCCTAGCACACAAATGACCCACCAAGCAACAATTCATGCTTGGCTGAGGGATTGCTCCGGGGGACGTATTGGGGACGTGGGGGGTATTCCTGGTGACACGCTGACTCCTCCATGTCCTCCTTTGCAAAGTTTCAGTAAACAAATGTGAGGTTGGTTACCAATTATTTCTGCCATTTTTCATACAATGGAGTTAACAGCTGGCTGAGCTGCAATGTATCAATTGTGTAAATTTCAAGGACATTTTCATGTTTCAATCTCCTTATGTATTTCTAGTTGACCAAACTTGTTCAAATTACCATTAACTGCAAACCCATCACCTGGCTCACTGGGCAGGAAAGCAGTGGCTTGGGTTCAACTCCTCAAGGGCCCTGGAGGGAAGAGGGGAGAGGTCTGGGGCTGGCAAGGGGTGGAAAGGACCTGCTGTTAAAAGTCAATCAGGGCTTCCCTGGTGGTGCAGTGGTTGAGAATCTGCCTGCCAATGCAGGGGACACGGGTTCAAGCCCTGGTCTGGGAAGATCCCAAATGCCGCGGAGCAACTAGGCCCGTGAGCCACAACTACTGCGCGTCCGGAGCCTGTGCTCTGCAACAAGAGAGGCCGCGACAGTGAGAGGCCCGTGCACCGCGATGAAGAGTGGCCCCCGCTTGCCGCAACTAGAGAAAGCCCTCGCACAGAAACGAAGACCCAACACAGCCAAAAATAAATAAATATAATTAAAAAAAAAAAAGTCAATCAGCTTCTGGGACTCCCTGATGGTCCAGTGGTTAGGGCTCCACACTTCCACTGCAGGGAGCACAGGTTCGATCCCTGGTCGGAGAACTAAGATCCTATATGCCATGTGCCACGGCCAAAAAAAAAAAAAAGAGGGAAAAAAACGTCAATCGGCTTCTTTACTCTGTAGACCTCATTCCTTATTTTCCACCTGGGCCTCTAACCACTTTCCATCCGACTTCTGTATCTGGTTAGATTCTTCTCTCGAGGGACCTTAAGGCCATTTCCTGCTACGTTTCCACCCAAACCAATCGCTGATAGAACCTCTCCTTAACTACAGTCACACTTCAAATTCAAAGCCATGCAGTAGACACAGGGAAGGAGAGATGCTGAGAGGGCGGGGGCTCTACTAGGGAAAGTTATAATCCAGTGGGAGTCGGGGGAGAAGGGAAACACTAAAAGCATTTTACGGCTGCGACAAAAACTTGCCCATCGTTCTGTTCCTAGTACCTGGCACAGAGGCTGGCACATAGTAGGGACTACACAATATTTCTTGAATAAATGAATGAGCACATATAATATAAAGACCACGCATAGGCTTGGGACCAGATAACTGGCTTCATATCCTAGTTCTACCATTTTGTGATCTTGAGCCAATCACCCCCCTGAGTGGCAGTTTCTTCATCTTTAACACAAGCAGGGCATTCAGAGTGAGAAGGTGTCACATGAACCCTCCCCTGGACCCCCGCAATTTTTCAGAGGGAGAGAAGATCTTCTGTCAATAACATGTAATAACTGTCCAAAGTACACAGGGGAGCCACGTCAATCGTGAAACAGAAGTCACAGTTCTGTTTATTTTATGATGATGTAAACTTCACAATTCTTCCTTCCAGATAAAAAACATCAATCTTCTACGGCTAAATCCAAGAAATCTGTAAACCTCAAACATTGTAGTTCCACCCTGCCTAAAGTCTATGAGATAGAGACAATGCCAGTGGAGTCTTCGTGACTGTCAGCGCAGCTGGGGGCGGGCGCTCCCTTCCCTGCAAACAAGGAGGGGGCATGCAGGGAAATGCAGCTCACAGGTGATAGGGGAAAAGCTTCCTGGGGGAGGAGGCATATGAAGTGAGCCCAGGGAAACAGACAGGATTTGACGACAAGGGTATGCAGTTGGGTGATCTCCCTTGGTGTTGGGCCAATGAGAACTGGGGATAGTTGTTGGAGTCTGTCCTGTCAGCCTCAGCTCAGCCTGGCTTTGAGAATAAAAACAACACCAATAATAACAGTAGTCAATTTATTGAGCATAAACTATGTGCTAGGCACCATGTTAATTATTTACACGCAGGATCTCATTTAATCTTTATGACTTTCCAACAAAATAGATATTATTATATTCTGAGATGGCTCCCAATGATCCCTATCTCCTAGTATTCATTCCCTTGTAATAATTCCCCTGCTTTGAGTGTGTAGCAACTTGCTTCTAATGAATAGAATAGGGCAAACATGATGGCATGTCTGAGACTAGGTTATTAAAGGCTGAGACTTCTGTCTCATTTGCACTCTCTCTGGCTCTTTGTGATGAAGCAAGCTGGAAAGGCCCATGTGGAAAGACACTGAAGTCAGTCTCCAGCCAACCACCAACGGGGAACTGAGACGCTCAGTGTGACAGTCCTTGAGGAACTGAGTCTTGCCAACAACCCGTGCATGAGTTAGGAAGTGAGTTCTTCCCCAGCACAGCCTTCAGATGAAACTACAGCCCAGTGACACCTTGACTACAGCCTGTGGGAGACTCTGAGAAGAGGACTCAGCTAAGTCATGCCCAGATTCCTGACCCACAGAAACTGCAAGATAATAAATGTGTATTGTTTTCAGCTACTAAATTTAGAGGGATATTTGTTACACAGCAACAGATAACTAATACAATTATTATTCCCATTTTATAGATGAGGGAACCAAGGCTCAGAGAAATCACCAAGTTTGCCTGGGCCACACGGTGAGTAAGTGGAGGACCCCAGATTAGAACCGAAGTTGATCTGACCTCAAAACCTGAGTTCTTATCCACCAAGCACTCCTGCCTCCTCTCTAGGGCCCAATAATGCAGAAGTCAAGTGGCCTTCCTGACACAGGCTCCATCAGCCCCCTCCTCCACCTGTCCAAGGCTCTCCTGTTCAGGGATTTGGCTTTATTGGGTTTTGAGGCTTCAGTCACTTCTTGGCGAGACCCAGTTGAGGCACATTGATCCCATGACTTCTGGTGCTACCTTGGATGGACACCCTGACCCTAACCCTGGAGAAGGTGATCATGTACAAGAAACAATAGCAAAGAAGAGGCGAAGGAAGGAGGTATTGGCAGTGGTGCGAGAGCCAAAGGCCATGTCCTTCTTAAAGCAGCCCCATCACTTTCCTCAGCAACCCCACCCCTCACTCCCAAGCATTCCCTGGTACCCACTCCACTCACCTTCCCTACCCCCACCCTCATCCACAGTTCCTCAAGGCCCTCAGAACCATCTCAGCCCCCACTGCCGCCCACCTATGCCAGATTGCTGATGGCTAAGGTCTGAGCAGGCGAGGACCACATTTGCCTGGCTCTTGGCTCTTCCCCAGGGCCCAGCACAGAGGAGCTGGACCAGTGGAGTCCTGTGCTGGTCAAGAACCTGCAGAGCTGGAGTCGGCCAGACTTGGTTCCAGTCCCTGCTCTACCATTTATGCTCTGTGTGACCTTGAGTAACCTCTTCAGCCTCAGTTTTCTCATCTACAAAATGGAAACAATAACAAAAATAATAAAGTTCTTAATCTAGTGCCTGCCATGCTATCAACACTTAACAAATGTTACCCATTAATACCATTGCCATTAAATTATTTCCTTACTTGTAAAATTGGAATAGCTCCATATTTCATAGAACTATTTGTAGGCTATAAAACCATTATTGCATAGACCACTAAGAAAGAAGAATACTATCACTTTTAACCCCATCAATCACATTTCTCATTTCTAAGAGTACATATCAGAATCAATGAAATACAGAAAGAGCGTGCACCACCCAGAGCTGTGTGGGGACCAGATAGGTTAATAATGGGATAATAGCAAGGTGCTCAATAAATGTTTATTGACTAAATGGAGGCTGGACTCCCACCCAGGACCCAAGACTCCCAGTCCAGTGCTCTTCTGCCCTGCAGTCTCCCCAACACTGCCCCTCTGCAGTACCCACGAGGCAACAGGACTGAAGGCAAGGAGGTGGCTTCCATCAGCCCACTTGCTGCACAATCTCTCGGTTCCAAGACCCCCAGCCCTGCAGAGCAGCCGTCCTGCTTACAGCCAAGGGGAGCCTCGCTCTGACCACCCTGGAGGACCCTCCTCTCCTTGCAGCCATAGCCCCAGGCAGCAGCCTGGTGGCCACCCCACCACGCCTGAGTGTGGGACAGCACTCAGGACTCCATGCCTGAAGAGCTGCATCCCCATCCTGGCTCCCTCCTCCTGGGATTGCCCTCCCTGTGCCTCAGCTTCCTCATCTGCAGAATGGGGATGATGGTTCCTCCTTCTCAGACTGCTCTGAGAAGCCTGTGGGACAACATCCGTGAAAACCCTCCACTTGCTCAGACAAGTTTGTTTCACCAGAATGAAGTCCCCTAGACCTTTCTGTTGCCCATCTGACCTCCTTCTAAGCCTAAGAAAGTTCAGCATCTTGTCCTTCCCAGGGCCTGTCAACCTCCCAAGGCCAGTGTCTGCTTGGCACTCAGAGCCAGGAAATGGGGCATCAGACAGAGGCCTTTCCTTACAGACCACCGGAAGCTAGGATTGCACTGGCCCCTCTTGATGCTTCCTTAGAAAGTTCTTCCCAAGATCTGCCCTGCATCCTTTGGGCATCAGGAGTCCAGGCCCCAGGCTGAACAAGTCCCAGTAATGAAAGGCAGCTGGATCACTCTCCCCTGCCCCTGAGATGTCTGGGTGAGGGGAGTGACTAAGAGAGAGGGACAGATAAATGGCAGCCCAGCCTCCAATTTACAGCTGTGCATCCCTTGGGCAGGACAGGCATTCACAAAGTTCATAACTTGTCCAATTTTCAGAAATATGAGTCCAGGCTTCTCTGTGTCCATGTCTCTCTCCCAAGCACCTCTGTCTAGGAGTATCTGTCCCTCCCTGCCACCTCCCACCCTGGTGACCAGGACTGAGATTGCCTAGTGATGGGCCACTGAGGCAGAGTGAGCTCAGGCATCACCCCAGCCCAGAGAGTCTGGCTCACCAAGGACCAGCTCACAGCAGCTGCTGGGGAAGAGCAGTACCCCCTCCCTCAGGCATGATGAGCTCCTTATCTCTCTCTGCAAATTAGGAGCACTTCATGGTAATCTAGCCCTGCTCCCGGCCTCGGCAGACTCTCCAAGATAAAAGAGATGGATCTGAGTCATCGAACATTTAAGTTCCCCCATCAACCCATCCCTCCAGCAGTCACGCCTATGAAAGGGGGTTGGATGATGCTGCATGTTGTCTGAGCCTTCCCCTGTGTCCAGGCACCCAGAAGTCCATGACCAGCCTCCCCATGGGTCATATGGGGGCCGCCCCTGAACAGGGCTCGTACCCTAGAGAATGCACCAATAATATTAACACCCACCATTTATGGAGACATCAGATGGTCTAGGCACTGGGCCATGAATAACCTCATACAAGCCTCAGGACAGCCCTGTGAGGTGGGAGCTTTAGTCCCATTTTTTAGACAAAAGGCCGAGAGGTACAGTGCCTCGGCCGAGGTCGCAGTGCTGGCCAGTGGCAGGAATGCACTGCAAATCCACCCCCATCTAACCACGTTGCTAACGTTCCTGGGGAGAGTCAGTGTATGTCACTGCAGCTGCACACATATACTCCCAGAATACACCCACTCACATACTCATGTGTCTGGGACTCAAAGTCTGATTTTTTTTTCCCTCAAATGGACCCAGAAGGAATGCGAGACAGACCGCAAACTACAGCCTCAAACTATAAGGTGGAAGACCAATGTGTTATGGAGGAAGCCACTATCTGATCTCCCGCAGGTGCCTGGGAGGACCAGGCAGCCAAGCACGAGGCACCAGCAGCCACTGCAGAGCATCGCTCTGCCTGCTGCACTGGCTCCCTGCTCAGGAGGCAGGACCCGCACAGCCCTGCACTGTTTCCAGATTGCTGTTGCCAACAGGTTCCTGCTTCCATTTCTTTCTGGCGGTGGCTCCCTCGCAGATGCTGAATTCCAAATGCAGCGAAAAATAAATATTTTAAGACTCTGTGGCCTGAGTCACTGGAGTTGGTGGCAGCTAATGCTTTGCAGCTGGCCCTGCCCACGGGCCTCTTAGCATGCAATTAAGATGCAAAATAACATCCCTTAAAAGCTCCCCTCCAGGCTTCTTTGCTTCTCCCTTCAAGGCCCTAGTGGATTAAGAAGATTCAGGAACAGTGGGGAGGAGCTTCTCCAAACACCCTTATTGGCAAGAGTTCTAGGCTGGGTGCATGGGCTTAGCTCAGAGCCAGCCTAGGATTGGGACTCTAGTCCTCAGCTGTCCCCTCCTCCTGGCTCCCTGCAAGCCACCTCTATACCAGAGCACACACAAGATTGAAAAAGTAAACCAGACTGTATTCCTAATTAGAACCCTTCAGTGATGCCCCATTCACCTTAGCTTATATTCCAAACCACTGACAGTGACCTCCAAACCAGACCACTTGATCTTCTCCCTCCCACCCCTGAATCTGATCTTATCTCCCTCTACTCATCCTCTCCAGCCACAAGGGCCTCTTTCAATTCCCCAGAACAAGACAAGATTTTTCCTGCCTCAGGGCTTTTGCACTTGCTGTTCTACTTTCTCCTGATCTGTGCATGGCTGGCTCCTACTTAACCTTAAATATCACCTCTTCAAAGAAGCCCTTTTAGACCACCCCAAGTAATAAGAAGAACTTACTATGGGCCAACACTGCATCAGGTACTTTATAACAACCCAGGGAGTAGGAAAACTGAGGCATGAACTGTTAACTTGTCCAGGGCCAAATAGGATTTGAACCCAGCTATTCTAGCTTCAGAGTCTGGGTCCTTAACCATTGTGCTCTATACTATCTCTGACTAAAGTGGCTTCTTCCCTTCTATCTTTATTTGGTTATCCTGTGTGTCACCCCAGTTGGATGTCACTAGTCCATGAAAACAAGAGCCTCTTCTATCTTATTCTCTCCTGTTTCCCCAGGACCACAGCAGTACCTGGCCAAGGTGGTTGCTTAATACATATCTATTGAATGAATGAATAACCAACAAATGAATGAATAAAGTGTTCCAGTTGACTCCACCTCCTCCTGCCCTTTCTCTGGAGGGCTTTGGAGTCAGGCAAATGACACAGGCAAACAGAGCCTTGCCCGCTGCATGGCATATGGGTAGGTCTTCAAAGCCTGGGCGCTAAAGTGACTCCTTGGGAAAAGACAGGTTAGCATTTGTAGCAGTTTCCCTAATCTAGACATTCTCTTGCTGCAGCTGGTTCCCAAAGTACAAGGGAGACAAAATAGCAAGTAGAGTTTGTAGTTCCTGAATTGTGATGGGGAGCAGAGAACAGGTAAGACAAAAATGCAGAGGGAGCGCCACACGTGCTAAAGAGAATGTACCAACAGGCCATCGAGCAAGGAAACTGCAGCGATCTCTGAGTCCGTACATGGGCAGGAGGGAAGGAGGGGGCCCCACTTAGTACATTCCTTAGGACTGTTGTGGAACAAAATTGTCACCTATTAGGACTGTTACATGATAAGTACATGTGTGAGGCAAAGCTCTGGTGTCCGTAGGTGACCATGAGATAAACATGGGCCAGCAGGGTGAGGTGACTGAGGAAGAAATTTTGTTCACTCTTAGGCTATATCAATAGGAGTGTGAGGTACAGATTAAAGGTCATTGCCTCCCTGCACCTGCTCTGGCCAGACTTCCCTGGAATGTTGCATGCGGTTCTTACTACACTTTAGGGGGGAACTTACCAACTTTGAATGTCCACAGGATATAGCCCCAGGCCCACTGAAGGAACTGTGGCCACCCACCCAGGAGGAGGTAAACGCAGAAGACCTTGACCTTTGTTTGCAATCCCTGAAGGCTACCTGGAGATGGAGCTCAACCTGGTAGAGAAAAGAGGATTTGAATTACAGGATTTGTATGGTAAAAGAACCTCACCCTACGGGTAGTAACATTCCCGTCCTTAGCAGGGTTCAAGCCACTTTTGTTTGTGGGCAGTGGCAGAGGGGATGGTGGGTCTATGAAGGTTTAGCCTGAAGACATGAGCCTTGGAACTCAGAGTGTGTCCACAGGCCAGGAGCATCTTATTGCCTGGGAGCTTGTTAGAAATGGAGAATCTCAGCCCCGAGCCCTGCAAAATCAGAATCCCCGTTTTAACAAGATCCTTGGTGAGAGGCACTGGGTTAGAGGGCTGGGAGGAGGAGCAAGGCCTGTGGAAAAGAAAATGGCTCGGTCACCTGTTTGGAGGACACCAGCTGAGCACCTCCCTGCTGTCAGGCCCCAGCAGCCCCCCTGGAGGGTGGTCCAGTCTGTGGCGGAGACAACAAGAAGGGGCCCCAGAGTGCTGAGATCGGGGCGGTACAATGGGGGTGGTCAGCTCCGGGGGAGGGGGAGATGGGGGGAGCTACCAGAAAAGGCTTGAAAATAACAGGCGACCTTGCTCAAGGTCACAGAGCAAAGACGTAACAGACACAGAACTCCAGGGCGCCTGGCCCCCGGCTCACCTGGTTGCGCTGTGTGTGTATGAGTGTGAGCTGTGTGTGCATGGTTGGCGAGTCTGCTGGGTGTGAGTGTGTGTGCCTGTGTGTGAGTGTGCACGTCTGTGAGCTGGGACATCTGTGCTCCTGTGTCTGTGTGTGAGTTGCGTGTAAACGGGTGGGGGCGGGGAGCGGCCGTGTGTCTGTGAGTGTCTGGGTGCAGGAGAGTTTCCGCAGGCCGGGGCCCAGCCCCACTGACCAGGACCCCCAAGTCCACGGCCCTTCGGCCACATACAGCAGGGTCTCCCGCCTTGCAGTTCACGCAGCCCCAGCCTGGGCTGGCTGCTATGGCTGGCCCTGGGGAAGCAGGGTCCTCTGGGACTGTCAGCTGCCAGGCTGGGGGCCAGGACACCAGGGTCCTTGCTCCTGACTAACCGCCCTCTGTCCATGTGGCCTCAGGCAGTTCACAGGACATCTCTGTTCCCCAGCTTCCACTCCTAAGTGAAAGTGGACAGGAGCCACTGTGGCTGTCCTTTCCATCCCCTCCCACCGCCACTGCAGCCCCACCACGGGGGAGGGCTCGCTAGCAAAAGCAACCAGTCCCCAGGTCCCACTCTGGTGCAAGAGAGCCCTCAGCACCTCTGCCCTTCGGCTTCTAGCTCAGAGTCCTGACCCAGCTTCATCCTCGTGTACCTGGCCTCTGACTCAGTTTATCCTAAAAACCCTCTCCCTTCCCCACCTCACCCCGTATGAGCCATCCAGGCTTGGACGTGTGACAAGAGCTCCTCAGATGAGCTTGACCAGGAAGGCGCCTCCACCCAAACAGATAGCCTGGGCTCAGGGTTCCAGCCAACTCAGGGGTGGGGAGGTGAGCTAGGGGGCAATGGGACAGCACCTCTTTCTGTCTCCAGAATGTGGACTCTGGATTCCAGAAGGTCAGCTCTACTTCTTACCTTGGTCAAGCACTCATGCTCTCCAAGAGTCAGTCCACACATCTGTAAAATGGGTATGTGATATCAGCTTCCAGCATCATGCACGGACTCTGTGTCAGTGGGTCAGCGGGGTCTTCTCTGATGCTACCTAGGTAGAGGATGAGCCTGAGGGTCAGGATGGGTCAGGAGAGGAAGGGTCAAGACCAGTCGTGGGTGAGATAGCCCTGGAAATGCCCAGTGCTGCTGGGCAGTTGGCCCTTGTGGGTCCACGAAGGCTGCTAGTGGGAGTCAAGAGTCAAGAGGTGTTGCTCATGGATCTGGGATTCCAGAGCCTCAGCTTCCCTGGGGGGACAGGGGTCCCCAAGGAGACACGGGTCAGGAGCCACAGAGCTCCGGCCAGCACCTTGGGTAGAGTCTGGGGGCAGCAGCTGGTTAAAAGGGAAAGAAAGAGGATGGGTAAGTTCAGGGGCAGAATCTAAAGGCCTCTCCCAGCTGAGGCCCTGTCAGCCTTCTCCTCAGGTGTGCCAGGTGGCCCTCAGGGACAACTCACAGCCCAGAGCAGTCAGACTATGAAAATGTCACTCAGAGACATCGGGATTGGTGACCCGCACGGTCTGCTGCTCACAGGCCTCCAAGAGGGCCAAGGATGAGCATAAGACTGAGTGGCCTCAACAGCCCAGGAGCCAGCCCCTGGGGCCCCCTTGGGGGTGGGAGTGAGGTGTTCAGGAAGTCAGCTCTGAGTCTCACAAGCTGCACAACACCGGGCGTGTGACTTGTCTCTTCCGAGCTGCATTGCCCCATCTGGCAGAGGGGGTCCTAAGCCAGCTTTCCGGGGCCACTCGGGTGACGAAATGACATGATGAACAGCAAGTGCTTTGCAAAATCTCCAGTGCTCCAGGCATGCTCAGGGTCTACCTAGCATCCCTCAGCAGTCCCTTTATTCTTCTTCCATGGCACACATCACAATTTGCTAGTGTATATTTATTTGTATAGTTAGTAAATGTGCTGACCTTGTAGCCAAGCAGCCCAGGTTCAGAAGCCAGTTCTACTACTTCTTAGCTGGTCTAGGGCCAGCCATTTAACCTTGAGGTGCCTCTATTTTCCCATCTGTAAAATGGGGAGAATAGGAGCACCACCAAAGGGCTGCAGTGAGGATTAAATGAGGTAATAAGAGCTCCATCAGCATTGGCTACAATCATTCCTGCCAGTATTGTGATTAACATTGCCCACCTCCTCCCACCATGCACACATGCCCACGCACATGCACGCATACACACGTACACACACACACAGGCACACTCACACACTGGGCAGTAAGAGTGGGCAAGCAGTCTGCTTGGCTCACTGAGGTAGCTCAGAGCCTTATACACAGCACTTTCCCAATAAACACTTGTTGGCTGAGAGACAGGTAAATATTTGAGTTCGGCAGCTCAGCGAGCTCAACTTGACTCTGCTTCATGCCCCTCCTCAAAGCTCGGGCTCCTGACTATGGCTGCTCCCCACCACCTCCCCCCACCCCCACCCCCAGCCTCTGCTGTGTCTTACAGGGAAACAAGGGTGAACTTCAGCACAAAGCAGAATCTGCACTTTCCCCTCCCTTGGTGTGTGACCTTGAACAGCTCCTTTTGTAGCTCTCTGAGTCTCAGTTTAGTTGGTTGCACAATGAGGGTAATTACCTTCATTCACCAGCACATGGGCTGGAACAAAATAGGCCCCAATACAAATGAACTTATCTACAAAAAAGAAATAGAGTTACAGATGTAGAAAACAAACTTATGGTTACCAGGGGGTAAGGGGGGTGGGGGGATAAATTGGGAGATTGGGAAGGACATATACACACTACTATGTATAAAATAGATAACTAATAAGGACCTACTGTATAGCACAGGGAACTCTACTCAATACTCTGTAATGGCATATATGGGAAAAGACTCTTAAAAAGAGTGGATATATGAATATGTATAACTGATTCACTTTGTTGTACACCTGAAACTAACACAACATTGTACATCAACTATACTCCAATAAAAATTAAAAAAAAAAAATTAGGCCCCAAAACTATTCCCAGGGACATTGCCTCTCCCAGTCCCACCCCTACTGGATTTCACCTCTTCCTGACTCAGATCTGACCACAGCCCCTCCCAAGGCCATTTCCCTACTCTTGACCCCAAGGTCAAGGCCATGGTCCACATCTTTTCTACTCAACTCCTGCTCCAACTGGATGATGCTCCTCAATAATCCAGGCCTCCAAGCTCCCTTGAAAACAAAGATTGTGGCTCCTGCATCATGTCTCTTCCCAGACCCTTCATCCCATTCTCAGCACCCAGGAGGCTCATCTAAGATGGGCTGGTGCTTGTGGCACGCACTTAAGGTTGGGTACTCTTCAGTGCATGCACAGGGGAACACAGACTGATGTGTGAGCACCCACAATAAGGACAAAGGTTCACACACGTGGCTACCTACACATGCACTCAGATTTGCCAGATGTGCACACACACAAAGTGTGGATTGAGATGGGCCGCACCATCCAAGAATGCAGCTGAGTGACCCAGGTAAATAGGTCTCCATCAGGGAAGATCACCAATGCCCCCACCTTCCCCTCATTCTCAAGAAGAATCCAGAAAAGCAATGTAGGAACAAGGGCTTCAAGACTGGAGGTGGGCCAGGCATACCAGTCTTTCTTTTAATGGGAGGCACAGCCAGTCTTTCTGGCCCACAGGCCCAGGCCACCATGTTCTCAGAACACCAGGGGGGCCAAGCCTCACCCCCCAAAGAAGCTGCCTCTCCCACAGCAAGAGGAGCTGCCTGGGGGCCTGCTCCCCCCCAGCAATGTGTGTTGTCCCCTACAGTCTTCTTCAGCATCTCCAGACCCCACTGGCTTCCCAGCCCCACCTCCAGCTCCCCTCTGTCCCCCACACTTGGGGGTGGGGGCCAGGGATTGGGCAGAGCGGGGGCGGGGGGTGACTAGGAGCCGAAGGAGAGACAAGACAAGGGAGGAGACCCAGGCTGGGCACTGCTAGGCTGCGGCGGCAGAGCTGGGCTCCAGCTCCAGGTGGGTCAATAGCTCTTTAAGTGGCCTCAGGCATGTCCCTTCCCTCCTCGGGCCTCAGTTTCCCCACCTGTAAAAGGACAAACATTCACACACATGTCTGTGTGACTACAGACACTCACAGCCATTTCTCTAGCTGCGGGTGTCCAGGGCTAGGACCTCATGGGGAGTGATGGGAAGTCTTCTAACCAAGAAGTGGCCGCCCAAGGCCGGGCCAAGGTGGAAACCGCTGCTCAGCCTGTCTCCTCCACCACAGCCCAGAAGCTGGTCCTACCCTGGGGTCGAATGCCAGCTCCTCCACTCTCTCACTGTGGGACTTGGAGCAGGCGCTCAACCTTTCTTCCGCCATACAACGGATGCAGACAAAACACTTGGCACGGTTCCTGGGTCACAGCGCGTCCCCAGTGGATGTTAACGGTGATTAGCTACTATTGCCTGCCCAAGAGGATGAGAGATGGCTTCACTGGGGACCAGACACTCCACATGTGCTTCTCTTGTGCTCCATTTTAACTGAATGGAATCTGCCGGAAGCTGAGTGGGGGGACAACTATTTCTCTGAATTGGAAGAATTTGGGTCACACAGTGGAAACCCTGGCAACCAGCTCCAAAGGATGGGGGTGTGGGAGCGCCTGTCTGCCACATCCCACCCACCTCCATGGTGGTCTCCTGGACAGCAGGATGAGCGCACCCCCAGCCCAGGCCCCAGCACCCTGCTGGAGGCCGGCCCGAGCTGTCTCCCCTACCTCCACCAAGGAAGGGGCGGCCCTCGGGATGGGGACTTTACCCACTGCCAGCATCTTTTCACATTTAGACTGTGCAGCTCGCAAAGCCCCTCCTCCACCCAAGTCGAGGCCAAAGGGTACTCCCCCATCCTGGATACTGGGACCCACAATGCTGCAGCTGCACCCGCAGCCCCTGAATCCCCACCACCATTCTCCAGGATCTGCCACGGGCTCCCTGATTGCTAATTTAGACTTTCCTGCCATCCCACGCAGGGGAATCAGGGGAAATCAAATTACTGAGTTATTCACTCTTTTTGTGCAGCTGATGGGCTGATTAGCTGTCAATCACGGCCCACATTAACATCTGACACTGTGTGCATAACAATTACCAGTCACATTAAGGAAATCTTTCCTTTTCTCTCTAAAGGGAGAGGGGAGGGGAGAGACAGGAGAGAGGAGGAGGCAGGAGGCCCTGAAGAGAGGAGGGAATTCAATCAGCATAATTAGCTCAATCAGAGAACATCACTTCACCAGCTGAGCAGAGCTGCCGCCACTGCCAAAGGCCCCCAGATGCCCAGCTGCTCCGGAGCCTCTGCCCACCCACCCTGCCCTGCAGTAAGTGCCTGGTCTCTCCCTGCAGCCACAGCTCTGGCCAAGGCAGGCCACCCTTCCTGTCAGTAAGCCACTTGGCCCCACCCACAGGTGCTCCCTGCTCCAATCAGGTAGGCCTGTTCCTGACTGCTTCTCTGGGATTGGCTCTGACTGAAGAAGGGGAATATAAGACTCCAAGGATGAGGCGGAGTTGGGAGTTGGGGGTGAGGTGGATGGAAGGGGTTGCCACCTGTTGGAATCCAAATTTATGGTTATTTTGTGGAAGAGACTTCCTTACATTTTGTAAACCATCCTGCTGTTCTTCCTGCTCTTTCCCTAGAGCCCCCATCTGCATCCTCTGGCCCTCAGCAATCCTGATTGTCTGACCTTCTCCAGGCTGAACTATTTGTTCTTTTCACTTGATTTTCCAGGATAGTTTCAAACCCCCTTTTCCTATCCTAACTTCCACTTCTGAACCCTCTCCAGTTTGTCACTATCCCTGAAACTAATCAGTATTCCTGGTATATTATAACCAATGGGGCTTTCTTGGGGACTCAATTTCCCCATCTGTAAAATAGGATGCCCCTACGGGCCCTCCAGACTCGCTTTTTGAGAGCCTCTCAGTCTGAGGAACCCCACTTCGGGTGCTGCAGCTGCCCCACCACCACAGGGATGGGTGCTTCGAGCTATTTCCCCTGTCTGGACATGGGGAAGGTTGGTGCAGAGTCAGCCATACACTCCCATTCAGTCTCCTCAGGGCATCCTTGTGACTGAAGCAAAATAAACTGATAACATCCTTGGAAAGAGCTGAGCTTGGCCCCGGCCCACAGACCAATGATCAAGAGGTTGTGTTTATGGAGATGCCCAAGAAGGCAGCCTTCTTACTTGTTTGCTTTCTTATCAACCAGGCACAGATCTCAAGAAGGCTGACCTCAGCCTCCTTAGCTGCTCTGATTCGGTGAGCGAGTCGGAGACAGATCAAGGGATGGAATTACAACCACATTGATGATGACCATCAGGCAGGAGGGAGAGCTGAGGCTCAGGAGCTGTTGGTGGACTCAGGGAGGTCCAGGCAGAGGGAGGCCTGGGCTGCACAGTGGCTGTCCCCATCCTTGGAATGTCGCAGAGGGTGAAGACACTCAGCCCAGTTCTCTGGGCCTCTGAATTTCCTCACCTAGTATATTAGTTTGCTCGGGCTGCCATATCAAAATACCACACCCGGATGGCTTTACCAACAGAGATGTATTTATTTTCTCACAGTTCTGGAGGCTGGAAGTCCAAGATCAAGGTGTCAGTCAGTTTGGTTTCGCCTCTCCTTAGCTGCAGATGGCTGTCTTCTCTCTGTGTCCTGTCATGGCCCTTCCCCTGTGTGCCCACATCCCTGGTGAATCCCTGTGTGTCCAATCTCCTCTTCTTATAAGGACACCAGTCAGATTGGATTAGGACCCACCCTAATGCCTCATTTTAATTTAATCACCTCTTTAAAGGCCTTATCTCCAAATACGGTCCCATTCTGAGTTACTAGGGGTGGGAGCTTCAACAGATGAGTTCTGTGGGAGGAGGGGGAGGAAGGCACAGTTCAGCCCAGAACACCCAGAGATTCAACAACAAAATCATTGTCGTTGATGTTGATGTAACTGGCCAACAACCACGTAGCACTTACTTCATGCTGAGTGTGGGTCTAAGTGCTTTACTCATTCTCATTAAGTCCTCAGGGAGCCGAGTAGGTCCTATGAGGCAGATGTTACTATTGTCCCAACTTCACAGATGTGAAAACCAAGGTATAGGGAGGTTCGGTAACCTGCCAACTAGTAAACAGTAGAGGCAGGATCCAAATTCAGGCAGCTGGCTCCAGAGTCCACACTCTCAGCAACTGTATTCTATGCCTGGCTACAAGGTCCTTAGAGGCTCACAGGCAGTGCAGGCGGTCTCTCCCCGCAGCAGGAAGCAAGCTGTCCCTGGCCTCCACCCCAGCAGCCTCCACAGTTGGGCCAACTCAGGCAACCTCCAGCCCAGGCCTGGTACCCAGCCGGCTTCAGCCCAGAGAGCCCAGGCACCGCCCCCAGCACTCAGGAGGGTCTCCCACATGGAGCATCACGGAGCACGTCTGAGCCTAACAGCTGCCAACACTTACCAAGCCCTCAGTGATGTTCTGGACCCCATGCTAAGTGCTTTGCAGACATTATGTCATTCAATCCTTGCATCAGCTTGTAATCCAGAGCCCGGTATTAAGCCCACGCTCTCCCTTCTCCCAGCAAGATCTCCCAAACTGACCTCAGCTAAGCCCACCCAGGGTCACTTCTGGGCTACCATAACTAGCTTTCTTAGGCATGTTAACTAATTTACTCACTCATTCAAAAAATTATTTAACATACACGCACTACTATATATAAAATAGATAACCGAAAAGAACCTGCTGTATAGCATAGGGAACTCTACTCAATACTCTGTAATAACCTATATGGGAAAAGAATCTGAAAAAGAATGAATATATGTGTATGTATAACTGAATCACTTTGCTCTACATCTGAAACTAACACAACATTGTATTGAATAAATCAACTACACCAATAAAATTAAAAGTAATAAAATAAAATTATGAGTGAGTGCCTCGTATGATCCAGTCGCTGTTCTGGGTGTCAGGTATGAGTGGCAAAGCAATAGAAAGGATTCCTGCCTTTGTGAAACTTATAATCTAGTAGGTGGACACTTTAGATATAGAGGTTGGGGAAGGCCTCGCTGAGGAAGGGAACTAGTATCTGAAGGAGCCAGTAGTGAGGGGGAAGGGCAGGCAAGGCAGAGAAGACAGTAAGCGTAAAGGCACGTTCAAGGGACAAAATGAAGACCAGCTGGGCTGGAGTGGAGGGACCAGGGAGACTGCTAGAAGATAATATTGATGAGGTTTGCACCTGAGTCTACCTTCACATCATCATCAATGGTGAGGTGACAATTCCTCCCAATGTCTAATCCAAATCCTCCTAACTGCCGTGTAAACCTCATTGCCTTGCTCTGTCTTCAGTGAAGCCCAAACTAAAACTGGAGAACACTCACAGCAATCCCTCTCTGACAAAGCATCATCCCACCCCAAAAAAAACAGGGCCTTCCACTCTCCCCCCCCCACACATTTCCAGGTGGCATTTAAAAGGGTGAAAGGGGATGGGCTGGGAGCCTCTACCAGCTTGAGAAAATCTTTCTGATGTTTTCAGCTGCCTTCCTCCATAGGCTGTCAGAGTGTGACAAGGAGCATTTCTCACCAAAGTTTCCCTCGTGTTACTGCCTAAACTCACTCATAAATCCTTGCCTGAACCAGAAGCAAGGCCCTGTGTTTAATGTAAGAGAGGCAGAGAGGCTCGTAGAGAACCCTCCACCCCCTGCACTCTATTTTCCTCTCCCTTTCTTCCCAGCTCCCAGCTGCAGAAGGTGGAAGAAACATTGCCATGAGTCAGGATGTCTGGATTCTCAGGTCTGCATGCCCAACTACCAGCTGTGTCTCATGGCCAAGAGAGATGAATCCACAAACAAGTGCAATGCACGCTATAGTAATTAATGACTGAGGAGCCAGGGAAGACCGTGGTTAGAGGGGATGGGAAAGCTCCATTCATTTATTCATTCAACAGCTATTTACTGAACACATACTCTATGCCAAGTACTAGGCTAGGCACTTGAATCGGTTAGGGTCTGGTTAAGAAAACAGAAACCATTTTAGGTGTTTCACACAGTGGGAATTTAATTCAGGGGATTAGTTACACAGGTGATATAAGAGTTGAGAGGTCAAATTTGCACCATCCAAAAATTTGCAATGGCAGGAAGACTCTAGTGCCCCTAGGAATGAAAGAACAGTGAGAGGAGATGGTTTTATGAGATCCCAGAAACCATATTTTACCTACAGAGAGCTAGACCGCATGAAAGGCTGCACAGAAGAATCTGGAACCTCAGAGGGGCCACTGTCTGGCAGAAGATGTAGTTGCTGCCAGAGATGGCTGCTCCTGGCAGAGAAAAAGGTGAGAAATGCCCCCAGCTTCTCCCTTCCAACCTCTGGTCTACTGCCAATGCCTCTGATTGGTCAAACCCAGCCAAAAGGCAGCTTGCCAGGAGCCTAGAAAACACAGCCTGCAGGAGTAAGCAATCCCCTTCCCCCAATGATAAGAAGAGAAGAGGAAGAACAAGGGATGGACTTGAGGGCAAATAGTCAAATAAGTGGCACAGTTCTAAAACCTTCACAGAGAAGGGACATTTGATGTGGGTTTTAAAGCATGAATAGTATCTTTGCAAGCAGAAAAGAGAGAAAAGTAGAGGAAAAAGCAAGTTCAAAGACAGAGAATGTGGCTTATTCAGCTAACAGCAAAATATTCTGCTTGGCTGCCAGGAAGAGCATATGAGCAGAAGCAACAAGAAATTGGGCACCATCCTGAAGGGTCTTGAAGGCTGAGCTCAAGGGGTTGGATTTTATCCTGTAGGCAGTGGGGACCCCATTGGATCTCAGTCATGAGCAACTCATTAGCAAAAAGGAGGGACCACAGGTTGGGAAAAGAGGCAGTGAGGAGCCTTTGCAATGATGGCCCTAGTGAGTGATGATGAAGTCTGAACTAGGGCTGTCTCCACAGATACTGCGGGGAGAGTGTGGATTTAAGAGAATTTTAAGTTGTAGAGCCAACAGGACTTGGTGGCTGACTGGCTATGGAGGAGAGAGAGAGGGGGAGAAAGAGAAACAAAATCTAATGTGTGGTGTAGTTTCTGGGTCTCTCTCCCTGCCTTCTTCCTCTTCCTCTTCTTCCTTCCACAGGGCCACCTGTGGCAGAGCCTCCACTTATCGCCTAATATCCAGTTTCTCTTTTTTCCATTGCATTAGAATCCCCAGTTTTTGGCGGGACAAAAGGCATCCCAGAATAAAGACTACATTTCCCAGCATCCTCTGCAGTCAGATATGGTCATATGACTGAGTTCTAGCTAATGAGATCAGTGGAAGTGCCATGTGGTTGCTTTGGGGAGCCTCCCTTAAAGGTAGCTGGCATGTGTCCTTTGACACCCTCTTTGTCTCCCTTCTTCATCCTGCTGCCTGGACAGTAGGTATGATGGATGGAGCTTTGGCCACTATTATAGACCAGGGAACTAGAAATAGCCTGGGTCCCTGAGGGCTTGATGGAGCAGACTTGGCACCAGCCTTGCATTGCCTACATCAGACTTGGAGGTGAAAGAGAAATAAACATCCTCTTGTTAAATCACTGTTATTTTGAGTTTGTCACAACCAGACTTAATCCTAAATGTTACAATACTCCATCTCTCTAGAAATAATTTAAATATCTTATTTACTCCTCAACAATCCAATGATGTAGATAATATTTATGTACCCAATTTACAGATAAGGAGACTGAGGCTTGATGAGGTTGAGTCACTTGTCCAAGGTCACACAACGAGCGGGTGGTGCAGGTGAGATCTGTACCCTGGAAGGTTGACTCCAAATGCTCTGACTTCCCCAGAGGCTCCCCCTTTTCCCTTCCCAGATGAGTTTCATCTTCCCTCCTGCTTCTCTCCACCTGACACATGCTTCTAGCAATAATAATGGCCTCAATAATAAGGACCATAATAATAAGAGCACAGAGGTTTGTTCTTTTGTAGAAATGAACAACTTCCCATTATTTCTGCCAACAAATGAGTCTTAATTGCACTGTGGTATCATTAGGCAGCATTTGGGAAAACATAGACGGTCCCCAAAATGTCAAGAATATAATTTGTTCAACAAAACATCTGAAAGAGAAAGAAATCAGTAGATGCTTATTAAAAAAAAAAAAACAAACCACTGGGCTGAGTTTTATAATCTGTCCTTTTAACTCCTCTCTTTGTAAAAGACGAATTACACCTTGGTGGCTTCTGGGCTCTGCCTCACTGAACAGTCACTGAGCTGCCTGTGACACTTGCAGCTGAAATGCTCCCTGCTATCAGCTGGAGGGAGGGGGTTATTTCACTGAGAGAAAAAGAAGGGTTATTTGGGTTATTTCTCTACTTCTACTCTTGCCCCTCTACAGTCTAATCAGCAGAGAAAATGAGGCATTAAGCAGCTAAGTCAGATCACGTGACTCCTCGGCTCAAAAACCGTCAGTAGCTTCCCATCCTATTTAGAATAAAAAAGCAAATTTTCATCATGGCCTACCAGACCCTGCGTGACTGGTCCTTGCCCATCTCTCCGGCCTCATTGCCAAATCTCTACTCTTCACTTATGATATTGCTGCCACAATACACCAATATGTTCCTGCCTCAGGGCCTTTGCACTTGCTGCTCCTGCATCGGCACACTCACCCACCACCCCCACCCCGCAGATACCCACGTGACCTCATTCAGCTCTCTACTAAGAGTTACCTCCTCAAAGAGGCTGTCGCTGCCCACCAGAAAAAGCATCCCTTATTGCTATTCACCTCCTTGTTCTGCCTTTTTCCATTGAATCGATCACTACCTGTCATTATAATATGAATGTATGTGTATTTCTTTATTGTCTTGTTCCCCAAGTAGAATGTAAGCTCCATGAGGGCAGGGACTATATCTGGTTTATTCAATGTCTAGCCTCCATGCCTAAAACAATACATGACACATGGTGGGTTCTCAATAAATATTTGTTGGAGGAAGGGAAGGAGAGAAAGAGAAGGAAAGGAAGGCAAGAAGGAAAGAAGAGGGAGCAAAGAGGGAAGAAGGGAAGCAGGAATACAGGGATGCTGGGAGGGAGGGAGGGGAAGGCTGACCAGTACTTGCAGAGGAAGGCATCAGAGAAGATGGGAATAAATTATTCTTGTGAACCAACCAAAATGAAATTCATTAAGACGGATTGGAGTTAGACATAGAAAGTATTTTTTTGACAGTGCGAGACGTAAGGTACTGGATCTAGATGGGGTGGTGGGTTAGGAGGAGATTTGCAATTAGGATGTGGGTTCCCAGAACGAGGGTCAGAGTGAGGGAGGCTGTCTGATTTTGCCCTGGCCCATGTAGGGAGGGCCCAGCCAAAGCTGCACCCTTTTTTCCCTCTTCCTGCCTTTCTGTGGGAGCAAATGGAACAGAAGGGATCTGGGAGCTTGGAGAGGGGAGGGGGAAGAAGAGAGGTAGTTCTTTTCTCTTAACTTCCCCACAAAGTTACAGAATAAATCTCAAGTGTGAATCATCCCTCTTTACAATCAAGCAGTTATTTAAAATGGGAAAAGGAAAAGTGACACAGAGAAAGAGAGAAAGCAGGAGATTATCGCCCGCCAGCTCTCTCCCAAATTCCCAGCAATCAGCCTGTGAGCTGTGTCTAATCTCACGATGAGTTGCTTTCCTGATTGAGGGAGCTAATTGCAGGGCTGACACAGCTTCCCAGGAAAGTACTTGTAGACAAAAATGCCAAGTGCTACCACCACCAACAAAAATACATCCAAGCGCACCCATAAAGGCTCAGGACCCAAAAGGCCTGTGCTGACAGAGACCATGCCTCACCCAGCAAAGGAAGACGATGCTCTGAGGCCAGTCAAACCACCAGGAAATCCTCAGGGAGAAATTGGCAGAGGACAGAAACAGCAAGTCCACAGAAGTGGAGGGACAAATAACCAATAAACCTAGGAAGAAAGGTTCAACCTCACTAGTAGTCAAAGAAATGCCAATTATAACAACCATTTTTGTGGGTCAAATTAGAAAAGGTTTTGAAAAACAAAATGTGCATGTTAGCTTGGGTCTGTAGGGAAACAGAGACAAGACCCTGGGCAGATTTCTTTGCTGTGGAGGGTTCATCATCAAGACACCTAAGTGGAATGGGTCACAAGGGAACCATCTTTTTGGCCACTGTGGGCACAGAGCCCAGTGGAAATAGAAAGAAATAGCTCAGCCTGCTCTGGGATGCAGCTAAGCTCCAGCCACTGCTTTCTGGTTGTCCATGCCCACCTGCATGGCACCCAGAGAGAGGACTCGATGGGCACTCCACCCAAAAAGGAGCCTCTACCCTGGACTCCCATACCTTAGGGGTCATGCTCAGATCTAGCTAAGGTCTAGCTATTTCCCCAATCCCAAATCTAATCCACTGTGGCAGAAGTGCCCAGTTTCATTTCACCCAGACAGACATCAGAGTCAGAGCAACTTAGGCAAGAAAGGACAAGTTCTGGAGATGGTGTCCAAGGCAAGCAACTTGCAGATTCATAGCCTGCCTGACAAAATAATAATAATCAGTTCTGGCAGAGCTGTGGTAAGATGCACTTTCCTCTGTGCTGTTGGTGAGAATGGAAATTGATGCCATCTTTCTGGAGGACAGTTTGACCAAAACCTTCAAAATGTTCATTCCCTTTGCCCTTCTTGGAATCAGGAGTGGGAAGAAATGCTTCAGCTACTCCCCCATACAAGTCATCCCCTGCCTGATCCCTTTAGGACTCCACACTGCCCCCCAAAGAAGGAGAAGCTGCCATCTGATTGATCAGAGTTGGGTGGGTGTTGACCAGTCCCATGTCCTTTGGCAGATGAGGTCACTGTGCATTAAAGTCAGCATCCCGGGGCTTCCCTGGTGGCGCAGTGGTTGAGAATCTGCCTGCCAATGCAGGGGACACGGGTTCGAGCCCTGGTCTGGGAAGATTCCACATGCCGCGGAGCAACTAGGCCCGTGAGCCGCAATTATTGAGCCTGTGCTTCTGGAGCCTGTGCTCCACAACAAGAGAGGCCGCGATAGTGAGAGGCCCGTGCACCGCGATGAAGAGTGGCCCCCGCTTGCCGCAATTAGAGAAAGCCCTCGCACAGCAATGAAGACCCAACACAGCCATAAATAAAAAACAAATAAATAAAGTCAGCATCCCTGTGGCGAGGTCTTGATGGTACTTCCTGCTTCTATCCTGGGGGATGGAATTAGTGGGCTCACCTAAAGATGCTGTTCTCAAGGCTTAAATCCAAGGAGAAGGGAAGTACTTGGCCTCACTCGAGACTCAAGCTTCAGCTACGCATCCTGTGATGGTGAATTTTGTGTGTCAATCTGACCGGATCATGAGGTGCCCAGAGATTGAGCTCAACATTACTTTGAATGTGTCTGTCACGGTGTTTTGGATGAAAATAGCATTTGAATTGGTGGACTCTGTAAAATGGTTTGCCCTCCCCCATGTGGGTGGACATCATCCAACTCACTGACGGCCTGAATTGAAACAAAAGGTGGAGGAAGGAAGAATTCAGCTCTTCCTGCCTGATTGCTTGAGCTGGGACGTCGATCTTTCCCTGCCCTCGGATCTCCTGTCTCTCAGGCCTTTGAACTCATACTGAATTACACCAACAGCTTTCCTGGGTCTTCAGCTTGCACATGGCAGATTGTAGAACTTCTCAGCCTCCATAATTGCATGAGTCAATTCCTTATAATAAATCTCTTCCTATATATATATATCCTATCGGTTCTGTTTCCCTAGAGAACCCTGACTAATACACACCCCACTCCGCCCTGCACTAGAGTCCTGAATTTGGGACTTCGGGTACTTTCATAGCTATGAACAAAATGGTACTTGATTCCAGTTTTGCTGTCGTTTCTGGTGTTATGCTTCTTTAAATCCTCAAATGCAGGTGACAGTGGCTAGGGAGGCTGGATTCTGGCATTTCTGAATTTCTGGCAGAAATACCTTCTGATGTCATAGAAATTCCACCCCAATTTCTTTTTTTTTTTTTTTAAATGAAAGGTAACCTACACATGGAAAAGCATATAAAGTGTATTTGTTTTCATTATACAGCTTGATAAATTTTTTACTTTTCTCTACACCCATGTACCTCCACCAAGAGCAAGATAAGGAATAATTCTGGAACCCCATAAGCTTCCTTCATGCACTTTTGGAGTCTGTGTCTCCCCACACAAGTAACCACCATTCTGATTTTAATAAACATTGATTCATTTTGCCTGTTCTTGAACTTCATATAAACAAAATTATACAGAATTTTTTTTCTGGCTTTTCTCACTCAACTTAATACCTATGAGATTCATCCACATGTTTGCATGTACCAGAAGTTTATTCCTTTTTGTTGCTGTATAATATTCCATTGTATGAAAGTACCACAATTTACTTATTCAGTTAACTATTGATAAGTATTTAGATTATTTCTAGCTTGTGGCTACGATGGAATGGAACTGCTATGAGTATTCTTGTATATTTTTTTTATAGACACACACACTCATTTATCTTGAGTATAAACCTAGAAGTAAAATTTCTGGGTCATAGTGTATGTTTGTGTTTACCTTCAGGAGAAACCATTTTCCAAAGTAGTTGTACCATTTTCAACTGCACCAGCAATGTATGAGAGGTCCAGTTGCTCCTTATCTTTGCCAACACTTGATGCTGTTAGTCTTTTTAATTTTATCCATCTGGTGTATCACGTAATCTCATTGCGGTTTGAATGTGCATTTCTATGGTGGGTAATGATATTGTACTGCTTTTCATGTGCTTATGGCTATCTGCATATCTTGTGAAGTGTCTCTTCAAATTGTTTGGCTGTTTTTTCTAACTCTAAATTTCTAAAGGAATCAATACTAAGGAAATAATCAGAGGAGCAGACAAAACTTCATCCATGAAGATATACAGCACAGCATTGCTTATAATATCAAAAAACTAGAAACAACCTAAATGTTTCACATAGAAAATTAGTTAAGAAAATTATGATATGCATGTATTCAAATTCAAAAGATGTCATTTTAAAAGATGCTTATAGTAAATGTTAATAAAAGGAGAAAATGCTTATAATGTAATGTTTTGATAGTGACTTTTTTTAATGTAAGCATTAGTGGAAAAACTTGAAGGAAAAACACCAAAGTGTTACTGCTGGTTATTTCTCAAAGGTAAGATTATGGGTGATCACTATTTTCTCCCTCTTACTTTCTTTGTTTCCCAAATGTTCTACTTTTATATATTACTTGTATAATCAGAAACACAATAAAATCCTTCTTTTTAAACTGCTAAGACTATTAAGTCTGACTGAAATGGAATGTCACAAACAAACCATTGCCTCCACAAAAACCAGTCCTGTGACTTTCACCATCTTTGGGCAAAATTTTCAAAGCCCGAATGCCTTACAAACACTTTCTCAAGAGGAAATTGTTTGGTTTACTCCACACAATGTAAAGGTACCTTTGTGTCTATGTTCCAATTAGTTCTCTATCAAAGGATGCCAGTGGATGGCTTGAATTTGAATAGGCCTAAATGGGGCTCTGTAATGGGCATTTCAGAACAGGTAGAATCATCTGCAAAAGAACACATTTCTGAGTCTAGGCAAAGGAGAGAAAGGCCACGAGCTCCTTGAGGGCCAGGAACTCTAAGCCTGTCCTGCTCACTATTGTGTCCCCAAGGCCTGGCATCAGACCTGGGCTCCGTAAGTATTTGTTAGATAAATGAGTGAATACATTTAACTACAAAGTACTTATTCCCCCTTACAAACACACCAGACCTTGTATACACAAAGGAGTGTTTCCCTCACAAAAGTATCCCCTTGGGAGACTAAATAGTTCTTACAAGGCACTCCCATGGCATAAAACATTAGAAATTAGTTTTGTAGAATTGCTTCCAGAGTCTATAATGTATTCCTTTGAATAGTCTCAGGATGGCCAATCACGAAGAGTCAAAGGAAGACCTCCTAGAAGGGGGGCATGTTAGAGGTAAAGCAGGAGGCAGGCTCCATCTCTTCCTCTTGGAAACAAACCATGGAGCCCCACTATCTGCCAGGCACTCTGATTCTCCCTAAAGGTTTTGTCCCTAAAGCTAGCAGAGACTCAGTTTCTCTCCTACCTACAGCCATCACTCTCTTGGACACTGAAGAGACCCCGGACCAGGCAGGACCATTCAGAGAGCCTGGTCCAAACACAACGGACCTGTAGCCTCACCTCCTCCAGGCTTCTGCACAACCAGATTAATCCTCCTAAAGCTCATTTCCATCCTGCCACTTGCCCACCTCCAAACCTTTGATGGCTTCAGAGCAGATGCCAAGCGTCCCAGGCTGACCCCTCTGGGGTCATCCTCACCTCCCATCACTCCCTTGTGTGGACCTCCCCAGGGGAGGAGGGCTGCATCCTGAGATTCTCTGCAGGCTCCCACCCGTCCTATATGCTGGGCTGGGAAAAACAGCATGATGTTGGAAGGCATGGCAACCCAGGAGGGGGTTCATCTGCAGCTCCATCACACTAGACTGAGTGGCGAGGATTTGGAACAATATTCTGATCAAGTCGTGAAGCTCTGGACCAGTTCTTCTCAACCCTGCCTACACATTAGAATCACCTGGGAAGCTGTGACAGAGTGGCCAGCTGGTTGCCAAGACTTATGACTCCCTCCTAGGGTGGCTAGGAAGTGGCCTCCCTGCCAAGGACTAAATTTTCCAATTTCCCTTGCATGTAGATGGGACCATTGACTGAGCTCTAGCCAATGGAATGTGGGTGGGAGTCGTGTGCATCACTTCTAGAGCTGGCCCATAAAAATCCTCCCAAGCAATCCTCCACTCTCTCGTCCCCCATCTGCTGACTAGATGTTGAAACCCAGATGACCTTGGACACCATGCACTGAGGATGCCAGAGCCTCCCTCACCCAGGTCCTAAACGACCACAGGGAACATAACCACCCCCAGGCAGAATGGACTTTACGTAAGCAAGAAACCCTCCTCCTGCACTAGGCCATTAGGATGCAAAGGTCTGGGCTTCCCTGGTGGCGCAGTGGTTAAGATCCACCTGCCAATGCAGGGGACACGGGTTCGAGCCCTGGTCCGGGAAGATCCCAAATGCCCCGGGGCTACTAAGCCTGTGCACCACAGCTACTGAGCCTGCACTCTGGAGCCCGTGTGCCACAACTACTGAGCCCACGTGCCACAACTACTGAAGCCCTCGCGCCTAGAGCCCGTGCTCCACAACAAGAGAAGCCACCGCAATGAGAAGCCCGCGCACCGCAACGAAGAGTAGCCCCCGCTCCACGCAACTAGAGAAAGCCCGCGTGCAGCAACGGAGACTCAACGCAGCCAAAAATAAATAAATAAAATAAATTTTTAAAAAAAGATGTAAAGGTTTGTCTGTTATAGATCTAAGGTTACCTTAATTAACATAGGACTTTTTGGAAAATGGTGTGTTTGAGCCCCAACCCCAGATTCTGACTTCACTGGTCCAGGGTGGAGCCAGGCTCTGGTGTGTTTTAAAAGCTCCCCCAGGTGATTCTAATGTCAAGGTTGAGAAGCAGGCTTTAGGCTCGTAAGTATTGATAGATCTTCCTGCAGTTCATTCGACACATCATGGAACCCCACTGTGTGCCAGGCGTTCTGCTTCTCGCTGAAAGTTTTGCCCCTAAAGCTGGCAGAGACTCAGCTTCTCTCCCACCCATGACCATGACCCAGAATTCTGCTGTCTCAGACTTGAAGGCAAGTGGAGATCTTTCTCAGCCAGTGCCTGCCTGGGGGCCTGGCAGGCCTCTTTGGTTCCTAAAGGAGTCCTACCTCTCTCCCCCGCTACCCACCCTAAAACCCTGCCTGCCCCCTGGACCAGAGCGTAGAGGAGAGTATGGAGTTTCCTGCAGGAAAGAGGATGAAGAGTTTCCTCCGGGCAGCCCACGGTGCTACCCCAAAACACACCAGTGCCTTCGTATAGTCACACCAAACATCAGCTGCTCCCTCCTCTGGGACAGCCGGTCCTCAGGCTGGCAAATGGGACACAGAGATGGTTAGGATGCAGCCCCAACCTTGAAGGAGCCTGCCATCCAGTTGAAGACACAGACTATGGTATTGGGATAGGGGTCATCCAAAGCCATCCTGAGTCCCCCTACCCTCGAGGCAGCTGGTGTGGTGAAAAGGGCACTGAAGTCACTGGCTCCAATGCTGCCTCTAGCACTTTCCCCAGACGGCTTCAATACAGCATGGCGAGAGCTACAACAGTGGCTGTTCAGGGCCCTGTGGGATCCCAGATGAGGGAGGTGGCTCTTGAAGGAAAAGTAGGAGTTAGCCGGACAGACAAGAGGGACGAGCGATACAGGCTGAAGTCACAGAGGCAAGAGAGTGCGGGGAAGGTTTTAGAAAGAAGTTTGGTCTGGTTGGAGAGAAAGGAGCAAGGAAGATGGGGCAGGAAACAAAGCTGGGGAGGGGGGGTGATGGGCTGATTTGGACAGAGCCTAAAATCCGAGGTTCAGGGGCTTGGACTGCGTCCTATAGGCCCTCAGGGGCCCTTAAAGGGCTCTGAGCAAAGCATGACATAGTCAGACTCATGGTTCACAAAGGGGCTCTGTGAGGGGGGGTGTACCAATTGCAAGGAGAGAGTTCGGATGTAGGAGCCCAGTTGGGGAGTTATTAGTCATACAGACAGAGGTGATGAGGACAGCGGCCATGATGATGGACAAAAGGGGTCACCCTAAGGATCCCCAGGCTCCTTCCCCCTAGGAGGCAGCAGGGTAGCTTGGAGAGAGCACCAAATTTGGAGTCTACACTTGCTGTATCCTTGGTCTGAGATACTCTTCCTCCATCTCTTTATTCTTACCCTTTCACTCTGTTCAAACACCACTTCCTCAGAGAGGCTGTCCCAGACCATCAAAGCGGATGCCTCCGTTTCTCCCCATCTCACGCCCTGTGATTTCCTTTATTTTAATTTCACGATCTGTGATTCTATTGTTTATTCATTGTTCACATGTTTGTTGCAAGCTCCGTGAGGTGGCCCCTTTGTCCTGTTTACTTTGAATCCCTAACTCTGGGCACAGTGCCTGGCACAGAGTAGGTGCTTTTGATAGATCACATCATTGGCCTCAACGCCTTGCCTCTTCCTTTATTCACGCCCTCGCCATGAACTCTGCAGTGCCCTCTCACTGCGGGTGGGGTGTGCTGCCCCATCTCTTCATTTGAGTTTGGCCATGTGACTTGCTTCAGCCAGTAGCATAAGGTAGAAGTGGGGGTGAGCTGGCTCCAAGTTCTCTCCTGGGCCTCGAGAGAACGTGTGTATTTTTGCTTGTTTCTTACCTCTTCTATGGCCATGAAAAGGACATACCCAGGTCTCAGGAGAAGGAGGAGAGACACATGATGCACAGCTGCCCCCAGCCAAGCTCAGGCCAGATCAGCTGACCCACAAACCTATGAACATAAATGACTTATTTTAAGCCACTGAGTTTTGGGGGTGCTCTGTTATGTAGCATTTTTCTCTATCTGTAAAATAAAAGGGCTGGTTTAAGCATCTCCCTCCAAGGTCCCTCGTTCTCCTTTAAGCATGGCAGCTCCCAGCTTCCCAGTCCTGCCCTCTCCACCTTTCCTCCTTCTCACACACGCCACCTCGCCTCAGCCCTCATGAATAACCATGCGGCATCCACTTTCACAGGGCCAAGTTCATAGCTCCTGAGAGCCCCACTTTCAAGGCTGCCTCTTTGCTGCTGCTTCCTCTTCTCCAGCTGCTTCACCAAGGCCCGGGGGCATGAGCAGCTAAAAACCCTCCCTGAGCTCTGATGTGCAAATCAGAGAGCCCCAGGAAGCCCCAGGAAGAGCCCTGTCCTTGCCAGGATGGCTGGTCCACAACCCAGGTGGGCCCGGGAAGGGTGGCTCGGCTGCATTTGGAATATGAGGGGCCATCTGAGCGGGGTGCAAGACAGGAGGGAGTCAGAGTCTAAGGTCATGGAATCCTACACCTGAGAGACCGTTTGGAACCAACCCCCGCCCCCCCGCCACCAGCATCTGGGGAAACGGAGACAGGAGGAAGTAAACAGACTTGTCCAAGTCAACCATTCAGTGGCAGAGTCAGGATTGGATTTCCTGACTCCCAGCCCAGTGCTCCTTCCACTGCCCCCTGCTGGTCACAGGCAGGGTAGCTCACAAGGCAAAGGTTTGGAGGCTGGAATGGACTCCTTTATGGATTTTCTTTCCTTTTCTTCCTTCCTTCCTTTCTTTCTTCCTTCCTTCCTTCCTTTCTTCCTTCCTTCCTTCTTTCCTTTCTTCCTTTCTTTCTTTCTTTCTTTCTTCTCTCCCTCTCTCTCCCCCTCCCTCCCTCCCTCTCTCTCTCTTTCTGCAGCATGCAGGATCTTAGTTCCCCAACCAGGGATTGAACCCACACCCCCTGCAGTGGAAGCCCTGAGTCTTAACCACTGGCCCGCCAGGGAAACACCATGTCCCGCCCACCCCTAGTTAGGGCCACCTACCATAGGCCAGATCTGTGCTGGGGGAGGGGCATCTCTAGTAGGTGCCAAGTCCTGTACTGGGGAGCTTATGCCAGGATCTGTGCTGGGGGACCAACCAGGTGCCAGGTCGTGTGTGGGTTGGCTGAATGCCTTACTATGTGCAGGTTCTGTGCCAGGTGCCACCTCCTGGATGGCAGATGGACCGAGAGCTGTGACCGCCTCTGCCTCCCCGCCAGTCACTCTGCTCTGTGTGCTTCTCCAGGTCACTCGGTGGCCTCTCTGTCTCTCTCTGACTTTCTCTGGATATTTTGTCTTCATCCTATTGCTCTCAATGAGTTTCTGCCCTCTCTCCCTCTCTTGTTCTCTCACTTTCGTCTTTCCTCGGCCTCTTTATGTTTTCTCTTTTGTTCTATCTTTTCTCTGCCTCTGACCCTTTCTGTATCTTTCTGTCTGTGCGTCTGTCTGCCCGTCTCCTGTGTGCACGTCTCTGTCTCTGTCTCCCCCCGTCCTGTGTCTCCGGGGCCCCTCACCACCACCTCTCACTCCACCTGGGTCTCTGGCTAAATCCACCTTTCTCTCTGGGGTTGTAGTCTTTCTCTCTTGCCCTTGCTTTTTATTTTCTTCTTTCTCTGTGCCTCTAGGTCTCTGTGACTCTAGCACTCTCTGTATCTCTGTCTCCTTTCCCAGCTGGTCTCCCTTCCCCCACCCCACTCCACACCCACCCCAAGGTTCTGTCCAACGCCTCCCCACTCCCCAGGTCCTGTTCTCTGCCAGCTACAATTACAAGTGCGTCTACTGAAGTGGTCCACCTTGATGGGTAACAAGAGGCTTTATGTTTGCAATCACGGACTGGAAATACTGAATTCCTTTTCAGCAAAGAAAGACAAGCACCCTCTTGGTTTATAAATATTAATTATAGGTACCTGGTAATGAGAGAACAGGGCAGCTGTTGGCTGTGATCTCTGATTGTTTGACTAATCCTAGAGACAGTTTAAACAAGACAGTTATTACCTGACAGGAAGAGGAATTAGGGAGCCGTTGTCCTTTCATAAGGATCAGCTTAGGAGATCAGCGAGAGATCTGGACTTACTGAGGATGCTAGGAGAGTGACCTTGGGCAAAGCCTCTTCCCCTTTCTGGGCCTCAGTTTCCCCTCTTGTTCTAGGATGCCCTTCTAGCTCTGACCTGTATGATGTGGAGGTGCTACTTTGGGAGGGGATCAGGCAGACCATTTCAGAGTGTCTGCCAAGCAGGAATCATGGACCAACAGAGGGAAGGCCCAGCTCAGGGGAGAGGAACCTTGGGAGTCATGGGGGGATGGGGGGAGCATCTGGCTCCTCTGGATCTTTGGGGTGATTCCTAGGTCTGTCCTGGTTTGAGTCAAACTCCTCCCAGGGCTTGAGACAAAATATTGAGCAAGGACTGAGGCGTGTCCCATATTGCAAGTCAGAATTTCCAGACTTACCACCGGCTGGCCCAGGCTTCCAGGTACCTCAGTTTTACTTCCTGCAAAATGGGAGTAAAGAGGGATAACTTTATGCAGCTCTTGCTGATGCCAGAGTTAAAAGTTTATCTAAATTGAATCTGAGAAGTCCCAGACTGCCTGCCAGAGGCCATTTCAACAATTGTCCTATTTCCAAGCTCACGTCTCAATTCAGTAGTTATTGACATCATTATGTGCAAAGCAGAGAAGCGATTCCTGATGCACAGCCAGGACAAAGGCTTGATGGAGGCAGAGGAGCAACATTGGGAGCAGGGAGTGTGCCTATAAGAGGTCCCTGCTCAAGTTCCCCGCATTGAGTAAAAGTGGGCTATTCCTTCTAGAATATGTATTTTCTAAAACTCCCTCTCCTCTGGGGAGATCAGTACATTTACAAAACACTAAGCCGTTTATCACCTCTGGGGAACACAGGTCAGCCTACAGGAGAGCCGTCGTGAAATATGTGTTTCCCATTTGGCAGAAGAAGGACCCAAGCTAGGAGGCGTCCTTGTCTCTTACCCGAGACCATGCAAGTAGAAAGTAACTGAGCTGGGAATCAAACCCTGGTCTGCGATCCCAAAACTCAGCTCCAGGTCATTACTGGGTTCCCAGACCCGTCAGCCTGCAACTCATCCAAGGGGCATGAGAGCCCGGCAGGCATCCTTGGAGGCTGGAACCGGCCTCTCCTCCTCTAGGATCCTACCCTCCCATCATCACAGCAGAGCCCAGGCTGGCCCATGGAAGGTGCTCACAAATGTTATTGATCTAATGTTCTTCAAGATTCCGGTCGTGTTTCCGCCAGTCACTCCTTGCCTGGTAGTTAAAAGAGCATGAACCTGAATTCAAATCCTGGCTCCACCATGTGTGTGTGTGACCTTGGGCAAATTACTTAACCTCTCTGTGCCTCAGTTTTCTAACCTGTAAAATGGGAATGATATTAGGACTTCACTGTTGTGTAGTAAGCGCTATATAAGCATTGGCTGTTATTATCAATAATCACCTCCTGTCATCTCTCTTTCCAGAGCCTCTGAAGTCAGTTTACCCAATCTCATATAAAGGCAAATGTGGAAGGAACATCAGACTGCTCTCCGTTACTGTGTGGTAAGGGAGGTTGGGGACAGAGTCTGGCTCAACTCCAGCCCCTGTGAAGCCAGAGGCTGGGCGGGAGCCACCTCCACTGCCTTCAGCCTCCTGCAGACCTTGATCTGTGGAAAGGCCCTGCAGGCCCCATCCTGGTTGACCCTGAACAGAGCCGAGGGCTCTGCTTTGCCCTGGGCTCTATGCTTTGCAGCAAACCCCTGCCACAATCCTGCAGGACTGAGAGGGGTGGAGGCGACGACTCACTTAAAAAAAAAAACCAACGTTCTGAGTGTCCCCAAGGCCCCCCTTGTAGGCTCAAGCCCAACTAAGTGCTTCTCTGGAACCATTTTAACTCCAAGTACAGACGCCACTAAGCGGGTCCTGAGGGAGCCATGGGCTGGGCTTGCACACGAATCAGAGCACAGCCGGTCCAGGCGGCAAGGCAGGCGGCTGTCAGCAGAAGGAAGCTGAGCGGTCTTCCAACTGGTCCCTGTGTTTTCTATTCTCACCTTCACCTTCCCAGCATCTTGACAATGCTGGCCCATCTTAATCTTTCATGGGGCCCAGACACACATCAGACCCTCTCTAGCCCTCTGAGAGGAGTCAAGACTGGCTCAAGGGCTGAGGTGAGAGCCCATTTTCCAGCTGGGCTGCTCAAGGCTCCAGCCCCTTTACCCCAGGTCTTCTTGACACTTCCCCGGACATTCGCAGCATCAGCAAAATCTGTGTATGCAGCTCCCTCACATCTGTGCTCCCCTCCCATCCTCCCTCCTTCCAACCCCCACCCACCCCCTCCTCCCCACTGTGCCAGACATAGACAAGAACCACTTCTGCCTGCAACCAAAGCCCTCACAGCTCCCCCTAAAGATTTCCAAGAAAATCTTCCTACAGATTCAAAAGGAGGCCATGAGCTCAGAGCCAGTCATTCAAATGTTCCACCTGAATTCATCCTTCTTCGCATTCCATTAACCAACTTTGTCATCTGCGGCCAGTATCTTGACCCCTTTGAGCCTCAGTTTGCTCCTCTGTAAAACGGGGAAAATGATGGTACCTCATAGGGTACGGTACCTCATGGTCACTCATCAGGAGAGTGAGGGGCAGTGAGAAGAGGCACATACAGTGTTTAGTCGAGTGGCTGGCACATGGAGAAAGTGAGCCATCCTTGGTAGCTGTTAACATATATATTTTTATTTCACTGAGTACACGCTATGTGCCAGGCCCTGGAGCCACACAGCTGAACTCAACAGGCATCCCTGTTCTTGAAGAGCTCACTCAGGCATGGAAGAGAAAGAAAGAAACAGAAATGTTGATATGGTGGGATATGTTTGCATAATAGAAGAATGTACAAGTTACACGGAAGCCTAAAAAAGGAAGATGTTGAGGGAGGGATGTGGGCGTGCTTGGATGGACTCTTGAAGTCTGAGTAGGAGCTCACCAGGCAGCCCAAGGTAGGAAAGGCATTGCAGGCAGATGGAAGAGCATATGCAAAGACTCAAAGGCAAGAAACATCATTTTAAGCCCAAAGCCTTAGAGAAGGAGAGGCCCGGAGACAAGACAGAACGGGGGATTAGGGGTCAGTTCTGGACTCACCCTGCCAGCTCTGAGTTCGCAGTAAAGGGAGACTTTTAAGCAGGAAAGTGACATGATCACACTCGTGTCTTAAGCTGCGCTCACGTTCAAGCTTGCAGGGTTTACATAACTTTTCCTTTTCTTCTCGAGCATTTATCCAGCCTAGAAATTCGAGAGCAAGCACTTTCCCTTATTTCTATTCAACCTGAAAGCGGCAGTCGAATCCAGCTCGCATCGTATTGAAATGCAGGTGGCCTGTGCAACAGTGTTGCTAAAATTACCAAAACTAACCACAGCCAGGGAAGGGCCATTATCGGAAACAGATTTTATTACCATGGAAACCAACAGATAATGCCAAGTCCAGTCATTTTTATTCTCTGAAAAGAGAGAGAGACAAGGGGAGAGAAAAAGAGAAACAGAGAAAGCAGCAGGAGAGAGAAAGCTATTGAAAGGAAGCAAGAACCCGGAGCAGACTAGAAGGGGACAGAGAAAGCAGGGGAATCTGCCTGAAGGTTTCATGCCACACATGCCTCCTGACCGGCCATCCAGCTCGGGTCACATTGACGGAACTCATACTACATGCCGCAAGCTGGCAGGAAGCAGCCAGAAAGGACTCTGCAGTGTGACTTCCACTCCTGGTCCAAAATGCAGAAAAAGCTGTAAATGCCCCCAGAAAGAGCTGGCCCGGGTGTATTTCAAGGCACTTCTGATGATCTCCACTAAGAGCATCAGATTTGGGGTCGGAAGACCTGCTTAGAGTTCAGCCTCTGCCCGAAGTGGCTTGTGACCTTGGAGAAGGTCACAGAAATTCTCGGAGCCTCAGTTTCTTCACATGTCCCAAGAGGGAGCTCCTGGGTTGGTTGTGAGGATCCGGTGTGCGTGGCTGCCAAAACACTTTGTAACTGTAGAGGGCTGTGCGCACAGAAGGCCCTGCAGGCCCCATGATTCCTACATGTCTCTCCTTTGTTCCCTGATTTGAAGGGCTCTTTCACCCATCACGTAGTGCCCTGGTCCGTGCAGCCAGTGGGATCCACCCCCCGCCCACATAGCTCCAAATGCTGAGGGATGGGGGGCAGGAGGCCCTGCTGAGAGCTCTTGGATGTCCAGGGAACAGTGTGGGCTTGTCAGCAGGACTGAGATGAAACATCCACCCCAGGAGAAAGGAAAAACCAAAGACAGAGGGAGAGGAGGTGGGCAGACAAATGAGGTACACCAGGACACCCTGGGGAGGGAGAGACCGTAAATATGCTAGGATCCTGGCGAAGCCGTGAGTAGGAGGTTTTAGCTGCCAAAACGGATAGTCAGGGAGAGGGCAGTTCAAAGGAAGCCACAGAATATATGAAAACACCCGTAACCACACATGCACATACACAATCATCAAATCTTTGCTACTCAAAGTGTGCCTCACCTGGGAATTTGTTAGAGATGCAGGCTCTTCCCCTGGACCTCCTGGCGATTCACTTCTACACGCAAGAGATGAGAGGCTCTGGTCTAAGTCACTTCCCTTCTCTGAGTCTCAGTTTCTTCGTCTATAAAATAGGAATAATCATACCCTCCCAGCCGCATGGGGCTGTTAGGAGGATTAGAGGGAAAAAAAAAAAAAAAACATGTGAATGGATCACTTTGAAAAACAAAAAGCACCATATGAGTGTAAGATAGTGTTCTGTTGTTATGTAGTTATTATTATTATATACGGGGAGCCCAACCTCCCGGGTAACAAGGCACTTTCATAACAAAATGACTTGATTAGACTGTTCTCTTAAAAACGCTGCTCCCCAGCTAACGTTTTTCCTATCCGCATGCCTCTTCTTGCAGCTGCATATTAAATCTTCATGCCATCAGCACTTGACTGAATTTGTAGAAACAAAATGGAAGAGGGAACTCAGGCATGAATTAGCAGTTTAAGACAGGAATGAGATTACGATAAAATCCCCACTCTCTCCATCCATCAAAATGTAATAAGAATAGAAAACTAATGTGAAAAATCAACATGACCTATTGCTTCAAGCCTGTCATCGCCATCCTTTATGATCGCGCCTTGCAAGATGCAAGCAACTCATTTCGCTGTAAGCGTCACGCTTTCCATAGGAGACGTAAACCGTGTCCGAGACAGGCAGACATTTGGGCAGATCCCTCTGGGGGAAACAGGAAGGGACCAAATGAGACGCGGTTCCCTGACTTTCCAAGTCGTGGAGAGCAAGAATGAATGGGAGTGACTCGAGCTGAAGGGTGCTTTGTTTTCTTTTTGACTGTCTGTGGATGCTGAAGCTCCAGCCCTGTCAAAGGATAGTGGCTCCTGTCCTAGAGGTCCAGGAAAGGACATTTCCAAAGTTCCAAATGTCTCCAGGAGTCCCTGCTCAAGACCCAGCCTCACACCCTCGCTGCTGGCAACCTGGTCAGCTGCATGGACACCCCAGGATACAGAGCAGGTTCCTGGAGGGGCGTGGTTCTATCATTGGTCCCTGTGTCAGCAGATGAGGGACAGATGTGCTCAGAGAGTCAATAGGACTTGCACAAGGACACACACCAAGTAAGGGTTAGACTCCAGGTCTGCGGACTCCTTATCCAGCATTCCTTGCATGGCACCCCGTTGCCAGCTATGTGCCAGGACTGAGCTTGGGCTGGAGGTATGTGAAACAGGAGCAGAGGCTCCTGCCCTCAGGGAGCTCACAGCCTCGCTCCCATCCTGAGCTCCTTCCCTCCAACCCCTTCCCCCTCCACTCTGCCCTGGTCACCCTGGCTTCCTACTGTTCCGTAAAAGCACTGACTTTTTCCCAATCGGAGCCTTTGAACATGCTCTTCCTTCACCCAGACTGCTTTCCCCCTCACTGTTCATTGAGACAACTCCCCATCCTTCAAGTCTCATCTGAAATATCAGCTTCTCAAGGAAGCCCTCCCTCCCAGATATACCTTCACCCTACACCCTTTCCTCTGCTTCAGAGCCCTTGGTTAATTCATTGTCATATCAGTGCTATTCCCCTGTAACATATTTCTCAATAGTAATTAAATCATCATTTGTTTTAATGTATTTAATAGTAATTAAATCAAAATTATTTAATATTCATCACTCTCAAGGCAGAGCAAACTATAAAGGTCTGGGACCACTCTGCTGTGTTTACTGTTGTGTTCCCTAGCACCTCGCATAGCACCTGGCATGTATCCATCCATTCATTCAAAAAATTTTTATTGAGCACCTAGTATGTGCCAGGCATTGACAGCATGCCAGCTCTCGTGGGGGCTTCACTCCAGTGGAGGAATACATACAATAAACTAACTAATGAATGTCAGGTGGTGAGGAGTGCAAGAACTAAAACAGAGCAGGGCACTCGAAGCTTATATCTGATATGCTGGAATCCTCTTTGAGAAGGGGACACCCGAGCAGAGCCTGGAATGGGCCACACCAATTCTTAAAGGAACAGCCTTCCATGCCGCAGGAGCGGTAACTGCAGATGCTCTGAGGCTGGTTTGTGCTTGGCACATTCCGGAGACAGGAGGGAGGAGGCTGTGGAGGAGGAGGTCAGGGAGGTGGGGAGCCCAGTGGGGAGGATTTGGATTCTACTCTGTGTGATGGGGGAAGCCTCGGAGGCTTATGGGCAGAGGAGTGACGTGATATGACTTCAGCTCTAAAAGGACAGTTCCAGGTGCTGTGCAGAGACCCACAGCAGGGGTCCAGGGCAGGAGCAGGGAGGCTTATTAAGAGGCTGTTGCAACCATCCAGGTGGGAGATGGTGGTGGCTTGCACTGGAAGAGCAGCGGTGGGGGAGGGAGAAGAGTGTGGATTCCGGATGTAACCTGAAGATGGAGCCAACAGGGTTTGCTAATGGATGGAAAGTGAGGTATGAGAGAGAGAGGCGTCAAGGATGAAAGGTGCCTAGAATTTTGGCCTGAGCACCAGGAAGAATGCAGTTGCCATGAACCAATAAATTGCCTCTTATGCTGAAGCCCATTTGGGTTGGAGTTTTATCACTTGAAAATTTTTTTAAAACCTTGACTAATTCAGAGACTAACAGATAGGCCAGAGGTAGCAGGGTAGGGAGTGGAGAGGAGGGGACAGATGGGAGAGACAAGGGAAGATGCCTGCTTGGATGTAGCAGAGATGGGGTCTCAGGATGGAACTAGAATGACTCTGGGGTTTCCAGCCCAGGTGCTTGGGAGTACGGCAGCCTCACTAATGGGACGTACAGGCTCAGACCAGTGTTCGGCTTTTCCTCTTTAACATCTTAACTTTTAGGTACCAGCTGCTGGAGCTTTGGAGAGAGCCCAGGACTGGAGATAAAACATTTGTTGCATGCCTTCAATGAGCCAAGCACAGGGCCAGGCTCACCATGTACAATTTTTCCAACCGTGACAAAACGCTAATCAGATTAGTATGCCATTTGACAGATGAGGAAACAGAGGCTTACAGAAGTTATGGGGCTTGCCCAAAAACATACAGTTAGAACTAAAGATTTGGGAACCACCCAGGAGAAACAAAGCCCTTTGCCTCTAGGTTTCATTATGAACCCCCGGGATGGAGGTCAAGAGACTTAGGGTCCAGCCCTGGCTCTGCCACTTTCTCCCGTGTGACCTCGGGTGAGGTCGCATCCCACTTAGCGCTCGGCTTTCCCGTCCAGGAAACGCCAAGATTGGGCACAATGATGTCCCCAACTCATTACAACCCTCGTTCCCCCCAGCTCTGCTCAGGCTTCGAAGACCCAGGGTAGGCAGAAGCGATGTTTGCCACATAGGTTGACCACCTACTGTGCGCGGCACCTTCTCCTGGGACGAGACCAGAGGAAGGAGGGGCTGTGACCTTGCCGCGGTCTGCGGTCTGATGAAGACTCCTAGAACGGTGGGGGCTGGGAGCGCAGGCCCGCAGCAAACAGCTCCGCAGGGAGACACCGGGGAACCCAGCCAAGCTCCTGCGCACGAAGGCTCACAGCATATGGTCTGCATTTCATACATCATTTACAAGGAGCCGCAGCCATTTTGCAAAGTCTCTTCCTGCTCCCAGAGCATTTGTGCTTTGGTTTCTGTCTTTGCTGATCCAGCTTCGGCCCTTGACACTGACCGCTTCCACCCTTGACACTGTCCGCTTCCACCCTTGACACTGTCCGCCTCCACCACTACCAGTCACCACAGACAGTATTTTCCTGTAAGTTTGGGAGATCCAGGTCGAAGTGAACTGAGTAGCTTCCCCGTGATGGACTCGATAATGTAAAGAGCGTGCGTGATCCAGGTCCTGGGAGATGGGCCTGGAAAAGGTAAAGCAGCATGTGAGGGATGCCAAGGATGTCTGGGAGGGCACCCTGAGCGGTGAGCACCAGGGCGTGGAGGGCACACGGAGTCATGTAAGTAACGCTCGCATGGGACCCGCTGAGCAGTGCCGACACTGCCAGAGTAAGGTCTCCACTCGGAGCTACTATGACACAGCAGTGTGGAAAAATGCCCACGGCAGAGTCCACTGCCTCTGTTAAGTTACGCTTTAGCAAGCACATCGCTGTGACAGAACAGCTGGGGAGATGCGAGTAATACCACCGTCAGGGAGCCCTAGAAACGCGGGCCATGTGCAGGTGGGGCAGGCCCGTGCCTGGTTCATGGTTCTCTCCAGAGCTTGGAACATAGTATGTGTTCAGTGAATAACTGCTAAGCAAATGAATGGATGACCTGAGTGAACAGCCTGCACCCATATGCACCAAATGACGGGCCCCACGTGGCAGAGGGCTCCTCCCAGAACTGCTCCCAGGACCCGCCCAGGACTTCAGGGACACCAGATATGATGGAAACGGGTCATCTGCCCCAAAGAGAGGAAAAAACCCATCTCTCCTTCTTGCTCACTCTCTCTCTTCCCCTTTCAGTCTCTGGCTCTGCGGCTGGAAGAAAACAAAGAAGGGTCCCCTCGCCCATGCTAGGACCTTCTCCCCAAGCCCGGAGCTTCCCAGTGTGCAGGTTGTCTACCCTCCGCCATCCTTCCAAAGCTGGACCAACAGCTTACTGCCTACGACAAGGGGAAGAGGGGAGCTCTGGGCTTCCACCCCACCCCTTAGGCTTATTTCCTAAACGGCTACCGTGGCCACGGAGCCTGCTGGACCAATGTCAGCCTCCAATCTGGCAGAATGCACACACATCCCCTCCCTGTCCTGGGGTGCCCATCCCCAGGCTGAACCCAAGGGGGATGAAGATGGCCCAGGGAATCCTAAGCAACAGAGCTGCTGGCCTGAATGAACCTTGAGCTTCATGCAGATTCTCATTCTCTCCTAATTCTTTCATTCCATAGAGTTATGGAAGATCTGCCCTGTTCCAGGCACCTTGCCCAGCACTGGGGTGGGTCCCACAGGGGCCAAGCAAAAAGTTCCCTGTCCTTGTGGAGCTGACACTCCAGTAGAAAAGAGAGCCAGTAAACCACCAGCCAACCAAAGAAATAAGACTATCTCAGGTGGTGATGAGCACAACAAAGGCAACACGAGGTGTGCTGGTTTTTCCATTTCTTCCCCTGAAATCGATTCGTTCTCAGACCCCCACGCCTGCTCTGTGCTCTGGGGTTTGAGCCCTGTGGACTGCATCCCAGGGCTCCCTTGCTGGCGGCTTCTAGGATTCAGACAACAAGGAACCGGGCAGGAAACGAGAGCACCAGAGGAGAGAGGTACGGTGTTTCTTCTCCTGCTCCCTCCGTGCCTTGCTGCCTGGGTCTGCAGGGCTGATCCTTCTATGACAGAGCCTCCAGTGTCTCCAGGCTCTGACAGCACCCCTTCCTCCAGAGGCCCCCAGGTCCCTGGGTGCTAACAGCTTCCCTCAGTTGCTGGTCACCAGATTCCCTTATACTTGTCGCATCTCTTCAGATTCCCAGCTGAACGTGACTTGCCCTTCCTGCTGGGCCCCTGACTGATACAGGCAGATGCGATAGAAGGTGCTGGGAGATAGGGGTGGTCGGGGAAGCGGCGGGTTCAGGCCCGGGTTGTTCAAGGAGAAGAGCAACAGTCAATGTGGCTGGGATGTACTAGGTGAGGGGGAGACAGAGAGAAGGTGAAGTCAGGGGTGACATTCATAGTATTCAACAACTGGCCAGGCACAGGCATCATCCAGCCAGAAGAGACTCCCAGCTATAAAGGGCTGTCACACCTGCTGGACAGGAGTGCTGGGTGATCAGACAGGTGGGCAGGGGTGGATCAGCCAGGATCCCAGCAGAACAATGATGTTGCACGTGAGCTGGCTCACATGAGGACAGTTTAATAAAGGGACTCTTTAAACAGGTGTGTGCAGGGATATCACAAGGATGGTACAGGTCTCTAGGACTGCAAGAATCCCCAGCAAGAGGGTGCAGGAGAGAGCAGTTGCCAGATGCAGACAGAGCTGTGTAGAGAGGAATGGAACACACCCAAGCTGCAGTGGCCCCACAGGGAGAGCACCAATGACATCAACACCCAGCCTCACTCTCTCCCTCCCCCACCCTCCTGTTGGTGACACCCACTGGCCATGGCCACATAGGAGCCAGAGAACATCCTTATGGATCACCCTCCTAGATCTAGAACAGTGTGGAGAAGAGTGAAGCCTGGATCTTAGGAGACAAATGGGAAATCTCCAGCTCTCTGATAGGTAAGACCTTGAAAGTCACAGTAAGAGGTTTGGATTTCAGGCTAAGCAGAGTGGAAGAATACTGGGAATGAGAGTGATAGAATCTCACTTGGACCCTTTTCCTCCATCCACGGGGAGGTGATGGAACAAGCTCTGCTCTTGACATCCTGGACCAAACACCTCCCAGAAGCACTTTGTGGTGGTGGTTGGGAGGCAGGAGGAGGTGAAGGGAGTGTCCTGAGAACTAAGCCACCAGGGCAGGCCTGTGGTGACAAACAGCTCAAGAACCTTGGGGACCTCCAGCCTGCAGGGGACAGACCCACAAGCTCAGCATACAGGACCATGTCAGATATGATGGAATTTGGATTTCCTTCACCAGGTAGGCAGCCCTAAGAAACCAGAAAATGCCCAAGGCTTTCCTTGAGGGGAACAGGGGAGGAGGGCCTGAAGAAGGGGGCAGAAGTCCTCCCCAGACCCACACTTGCCAGGCTGAGAAATAGGCAGGCTGGTTTTGAAAGCCTGCCCACATGTTTCTTTCTCTAACCATCACGAGGTTTAGGCAGGGATGCAGGAGAAAGAAGAGGCTACCACCTTCCTGTAGTCTGTCCATGAGACAGGGGGATGAACTATATACACTGAATGACCCCCTCAAGTCCTAGGAGTGTTTGGAGTTTACAATCCCAAGATTCTACAGACCATCAGGAAGGATCTGGGGCTTAAATTTTCCATAGCCTGTACGTTGGGGTCATGAAAATTCCTAGACTTGGACTCAGAAGCCCAGGGTTCGAGTCATCGCCTGCATGTAACAGGTGCACAGAAATGTTGATTTAAGGTAAGAGAGAGAAACCCGATGACTAGGATAATAGCCCGTGGGTTCTCATCCCACCCATATGTGAGCCAGGCATGGGCTCTGCCTATGTCCCTTTTGTCCTTTTTTCACATTATCTCACCCAGAGTCTGAGCCAGATATTATGAGGATCATTTCACAGAAGAAGAAACTGAGGTTCAGAGAATCTAAGTCCCTCCCTGCCAGCCTTGCAGCTGGCCAGCAGAGGAGCCGGGAGGCAGGCCCAGGACTCTGATGGTATAAGCCTGGGCCCTCCACCACCGTCCCTCCCATCTGTAGGGAGAAGGACACAGCCCCAAAGCCTGGGTTCCCTGTGCAGATGCTGGAGTCTCTGGAGAGAGCTCAGCCCAGTGCTCCCATTCCCAGCCTCGCTAGGTGGAGGCTGGATCCCGCCTGATTCATTCTTTTAATCAGGGACAGAGTGGTGGCAGCAGCTTCCTGAAGAAGTCTTCAGACTCTTATTAAAATTAAGTTATTGCTTTAATAACCACAGGGCGGAGGCAGCTGCAGCTGGGGGCCTGTGGGCTCTCAGCCGTTCCCGGGAGTCCTGACGCATGTCACATGGCACTGGAGCACTCCTGTCCCTTCACTCCACATTATATGCCTTTCTCTCTCCTAATCCCAAGGCCACAGTGAGCGGGGACCTGTCTTGGCAGGTGTCTCTCTCACAATTAGCCACGTGGACAAAACAAACACTGGGTTCTGGAGGCACTTATAAAAGGTATGTCCATATGGGTTCTGGCTCCAGCCCCAGAGATGGGATCAAGCTAAGCTTGAAAACAATATGACTCAGAGAGGTTACATAATCTGTCCAAGGTCACACAGCCAGCCAGAGGACGCACGGGGGCTTGAACCCAAATCCATATACTCTTTCCTCTCCATCACACAGCCTCAGCGTGTCTTGCATGGGTGCTGAAAAAGGCACCTATTCCTGGGACAGGTGTAACATCACCTGGACAGACATACCTAGCAATGTCACTGTAATTTGGGGCAAATTGCCTCATTTGTCTATTGCTCAAATTCTTCAGCTGTCGTATGGGCTATCAGGTCATTATGGACCTTGAATGAGATAACAAATGTAAAATTGTTCTGTACACTGTAAAGTGCAGTGCACCTCGAGGATATGTGAGCCTAGGGCTATGGGGAAAGGCAGACCTCAGCAGATGTTAGGGCAGGGGGTTGGGAGCAGCAGGGAAGAGCAGAGGGGAGGGGATGCGGGCTGGGAAAGGATGACAGAGTCCCAGCAGATTCCAGGGAAGAGGCACACACAGAGACATGTGAGGCAAGAGCCGGAGCCAGGGGCTTCCCTGGTGGCACAGTGGTTGAGAATCTGCCTGCCAGTGCAGGGGACACGGGTTCGAGCCCTGGTCTGGGAAGATCCCACATGCCGCGGAGCGACTAGGCCCGTGAGCCACAATTGCTGAGCCTGCACGTCTGGAGCCCGTGCTCCGCAACAAGAGAGGCCGCGATAGTGAGAGGCCCGCGCACCGCGATGAAAAGTGGCCCCCGCTTGCCACAACTAGAGAAAGCCCTCACACAGAAACAAGACCCAACACAGCCATAAATAAATAAATAAATAAATAAAATTTAAAAAAATAAAAGCTGAATTATCTAAAAAAAAAAAAAGAGCCGGAGTCAGGCTCAGGGAGACAGGGGGCATCCTGGCTGGACCACACAGGGCTGGGCTGTGGCAGGGGGGGATCCTGAGGTGTTAACAGCAAGGAACCAGAAGACCACACTTCTCTGGAATAGAGCAAGAAATGTCCAGCGCCATGCCACACCTCCAGCCTCTGAGCCTCAGTCTTCCCTCTGCCCAATCGAGAAAATATGTCTACTTTCCAGGGCTGTTGTGAGGATCAGCATGTATGTAAAGTGCCTGAATATAATAGGTGTTCAATAAATCATTTCCATTATGGTAAGGATGGTGAGGATTATGTAAAAATTACTTAAGATCTCTGAGTCTGTTTTCTAGTCTGTGGAATGGAAGTAATCAGATCTACGTCACAGTGTCCTTGTCCTCTTTCCAACCCATTGAGTAGATATGGAACCTACAGATGGACATGGCAGTCAGACAGGCTTTGGCTCCTTCCAAGAGCTCTCAGCTCCCCATGAAAGGTGGTGAGCTCCCCATCCTTGGAGACATCCAAGGAGACATTAGATGACCTTGTGTCAGTGAGGGAAGGTGATCAATTTCAGGCAAGGGGCTGGACTCAAGGCCAACAGCCCTTCCAGCTTGGAGGATACACGATTCTACATCTCTGCAAACTCTCATATAATCAGACTGCCCAGGCTGGCCCATAGTAAACACGACCTTACACTTGGAGTCAGAAGGCAGTGAGCTGAATCTCTTCTCAGCTTCTTGCTTTTTCTCAGAAGCTGCGTGTTACTGACGAGCACCCAAGGTGCCGCTGGCTGGCTCCACACCTACAGGCCCCTCTGCTCCCCGTCCTGGCAGCCCCAGGCCCAGGCCCAGGCCCAGGCCCAGCAGGTGTGTTTGGAGAAGTACAACCCAAGTGTCACCCTGTACATGTTCCCCAGCTCAATTACAGTCTCAATTTTCTTTTCTGTTTAATCCCCAAATCAATATGTTTTCATACATATTTAATCCGGAGGCTGTTTTTATTAGAGTGGGGATTAGTTCTACATCTTTCTCCCCACCGCTTAGAAGGCATCTGCCAGTCACGAGGAAGATGAGTAGATTAATGAAGAAAAGGCCTAAGCACGGGCTGGGCCTGGTACCCCAGCCAAGCCAGAGAAACTGAGAGCACCACTCCTGAGCCGTCCCTTCTGCATGGGGCCGGTGTCCTGCTGCTTCCCAGCTTCCTCTCCCCCAGGCCACCTGCAGCTCACCCCTCACCCCCAATTCCCACTGGAGGTCCCTGCCCAGGGATGCTCCCTGGGGTCCTTCCAGACCTGCCCTCCACCTTCCCCCAGCTAAGGAGCCAGAAGAACAAGGGCCAGCTGCCCGTTGGATGTCAGAGAGTGGAGGTCACCCTCAGCCTTGCCTTCCAGAAGTAATAGATTTCTCCTTCCAACTCCGAGTCAAGGCTGAACAGAATAAATTATCGCCCTTTCACAGTGTAATCACTGTCACACTCAGCCCCAGCTGCCATCTGCTTCTTCACCAGAATCCCCACGTAGCCAAGCTGGAAGGAACGAGAGGAAACGTGGACCTGGCAGTCACCATGCCGGCCAGAGAAGGACAAAGGCAAGAACACTCTGGGGCCTGGAGCAGGAAAGAGACGGCCTGGACAAGCTTCTCAGCCCTCTGCTAAAACACGGCTGGAACAGTCATAAGCGGGTGGCAACATGTCAAGTCCCAGCTACATGACATCACATGTCATCCTGGTTGCATCTCTAAGAGACGGAGCCTATTCTTTTTTTTTTTTTTTTTAAGTATAGTTGATTTACAATGTTGTATTACTTGTATTACAATGCACAGTGATTCGGACATATATATACACTCTTTTTCAGATTCTTTTCCATTATAGGTTATTATTGAATATAGTTCCCTGTGCTATACAGTAGGTCCTTGTTGTTTATTTTATATACAGTAGTGTGTATCTGCTAATCCCAAACTCCTAATTTATCCCTCCCCCTCCTTTCCCCTTTGGTAACTGTAAGTTTGTTTTCTCTGTCTGTGAGTCCATTTTTGTTTTGAAATAAGTTCTTTCGTATCATTTTCTTAGATTCTACATACAAGTGATATCATATGATATTTGTCTTTCTCAAGAGAGAGCCTATTCTTATCATGCATATTTTACAGAGGAGGAAACTGAGGATCTGTGGTCCCACAAACAGGAAGTAACAGATGCTGGACTGGGGACAGGACCCATGGCTGCCGCGTCTGTGTTCTTAGCTGTTTGGCTGCCCTACTGCCCCCCTCCATTATGCAATAGCCCTCTCCTGCTCAACACAAGCTGGGGGCCATTTAAGGTGACACCTAGAAACAAAAATATTTCAGGAGCACCAGTTACTGGCAGGAAATTGCCAGCCACAGAGGAACCTGGGGACTTTGGGTGGGGTCAGTGCCTCAGCTCACAGCCATCACCTCCCTCCTCTACCCCTTTGGGGACTCATGCCTAACTTCCACCTGCTCTGTGCTTGGACCTGGGCTGCACGGATGAGCAAAACCAGGCACGGTCCTCCCCTCATACAGCGAACTGTGTTACAGGCGAGACTGACATCAGTCAAACAGTGACACCATGGAGGTGTGTCTGCAGACGGAGCCGAGGGTCCTGGTACAGCGTGCCTCTGCCTGGCGTCCTCTTTTCATCCCTGAGCCCCCCCTGTTGGTCACCTAGCTTCCTGCAGCTCGCCCTTCAGCCGAGGCACCGTGCTATGGGGTCTGGGACTGCCCTGTGCCTCCCCTTCCAAGAACTCACCCTGCTCTGCTCGCAACGATTGGATTGCAGAGACCAGGTCTGTCTTATTCACCATCGCATCTTAGGCGTCACTGCAGGAGAGAACAAAGTTGAGGGAGGAGGAAAGAAGGAAGGCAGGGAGGGAGGGAGAAAGGACAGGAGAGGGAAAGGAAGGGAGAGAAGGAGAGAAGGTGAAATCGGAGGAGAAAGAAAGAATAAGGGGAGAAATGGGGAGAAGGGGAAGAAACTTGGGCCACTTTTGAAAGACCAGATGCACCCCCAAAGGTCCTATGCTCTCCTCTCATCCTGGGCTGAAGTTTGACCTGGTTGCCAGGAACTGGCCAAGATGGTAACAGCAGGAGACCAGCTGCAGTAGGAAAGAGTTAGGTCTTCCATGGGTTTCCCAAGAGGACAACTGGGAATTAACCCCTTTGCAGAGGTCTGGGGTCCACGCCTCTCTTCCCAAAGCTGCCAGAGGCAGAGGGAGGGACACCATGACCTCCAACCATTGACTTTATATCTAATGACTCCGTGAACTTGACAAGAGACTGAGGCAGAGCCACCCCAGAGTGCTCTTCTGGCCACGGAGCCTATGGCCAGTGCTCAGGGACATGCAGAGCTTCTCCAGAAGCTTGTGTGTCTCCCAAAGGAAGCCTTTCCCACGCAGCGTCCTCAGGACCACCAGCCAGAAGGGCCCCACGGACACCACGCTGTCCTGGGCTGACACAACCAGCCGGCCCCCGCTAACCGCTTGGCAGTTCGTGTTTGACAACGGGATTAATTCCTGAACAAAACAGATAACGTAGGCAGTGCGATTCCTCATTTAGCTGTCAGATCGGGATAAAAAATGTGTGAGAGAGAAAAACCCAAGGGAAAAAAAATTAGATAATGATAAATTGTGACTGAACGCTCCAAAGAAACACAAGCCGTCTCCCCCATCGTGTTGTGCGCGCTGTCACTTAATTTGAAAATATTCTAAGTGCGCAGGGCCTTCTCCTTGGCACTTGCCAGCTTTGCCTGAGAAGAGCCTCATCCCCTTTGGTCCACAGTCTCATTTCCTCTGCAAATACAGCAAATACAGCAATGCATCAGAGACCCAGGTGGTCACACGAGCCCAGACGCCCTCCCGCCTCTCCTCCCTGCACCGCCAGGCTCTACCATCAGACAGCCCCTCTTGCTGCCACTCCCCAGAGGAGAGGCCTTCATTCTGCAGATTTTACAGTATCATTACGATGCTGGCTCAGAAGGGAGACGGAGGAAAGAGAAAAAAAAAGTTTTTGCTGTGATAAGTGTCAACTCTGCCAGTATCTTAAAAGAATTGTTGTTTGCAAAATGGATCATTATCCAAATATACAGAAGCCGTACATTGAAGCAAGGTTTCCCAGATCAGAAAGTGTTTGGCTGCCCCCGGGGGGAGTCAGAGTTAAAGCTCTTCTCTAGATGTTTCGTCACGCCACACAAGGGTCAGGTGAAAAATTAGCAGCCCTCAGAGATTCCTCGGGGCCTGACCAGTGCCCTTTCCCCCAGGAGAGCCTGGAACCTCATGCCTTGGCCAAGGAAGCTCGTCTCCCTGGTAATCTCTAAGAACAGGAAGTGGCCCTGCTGAGCAGAGATACCTTGGGGCTGAAGGCAGGGGGTGGGACGTGGTGACTTGTAGAGAGTCAGCCTGCCTAAGGATGGGTCTGTGGCCTCTTGGACACCAACAAGGTTAGATGAAAGGTCCTTTCGTCTCTGAGTGCCTGTTTGCCCATCTGTGGTCTGGAGGATCTCAGGGGCTAAAAGGAGCAGGCTTCTGGGACAGGCACCATAGTGCAAGGATTGCCTGGGGTTTAGGTTAAGAAACACCCACCTGGGATGGATCAGCCCAAAACCTCCTAGAAAAGAGCAAATCAGGAGATGGCTCATCCAGTGGGAGAGGAAAAATAGACATGCCATTGCCAAAGGAGATCCTAATGGTGGCCAGAAATGGAGAATGAGTCAGATAGCCTCACATCAACCCTATGAAGCAGGAACTGTCGCCCCCATTTTAGAGATGGAAAATTGAGGTTGAGAGAGATAGAATACCTTGCCCAGAAACCTAGGCCCATGCTTGCCACTGTCTCACCACAATATCCAGTCTATCATCAAGCTCTGAGCCTCCGGACTCAGCCCACATCCCTCTATCCTAACCACCGCCTTAATCCAAGCCACCACCATCCTTCCTGGAACTGCTACAGCAGCCTCCTGGCTGGCCTCCCTGCCTCCAATCTAGTCTCCCCACCATCAACCAGAGATTGACTTATAAAATGCAATATCGTATTAGCCCCACCTAAACGCATCAGTGGCTCCATGTTTCCCTCCAGGTGAAATCCAGCCTCCTTAACAAGGTACTCCAGGCTCTCTCCAGTCTCCACCCACTTCCATACACCTTCATCTCTTGCCATTTCATCTTCACACTCCAGCCCCAGCCATCAGAACCACTCTTAGTTTTCCCCAAGGGGCAAATTCTCTTTGCTTCTGGCCCTTTGCCCACGCTGTTCCCTCTGCCTGGCACACCCTCTCCCTTCTCTTTTAGTTGGTTCTATCACCCTGAGGTGTCACCTCCTTTAGGAGCCTTCTGTGAGCCCCAGCTCAGGCTAATTTCCCATGCCCCTCTATTCTCCCAGAGCCCCCCGTACCTCCTGCATCACATCTACTGAAATTGCCAGCATGCTGTACCTCCTGCATCACATCTACTGAAATTGCCAGCATGCTGTCTGGGACCCCACTGGCCCAGAACTTAGAGAAATTGAGGACTATGTCTACCTTATTCATCATTGTGCCCTGAGCACCCAGGACCATTCCTGGCACACAGTAGGCACACAAGAACTATTTGCTGAGCCAATGATTGATTTAATGAATAAATGAATGAAAGAATGAACGATGAGGCCAGAGTGAGCTCTCCTCCGTATATCCAAATGTATAAAAAGCCCAGGCAAGTCCATCAATAAGGCAAGCATTCGCTCCGCACAGCCTATCCTTGGCTGGGAGTCAGGTGATGGATTTCCAGAGGTGATGCATGGGAGCGTGAGAAGGGTGTAGTCGATGCATGGAAGAATAGAATATAGATTTCTATAGATTAATCATTTGTCTTTCCTGCCACTCGGCACACTCGTACACACACACTCCTTCCCTCCCCGGACCTCCCCGCTCCCATGAAGAAGCACAACTCAGCCTGCCCTTGGACCGTGCAACAGGGGCACACACACTCACAACACACACACACAGCAACATAAACACATTCAGAGAGACACATCACGCAAGTTTGTCCGTCCCAAAACCCCTCAAACACACAAATTCAGACACATACTCTGCACCGAATCTTAATTCACAGCTTCCCTGCCGCCTAGGATACACACACACACACACACACACACGAGAAGTGCACACTTACTGTGACACACACACACTCACAAATCTTCTCTCATTGCCCTTACTGTTTTCACCTTATTCCAAGCTCCCGTCTGTCTTCCTTACAGAGTCCTGCCGGGACTGAGGCTGGGGCACTGAGCCCTCTCTCCTTTTTCTCTAGGGGAGAACCCAGACATCACCTTTCTGAGCACCCCCGAGACCCAGCTATCCCAGCCACTGGGCTGCTCCCCAGGAGTCCCCTCCAGAATTGTGCCCTGTATCCTTACATCAAATCCCCTACATCATAGGTGAAGGGCAGAGGGGAAGGCAGGTAGACTCAGAGTGAAGACCCTGGTGATCTCCACTCGCCGTGTCGGTTACATGTGCCTTGTGAGTTGCTTCCTGTCTTATGCAGAGTTGCTGAGGAAGAAATTGAAAAGGGACGGACTCTCTTTCATCCCAAATGAAGGGGGAAGAGCCCCAGCCTCTCCCTGGCCAGCCATTCTGCTTAGTGCAGGGAAGATAAGGGTCAAAGGACATCGCTCCCCTCAACATCCAATAGGCCCTGTACCTGCTGTCCCAGAGGTCCCTTCCCTGGCACCCAGGGCCCGAGGTATCTCCTCCCTTCTCAGGGCCACACCCTCTACGCCAACACCTCCCAGAGACCACCCCCGCAAATGCCTCCTGGGGCCACAGACCCAGGGTCTTCATGCATCTCTCCAAACTATAGTTATTTCACACACACACACACACACACACACACACACACACACACACTCCCCCAAGCTGCATACCCCCCAGCCATGTGAGTGCTCTGAGTTCCCTGAAGCCTATAGGGTCATCTTGGGGCTCCCTCTGCCTCAACAACACTTGAAGACACTCAGCCGTGTCCTAGTCACTCTCTGAGGCCCTCTTAACGCTCAGGTTTCCCCACACTCCCTATCCCGGTCATCTGCATAAACACTGAGCTTTTACCTTGTGCTGCCAGGGAACATGGCTCTTGGCCCTCCTCCAATCTACCATCCTGACTTCTGGTTATTGGAAACTAAACCCCTTATATGCCCCACCCTCCCCAAAGCCCAAGGACCCAGACACCCAGGTCTCTGCCTACTCCCAGGAGGAGCTACTTCTTCATTACACTGGTCACAGCCCAATAGGAATGTCAGTTATTAGATCCATTCACTTCTTCACTCATTTGTTTACTAAGCAAACACATTACTGCTCGCCCTGCACTATGCCCAAAAGGATGGGCAGCACCTCTACCAAGGGCCTGGCCCATGGAGCTTGCCATCCCCAGAGACCCAGACACTCACAGAAGAACCAGATCCAAGGGCAGGGAGATAGCTCAGAGCAGGAGCAGCTACTGCTGGCTGCGAGTCAGCAGGCAATGACCCCAGCCCAGGTCCAGGGTCCCCTTCAAGACCTACGAAGAAGAGCTTTCTTACAACACAATGGCGAACAAGTTCTGCCCCTGCCCCCAAGCGTGGCGGATCACACACCTGCCAGGCAAAGGGGGGGCAATCTCCAACTATTAAGCAACCCCAGAGATGCAGCAGAAAGAACCAGCCCTTCCTGACCTTGTCTATTTGTTCCCTACTTATACTCTGTATACCAACTGACACACCAACTTCTTTTTTTTTTTTTTAATTAATAGACTTTTTACTTATTTTTTTTTAAGTATTTGTTTATTTATTTATTTATGGCTGTGTTGGGTCTTCGTTTCTGTGCGAGGGCTTTCTCTAGTTGCGGCGAGTGGGGGCCACTCTTCATCGCGGTGCGCGGGCCTCTCACTATCGCGGCCTCTCTTGTTGCGGAGCACAGGCTCCAGACGCGCAGGCTCAGTAATTGTGGCTCACGGGCCCAGCTGCTCCACGGCACGTGGGATCTTTCCAGACTAGGGCTCGAACCCGTGTCCCCTGCATTGGCAGGCAGACTCTCAACCACTGCGCCACCAGGGAAGCCCACACCAACTTCTTAACTTTCTGAAGGACTGGATGAGAACCAAGAGCAGACACAGACCCACACAGAGGGCTCCACTGAGGCACAAAGAGGGAGTTATTTCCTCCAGGGTATGCCTGTTCATTGCCAGGGGCTTTACAAACATTAGAATGCAGGGACCCTGAGCTCCTCAGACCCTGCCTCTCCCAGAGAGGCTGGGCTGGGCTGGGCTGGGCTGGGCTGAAAGGGGCTTCTGGTGCCCCTTCTACTGGACTCAGTTTCCTGGAACCTCTATTTCCTCCCTGGAGAGTCCTTTCATTCCAGCACCTCTGTGGATGCTGAGGCCCAGAAAGGGGGTACATGGCATCACATTCCGTTGCTTTTCATCTCAGTCACACTCAGGTTGTTTCAGCATCCTGCCTGCTGCCTCTCTCTCTTCCCATCTCCCTTTGAAGTCGTTAAATAAAGATGGCTGTAGATTACAGCCATTTCAGCTGCCTGGAGTGGAAACTTCTCAGGCTGCCTTCCCTTTGGTATTAGCCTGTTTGCTCTGTTGGGGGGAGGGGGCCTGAAATCCCTGCTCCAGGTTGGCCAACACCAGGCCTTCTCCCTCCCACAAGTCATGTGCATTCGTGCAGGAATGACTTGGCATCTCTTTGTTTACCATCCTCCCAGGAAACTTTGCAATGACTTTACTGGCCCTGTGAGCACTGAGCTGAGCATCCCTGGAGATGCTGTCAAGGGCCCTAACATGGGCTCCCAAGAATGGCTTGGGGAGCCCTCTGCGGTGCTGAAGACAGGTTCCACACCTCCATCATCTGAGAGTTTAAAATCAGCCTCCTGAATTATGGTCTGCTCAGCACTGCACTATGGGAAGATGGCCAGCACCTCACCCCCCTTGCTAATACAAATTTGACTTCCTTTGGGCAAATTTCCTCTTCCCCATCCTTACCAAGCTTCTGTCTTCCATCCTGCTCTCTCTTTTGTCCCCACCATCCTTCTCTGCAGCTCAAACCTTCCAGTGCTACCTCTGTCAGTGGCAGCAGAGTGAAATTTTCAGAGTGCAAGTCATGTCACCCCACTGCTGTAAACGCACAGTGGCTTCCCTTTGCTCCTACAGTAAAAATTAAACTCCTTAATTTCTTGACGTACAAGGCCGCGCATGCACTGGTCCCAGGCCACCATCCCAGCCTCACCCCCACTGGCTTTTTGCTGTCCTGCTACCATCCTTTGTCCCCTCCCTGGGGCGCGTCTTTGTCCAAAGTTGCCCCTCCTCTTCTTTGTCTAACACATTCACCTTACAGAGCTCGGCTCCTGTGTTGCATCTTCTAGGAAGTCTTCTCTGGTCCCACCATCCAGGCCAGGTCCTCCTAGGATTGCTGTCTTAGAATTGTTCTTTCCTTCTAAGCACTTGCCTTGGTTTTAATTAATCACTCATTTCTGTGACTATTTGACTAGTATCTGCCCCTACATTCCCATTAGACTGTAAGTTCCATGAGAATAAAGATTTTGTGTGTTTTTATTCAGAATCATCACCAAGACCTAACACAACGACTTGACCATTATGGGCTCTCAGTACACATTTATTGGATGGATGGATGGATGGTCGAGAAGATGCTCATTTCTGTGGGTATGTGGGAGCTGGCAGCTTCCTTCCAGGCCATCCCAATTCTCAGATCATGCCATTTTATCAGACCAAAAGGGAGCGTGGCTCCTGGGAAAAGAAATAAGAAACAGGCCCTTCCTTGCAGCCCCACTTTGATTGCTCAGTGCCATAGAATGTCAAGGGCAAGGCCCTGGGTGTGAGACTGGATTCCAGCCCTTCCTGAGCAATACACACTTTACAACATGAAGCACAATGACTGCAGAAGCCCCAGAGCTAACAATCCCGGAACCTCACAGACCAGCCCTCCTCCTGGTAGGACTCAACTTAAACAAGCCAGCTTCAGGTTTAGAACCAAGGCCAGAAAAATAGACTAGGAAAATTCTGGAAGTCACAGAGATGTTGTGGTGCTACAAGGGACCAGAACCTGGAAATCCAGACCCTTGACCTCAAACCTGATATTCACTCTCTCAAAACATGACCCAGGCTGTCTTCTCTCACTCTCATTCCTGTCCCCAAGCCAGGCCCCATAGACGGCCTTCATCCTGCAGAACCCAGCACTGAGGCCTTTGGCTATTTCCTCCACCCCTTTGAGGGGTGGCAGTGACTGACAGCTCATTCCTCGGTCCCCACCCATCCCCAACACACACCCCACCCCATCAAGCCCCAGGTTTTGTTCTGGAGATACCACGCTCTTCGATTCTGCTAGAAATTACGATGCACTTTCCTTGGTTAGTCACCCCTGCGTCACTAAAACCAGGGCAAGAACCTGTTTCTTATCTTCCAACCCTCTCCTCCCAATGCCTTTTCAAATAGAAGGGGAAAACCACACAGCGACGAGAGCAACACCCCCTTGCCGCTCCAGGCGTTTTAATGAATTCCAGCCTTCAGGGAGAAGGACGGCTGTGTTAACGTGCTGGTGAAAAATGAGGGGAGGAACAGTGAAGCAAATTTCTTTTTATTGACTTTTAGTGAGCTATTTAATCCAAACAGCTCATTATCTGCAATATAAATATACTATATAATGGATTTTGCAATAAGAACAATTAGTTTTGCAATTAGCATGAGAATAAGCTCTCCCCCACTGCAGAGCAGGCAAGGCCCAGACAGTGGGAGCTGGGGGAAGCTAGGGGGTTGGGGGAGAGGTGGGAGGGAGGGAAGAAAGCAGCTCTCCAGGTGGAGAGGGCAGGGCCGCCCCCAATCCCAACCCCACTGCCCAGTGGGGCCCCAGATGGGCAGGAACATTGCCAGTAGACAAGAGAGCAGAGCCACGTAGGTAGCTGTGAAAAGCACAAGCTTCCGGCAGATCCGGGCTCAAGGCTCAGCTCCATCACTTACCAGCTGTGCAACCTTGGGCAAGTCACTTAAGCTCTCTGAGACTCCGATTCCTCATTTGAAAACACAGGCATCACTCTAATATCTCCTCATGGAGTTGTTAGGAGGATGACGGGAGGGGATGCATCTGTCCCTGGAACAAGAGTACGTCCTCAACGAACACTCCTGAGGGCGCTGAGCTGGGATTTCTTTGCATCTCCAGGGCTCACCTCCAGGAAGGAAAGAATGATGTCTGTCTAGCTCACCACTGCATCCAGCCAGTACATAGTGGGCACTTGATAAATATTTGTTGAATAAATGTTGCTAAGTGAATGAAACTCAGTGGCTGCTTCCCTGCTGTTGGTAGCAGCAGCCTTGTCTCAGGGAACCTTGCAGACAAGCATACTGGCCGAGACCAGCCTGCGAAAAAGAGCACCTCTGCAGCCCCATTTTTTTTTTTTTTAATTGAAGTATAGTTGATTTACAATATTATGTCAGTTTCAGGTGTACAGCAAAATGATTCAGTTATACATATATATGTATATATCTGTATACTTTTTTTTTTCGATTCTATTCCATTGTGGTTTATTACAAGATACTGAATAGAGTTCCTTGTGCTCTACAGTAAATCCCTGCTGTTTATCTATTTTATATGTGGTAGTGTACGTCTGTTAATCCCCTACTCCTAATATATTCAACACACCCCGCCCCTTCCCCTTTGGTAACCATAAGTTTGTTTTCTATGTCTGTGAGTCTGTTTCTGTTTTGTAAATAAGTTCATTTGTATCATTTTTTTAGATTCCACATGTAAGTGATATCATATAATATTTGTCTTTCTCTGTCTGACTTCACTTAGTATGATAATGTCTAGGCCCATCCATGTTGCTGCAAAGGCCATTATTTCATTCTTTTTATGGCTGAGTAACATTTCATTCTGTATGTGTATGTATATATATATATATCTCACATCTTCTTTATCCGTTCATCTGTTGATGGACACCTAGCTTGCATCCATGTCTTGGCCATTGTAAATAGTGCTGCTATGAATATTGGGGTGCATGTATCTTTTCTAATTAGAGCTTTCGTCTTTTCCGGATACATGCTCAGGAGTGAGATTGCTGGATCACATGGTAGCTCTATTTTTAGTCTTTTAAGGAACCTCCACATTGTTTTCCATGGTGGCTGCACCAATTTTCGTTCCCAGTAGCCCCATTTCTTGACTCTCCCAGCCTGCTCTCTATGCTTCTCCTCAGCCAACTTCTCAGCGTCAGGGCCTCCCACCATGCCCCCTCCTCTCGGTGGCCCCAGAGCTTTCCTCAACATCACTTAAGTTCAGCCCTTGTCCCTCCAGCTGCCCGCAGCCCCTCACCCCTGCCCTGAACAGGAATGGTGAGCACACTGGTGCGCTCACCAGATATAATGGGGAGGTGTGTCCATTATATCTCGAAGGCAAAGAGGGCAGGCTGGCTGTAGGGCTTTCCAAATGTCCCCATTGTGGTAGAGAGCACCAGTTAAGGCACAGACTCTCAGCCAGACAGCCTATGTCTGTATCCAGGAGCTCCATTTCCTAGCTATGTGACACTGACCAGACCCCTAACCTCGTTTGCCTCATCTCTAAAATGGAAACAATAATAGGTTACTTATGGCTTAGAGTTTGAGGAGGATTAAGTGAGAAATCTGTGGGCGGCACTAGTGCCCGTCAAACCGTACGATTTCAACAAGTGTTAACTACCACTGTCATCACCATCTCATTGTGGGTTATCAGGAGCACACAGACCACACTCTTGGGATCCAACTCAGCCACCATCTGGCCTCTCTCCAGGGAGCTTTGCTGAAAGTGTTTCACATCTTAGCCAGTCCTGACCAGGTCGCAGGCTCACTTTCAATACTTCACACATGTGATGTCCTTTAACCCTCACACCTCTATGAGGTAGGTTTAGGTGTTGTACAGGTGAGCAAACTGAGGCTCAGGGAGATAAGGAGACTTGTCCAGGTAAGTGGTGGAACCAGGGCTCAACCTCAAATCTGCCTAAGCTCCAACCTCTTCTCTGGGCACTAAATGTGATCCTGAAGAGCTAAACGAAGGCAGGGAAGGAAGGGCCCTTTTATCCTCCTGCTCGAGTCTCCAGATGTTCCAACCCGGACTCTGCTGGGTAACTGCCCCAGTGGCACGGGCAGGACCCCATGAAGGAAAGGGGGTGGTGCCCTGGAATCCTGAACCCCGGGATTCCCCTAGAGTCAGCCTCAGGTACACAGGGTCTGGGCAGAAGCAAAGAGCAGCCTCCTGTGCTCACCAGGGAGCTCCTGACCTTGGGCTGCAGCTGAAGTGACCTTCAGGGCCCCACTACAGCTGGCTACCACGTTGGGGACATTTGGAAAGCCCCACAGCCAGCCTGCCCTCTTTGCCTTCAAGATGTAATGGGAACACCTCCCCATGGCCTCTGCGCGCCAGTGTGCTCACCATTCCTGTTCAGGGCAGGGGTGACGGGCTGCGGGCAGCTGGAGGGACAAGGGCTGAACTTAAGTGGTGTTCAGGAAAGCTGTGGGTGGATGGTGAACGTCTGGCACACACAGCCTCCAGATAGAAAACAGAAGTCTCCCTGGCATGTGAACACATGGGCGCCGAAGACACAGCTCCTGCCCTGCTTGGGAAGGAGGATGGTGCTGGGACCCCCAAAGGCACGAGGCCACTGAAAGCTGATGGGAGGCTCTCCGGACATAATGGCCAAGAACGCTGGCTTCAGGGCTCACAGCCCTGAGGCCAATTCCCAGTCTTGTCATTTACCTGCTCTGTGACCTTGGGCTAGTCAAGTGTTCTTTCTGAGCCTCAGTTTCCTCATCTGTAAAGTGGGACAATGATAATACCATACCTCCTAGGGCTGGAGCACAATAAGGTGTGGAAAGTGCCAAACACAGATTCTAACCCACCAGATGGAAGCTCTTGCTCACTAGCTTTCTGCTTTAAAGTGCAAGGTTCTGTGAAAAGGTATGGAGTGAAAAAAAGTCAAGACAGGGGCCGTGTGAGGCATCCTCTCCAGGTCTCAGTTTCCCCGCCTGTCCAAGGCGATGGGGCCCATGGTCTCAGCACCCTTCTCCTCTCCCCGCTCTTGCCCTTGCTCCTGCCTGCAGCCTCCCCTGATAGCTGCCTGATTCAGTGTCCCGGCTGGGCCCAGTAGCCCTTTGGCAGGAGAGCAGAACGGAGCGCTGTTAGTCACGGTGTAGAGCGGTACCATCCATCGGGGAGGCCAGCGGGACACAGAGAGGTCATCTCCATTACAAACTGGCTGTGATTAAGCCATTACTTGCCGTAATGGGATCCTTTCAGTTGGAGGTGATGCCTGCCACAGCCGATAACGCTGGCGACTGCCACTTCGGCCTGGCAGGCTGCAATAACACAGGCTCTCCCCTCTGTGACATGCTCAAGTTCTCACACTCATTTTCCAGCACAACTGGGTACACGTCCCCGTGACAAATACCTGTTTGCCTTTAATCTGTTACAAGCCGAAGAGGCCCAAAGGAAGCACTCCATCACGGGAGGAATGTTTTCATAAGCGTGTTCGTGAAGGGCCCCTGAGTGAGGGCCCGAACAGCAGTGCGTGGCTGGGATGTCTGAACACTTAGGGGGTGTTCTGCCGGTCCAGAGCTGAGTTTGGGAGGAGGGGGTGTGCTGGGGTTGCTTGGTTCTGGGGTGAGTGGGGAGGGTCACACAGACATGCGAGGCGTATTTTCATGTGTCTGTGCTTGGGGAGGGTGTGGAGAGCGGTGCCCGGGAGGACTCAGCCCTTCGTGTGTGCATGGGTGTGACTGCAAATGCGTGTCCCCGAGTAAGGGCAGGAGGTGTATGATACCTGCAGTGTGTAAGGAGAGATAAGTGCCCAGGGGTGTGTATTCACATATGTGCATCGGACCTGGAGCTTCCACAGTGTGCAACAGTAGCCCTGCGTATGGGTGTGCCTGGGTGAGGACCTGTGTGTGTGAGTGCTTGAATCGCTGTGCACATGATAGGGAGTGTAGGTGTGTGTGAGTGTGCGTGCATCTACCTGAAGAGGGTCGGGGCGCGGTCTAACAGCACGACCAGCTCGCCCCGGCCTCCTGGGAAGACAAACAGGGGCCCTGAGCACACACCCTTAGGTCCTCAGAGTTGAGGCCAAGATTGTTCCAACACCTAGAAGCTGGGGATTCACTCTGAGCCAGCGTTGGGGGACAGGGACGGACAGGGGTGCTTCAGAGGCCAGAGGGGCCCTCCCCAAGCCTAGATTCTGGGTGCAAAGTCAGGGCCTCAGGTGCGCTCTGTTCCAGATTGAAGCCAGAGGCTGCAAGAGCTTGTCCATCTGAGGACGGCCATGGGGTGGGAGGAGCAAGGAGGCTTTGAGGACAGCCCGGAGAAGTTGGCCGTGCTGGAGCAGTGCATCAGCCCAGACCCAGGGCTCGGAGGAGCCAGGGAGGAGGGAGCTCGGATGGTGGAGAGGACGGCAGCTTCATGCCCAGGAGTTACTAAAAGGGACGCTGCAGCTTGGGGCTCCCCAGTTTTCTGATCTGAAGAATGTGCTGGAGGGCAACAGTGGGAGGAAATGTGCACTGGGCATCAGCACACGCCCAGCTCCAGGCCAGCCACTTCATCATTAGCATCCGCACCACTATGCACTCAGCCCTCGGCATGCAGAGGCCCTCAGAGACTGGTTTACAATCAGAATCCCCCAGGACTTTCTAAAAATCTTTACTGAGGACCAGCTCTGAACCCCCAAGCATGCTGTGTGCATTATTTATGATGACCATGAGCAGGATGCTGATAAATAGCTACTCTGGGTCAGGCCTGGGCATGTGCTTCACACACACAATTTCATTTATAAATAACAATTCCTAGTGATAACAGTGGCCCACTGAGTGCCTGATGGGAGCTTCCCACATGCCAGGCACGAGGCTTTGTATCTACAATAATCTTAAGACCTCGCTGAGGGGTGAGGGTCAGGGCAGGGCGGCTGAATGCCCCCGGTCCCACAAGCCACAAGCTGAGGACCCGACATTGAACTCTGGCCAATCTTCAAGGAACGTCCTTGAGGGAAGTTTCCAGCAGGATCATCTCCTGTTCCTGCCTTCACCCTGGAGCCTTACACAGCCGAGCACAAGGTGAAGCTTAGGGCGCTCGTTCACGGACTGATGGAGACTGTGCTCATTAAACAATCAGATGGGTGGAAACGACCCAAGTCCTCCACTTCAACAGAAAAAAGTAGGAAAATGCCAAGGAAAAGCTCCTGATCGTTATATTCTACACAATACAAAGAGTAGCATTCCCGAAGTGTTTCACTTTCATATGTTTTTTCCGACCAAGGTCACACAGAGAGGGGATGTCAGAGCCAGGGTGAGGCTGAACCTCCTTCTAGCACCCACTGTCCCAGACATCCCAGGCTGGGGATGAGCATGGACTTGTTTTTCTCAGTTCTGAGGAGAACATACTGGAAAATGTATGGTTGTGTCTTCTCTTGAATGTTTAGTCTGGTTTCTAAAGAGATGTGTGCAAAAAACGTGGTCAGGATAAGGTCCAGATGAGGCTGAGGGTGGAGAGGAGGTATGGGCGGGAGTGGAGACCTTTGACCTTGAGGATGTCCCTTGTGACCTTGAGGACTTGGGGGTAGAAACACAAGTTCTGGATTGGTGGATGTGAGGACAGCAGAAGGTAGGAACTTCCTGCCAGCAGTGGTACCACTGAGAAGGGAAGAAGGGGAGAACGCAGATATACTGACCACCAGCTGTGGGCCAGGCCCGGGGCGAGGCCCTTATACTGATCATCCTATGGCATCACCCCACTCCATCACCCAGAGCGTAAAATGTCCATCGTAAATGAGGACACAGGCTCAGGAAGTTGAAGTGATTTGCCCCAGATCGCACAACTCGTCAGCGGGGAAACAGGATATGCAGCCAGATCTGGTGGGTTCTTTCTCCCATACGTCAAACTTGTGGGTACTGTGTACCCCACTTCTGAGCCCTCTTGGCGTAGCTGTGGGCCCTGAGCATCCTTACCTTCCCTGTCCTCAGCTTTCGGCTCCATTATGAGCGCCACTCATCACAGAACCTGGAATCTCCTTGCCCTGGGAGTCAGGGGTCAATGCTTCCATCTCTGCCCCGTCCTCCTTCCCAAAACCCTCTCTCGGTTCTTTGAAGGAGCTGATTGCTCCTCCCAGCCCCTCCCAGGTGCTCTCCTCCACAGTACGTGCCCCAGATCAGAGCAGGAGAAACCTCTCTCGTCCCTCTTCTCATGCCCAGTGGATTGCTGCTCTGTCCAGCACATTCCAAGGGAGGAAAAGGATCCAACACTGACCATCTGGGACTCCTGCCTGAGAAACGGCCCTTTCTCCAGACCACGACCCTACCCGAGCTAGACCCTCCCCCAGTGGGCGTTTAGTTCACCTCTAGAGGAAGAAATGGCTGGCCTGGTAAATGAATAAGATAAACTCCTAGTTATCCTCCAGATCTCAGACTAAACATCACTTCCTCAGGGAAGCCCTCCCTGACTCATCCTCAGACTCTGATTGCACGGCACACCAGTCCTTCAGATAACACCAGTTTACAACCAAACCATAAATAGCGTGACACAGTGTTGGACATCTGTCCCCCCTACTGTGCCCCATGAAAGGGGAGCTGGGCTTATCATGAATCTCCAGCATTCGGCACAGACCTCTGCACACGATAGGAAGGCAACCAGTAATTGCTGAATGAATGAATGAATGAACGTATGCTCCGGGCAGAGCTGGGGCACCCTCCTCTGGGCCCCTGCAGCCCCCTGGACATAACTTCCTCACTGCCCTATCACCCCGTACTCGTGTCTCTCTTTCACAGTCTCAAACTCACAGCTCAAGAGCCAAATCTGGCCCAGCAACAGATTTAAAGAAAGTAATTTTATATTTTAAAAATCAATACAGTAATTTCTCTTGAAGAACAGGAAGATCTGGCAACAATCAGGTGGAGCTGAGTGGTAGGTGCCCCTCTTTAGATGAGCCCCAAGTCTCCAGATGGCCAAAGACCCCCAACTCCCTGTTCTTCTTACTCCAGACCTGCTTCACTCATCTCTGGTACCTACCTGGACACTGTGAGCATTTGGGCTTGTGACCTTCTGCTGTTTCCATAACCCTGCCCTCCCCCAAAGGCCGTGAGCTTCCTGAGGTCAGAGCATCCCTCATGGGGCCTGGCGCAGAGCAGAGGAACAGTAAATGCTGGCTGAGTGAGTGAATATAAGCAAGAACAGGAGGAAACTCCAGGGAGTGGTAAGACCAAGTGGAGCAAACTTGTGTGTAAGGAGGAGAAAGCCTTCCCTAAAGGAATGGAAGCACTCGATCAGACCCTCTTTAAGGATTAGTTAAGAAAAGATAATTGAGTGCACCAAACACTTTGTATTTTGTCTCACTACCTTGCCGTCCTTAAAGCTGGGGTGGTGAGTAGGTTAATCTCACTGAACTGGTTTAATAAATAGAAATCCATTTTAAATTTATTTATTTTATTTATTTATTTTTGGCTGCGTTGGGTCTTCGTTGCTGCGCGTGGGCTTTCTCTAGTTGTGGCGAGCGGGGGCTACTCTTCGTTGCAGTGCGCAGGCTTCTCATTGCAGTGGCTTCTCTTTGCAGAGCACGGGCTCTAGGCACTTGAGCTCAGTAGTTGTGGCTCATGGGCTCTAGAGCGCAAGCTCAGTAGTTGTGGCACACGGGCTTAGTTGCTCCACGGCATGTGGGATCTTCCCGGACCAGGGCTTGAACCCATGTCCCCTGCATTGGCAGGTGGATTCTTAACCACTGCGCCACCAGGGAAGCCCATAGAAATCAATTTTTAAATGTCTCCCAAGGATGGAAATCCTCTGCTGTGTTCTGGCTTCCAAAAGCGGCCTGGGACTCTACTGCCACCTGGTGGTAATAAGTACATATTGCAGGAAGAGTATTCTAAAAGGAAAACGCAGCCAACGTGGACCCACCCACCCCCACCCCCACTCCCAGGCAGAGCCACCCTTCACAAAGGGAAGGCACAAAATAGGGCAGAAGTGACTGGTTTAAAAGAGAAATTAAATTCAAACCGCAATTACTATTTGAGGCACTTGAGTTGGGCTAAGTCTGCCCCAACCCTATGCCCCAACCCTTGATTACCTTAACTATAATCAAGACAGACATAAATAACTAATTCTAACACAAGGCAGACTGAAGTCCAAGTCCAGAACTATCACATCCATTGAGTGTGGGTGTTGCATCTCAGCTTGAACTAACCACAACACTCATTAATATAGGCCAGGCATCGAGCAAAGTGGTTTCTCTTTTTTTTTTCTCCAGCAAAACTTTACAACAATCTTTTGAAGTAAGTCCAATTAGCATCCCATTCTGCAGATGAGTCAACTGAGGCTCAAAGAAGTGAAGCCTCTTACCCAAAGAGCTAGTGAGTGGCAGAGAAAGGATTCAGATCAGGCGTAGATTTGGCTGACTCTAGACTCCTCGCCATTTCTTTAGAGTCTCCTACTTGCTCTAGACCCAAAGTGGCCTCTTGAGATTCCAGGGCCCACCGGAAATCAGCATCTCCCCTCCTTATAACCTCAGCAGGTCTCTGGAAGGACTAGATAAGCACAAAGAAAAGTGGTAGAAGTGTCTGGCTCATACCTTTGTTCTACCCCACCCTTCTCGCCTGCCCCCTCCTCGGCCTCTATTCCACAACACCCTCACCCTCTGGAGGTTCTCCCGGGTCTGCCTGCCCCAGGGGAGACAGGTTGCCTGTCCTGAGCCCCAAGCCCTGGCTCCGCGTCATCTCCATGCCAAATCCACAGCCCATCTGGGCAGCTCAGAGCCTTGTTTGCTGATTCGCAAGTTCATAGTATGGGCCAGTGCTCCCCAGAGAGAAATACAAAACCATAATTGTCCCCGGATTGGCTTGTGTTCTTTGTGGAAAGAAACAATACACAGCCTTTGTGTTTAAAAAAAAAAAAAAATTACTGAAACAAAAAATTTCCAGTTCACACTCTTTTGAATTGAGAGAAATAAGTAAACACTATTTCCCAAATCTATGTTCACTGGGAAGCCTCCTTTTATTATATTTATGCAAAAACATGAGCCGAATATCATCCTACGCCACTATAAAACACATTCAATAATAAAATGCAAACGCTATTTGCAAAGAATTACAGAGGATCAAGTTCTGGCCGATTGCGAGGAGTAGTTTAAAATTAAGAGTTTTAAGCTTCACATATCCCAATTTTATTTTGTAATAATCTATGCCTTTAACTTACCCTGTTTATATTTGCTCCGAATAATGTAGCCAAAAATCCACTGCACATTGATTGTGAAAAGGGTAACTCATTATCTGCTTTTGCCCAGAAATAACAGAGGAAGAAAAGAAGGTGTTTGCTTGCACTCCCACAATTCTTTGGAAATATTTGCTTTCAGACATTTTGTATTATCGTGCAGTGCGCATATTTCTGCATGGGAGCTTTGCAATTTTGAAAAGATACCAAGAGGAGCAGAAAAAGAGACTAAAGAAGTTTTGCTCATTCTTTAGCCCAGGTTAACGTGGAGCCTAATCTGCATACCCACCTGAGGGATTCTGGGACATTGCTGTGGCTCTCCTGGGAGTATTTACACGAAGGGTCTGCAAGGAGGATTTCGGGTGGTTGCTGGAGGGATCTCACACCCTATGCCGTTAAAGGAATATGGAGAGCCAACCGGCAGCGCTAAAGAAGACACTCTGGGGAGGATGGCAATTGGAGGAAAGACACCCTAAGCCAAAGGAGTGGATGAGTATATGGCTCACTGTGCCAATAAACAGGTAAGAATCTCTTTAGTGCTGTCAGGAGCCTTGGTCACCCAGTAGGGAAGGACAGGAGACCCTAGCAGTGCCAGGGTGGAGTCCAGCTCCTGTGCCTGCTGACCAGTCCCTAGGAACTGACCCCAAATCCACCCGAATTTTTACATAAACCCTCTGGGATTTATAGACCACAGAGTCTTGGAGGTCTCCTCCCTCTAAACTGAGGGAGAGAGGTCTTCTCCCTCTAAACTCTGGTACCCAGCAGGAGGATGGGCAAGGTCTAGGAACCAACATTGAAGCCTGGTCCATCCAGGGTTTCCGTTCACGGCCTGACCACCACCCAGTCTCCATTTCCATTCCTCCATCTCTGCCTGCCCTTCTTTTTCTTCTTCCTTCATCCATCTTGCTCACTGTTCCTCTTCCCATTACCGCCAACAGTCACATTAAAATCTCTGACCTTTATGTAACATTTTTTGCTTTCTCCAGAGCACTTTTATACACAAATACTTCTTAAACTGGGGTGCATATGCCCTTGGGGGGCTCCCATCCATGGGCCAGAGAATTTGCAGAGCCACGTGACACACGTGGCCCATCTTGCTGGCATTAAAATTACCCAATGGTAAATAACTTAAAACACTGTCTTTGTGTTAAAAGAAACAACGTGGGTATATTATGGAGCAGAATGCAAAATGCACATAAAATTTTAAGCTACAGTAAGACTTCAGATAAATTGTGAGCTTGTGGCAGGCTGCTTTAAGTTACACCCTCAAACCCCCAGGGTACTTGTTTACTCTCTTTTGCCATTAGGTTTGGCTTTGGTGGAAAAGTTGGAGAAGCTCTGACTTACTTTATCACATGAAATCTTCACAACAGCCCTTTCAAAGCAAGGCAGTTTTAGAGATGGAGGAACGGGGACCAGATATGCTGAGTAACTTGCCCCAAGTTACCCAGCAAGCAGGTGTCAGAGCCTAAACATTGTCCAGGTATTCTAACTCCAAGTCCAGTATTGACTCCACACCGAGGTACTGCCAGGCACATTGAACCACTGGGGGCAACAGGCCCCAGAGACAGGTAGTGCTGGGCCCACAGCTAGGGAGGATCCTCTGCAAATTTATAAAGTCCTCCCCCATAACCCATGGCTTCAAAATTCATAGGCAAGCAGGTGCTCCAAGCCTGGGGAGCTCAGACGCAGATGGCTGCAATTCTGACATCACCCAGATAAGCCACTGTCAACTCTGGACCGCCAGCCTCAGAAGCTGAGGGCAGGGAGATTGGGAATTCTTGGTTGTGGAGATTGGCAGTTCTTTCTGGTAAGACTCAAAAGGCAAGGAGTTGACACATGGGGACCCAGGTGACCCTGCTCTCGTCCTCAGTGCTCAGTGCTATCAGGGCAGGTACTCGGCTCCCAAGCCACTGGGCCCAGCAGGACTGGAGTCAGCTGCTGAATGGTTGGCTGGAGTAGGATTTGAATCCAGGTCGGGCTGACTCCCAACCCCCAGCCCTTCCCACGCTGCCTGAGGTTATGAAAGGAGTTCCATCCCGGAGTCAGGATACCTCAGTTCTAGCCCAGCTTCTCCAAAAGGAGCTGTATGACTTGGGCCAGTGCCTTCCGAGTCTAGTACAGCGGGAAACACTCTAGCACCCAGGGGTTCTAGAGCCAGAGCCACCTGGGTTCAAATCCCAGTTTTTCCACTCACTAGCTCTATGGTCTCAGGCAAGCTTTCACGTGCCTGTGCTTCAGTCTCCATATCTGTAAATGGGGACACGATTGGTGCCCAGCCCACAGAATCGTCGTGAGGATTAAATATCATCCACACAAGGCACTTGGAAGAGAGCCCGGTATGGAGCCGTGCTCAATTAAGGTGAGAGTGAAGGGGGTCAAGTGGCAGCCCCAAGGACCCACACCCTCGCAGCAGTGAGTCTGATTGGCAGGTGGGATGGGAGCCGCTGTGTCGGACCTAAACAGCTGCCTCTCCCTTTGTCCCCCAGCAGCTCAAGCCCCGAGTTCCGTGGCTGGTATTCATTCAACAACTTTTTACTAAGTATCTGTTGCACGAAGGGGGACCCCTTCCAGGGCCTGAGAGTGGGCTCTTGTCTAACACTCGGAAATGAATTGTCCGAGGAGACATGTGCTGACAAAGCAGGAGACTTTATTGGGAAGGGGCGCCCAGGTGGAGAGTAGGAAGGTAAGGGAACCCAGGAGAACTGCTCTGCTACATGGCTCGCAGTCTCGGGTTTTATGGTGATGGGATTAGTTTCTGGGTTGTCTCTGGCCAATCATTCTGACTCAAGGTCCTTCCTGGTGGCGCACACATCGCTCAGCCCAGATGGATTCCAGCGAGAAGGATTCTGGGAGAACATATGGACTGGCATCTCCTGTCTCCTTTTGACCTTTCCCGAATTCGTCTAGTTGGTGGTGACTTGTCAGTTCCGTGTTCCATACCAGGACCTCCTGTTGTTACGATAACTCATGCAAGTGGCTACTATCTTGCCTGGCCAGGGCGGGTGGTTTCAGTCAGTGTTTCCCCTAACATATCTACCCTGGGCCAGGCATGGCTAGTGTATGGGGGACACAAAGGAGAGCAAAACCAGACGCAAACCCTGTGTGTCTAGAAGAGAGACAATTAACAGACCCACAAGGAAATGACAGCTAGTGGTAAATACTATGCGGGAAAATAACCCAGGGGGAGGGGATAGCGATGGGGAGGTGTTTTCAATGAGCTGTTTCGGGAAGCCCTCTCTGGTAAACAAAGAAGTAGTTATCATTTATACATAGTATTTAGCCGCCCTCAGCTTCAGAGCTCAGCCAATTTCCCAGCTGGGGAAATCGTTGGCGTGGTGGTCACCCGTGTGATCCCAGAGGCCTGCAAGGAAGACAGGGAGGGTTTGAGCATTGCAGTAGGGGATGCCCTGATATCGGTGGGATATCGATTTTGGGGAAGGTGCTGGGGGTGATGGCCCACGAGTACACTCAGGTTGAAGGTAAAAAGCTGGGATTGGGAGGCTGGATCCAGAGTACCGACTGGGACACAGTACAAGGCCAATTGCAAGGTCCCATCTCTGAGGTGCGTCATCCGCAGGAACGCTTGAGACAAGAGGAGGTCTCAGATCACACACCGACAGAGCCAGCTTCAACAGTGAGAAAGTCATCTTAAAGTCAGACTGCTCAGCTTTCCAAATTGTGAAATAATGGCCTGAATTTAAATTTTCCAAGATAAATTCAGTGGTTTTGTTTTTTACTGTTAATAAAGGTAGACCTATTCTGTGTTGTGTTAGAATTTACCTGTAAGTTATTTTAGTATCAGGTACACGAATGTGACTGTATATTTTACGTATGATAGGATTACAACTGCACACAGTTCTAACTAATTCTAATAAAAACACACTAGAGCCTTAAAAATATTGATAACATTTACAATATTGTAATACTATAAACAATAATTATTAAGAAATAAAGAAGCAAGAAGATACAGGACTCTGAAAGAAGAACATTCCTGGCAGAGGAAACAGCACATGCAAAGGCCCTGAGAATGGGACAAGCCAAGGACTTTGGCTTTTATCCTCAGTGTGAGAAGGTAGATTGCTCTTTTTTTTTTTTTTTTTTTTTTTACTTTTGGCTGCGTTGGGTCTTCATTGCTGCGCGCCAGCTTTCTCTAGTTGCGGCGAGCGGAGGCTACTCTTCATTGCGGTGTGCCGGCTTCTCATTGCGGTGGCTTCTCGTGTTGCAGAGCACGGGCTCTAGGTGTGCGGGCTTCAGTAGTTGTGGCTCACGGGCTCTAGAGCGCAGGCTCTAGATTGCTCTTTAAAGCAGACAACATAGCAGATGTTTTTCATGCCTATCAAATTCAAAATGTTAATCCACGAGTCCAGGGGGTTGACCCACCTTGTCCAAGGTCACTCACCACCCAAAAGTCCCTTCCTATTGAGACAGAAAAAAATAAAAATAGACTACATAGCAGCCCAATGCATGTGAAAAGCCTTGTTTTCATCAACAGAAAGGGGGGAAAATGAATCAACACAGCCTCCTCCTCACGCTGAACAGTCGGTCATAGTTAATGTACAGATCACAGAGGCAGGTAACTCATACACGCTTAGTAGCAAATGGAAAAATCAAAGCAAAATAAGTTAAAAAGAGATACAGCAAAGAGAAGGCGCCTCTTAAATCAGCCTTTTCGAACTGCTTCGGGGCACCCTGGAGGGTCCTGTGAAATACCACGCTCAAGCTTGCTAGTATTTGTGATGCAGGAGTGGCCCTGCCGAGGGCATGCACAGCTTCTCGCATGCCTCCCGGGAGTTCAGATCGCTGTCCAGAGATGTTGAGATGACGTGAAGCATGTGCCTCAGGCTGGCCATTGTGCTAGATGCCTTACCTGCCTTGTCTCCTTTAATCCACCCCAAAATCCTAGGAGGTAGGGAGGATCGTCCCCATTTTACAGATAAGAACACTGAGTCCCAGAGAAGTTAAGCTAAAGGTACGAAGTTTACGTTAATTTGAATCCTGGCCAATTCAGGAAATTTGTAAGATCTTAGTTAAGAGTGGAAAGATTGGCCCAGAGATGGGAAATTGGAAATGATGAGGCCAAGCTTTGAAGAGAGAAAAGAGTAGAGAAGCAACGTTTGTTGGGGCACAAGGCAAGGCATCTTTCTCCTGTGTCTCATGCAGTCTGTGTGACTACTCTGCAGGACAAGGATTGTTAGTCCTACATTCAAGATGAGGAAACTGAAGCTCAGAGGGATTGATGGACATGCCCAAGGTCGCTGGCTAGTAGCAGAGCCCAGATTCCAAGCCAGGTGTGCCTGGCTCCATAGCCCACAGCTGCTTCTGCACCTGGTCACGGTGCCTGGTGTGATGGAACTAGCCTGTCCTGGGACTCACTGCACCTGGGGTGTGGCCCCAACTTTTCCAGTGACTTGCTGTGTGACCTTGGGCCTGTCGCTCCCCTCTCTGAGTCTCAGTTTCCTCTTCCATAAAATGTGGAGGTGGGTGGGGTGATCTCCAAGGCCCCCTTGACAGTATGCCTCTGAGTCTGTGACAATCAAAAAGCAAAACACAGAACAAGACTGATCCATTGTTAACTCCTCCTGCCCTAGGCAGCCCACGAGAGAGGGCAGCAAAATCCCCGCTGCCTTGTCTGTGTCCCAATCTCACCCTGACCCCTCCCACTACCCTTGCTCTCTGAGCTTCCCACCCTGCACGGTCAGAGATCTGCCCTCATCCTTGCTTCCTCCTTCTCCCTCCCCCCATACCCCACATCTGCTCCAAACTAAATCCAGTCCCCTCTCTCTCATTGGCTCCTCCTATAATGGCCCCCATGGTCTCCACCCCCAGGACATATGCTTGATCCCTCCCCATCTCTCCCACAGGCCATGCAGAGCCCTATACTGGTCCCCTGGCCCCAGTTTCTTCCATGAGAGTGGCCAGGATCTTTGTTGAATCAGATCTTTTACATGCCCCCAATCCTGCAATGGCTCCCAAAAAGCCTATAGGATAAATTCTTTAGCGTGACATTTGACATTCAAAATCCTTCAAGGTATGGCCCTAATCAGCCTTAATCAATTAATTTCCTTCCACCATCTCGCTCCTCCTCACTTGCACCTACACGTCAGTCACGGGTTCTGCTTTTCCACCTCACTGCCTGTATACACTATTTATTCTTCCAGTTAGTACTTCCAGCCCTCCTCTCCCCTCCCCTCCCCACCTGATTCAAATGCCTTCCTCCCAAACACCCCAGAGAGGTCACAATCCTTCCTTTCCCTCTGTTCCCAAGAATCTTTTTACAGCCGTGATTTATTTGATTCCATACCTCCAGTGCCTGGCACCGAGCCTGACATATGGAATGGATGTAGATTCATGTTTGATGGTTGAATGGAAGTTTGACATCTCATTCCTTCGTGGGCCAGGGATTTGTTTTCGTCTAGCCTATCAGGTTACCCAAGAAAGCTCTGTCCATCACCCAAAGCACTGCTGCCCACATAAGCAAGGCCTCCCAATGTCGCCTTTGCCCATGCCCAGGAGTCCTGCCAGCTTGGTACCCAGATGCTCTCTGTCTCTCTCTCTCTCTCTCTCTCTCTCTCTCATTGTCCCCCTCCCCTGGTCAGTGAATACACTGAGCCTCTCCCTCCTCTCCTTTGTCCACCTTGAACCCTAGGGTCCTCAGTCCAGGGACAGGTTAGAGAGGGACAAGATGAAAGACGTGTAGTAGAAGCACGTGAGAAGTTGCCATAACTAGTTCCTTGAGACACACACATCCATTTTTTTAAGAAAGACATACAACCAATAAGATCTAAATAAGTGATGATCCATCAAAAAATGAAAGCCCATACAACACATAAAATGACAAGGCAGATCTATAGATATTGCTGAGAGGTGATTATGGTCTACTGTAAAGTAAGAAGTTCAGATGGAATCCAGCTTGTTTAATCTGACTCCATCCAGGCAAAGATGGAACAAGTCTGAATGTCTACACACCAAAATGTCATGGGGTCCACTTCTGGATGGTGGGGATTATGGGTTATTTTTACCTTTGTCTTCACACTTTTATACTGTCTGATCTTTTTACAAAGAGCATGAAATTTTATGTTCAGAAAAATAATGCTATTTTCATACTGAAAGAAGAGGACGAGGAAGAGGGCAGAGAGGAGAGGAGAGAAGGAAAAGCTAAATAACAAACAGGTGAAGACAAAGATAACTGCCCCCCAAAGACCCTCTGAGCCCCTCCTGCCAACCCACCTGGCATGCCCACTGCCTAGGAAAGACCACCTGATCGTGATTCCAGAATATAGTCTCCGGCCTCCAGGCCACTCTCCAGGGACCAGGTTCCTTGTCATCTAACACTCAGTTCTGGATTACACCCTTGTGCCTTTTAGCTGAGGGATAAGAGAGCTCATCAAGACTGTTGGCTCAGACCATCCCCGTTTGTTCATCTTCCTCTGAATGAAACTCCAGGGCAGGAACCCAACCCCTTACCCCTGTGCCCATGAGGAGAGACTCACGCGGAAACACTGTACCAATGGCCAGCTTGGCACCATCTGAAATCACATTCCTTTAAGGCACACGACGAGAACCCACAATGGAGGGATTGAATTGGTTAAAGCCTGGATGGGAATCTGCAGGGCACTGGGCTTCCATACAGAGGCTGTTAAGTCCTGGCCCCTCTCCCTAGTGTCGGGATTGCATTGACCTGGTTACTTAACTTCACTGAGCCTCTGTTTCCACGCTTGTAAAGTGGGGTTAATAACAGCACAGGCAGACCCTGGAGATATTGAAGGTTCAGTTCCAGACCACTGCAATAAAGTGAATATTGCAATAAAGAGTGTCATATGAATTTTTTTGGTTACCTGGTGCATATAAAAGGTATATTTACACTATACTATAGTCTATTAAGTGTGCAAAAGCATTATGTCTAAAAAAACAATGTACGTACCTTAATTTTAAAATGCTTTATTGCTAAACAATACTAACCATCATCTGAGCCTTCAGCGAGTTGTAATCTTTTTGCAATAGTAACATCAAAGATCACTGACTACAGATCACCGTAACAAGTATAACAAATATAACAAAAATTTTAATAGACTATTTTTTAAAGCAGTTTTGGGTTCACAGCAAAGTTGGGCAGAGGGTACAGAGATTTCCCACATACCCCACGAGCTCACACAGGCATCGCTTCCCCGACCAGAGTGGTACATTTGTTACAATTGAGGATCCTGCATCGGCACATCGTTATCACCCACAGTTCATAGTTTATATCAGGGCTCACCCTTGGTGTTGTACATTCTATAGGTTTGGACAGATTTACGATGACGTCTCCACCATGATAGCATCATACAGAGTAGCTTCACTGCCATATAATTTTTGTTTTAAAATTCAGTTAGCTAATATTTTATTTGAGATTTCTACATTTATTTTTTTATTGAAGGATAGTTCATGAAATACTGCGGGAATTACCTAAATGCAACACAGAGACATGAAGTGAGCAAATGCTGTTGGAAAAACGGCACTGGCAGATTTGCTCGATGCAGAGTTGCCACGAACCTTCCATTTGTAAAAAACGCAACATCTGCAAAGCGTAATAAAACGAGGTCTGCCTGTACAGATGTCACAGGACTAGTGAGGGTTGAACCAGATGACATATGTACAGCACTGAGCGCAGTGTCTGGCACATAGTAGGTACTTAATAGATGGTAGCTTTTATTATTATTGGCAGAATTGTTCTAAACCTGCCGTGGGCGGGTCCTAGACATGCCCAGGCCATTGGCAGCCCCTCTAACAACAGGAGCCCAGTGCGCGCCATAAGTTACAATTAGGAGGCTGGCAATGCCTGAGGGATTCTGACGGAGGGAAAATCGATTGGGGTTCATGCACAAGGGAAAGAACTACACTTGTCAGGGGAGGGCTGTTGCACAAGAGAAATATGAAGGGCTCCTTTTAGCTCATTCTCTTTCCTCCACGAGAGCATCTAGTCTTATTAAAAATACAGCGAGGAGCACGGTTCCCACCTCCATCATGGCTAGTTGGGAAGCAGAAGACGCCCAGGCAAAGGAGAAGAAGGAAGCCATCTGTCTGTTGGGGCCGATGCCTCAGGGCATCTCTAAGGAGCAGGATAGAGAGAAGCCGTGTGTGTGGTCAGCAGCAAGAGCACTCCAGGCAGCAGTCAGTTGCAGGGAACGCATATAGGTCTGGGTCCTGGGCATGGGGGAGGTTTTCGTGGTCCTGGATCATCTTTTAACACCAGCACCTCTCCTTTTGCTTCCTGAATCCCACTTGTCCCAACTAAAGCTCTCGACTCAAAGCCACACAGTATTTTCAGCCAGCATTGGCCAGTCCCATCTGTGGGTCTGGACCCATTTTTTTCATTCAGTCCACAAATCTGTGTGGATGCCTGCTGGGTGGGAGAGACACGGAAATGAAACTGATACAGACCCTAAGGGGGCATGTCCTCTAATCAGTGAGATGTGGCAGGTGCACCAGTACACCCAATGGTGTCAATCCATCACATCACTCTTCTGCTGAAAAATCTTCAGGGACTCCCAAGTGCCTGCATGATGGTGTCCAAATGTCTGAGCCCAGCATCTGAATCCTCACAATCAGCCATAACTGACCAGCTCCAGCCGCATTCCTCCTCCTCTTCCATCACTCTAGCTCCTCTATACCAGTCTGCTGAACACCAACTTGTTCATGCCTCTGGGTCTTTGCCCATGCTGTACTCTCCTCCATTGGACAAACTTCTACACTTTCTTCAATACCCTATTCAAATGCCCGTTTCTCCACCTATCTTCTCAAGCAACCCCAGGAAATTTTGGTCTCTTTTACTTCTGTGTTTCCAGAACATTGGATGCAAATATGCATTTCAGCACTTACCATGCTATTATATATATTTACATATGTTCATCTTCCCCACTGATCTGTGAGCTCTTTGAAGGCAAGGCCCATGTCCTATTAATATCTTAATAATAGAACTTGGCACACAGTAGGGGTTTAATAAATGTTTGCCTAATGAAATACATATGGACAATAAATATAAGTAAAAATGCTCAGCCTCCCTAGTAGTACAGGAAGTGTAAATGATAACAAAAATAAGATGCCTTTTTCACCCACTAGAGTAGCAAAAATTGTAAATGATTGATAATATTCAGTTCTGATGAATATGTAAGGGCAAGGGCTGGAGAGAACGGGAATTGCTACAATCTTTTAGAAGAAATATAGCTCCATTTGTTAACAGTTAGAATGTGTATACCTGTTGACTCTTCACTAACTCTATTATGAATTTCTCCTATAGAAATAAAAGCACCAGTACATAAGGGATGTTTGTTATCTATTGTTGCATAACAAATTGCCCCAAAGCTTAGCAGCTTGAAACCACACACATGTATTATCTCACAGTTTCTATGGGTCAAGAATCCAGGCACTTCTTAGCTGGGTCCTCTGGCTCAGAGTCTCTGGTGAGACTGCAATCAAGGTGTCTGCCGGGGCTGCAGTCATCTGAAGGCTTGACTGTGGAAGGATCTGTTTCCAAGCTCACTTACATGGTTGTTGGCAGGGTTTGGCTTCTCCAGGACTTTTGGTTGGAGGTCTTCAGTTCCTCACTGGTGGGTGACCAGAAGCCACCCTCACTTCCTTGCCAGGTGGCTCTCTCTATCAGAACAAGCCCATGAGAAGAGCCAGAGAGAGAATACCGAGAAAGCAGAAGTTACAGTCTCTTGTAACTAATGCCAGAAGTGACATCCTATCAATGTTGCCATATTCTATCCATTAGAAGCAAGTCACTAGGTCCAGCTCACACTCAAGGAGAGGAGAATGCACAAGGGCATGAATACAGGAGGTGAGGGTCATTGGGAGCCATGTCAGAAGCTGTCTACGCAGGGTGTGTATGTGTGTGTGTGTGTGTGTGTGTGTGTAAGCATGAATCACAAAGAAAGCTATGAAAAGAACTCTCCAAACCCTTAACACGGATTACTGGGGAGAGGGGCAGGATCGGAGAGGGAAGAAAATTGGAAGAAACAAATTCTTAATTTTGTTTTTTACAAATCCCTATTTTGTTTGACTTTTAAGATAAGTAGGCATTTCTTTTATAACTTAAAAAATTAAATAAATAATTAATTATTTGAGGGAATCAAAGTCAAAAGTGTCCTGGAAATTGAAAAAGGGAAAATCCATCCTAGCTTGGAGAGAGAGGCAGAAAATCAGGGAAGGCTTCATGGAGGAGAGAATGTTTGAAGTGAGCCTTGAAATACGAGCTGGGTCAGGATGTGCCGAAATGGCAGGAATGACAGGGGAAGGGAAGAATGCAACAGAAGGCAAATTAACTGTCCTAGAGCCAAAGAGTGGTCAAGGTGACACAAAGAGACAGAGGCATGTGTCTACCCGGTTTTCTCCATCCCCAAGTCAGAGAGGCTACAGAAGGCTCTTCAGAGGATTCGGCTGCCACTTAACTGCCGGGGTCTATGGCAGAAGGTTCTAGACTTTTGTACCTGCTCATACCGCTTCCAAACTCCAGTCACAAGCACCAGTGCCATTCTGAGAGGTCTGCGGACAAAGGCCCTTAGGAGCCTGAAGCTCGTCCTACTGACTCTCTCCAAAGGGAAACGGCAGGGGAGGAGAAATGCCAACACCTCCTTCCTCTCTCCATGGCTGCACCTAAGGGAACCTCCATTCATCTCAGAGACAGAGTCCATGCTCTGTTTGTTATGTGGAGCAAACCCCTCCCTGGCCATTAACTTCATTAAATTTACCCAACCTACCACCTCCAGGGAGAACCAGCTTCATCAGAGTCAAAGGTCTGGGCTGGCCCTAGCTCAGTGGTCCCTGGGACAAAAGGGAAATAGAACCACAAGGCTGGATCCAGGAAAAGGGTTGTGGTTAATATGTAAATGTAAACCACAAGAAACATAATCCTTCAAAGACTTTCCCTATCACCTGCTCTGGAACAGGCCTCACGCTGGGCTTTGGTGGTGAGGAGAGGCTGAGACCCAGCTCCCTGGCCTGGTGCAGCCTTTGGCCACATGGGGGCCAAGAAAACTGTATCAGACAATCCAGCAGGATGGTGTGGTGGATAAGGGACGTGGGGAATCAAGGACAGTTTCATAAAGAAAAGAGACCTGTGGACTGGGTTTTGAAGAGTGAGTAGGAGTTTGATGAGAAGAAAAGGAGGCCAAGCTCTTCAAGCAGAGGAAACAGCACAGGCAAAGGCATGGCATCTGGACCAGCAGTTCAGTGGAGCTGGAATAGGAAAGAGGAGAGGGGGAGGGGAGGGGCAGGGTTGTCAGGAGGTGAAAGAAGAAAGGGCCAGGGCCAGCCAGTGAGAGAGTTTATAAGACAAAGCCTGACAAGGTTTCTTGACTGTAACCTAGGGGCTGTGGCTCATTAAAGACAATTTTTAAGATGTGTAACCTTGGGCTTCCCTTGTGGCGCAGTGGTTAAGAATCCACCTGCCAATGCAGGGGACACAGTTTCGAGCCCTGGTCCAGGAAGATCCCACATGCCGTGGAGCAACTAAACCTGTGCGCCACAACTACTGAGCCTGTGCTCTAGAGCCCGTGAGCCACAACTGCTGAGCCCACGTGCTACAACTACTGAAGCCCGCGTGCCTAGAGCCCATGCTCTGCAACAAGAGAAGCCACCGTGATGAGAAACCACAACGAAGAGTAGCCCCCGCTCGCCGCAACTAGAGAAAGCCCGCATGCAGCAGTGAAGACCCAATGCAGCCCAAAATTAATTAACTAATTAATTAAATTTATTAAAAAAAAAAAAAAAGAAGTGTAACCTCTGGGGAGAGATATGGGGGTGGATGGAGAAGGGAAGACAAGACGGGAAAGAGACTTTTACTTATAACCCTCAGGGGTTTTATAGCAAGACTATTACTATTACTATTACATTTTTTAGAATTTTAAACTTTCTCTCTTGTCTAGGATGGCAAATAACTGACAATAGCTGTCATTTATTGAGGACTTCCTCTAAGGGCTTTCCACACATTATCTTGCTTAATCGTCACACTAACCCTCTGAAAAAGGTACTATTATCCCCATTTTTCAAGTGAGAACCTGAACGCCTGGGAGATCAGGCGACGCTGAAGGTCACACACACAAAGAGGCAAATGAGCCAGGGTTGAACCCGGGTCTGCTGACACCAAGCCCGTGCTCCTAACACTCAGCCCCACAGCCTCCGGGTAGCGTGTGGGACAGGGAGCAAGTGCCTCGATTTCACAGATGCAGTGAGGTCGAAGACAAAGCAAATGCTGAGGAGAGTAGAGCCAGATTCGAACCATCTGGCTAGGCTGGGGCTCTGGACACGGGGCCAGCGTGCCAGGATGGAACGTATCAGGCAAAGATGTAAAGTCCTGACCTTGGGAACAAGGCCCCTGCCCAAGCACAGGTGGGAAATGTGCATCCCACCTGGGACTCGTGCACCCTGATGATCCCAGAGGCCGCCCCTGCCCACCCAGCCCCAGGCCAGGAGAATCAGTCTCGGAAGTCCTCATGCCACTGGAGGCGGAGGCAGTTGGTGGACTGGGGACAAGCTCTGGGCTGACTTCAGCCCATGGCCTCTCAGGACTGCTGGTCTTCCTGTCTCTTCTGTCTCCGTCGCCATCCCAGCTAGTGTCCCCTCTGGTGGCCCTGATGAAGCTGGGGCCCAGCCCTGAACCACCCAACCAAGAGACAAGGTTGAGACGAGGGAAGTGGAAGACCCCGCTGTGTGACTTCAGGGATCGCCCTCGTGGTCAACAAGTGGTTTTTTAAGTTTTTTTAAGCTGCAGACCCTTCTCTTCAATTGAATCTTATCTAGAGCCCTGTATGTGAACTGGGTGACATAGGAGTGTCTCTGGTTGAAACCAGGTGGGGGCTGGACTCCCCACTCATCTTCCAACACCCCCCAGGGTCCCCGAGAGGTCTGGAAGGGGTCAACTGAACATAGTGTGAAACCCAATAAGCTAGATCACTTCAAAAGGCCCCCAGCTCAGAAGTGCTCTGACCCTTTAATTCCTCGTGAATAATCATAGCACAAACTAACATATATCAAGCACTAACTATGCACCAGGCACTAAGCTAAGGGCTTTACACAAACCCTCTCATTTAATCCTCATCACAAACCTATGAAGTAGACTCTACCACATGGCAGAGGCTGCCAGCTGCCCATCAAACTCTATTCTCCCTTTCCTATCATTAGACTTAAAGCTGGACACATGGTTAGCGTCCCTTTCAGTGAGGTAAGACCACGTGACCAAGCTTTGTCCAATAGGGTGTGAGGAAGAGGCATGTGCCCCACGTCCAGGCCAGGGCAGTTAAGGGATTGAGTGAACCCCCCACACTCTCTTGACCTCCCACCATCTAGCAGGGCCCGGGACCACCAGAGCAACTGTGGAAGCCTGGGGTTGACATGGTGGGTTTGGGTCCCTGAATTTGCCCAGTGTGACAGCACCCTCTGCTGACCTGGAGCCCACCCCACCTGGCCTATCACCTGCGAGAGACATTTCTATGCTGCTTAAGCCATTGCAGTGTGGATGTCTGTGTGACAGCAGTCTGGCCTTTCATACACCCATTTCTTGGAGGAGGAAGGTGAAAGAGATTAAATAACTTTCTAAGATCACCCAGCTAGTGGCAGAATCTGGAGCCATTCAGTCTGGTTCTAAAGTCTGCCCTCAAGTCATGACACTTACCTCCCAGGTGTTACGAAATTAATAATGACAAAACTTAGAGCAACCAAAATGTTTTTCAGTATGTTATTCAGTGATAACGAGAAACGAGCTATCAAGCCATGAGAAGATATGGAGGATCCTTAAATGCATCTTACTAAGGGAAAGGAGCCCACCTAAAAAGGCTACCTACTGCAGAAGTCCAACCATGTGATATTCTGGAAAGCGCAGAACTATGGAGACAGTGGTTGCCAGGCATTCAGGGGGAGGGAGGGACAAATAAACGGAGCACAGAGATTTTTTTTTTTTTAAACATCTTTATTGGAGTATAATTGCTTTACAATGGTGTGTTAGTTTCTGCTTTATAACAAAGTGAATCAGTTATACATATACATATGTTCCCATATCTCTTCCCTCTTGCATCTCCCTCCCTCCCACCCTCCCTATCCCACCCTTCTAGGTGGTCACAAAGCACCGAGCTGATCTCCCTGTGCTATGCGGCTGCTTCCCACTAGCTATCTATTTTACATTTGATAGTGTATATATGTCCATGACACTCTCTCACCCTGTCACATCTCACCCCTCCCCCTCCCCATATCCTCAAGTCCATTCTCTAGTAGGTCTGTGTCTTTATTCCCGTCTTGCCACTAGGTTCTTCATGACCTTTTTTTTTTTTTCCTTAGATTCCATATATATGTGCTAGCATACTGTGTTTCTTTTTCTCTTTCTGACTTACTTCACTCTGTATGACAGACTCTAACTCCATCCACCTCATTACAAATACCTCCATTTCATTTCTTTTTATGGCTGAGTAATATTCCATTGTATATATGTGCCACATCTTCTTTATCCATTCATCCGATGATGGACACCTAGGTTGCTTCCATGTCCTGGCTATTGTAAACAGAGCTGCAATGAATATTTTGGTACATGACTCTTTCTGAAATATGGTTTTCTCAGGGTATATGCCCAGTAGAGCACAGAGATTTTTAGGTCAGTGAAACTACTCTGTACGACACTGTAATGGTGACATTTTTCAAAACCCACAGAACGTACAACACAAAGAGTGAACCCTAACGTAAACTAGGGATTTTAAATAATAATAAAGTATCAATATTGATTCATCAACTATAGCAAATGTACCCCACTAATACAAGGTGAAAATAATAGGGAAAACTGGGGGAAGAACAGTATATGGGAACACTTTATACTTTCTGATCAATTTTTCTGTAAACCAAAACTTCCCTAAAAAATAGTCTATCGGGGAGATTGGTTCAAGATGGCGGAGTAGAAGGACGTGCTCTCACTCCCTCTTGCGAGAGCACCAGAATCACAACTAACTCCTGAACAATCATCGACAGGAAGACACTGGAAATCACCAAAAAAGACACCCCACATCCAAAGACAAAGGAGAAGCCACAGTGAGACGGTAGGAGGAGCACAATCACAATAAAATCAAATCCCATAACTGCTGGGTGGGTGACTCACAAACTGGCGAACACTTATACCACAGAAGTCCACCCACTGGAGTGAAGGTTCTGAGCCCCACGTCAGGCTTCCCAACCTGGGGGTCCGGCAACGGGAGGAGGAATTCCTAGAGAATCAGACTTTGAAGGCTAGCGGGATTTGATTGCAGGACTTCAACAGGACTGGGGGAAACAGAGACCCCACTCTTGGAGGGCACACACAAAGTAGTGTGCACATCGGGACCCAGGGGAAGGAGCAGTGACCCCATAGGAGACTGAACCAGACCTACCTGCTAGTGTTGGAGGGTCTCCTGCAGAGGCGGGGGGTGGCTGTGTCTCACTGTGAGGACAAGGACACTGGCAGCAGAAGTTCTGGGAAGTACTCCTTGGTGTGAGCCCTCGCAGAGTACGCCATTAGCCCCATCAAAGAGCCCGGGTAGGCTCCAGTGTTGGGTCGCCTCAGGCCAAACAACCAACAGGGAGAGAACCCAGCCCCACCCAACAGCAGACAAGTGGATTAAAGTTTTACTGAGCTCTGCCCACCAGAGCAACAGCCAGCTCTACCCACCACCAGTCCCTCCCATCAGGAAACTTGCTCAAGCCTCTTAGATAGCCTCATCCACCAGAGAGCAGACAGCAGAAGCAAGAAGAACTACAATCCTGCAGCCTGTGGAACAAAAATCACATTCACAGAAAGATAGACAAGATGAAAAAGCAGAGGGCTATGTACCAGATGAAGGAACAAGATAAAACCCCAGAAAAATAACTAAATGAAGTGGAGATAGACAAACTTCCAGAAAAAGAATTCAGAATAATGATAGTGAAGATGATCCAGGACATGAGAAAAAGAATGGAGGCAAAGATCGAGAAGATGCAAGAAATGTTTAACAAAGACCTAGAAGAATTAAAGAACAAACAAACAGAGATGAACAATACAATAACTGAAATGAAAAATACACTAGAAGGAATCAATAGCAGAATAACTGAGGCAGAAGAACAGATAAGTGACCTGGAAGACAGAATGGTGGAATTCACTGCTGCAGAACAGAATAAAGAAAAAAGAATGAAAAGAAATGAAGACAGCCTAAGAGACCTCTGGGACAACATTAAATGTAACAACATTCGCATTATAGGGGTCCCAGAAGGAGAAGAGAGAGAGAAAGGACCCGAGAAAATATTTGAAGAGATTATAGTCGAAAACTTCCCTAACATGGGAAAGGAAATAGCCACCCAAGTCCAGGAAGCGCAGAGAGTCCCATACAGGATAAACCCAAGGAGAAACACGCCGAGACACAGAGTAATCAAATTGGCAAAAATTAAAGACAAAGAAAAATTATTGAAAGCAGCAAGGGAAAAACAACAAATAACATACAAGGGAACTCCCATAAGGTTAACAGCTGATTTCTCAGCAGAAACTCTACAAGCCAGAAGGGAGTGGCATGACATATTTAAAGTGATGAAAGGGAAGAAACTGCAACCAAGATTACTCTACCTAGCAAGGATCTCATTCAGATTCGATGGAGAAATCAAAAGCTTTACAGACAAGCAAAAGCTAAGAGAATTCAGCACCACCAAACGAGCTCTACAACAAATGCTAAAGGAACTTCTCTAAGTGGGAAACACAAGAGAAGAAAAGGGTCTACAAAATCAAACCCAAAACAATTAAGAAAATGGTAACAGGAACATACATATCGATAATTACCTTAAATGTGAATGGATTAAATGCTCCAACCAAAAGACACAGACTGGCTGAATGGATACAAAAACAAGACCCATATATATGATGTCTGCAAGAGACCCACTTCAGACCTAGGGACACATACAGACTGAAAGTGAGGGGATAGAAAAAGATATTCCATGCAAATGGAAATCAAAAGAAAGCTGGAGGAGCAATACTCATATCAGATAAAATAGACTTTAAAATAAAGAATGTTACAAGAGACAAGGAAGGACACTACATAATGATCAAGGGATCAATCCAAGAAGAAGATATAACAATTATAAATATATAAGCTCCCAACATAGGAGCACCTCAATACATAAGGCAACTGCTAACAGCTATAAAAGAGGAAATTGACAGTAACACAATAATAGTGGGGAACTTTAACACCTCACTTACACCAATGGACAGATTATCCAAACAGAAAATTACTAAGGAAACACAAGCTTTATTTATTTTTTTATTTATTTATTTATGGCTGTGTTGGGTCTTAGTTTCTGTGCGAGGGCTTTCTCCAGTTGCAGCAAGCAGGGGCCACTCTTCATCACGGTGCACGGGCCTTCTCACTATTGCGGCCTCTCTTGTTGCGGAGCACAGGCTCCAGACGCGCAGGCTCAGTAATTGTGGCTCACGGGCATAGTTGCTCCGCGGCATGTGGGATCTTCCTAGACCAGGGCTCGAACCCGTGTCCCCTGCATTGGCAGGCAGATTCTCAACTACTGCGCCACCAGGGAAGCCCGAAACACAAGCTTTAAATGACACAATAGACCAGATAGATTTAATGGATATTTATAGGACATTCCATCCAAAAACAGCAGATTACACTTTCTTTTCAAGTGCACACGGAACATTCTCCAGGATAGATCACATCTTGGGTCACAAATCAAGCTTCAGTAAATTTAAGAAAATTGAAATCATATCAAGCATCTTTTCTGACCACAACGCTATGAGATTAGAAATCAATTACAGGCAGGAAAAAAAACGTAAAAAACACAAACACATGGAGGCTAAACAATACGTTACTAAATAACCAAGAGATCACTGAGGAAATCAAAAAATACCTAGAGACAAATGACAATGAAAACATGATGATCCAAAGCCTATGAGATGCAGCAAAAGCAGTTCTAAGAGGGAAGTTTATAGCAATACAAGCCTACCTCAAGAAACAAGAAAAATCTCAAATAAACAATCTAAACTTACACCTAAAGGAACTAGAGAAAGAAGAACAAACAAAACCCAAAGTTAGTAGAAGGAAAGAAATCATAAAGATCAGAGCAGAAATAAATGAAATAGAAACAAAGAAAACAATAACAAAGATCAATAAAACTAAAAGCTGGTTCTTTGAGAAGATAAACAAAATTGATAAACCATTAGCCAGGCTCATGAAGAAAAAGAGGGAGAGAACTCAAATCAATAAAATTAGAAATGAAAAAAGAGACGTTACAATAGACACGGCAGAAATACAAAGCATCCTAAGAGACTACTACAAGCAGCTCTATGCCAATAAAATGGACAGTCTGAAAGAAATGGACAAATTCTTAGAAAGGTATAGCCTTCCAAGACTGAACCAGGAAGAAACAGAAAATATGAACAGACCAATCACAAGTAATGAAATTGAAACTGTGATTAACAATCTTCCAACAAACAAAAATCCAGGACCAGATGGCTTCACAGGTGAATTCTATCAAACATTTAGAGAAGAGCTAACACCCATCCTTCTCAAACTCTTCCAAAAAATTGCAGAGGAAGGAACACTCCCAAACTCATTCTATGAGGCCACCATCACCCTGATACCGAAACCAAAGATACTACCAAAAAAAAACATTACAGACCAATATCACTGATGAATATAGATACAAAAATCCTCAACAAAATACTAGCAAACAGAATCCAACAACACATTAAAAGGATCATACACCATGATCAAGTGGGATTTATCCCAGGGATGCAAGGATTCTTCAATATATGCAAATCAATCAATGTGATACACTATATTAACAAATTGAAGAATAAAAACCATATGATCATCCCAAAAGATGCAGAAAAAGCTTTTGACAAAATTCAACACCCATTTATGATAAAAACTATCCAGAAAGTAGGCATAGAGGGAAACTACCTCGACATAATAAAGGCCATATATGACAAACCCACAGCAAACATCATTCTCAATGGTGAAAAACTGAAAGCATTTCCTCTAAGATCAGGAACAAGACAAGGATATCCACTCTCACCACTATTATTCAACATAGTTTTGGAAGTCCTAACCACGGAAATCAGAGAAGAAAAAGAAATAAAAGGAATACAAATTGGAAAAGAAGAAGTAAAACTGTCACTGTTTGCAGATGACATGATACTATACATAGAGAATCCTAAAGATGCCACCAGAAAACTACTAGAGCTAATCAATGAATTTGGTAAAGTTGCAGGATACAAAATTAATGCACAGAAATCTCTTGCATTCCTATACATTAATGATGAAAAATCTGAAAGAGAAATTATGGAAACACTCCCATTTACCATTGCAACAAAAAGAATAAAATACCTAAGAATAAACCTACCTAGGGAGACAAAAGACCTGTATGCAGAAAACTATAAGACACTGATGAAAGAAATTAAAGAAGATACAAACAGATGGAGAGATACACCATGTTCTTGGATTGGAAGAATCAATATTGTGAAAATGACTATACTACCCAAAGCAATGTACAGATTCAATGCAATCCCTATCAAACTACCAATGGCATTTTTCACAGAACTAGAACAAAAAATCTTAAAATTTGTATGGAGACAGAAAAGACCCTGAAGAGCCAAAGCAGTCTTGAGGGAAAAAAACAGAGCTGGAGGAATCAGACTCCCTGACTTCAGACTGTACTACAGAGCTACAGTAATCAAGACAATATGGTACTGGCACAAAAACAGAGATACAGATCAATGGAACAGGATAGAAAGCCCAGAGATAAACCCACACACCTATGGTCAAGTAATCTATGACAAAGGAGGCAAGTATATACAATGGAGAAAAGACAGTCTCTTCAATAAGTGGTGCTGGGGAAACTGGACAGCTACATGTAAAAGAATGAAATTAGAACACTCCCTAACACCATACACAAAAATAAACTTAAAATGGATTAGAGACCTAAATGTAAGACCGGATACTATAAAACTCTTCGAGGAAAACATAGGAAGAACACTCTTTGACATAAGTCACAGTAAGATCTTTTTTTTGATCCACCTCCTAGAGTAATGGAAATAAAAACAAAAATAAACAAATGGGACCTAACGAAACCTAAAAGCTTTTGCAAAGCAAAGGAAACTACAAACAAGATGAAAAGACAACCCTCAGAATGGGAGAAAATATTTGCAAATGAATCAACAGACAAAGGATTAATCTCCAAAATATATAAACAGCTCATGCAGCTCAATATTAAAAAAACAAACAACCCAATCCAAAAATGGGCAGAAGACCTAAATAGACATTTCTCCAAAGAAGACATATGGATGGCCAAGAAACACATGAAAAGCTGCTCAACATCACTAATTATTAGAGAAATGCAAATCAAAACTACAATGAGGTATCACCTCACACCAGTTAGAATGGGCATCATCAGAAAATCTACAAACAACAAATGCTGGAGAGGGTGTGGAGAAAGGGAACCCTCTTGCACTGTTGGTGGGAATGTAAATTGATACAGCCACTATGGAGAACAGTATGGATGTTCCTTAAAAAACTAAAAATAGAACTACCATATGACCCAGCAATCCCTCTACTAGGCATATGCCCAGAGAAAACCATAATTCAAAAAGACACATGCACCCCAATGTTCATTGCAGCACTATTTACAATAGCCAAGTCATGGAAGCAACCTAAATGCCCATCGACAGACGAATGGATAAAGAAGTTGTGGTACATATATACAATGGAATATTACTCAGCCATAAAAAGGAACGAAATTGGGTCATCTGTAGAGACGTGGATGAGTCTAGAGACTGTCATACAGAGTGAAGTAAGTCAGAAAGAGAAAAACAAATATCGTATATTAACGCATATATGTGGAACCTAGAAAAATGGTACAGATGAACCGGTTTGCAGGACAGAAATTGAGACACAGATGTAGAGAACAAACATATGGACACCAAGGTGGGAAAGCAGGGGAGAGAGGGGTGGTGGTGCTGTGATGAATTGGGAGATTGGGATTGACAAATATACACTAATATGTATAAAATGGATAACTAATAAGAACCTTTTGTTAAATAAATAAATAAAATAAAATTCAAAAAAATAGTCTATCAATTTAAATATGTCTATATAGCTTCAATAAAAACTCATGTATGAAAAAAATTAATAGTATTTTGCCATGCACCATATGCTTTGATCAACATTCATTTAATCTTCCCAATAATCTATGATGTAGGTACTGTTGTTATCCCATTTTTCAGATGAGGAAGTCGAGGCCCAGAGAGGCCAAGCCAGGACAAAACTCCTATTTGTTTGACTTCCCATCATCCTCCCTCCCCAAGACCGGCTCCCTCCACCTTCCATAGAAGCTTGCCCTCACCAAGGTGGGTGCCTGCTCCCCAGCCCAGAAGAGCCTGCAGGTTACATGCACCAGCCCCCTCTCATGGGATCCAGGTTGATGAAGGCTCACAGCAGCCCCTTGAGGGAGGCTCCAAGGTCACCCAGCAAACCAGACCTCCAGACTCCCCGTGCAGTGCTCCTTCCTGTGTAGAGCACTCAACTCAGGATAGACCAGTCCCAGTGCCCCTGCACTCCCCAACGCACACACACATGCACACACACACACATGCGTGCACACACATACACCCTTCCACTCTGTCGTTTGACCCTCAAACAGACAGACTGGATTTCCGGGCGACACAAGGCCCTTCAATGCTCACACAAGCTCACATTTCTCACCAAGAACTCAGGGCCATTTGGGGAATTTTTTTTCCTGGAGATAGATTGTCAAGATCTCCTTCAAAATGCAGAACCACACCTGCACATTAGCACAAGGCATCACTTTGCCTGCTCTCTGTAACCCCTGGAGGGGGACTGGAGGAATGTATCAAATTCTTAATTTAAGAAAAATCCCCAGCACCTGCATGTGCTGAAAGAGCCATTTCATATGTTGGAGGTGTAAGGAAGGCAGTGCTGCCTGAAAAATACTGATCTGGCTGCAGTTCCTGGGATGTTGGGCCTCCCCATGAAAGACATAGGAGCTGCTCCAGCTTTGGTGTTTAAAGGACATAAACACAGTCCAGGGACAGCGTGACGTCTGACTGTCAGGGCCGTGGACCATCCATTACCTTAGGACAGGGAGAGTTGATTCGAACCCTACTGAGTTTGATGAAATATGCTGACTCCATTCCAAGGTAAGTGGCGGGGACGGCACAGGGGCCCAGTGAGCAGCTTCGAAACCTGTCAAAGCCTGCAAGAATGAGAGGCCCCGGTGTACAGTCCCCTTCCTCTGGAAGGTCTCACCAAGGCTCTGGGATCAAACAGGCCCCACCTGGCTGTGTGACCCTGGACATGTTACCTAACATCTCTGAGCCTTCATTTTCTCCTCTGAAAAAAGGTTGACACATAATTGTAGGATTCAATGAGATAAAGCAGGGAAAACATGTAGCACATGGAAACATTCAATAAACATTAATGATGGACTTCCCTGGTGGTGCAGTGGTTAAGAATCCACCTGCCAATGCAGGGGACACGAGTTCGATCCCTGGTCTGGGAAGATCCCACATGCCGCAGAGCAACGAAGCCCCTGCACCGCAACTACTGAGCCCACACGCTGCAACTACTGAAGCCCACGCGCCTAGAGCCTGTGCTCCACAACAAGAGAAGCCACCGCGATGAGAAGCCTGTGCACCACAATGAAGAGTAGCCCGCATTCGCCGCAACTAGAGAAAGCCTGCACGCAGCAACAAAGACCCAACGCAGCCCCCAAAAAAATAATTAAATAAAAATAAACATTAGTGATTTTGTGATGATGATGATGATGATTACTTGAGAGTCAGCTAGGTTCTTGCAAATTATCTCATCTAATCCTCTCGTTATCCAAATGGGAAAATTAAGGCCTGGAGAGGAAAGGGGACTTGCCCAAGATCACACAGCAAGTTGGAAGATCTGGGACTAGACCCCATTTCCCTGTTTCTTAGACCAAGGCTTTCTCCACCACACACACTGGTCATGTTCTGTGGCTATCTCAGAAACATAAAGAATATTCCAACAGCCATGTGGATTCTACAGCAGAACCAGGCCTGGGATGAGGAAAGACCAGGATGTCCCATTCCACCAACCAAGGTGGAGCTCCCATTCAGCTGCCCTAAGGGCTGGGTCTGCCTTGGCTCCTCTGCGGATGGAAAGGGTTGACAGAAAGTGAGGGGTATGTTAGGGAGATGTCATACATCCCCGTTCCTGGAGAAGCCAGCCAGAGGAGATCTGGGGGGGTCATCGGCCCTGCAACCCAGCCCCACTCAGCAAATCAGACAGTCGCCACTTTCTTAAACTCCATTCCAGAAGGCAGCCTTGTCTTCTCAGGCCTCCCAGGAGGCACCTCCCGTTTGCAGGACCAAGCCAGCCATTGCAGGAATTCTGCATAGATGCTGGGAGATCACAGCCACAGCCTGCCAGAAAGGCCCTGCCTGCAGGGTGACATCACTCAGGGTCTCCTTCATGTCCCCTTATGCGCCCTGGAGGGGCGCCAGCCTGATCTTTCTGAGTGGGCAGCTGGGTGATCAGCTCTACTGCCTGCCTATCTTGGGAGCACAGACGTGTCAAGCTGTGAGTAGAAAGGGGTCAGGATGTGCCCTGGGTGGGTTTTGTGGGATACGGAGAGCATGATTGGCCTTCGTTCCTTTACTGAAGGCATCCATCATTATCAGCCCCCCAGGCCTCCTACCGAGTGGGACCAGCCACATTCTGTAACATGGGACCCCATCACCACCTGGTCACAGATAACTATTGAGAAGGGAATCCCTGACCCAAAGGCAGCCCACACATTGGTTGGCCAGCCATCCTATGAGCTGGCCACAGTCAGACATATATAGGGGAATTTGAACTAAGAGATTAAAAAGTGTATTTAGCGGTGGGCAATGGAGCTAAAGGCTATGTGGATGCAGGAGGAGTGATGGGGAGGTAGGGCAGCTTAGAGAGTCATGTGATCTCAGACAGCTGAAAAAGGAGAGTATTTACAGGGGTGATGGAGTATGGGTGCTGATGCAGGCGAAGATAGAAGAATCCCAGAGGGACCTCCGGAGAGCTCTGAGACAGGGACGCAGGCCAGATGCGCAGATTAATGGGAGACAATATTCATTAGTGTTCCTCTCCCTGGGATGTTGGGAAAGCTCCAAAAAGAGTCCAGAAAGAGACTCCAGAAAGAGAAACAGTGGGCTGCAGTGGTATCCACAGAGCACTGAAAGCTAAGGACGTTCACACAGGAGGTTGGCAATAATTCCTAGGAATGGAAATTCCCACCAGGCACTCAGATATAAGAGGAGCAGCTCCCTGAGATTAAGAATTGATGGAGGGGCTTCCCTGGTGGCGCAGTGGTTGAGAATCTGCCTGCCAATGCAGGGGACACAGGTTTGAGCCCTGGTCTGGGAAGATCCCACATGCCGCGGAGCAACTAGGCCCGTGAGCCACAACTACTGAGCCTGCGCATCTGGAGCCTGTGCTCCGCAACAGGAGAGGCCGCGATAGTGAGAGGCCCACGCACCGCGATGAAGAGTGGCCCCCACTTGCCACAACTAGAGAGGGCCCTCGCACAGAAACGAAGACCCAACACAGCCATAAATAAATAAATAAATAAATAAAAATTTAAAAAAAAAAAACAAAGAATTGATGGAAACAAGGAAAGTTCTCTGGAACCCTGGACCAGAGCTCACCCATGGGCTTAATGTTCCTTCCTCCTTACCTGTGGCAGCCACTTTCAAGCACCTGAATGGGTTGTTTTTTTTTTTCCTACAGAAAGTAGCAGAGACTTGGAAGTTAAATGTCAAAAAATGTATCAAAAGGCAGGAGGAACCTGCATCTTTATTGTGTTTAGAAGGAAGACTGGCAGAATGGTCTAGGTTGGCACAAAAGAGAACAGAGGCCTTTTACAATGAAATGCTGCTGTGGATGATCAGGTTGCACAGAAGGCAAGAGGGACCCCCTGAATTCTTGCTGCTAATGAGGTTATAGGGGAGGAGGGTGGGAAAGAAGTGGCACAACAGAAAAGATACCCGGCTTCACCTGAATCCAACCATCTCCAGTGCCAGTTCTCCCCACCCAGAGTAGCTGCAAGCTTGACAAGGCAGCTGGGGCTAGAACCACGCCTTCTCTTTAGATGAGTGGGTCTCAAGGTACGGCTGAGTGAAGCACCTACTTGGAGAGGGCACAGGGGTTGCATTATTGGAGATTAGTGACCAGCAAGAGCAGATTAAGAAGTGTTGATCAGTATGATTATCCCTGATTTTCATTCTCCATCTGCCACTCCAGCTGTGTTCATGGGGAAATGATCTGGAGAGGCACAGAGAAGTCCAGATAGCAAGGGCTGCTGCACACGTGGTCTGCTGAGCATTGCAATGCCGCAGGTGCCCGGGACCACTCCCCAAAAGCACCATCGGCCACCCCTGACACCATGAAGACATACCCCATCGTGTAATTAGATTCCCATTCTCGACTACTGCCCACTGGCTCAACTTGTCTTCCCTCCTCCTGATTCAGGCCTTGGGTGCACTTGTCACTTGGCTCTGAACTTTCTGACAAGCACCTTCTTATGCCCCGGAAGGCTGACCTTCTCCCTTCCAGGAGCCACTATGACTCCTTCATGTTTTCCCGAGGTTTGTGCCTTTTCCATGTCACTGATTCTGCCCTTCTTGGCTAGAATTAGACCCAAGGTAGCAGTTCCCCCTGCCACTTCCTCTCCCCTCGGAGAAACTAAAGACTGGCAAGATCTCACTGGGGGCCTCTTTGTCCAACTAAATACAACGGGCAGCAAGGGCTCAGGTGGCCCACCTTTGGGCCCACATGAAGATTTACACCAGGTCACCTTCTTCATCTTCCCCAAGAGGCTGTGACCCACCATCCAGCCACGGTCCATTGTCTTCTTCCCCTGCCTTCTAATGACGGTAATAATAAAGCCATCATTTCTCAAAGGAAAGGACAAGCCAGGCACTGTGCTGTGTTTCACATAAATATCGCAGATAATCCTCACAAATACCCTGGGGGTAGGAAATTTCCCTATTTGCCAGATGAGGATACTGAGGCCTTATAGACCAAGCGTCACACAGCTAAAAAGTGGCAGAACAAGGATTCTAACTCATACACATTTAACTCCAAAGACAGGGCTGATCACCCTGGGCTAGACATCCGCCAATGCCCTAAAATTCCCACAAAAGGGCTCATGCATTTCCACATGTTTGGAGCCTATATGGCCACTTCCTGTCCCTTCAGACCTTTGATTTAAGTCAGAGTAGACCCTTCCCGTGCCCCATCCCTAAATCTCAGTGCCTACATTCAGTGCCAGTAGGTGCCCTACAGATATCTGAAAACGGAGGAATAAATGAGTTAGCGAATCCTGTGTTTACATCCCAGGTTCACACGTGTATCTTGACCTCTCCAAGGCTAAGAGGACGGCACCAAACTCCTGTTGTAGATGCTTTTTCTCGGAGGTCTCTCGGCACCTTCTCTCTGGGCAGCCTAACTCCAGTGTCAAGCCAGCATTCTTCTATAATTTTTCAGGTTTTCCTCCTTCAAATATTTGATTCAATGAACACTTAGTAAGACCCTACTGTTTGCCAGGCTCTAGCGAATCAAAGATAAATCACAAGCTACACTGTCCTCCCGGAGCTCAGTCCAGGCACCAGAGAGGAAGACATGGTGATAATAGCTCAGACCAAACTAAGATCAGCACGTGGAGTGAAACTTGGAAATGCCAAGCCATCCCCCGAAAGCCATCAGGCCAGGATCTGGGCCATCACCTGGTCCTGAAATCAATCCCCTGCCTTTATCATGAGCCCCCAAACCAGGCACATGCCTGCCATAAACTTCTTTCTCTCATTAGTTCCAAGAAGAGGTGGAAAGATCACCAAGGCCCACGTAAACTCCTGTAAGCATCATGGCCAAGATATTATGGGGCGAGTCCCCAGGAAAAGCTCAGAGGGTTAGGAGATTCTGAGCTTGGAATATAGTGCACAAACAGCCAAACGATTCAGCAGGGCTGAGGGGACCTGAAAGCTAGCCAGGGGGGAATGGCTGGGGAGGACATGTGCTACTTAGCTATTGAGGCTGGCGAAAAGGAGACACACAGATTGGGAAACTATGTTTCTAAACTAAAACTCAGAGCATACACTCTCACCAAGTATGAGTATTTCAGTTATCTACTGCTGTGTTACAAAGCACCCCCAGATTTATGGGCTTAAAACCAGAAGGGGAGGAGGGAATGAGGAGTTATTGTGTAATAGGTACAGAGTTCAGTCTGGGATGATGAAAATGTTCTGGAACTGATAGTGATGATGGTTGCATGACAACGTGATTATATTTAATATCACTGAACTGTACACTTAAAGGTGGCTAAAATGGTCAATTTTATGCTATATTTATTTTACCACAATAAAAAAAGCAGTGGCCTATATGGGAAAAGAATCTAAAAAAGATTGGTATATGTATATGCATAACTGATTCACTTTGTTGTACAGCAGAAAGTAACACAACATTTTATATTTTTTTAATATTTATTTATTTATTTTATTTTTGGCTGCATGGGGTCTTAGTTGCGGCACATGGGATCTTAGTTGGGGGCATGCAGGATCCTCTGCTGTGGCGCACGGACTCCTCATTGGCACACAGGTTTCTCTCTATTGTGGTTTGCGGGCTCTCTACTTGTGGCCCACATGCTCAGTAGTTGCGGCATGTGGGCTTAGTTGCCCCACGGCATGTGGGATCTTAGTTCCCCGACCAGGGATCAAACCCAAGTCCCCTGCATTGGAAGGCGGATTGTCAACCACTGGACCACCAGGGAAGTCCCCACAACATTTTAAATCAACTATACTCCAATAAAAATTTTTTTAAAAAGCAGTGAATTTGGGACTTCCCTGGTGGCGCAGTGGTTAAGAATCTGCCTGCCAAGGCAGGGGACACAGGTTCGAGCCCTGGTCCAGGAAGATCCCACATGCCGCGGAGCAACTAAGCCCGTGCGCCACAACTACTGAGACCACGTGCCACAACTACTGAGCCCTTGCGCCATAACTACTGAAGCCCGTGCACCTAGAGTCCATGCTCCACAACAAGAGAAGCCACTGCAATGAGAAGCCCGTGCACCACAACGAAGAGTAGCCCCTGCTCACCGCAACTAGAGAAAGCCTGCGTGCAGCAATGAAGACCCAATACAGCCAAAAATGAATAAATTAATTATTTTTTTTAAAAAAGCAGTGAATTTTATTTGGTATAAGTTAATAAAGTTGATAAATATTTTTAAATTTCGATTATTCAATCAGATTGCACTAAATTTTACTTAGTGTATTTTAGCTGACTATGCAATGGAATATGATGGCAGATCAATCAACTAATAGAAAAATACTTTCTCTGTCTCCAAAAAAACCCCACAAACGTTTATTCTTTTTCATGAATTTGAGTATTGACCAGATCACCTCAATTCTCTTCCATGTAGCCTCTCAGCCTCTGGTCGGTCCGGCTGGGTTTCCGCACAGCACAGCATGCTGAGAGAGGAGGGCGAGGGTGCAAGATTTCTGAAGGCCTCATTTTGAAGTCATATGACATCACCTCCACCAGGGTTCAGCCAAGGGAGCAGAATCTCTACGAGTGCTTTGAGATAAGGCATTTACTATAGGAATCAGACCTCACACCATTATGGGAGGAGCTGAGGAAGTGATGGTCTGGAGGAAGAGTTGGAGGACCAGAGAAGGAGCTACTACTGTCCAGTCACTTGGAGAAGTTAAGTGTATCCAGCATCAAAGTGGGACCACACAGGGGGAGCTGGTGGAGAGTTCTGTGCAGAGCCAGTGCCTCCGAGTGGCTTCCAGCTCTGTGGGTCTGCAGCCAAGTGCCTGGTGGTGGGCTTGAGCCACCGTTGGCCAACAGAGTCTACCAACAAAGAGGAGAACTGGACACAGAGAGGCAAGCCAGGACAAGCTGAAACCCACCGGGTACCTCTGCATCTGCTGCTTCTTCTGACTATGACGATCTTCCAAGAGTAATGGCTGCTGTGTCCCCTCCATCTTCCAATCAGCTTCCACTTCGACCAACTCCAACCGTGGTCCGCACAGGGAAGGGCAGTCCCAGACTCATCAAGTCGACTCAGTACCAGTCACCAAAACCAGTGCACTTATGGAGAAAACTGGGCGAAAGACTTGAAATCAGAGCTGTCCTCACCACTCTGGGAGGTATGCTCTCCAGACATGGTTGGGGGGGGCCTCGATCCTGCAGGCAGACTTGTTTTAAGTAGCTCCAAAAAAGAAGACCTAACAAAGACAGTGCGGGGCCTTTGATCCCAGCCCCTCAACTTACCAACTGTGTGAGTTTGGACAAGTTGCTCGAGCTCTCTGAGCCTCAATTTCTCTATCTTCAAAACATGGGACACCAACCCCAGCTTCACGGAGCTATACCTGGTGCAGTGTCTGACACCGGAGTTGGTACTCATTACATTCAATTTCCCTTTCTCCCAATTCCAATGAGTGGATATGCCTAACATAGAGATAGGCTAGGTGTTCTGCTTAAAACTGTAAGTTCGAGGGAGGCAGATTTTGGATGAAGGCTAGCACCATAGCCATCCAATCCTGGCAGGGGTTCCCGTTAGGGTAGGGAGCTTCCCATCGCAAGAGGTGTGCAAGCCCATCGGGAAATCAGTTGGACTAGCTGAGTTCTAAGAACTCCTATAGCTCCAATCAATTATGGCTCCACAAAAAGCTCCATGAGTTTATGGAGAAGCATTTTTCCCATCAATATCAGAAATATTGCATGTTGATTATCAAGTGCCCACCTCCGTTCACTGCTGATGGGATTTACAAGTTGGCACAAACTTTCTGAATGGCAATTTGACACAACATATCAAGATCTTTTAAAATAGCCACACATCACTCAGCCATAAAAAGGGACGAAATTGAGTTATTTGTAGTGAGGTGGATAGACCTAGAGTCTTTCATACACAGTGAAGTAAGTCAGAAAGAGAAAAACAAACACCGTATGCTAACACACATATATGGAATCTTAAAAAAACGGTACTGATGAACCTAGTGGCAGGTCAGGAATAAAGACGCGGACGTAGAGAACGGCCTTGAGGACACAGATGGGGAAGGGTAAGCTGGAACGAAATGAGAGAGTAGCACTGACATATATACACTCCCAAATGTAAAATGGATGGCTAGTGGGACGCTGCTGCATGGCACAGGGAGATCAGCTCGGTGCTTTGTGACGTCCTAGAGGGGTGGGATAGGGAGGGTGGGAGGGAGGCTCAAGAGGGAGGGGATATGGGGATATATGTATACATACAGCAGATTCACTTTGTTGAACAGCAGAAACTAACACAACATTGTAAAGCAATTATACTCCAATAAAGATATAAAAATAAATAAATAAATAAAAATAAAAATAAATAAAATAGCCACACCATTTGACCCTGTGGGAATTTGTCCCAAGGAAGTAACCTGTAATGTGCCCAGAGATATAAATACAAGAATGTGGCTTGTTATCTCAAATATCAAAAAAAAAAAAGAAAGTGTAAATAATGGAACAGCCCAACAGTAGAGGAATGATTAAATAAATTAGGGCACAGCCAAGAGATGGAAAACCATGTTTCCATTAATCTTGTCTTTAAAAAAAAAAAAAAATCACATGTCCAAAAAAACATGAGGAATTTTCCCACAATTATCCTTTAGAAAAGAAAAAAAAATCTCTTTAAATGCAAGTTCTTGGGACTTCCCTGGTGGCGCAGTGGTTAAGAATCCACCTGCCAATGCAGGGGACACGGGTTCAAGCCCTGGTCCGGGAAGATCCCACATGCCGCGGAGCAACTAAGCCCGTGCGCCACAACTACTGAGCCTGCACTCTAGAGCCCTCGTGCCACAACAACTGAAGCCCGCGCACCTAGAGCCCATGCTCCACAAGAGAAGCCACCACAGTGAGAAGCCTGCGCACCACTCAAACAGTAGCCCCCGCTCACGGCAACTAGACAAAGCCCGCGCGCAGCAATGAAGACCCAGTGCAGCCATAAATAAATGTGATAAAAAAAAAAAAATTCAAGTTCTTACAAAGAGTCTCCTATTAAATGCACTCTTTCTTAATTACTTTATTTTAAACAACAAAGTACTGTTTGGGGAAATCACATTAGCGCTCCTTGACCTCAATCAATGTTAGTTTGGCATGTTTAAAGAGGTCACCTACTGGAACTGGGAAAAAGGAGGCAAAGAAGTTTAACAGGGTTTAGTAATTATTCTGGGGGTTACGACCTCACAATTACGAGCGCTGGCTGTCATTGTTAACAAGCCTTTAAAGATCACTTTTAAAAGCAATACAGTAAGTGGTTATGTTTTAGAGATCACTAATACACACTTCTGGGACAAATAAAAAGACTCTCTTAATATTATGCTAATAGGTACTTGTGGCTTCAAATACAATTTCCAGAGACAACACTGTACACAGATTTTAAAAGTCTTGCATCTCAATCTCAAACAAGTTAGACAAAAATGGAAACAATGTACTGCGGACAGCTCTGCTGGGTAATTCACAAAGCAGCCCTAGGATGACGAGAGCATAGGTATCAAAGATACTAGCAGAGTTGGTTTAAAATGTAAAAGTGGGAAAAAATAAACTTTCTAAATTTAACATGTTTCCTGTTATATGTGGTTTTAAATATCTATGTGTAACTAAATTTATAAATTAAACATTATGAGTAAGCATTTGATGATTTCCTTAACTGTTGGTATATTCAAAGTGGCCCCAAAACTTTTTATTGAATCTTGCTTTTGGGAAAATTGGGCCTTATGTTCTTGGTTACCATATATTTAGGCCCGTATGATAGATAGTGATGAGGGAAAATATTTGTGAAATAATATTAAATAGAAAACATAAGTTAGGGCTTCCCTGGTGGCGCAGTAGTTAAGAATCCGCCTGCCAATGCAGGGGACACGGGTTCGAGCCCTGGTCCAGGAAGATCCCACATGCCACGGAGCAACTAAGCCCGTGCACCACAACTACTGAGCCTTCACTCTAGAGCCTGTGAGCCACAACTACTGAGCCCGCGTGCCACAACTAATGAAGCCCACGCGCCTAGAGCCCGTGCTCCACAACAAGAGAAGCCACTGCAATGAGAAGCCCGCGCACCGCAATGAAGACCCAACACAGCCAAAAATAAATAAATAAATAAATAAATTTATTTATTTAAAAAAGAAAACATAAGTTAAATATGTTATAGTGTGATTCTAACTTTGTTTAAACACACACACAACTGTGGACAAAGAAAAAAAGATTAGAAAGAACTATATATCTAGGTCGTGAGATTATGAAGTATATATGGGTTTTTAAGTTTTCTTTTTCTTTGCTTTTTTTTTTTTTTTGGCCATGCCAATAGTTCCCCAATCAGGGATCGAACCCGGGTCCACAGCCATAAAAGCACCGAGTCCTAACGACTGGACCTCCAGGGAATTCTCAAGTTTTCTTTTTCTTAAAGATATATTAATGTTTGACCAGGGAAAATCATTTTTTTAAAGACTTTTATAAAATTGCCTTCTTTCTTAGGCTCTCCCTTGCGGCTATTAGAATATCTTTGGTCCCTTTTCATTCCTTACATCTTTGGGGAACTACAGTATATGGAGGAGGTGGGGAGACTTTGATAGAAATATCTGCACTGACCGAGGAAGCTGTGCCTGACACAATAATGAGGGAAGAAAAGCATATTAGTAAGCAATGGCAGTAATATGTATGTAGTAGGATTCCCCCTCAGAAAGGAGAGAGATGAGGGGAGAGAGAGAGAGAGAGAGAGAAAGGGATGGAGGGGAGGAGGGAGGGCGGGAACTATAAAGGGTGTGTGTATACCTATGGTATATATGTTTGCACAAGCATAGCTGTAGGTCTAGAAGGAAACCCACAAAACCGCCCCCCAGGGTGGAGCAATCCTCTATTCTTCTGCATTGCTCATTTTCCTGTCTGTGCAGTGCATGTTTACAATAGGGTGGAACTGGCGTTTTGCTGACTCTACTGAAATGGGGGAATGCTGATGGTGAGTCCCATCCACTTGCACGGCTTTACTACTCCGCAAAAGAAAAAAAATGTTTCACCAGAATTCCCCTGGCTCCTCAAGCCTGTGGGGCACCAAGGAGTTTACGGTGCAGCCACAGGCAGCATTTCTCTGGCTCGAACCCCGTCTGCCGCTGCAGGACTTCTAGTCTCTAAGAAGACCCAGAGACACGATTGAGCGTGAAGAGCTGTTTGTTTGCTGAGGGTTTCCTACGTGCCAGGCACTGCGCCAAGAGCTTTGCCAGCATGAGCTTAGTTCACCCTTCCCACGACCTTCTATCCATTTTACAGGTGGAGATACTGAGGCACTGAGAGCGTGACACAGCTGGTCGGTGACAGAGCTGAGACTGGACCCCAGGTAGCCTGGGTACCCCGTGGGTGACTCACGTGTGCCCACAAACACACCCGCTCAGCTGCCACATTAACATCTGTCATTTCCCCCACTTTGTGATCTGGTCCCATCAGTGATATCTGAACCCAAGGCCTCTGCTGCCCAGCGATCCGAAGGAACAAGCCACACACCTGCAGTGGCAGCCGATAGCCACCATGGAAGGCACCAATGTGGGGGCCAAGGACCCCGCTTCCCAAGGACCCCAGCCTTCCAGCACCCTTCATCACCACTGGGTGGGGCTGCGTGACCAGTGTGGCACTGAAATTGAATTGCTAGGAGAGCATCTGGGCTGGTCCCAGATGTTCCAAGTCCTGCCTTGATCCGGCCACCTCCCTCCACCTAAGAGGTGTGTAAGGAAAAGAACTTCATCAAGGAATAACAGAGGTCCAGCATCTTCTCATTAGCTGGTCTCTGGTCCCAACCCCAAAGCAAGCATACTGGGCTGGGTTGTCCAGGAGAACTCTTTTTCCTAAATTGGGCTGAGCCACCGCCCACCTTCCCTAACCATTGCTCCATCCTATCTTCTGCAGGGGATGGAAAAGAAAGGAAAAAGCACACCCACGAACCCTAGATGTGGCTTCCTGGAGCCCTTAATTTAGGCAGTAAGCATCCTTCTTCCTTTGGGGGTGGAGAAGGGGCACAGTTTCTTGGTCAGTTTCAGTGCTGACCCATCCTTGGGGAGGAGTACAGTGGGTAGTCAGGGGAGAGGGGAGCCCCACCTCAGCTGCCTCCGTGCTCCATTACTGCTGCAGGTGGTGGTCCTGCCACCCTCAAGCCATCAGTGGGACCACCTGGACCTTCAATACACCAAAGCCAGTCTGCATCCTCTGAAGCCCCCATGTTAGCTGGGCACAATTGCCCCCCGCCCCCCACCTTTTGGTGCCACACTGCCTGACACAGATGACACAGACTGGACCCTAAAAACACCTCCTTTTTTCTCCATGCAGACTGCCACTCCCATCACTTTCCCAGGATTCAGACAGGAACCCAGATGAGGACAGAATTGCCCCCTCCCTAAGACAAATCTGGTGGATCCACTCTCACCTCCCTAAGGATGTTTTCCCACCCTGATTGCGTCCACAGACACCAGCCAGCCAGCCCTCCACACCCTTCCACACCCACCAGCCCTTGCCCGAATGAGCCTAATCCCAGGTTAGCTCAGGGTAGACACAGCCCTTCCCCCAGCTGCATCTTCACCTCTCTGCATTTCCACATTCAGCTGAAAGCTGAAAAGGCAACAGCATTCCACAAAACCGCCATCAGACAGAGGTCCCATCCTTGGCCGATTTGCCCCTGAATCAGCAGAGGGCTGTAACTGACTTCTCAGTGATCTCAGAAGAGGTTAGAGAAAGACGTTACAAATGAACTTATTTACAAAACAGAAATAGACTCACAGATTTAGAGAACGAATTTATGATTACCGAAGGGGGAAGTGGGGGGAGGGATAAATTAGGAGTTTGGGATTAACAGATACACACTACTGTATATAAAATAGATAAACAACAAGGACCTGCTATATAGCACAGGGAACTATATTCAATATCTTGTAATAACCTATAATGGAAAAGAATCTGAAAAAGAATAGATATATATTTATAACTGAATTGCTTTGCTGTGCACCAGAAACTAACACAACATTGTAAATTAACTGTACTTCAATAAAAAATAAATTAAAAAACAAATAAAGGGTTTGGAGGGAAAAAAAGAAGAGGTCAGAAAAATAGGCAGGAATGTGCTCTGCAGGGGCTGGGGTTTCCGGTCTGCACCCCCTTTGGAAATATGAGAAGGACCTAAGAGCCTCTGGAAACCAACATCCATTTCTCCTCTCAGATTTTATCATCTCCTCGGTCTTCCTTTTGATCTTGTTTTCAAGCCAGAGATGAGCATTTCCACGTTGACTCGGCTTGATTATAACTGACTCTGAACCTTTCTAGTGATTAAATTAGCCGCGGGGCGATGTTCTCCAGAGATTTGTACTGCAAGTTGAATAATACAAGGCATCCCTTCCAGAAGGCTGAGAGATCTGGGAGAAAAAAAATCAAAGAGCAGAAAACTTTTTTTTAAGAAAAGAGTAATTTCCCCCATGCTGGCCACACAATAAGTACTCAATATATGTTGGTTAATTTTGATTGACATAGACAAACAGAAATCAAATGGGAAAATCTGGCAGTGACCTGGTGGGGGTGGAGCAGGATATTTGATGTTTCCAGTAAGTAGGGAAGTTCAGGTGACTTAACTTCCTCCCTCCCCACTGTAGGATAAGATGCTTGGGAGCTTCTGATGTTTCCCTGAATGAAGGAAGGGGAGGAAGTTTGAAATGAGAACAGCAGGGACTTCCCTGGTGGCGCAGTGGTTAAGAATCCGCCTGCCACTGCAAGGGACACGGGTTTGAGCCCTGGTCCGGGAAGATCCCACATGCCGCGGAGCAACTAAGCTGGTGTGCCACAACTACTGAGCCTGTGTGCCTAGAGCCCCTGCTCCGCAACAAGAGAAGCCACCGCAATGAGAAGCCCGCGCAACGCAACGAAGAGTAGCCCCCCACTGGCCACAACTAGAGAAAGCCTGCGCGCAAAGATGAAGACACAATGCAGCCAAAAATAAATAGATAGATAGATAGATAGATAGATAAAAGAAATGAGGACAACAGAGGGGTGGCGTGAGATGGCCTCTGCTATGCTGCTCAGCCTGAAGGGCTGAGGTTGAACACCCTGGAGAGGGGTTAGGCCCAAAAGAGGAAGGAGCTATTTTCATGCGATCCAGGCTGGGCTGCTTTGATGCCCACATGGCCAGGTTTGACATGAAGGAGAGCAGGTCTTCTCTCCATCTCAGCTCCGGCTTCTGGTGACAGAGTTCAGGGAGACATGAAGCAATGGTAGAGCAGAACCAGGCCAAGTGGCTCTCTCACCGAGGGCATCCGCAGCAGTGGCAGTGGCCAGTGTCACCGCCAAATGGTGGGCAGAGGGCATCCCCAGGAAGGAGAGTTGAAGAAGAGGCATGGATCTCAGGGCCTGCTACCCTGGGCAACCCAACATAACCAGGAAAGACCTGAGGGGGCAGGGGAGACCTCTCACAACACAGACAGAGTCTGCAGCTCTTACAGTCAAGGACCAATGTTATGGTGGCTGCCTTCCCACCCACAAGCTGGTACAGTCTGGATGGTTCATTTTTCAGAACTTCCTACACAGAATTGGTCCAATATTTGGCATCTCTAACTGGGGTGTTGGGGGGGGAACCTTAACCTAAGAAGGCTCTGGAATCCTCCTATCCAACCTCTGTTACAGAAACTGAAGCCCAGAGAATTTGAGTTGCCCAAGGTCACACAGCTAGTTAGGGTTAGGGGAACAAGAACCAGGCTCCTTCATGCCCTCTTGCCAGGACTCTGTGTGTGTGCGCACGCGTGTGTTCAGGGGGCGGGGGGAGAGAGAAAAGACAGAGATAGAGGCAGAGGCAGAGACAGATTGAGATTCGGGCCTACTGAGTCCGTGCCAGTGTCTTGTGCCAGCGACTCTGTCCAGCGTACCGTCAGCACCTCTTGGAGCTGGAATCCCAGCGGCTGCCATCGCTCCCTGAGTTTGCACAGTCAGCATCCACAGAGCCAAATCATCTACCTGCGGTTTAATGAGCATCAGACGCTACGACCAGGGACCTGGAAGCCCAGAAAATTCCAGTTCCAAGCCCACACTTTATAGTCAATTGGCATCACAACCCCAAACCCTGGAGAGTCCAGAGGTGCAGGAACCATTGAGCCAGCAGCTGGGGCCTCTCCCCAGACATGGATCCCCAACCCTAGGAGGACAGCAGCCACAGAGTTCCAACATCAGAAATGTTTCCACCCCTGGGAAGCAGGCAGACAATGGGAAAATGGGACCTAATGTTGATCTCGGATGCAGGGAAGAATCGCAACATTTCTGGGCAGGACAAATCTTCCAGGAATAGACATCCTCTGTACTTCCAGACCCTCTCCTCCAGAATCACTGCAGGTTGGTGAGTAAGACTTTATTAACTTGGAAAGAGCCCAGACAGAGAGGTTTAAGTATGTTAGCTGTGCCCTATCTATTGGGTTCTCTGCCCAGCCCCCCTTTTCCAACCACCGCCCTCTTCTCCCTCCGCATGGTTACAGCTGTGCCCCCAGCCCCACCATTTGTAGTGTTTCAAAGGACCACTGTGGCTCCGCCCCTAAGGAATGTGCATCTGCTCTAAGCTGGACCAATCAGAACCCCTTCCCTGAGGATTGGGGGAAACTGGTGATGGGGGTGGGTTGAGAAGAAGGAATAGACCAAGTCTCACAAGATCCTGAAGCTTAGAAACTGTGGGAGGGGGCCCTTTCCACTCACCCCATGGACCAGAGAAGCAAAGAAATTCTGGCTTCAGAGAAAGAAGCATGAAACAGAAAGGAACAGAGGTAAACAACTGAAGAGTTCAGGGAAATCCAAAATCGACTCCCTGTAACGTCCCCTCACTGGTCCTCTGGGGCTCACAGGCACTTTGGCTGTGTCTTCTGCTGAGCTGCTTCTCTTCTGGATTAAACATCCTCAGGTCCCTCAACTGCACCTCACTGGATGTGATCTGGAATGCTGTCCCCATGCTAAACAGACCTGGGGTGTGTCTGTCCTCTGTGGAGCGGAGCATCTGGAAATCAAGTGCTCTAAGCAGCTGTGAGAAGAGGGTGGGAGCCAGCACCTCCCTGCTCCTCTAGTCATGCAGCCCAAGTCCATTTGCCTTGTGGCAGCCACGCCACTTGGCTGCTCTGCACAAAGCCCATGGTCCACTGAGACCCTGGTGTTTTCTTCACAGCTGCGTTTGTAAAGCCGCATTTTTCTCACTTTCCTTCGTTTCACTGGAGTAGGTCTTTCAAGATCCTACCCTCTCATCATCTCCCTCTCCTGCTCTCATCCCTTCTTCCCTGCCTGCACTCTGCCTCCTATCTCACCCCACACTGAAGCCAGGAAGGCTGCCTAAGACACAGATCTGACCGCCTCGCACCCCTGGGTAAACCTTTCCATGGCTCCTCACCTGTAGGAGAGAGTCCAGACCCCTGGGCATAGCAGTGGAGTCTCCCATGCTCTGCCCGACCCGTCTCTCCTACTGTCTTCTCCTCCACACCTCAGACAACATCAGGCCTCAGCCCCGCACCTGTTCTCATGGTGCCACTTTGGCACACGCTGCTCCTTCAGTCTCCAGCGCCTTTGTCACTACATCGTGGCAGGCAGCCTTGGAGACAGACAGACTCCAAATGGGTTTGAATGTGAATTCTCTTTGCCAGTAGTCTATATAACCTTGAGGAACCCCATTCCATCTCTGAGCTTCTGTTGTCTCAACTATAAGTTGGTAATAAAAACACCCACCTTGCAGGGCTGTGGAGAGAACTTGAAATAACCTAGGTAGAGCATCAAGCATAAAGCCTGTAGGTGCCTATAATGTGCTTACTAGGAACATACACCTACATCCTGTATATCTAGAAAATTCCTATTTATATATCAAAACCCAATTCAAGTATCAGCACATCCATGTAGACTTTCCTGATTCCCCCATCCAGTCCTAGACTCCGACAGAGCTCCTGCCTGTGACCTCCTAGCAGCTTAAACACGCTCCTGTTTGACTACACATCTCCCTACTTGATCACCGTCTGCATCCAGGTCTGTCTCCCCACCCTCACATCTGAGCCCTGCCAGGGCAAGGACCAGGTCTGATTTCTCTCTCCAACCCCCAGTACAAAGCCTGGCCCACAGAAGAGATCCGTAGATGTTTATTTAATTGAATCACATTGAATTATTCAAATCTTATTGAATTCTGTCAACCAGCATATTCTCCATCCCTCCCAGCTTTTAGAAGTTGGACTTCCTCCTTCATCACTAACAATAAGAATACCTACGTCGTACTGATTGCCCCTTGTGCGCCAGGCACTTCTCATGATTAACTCCTTTCATCCTTAACAACCACTCTGTGAGGTAGGCATGGTTATCAGCCTTTTTTTTCCAATGGGGAAACTGAGGATCAGAGAGTTGTGTCACGTGTCCAAAGTCAAACAGCCAGGAAGTGGAAGAGCCAGATTTGAGCCCATGTGTTCTGTTTCCAGTACATTTGCCTTTTTTTTTTTTACCTTTTTATTTTTTAATAATTTTAGATTTACAGAAGAGTTGCAAAGATGGTGCAGAGAGTTTTCACACGCCCTCCTCTAATCTATTCAATAAATATCTCACGTAACTATGGCATATTTATCAAAGTCTAACACTAACAGTGGTACAACACTATAGGCATTATTCAGGTTTCCCCGGTTTTTCCACGAATGCCCTTTTGCTGTTCCAGGACCCAATCCAGCCTTCCACATTGCAATTAATCTCCCTTAATCTGTGACCGTTTCTCGGTCTTTCCTTGTCTTTCATGACCCTGACACTTTGGGAGAGGAGCAGCCAGGTATTTTACGGAATGCTCCTAGGTTTGGGTCTGTCTTGTGTTTTCTCATGAACAGCCTGAAGCTGTGGATTTGGGGAAGCAAACGGCAGGGTGCCCATCTCCTCGCACGAGACTGGGGGTACGTGATGTACACACGACTTGTTACTGGTGAGGTTAACCTTGATCCCTTGGTTTCTCCTCTGCAGAGTTACTATTTTTCTGTGTTTGCTTTTAACCACACCCTAATGCCTCTCCATCAGCATCATTGGTGCTGGGAGAGAATTGTGCCTGGCCTGGAGGGATGTTCAGAGAGATGACAGAGCCCGGAATAAAAGGATTCTGGAGTTGCCCACAGCAGGGCCAAAGTGTCAGCTGCCCCGAGTGGCATCCAGAGCATCAGGAAAGGGCATTCTTCCCACGGCTGGAATCATCAAGAAAGGCTTCCCAGGATGGCAGCACTTAGGAGGGATCTGTACAGGAGGCAGGGAGAGATGCCATTCCAATCAGGGAACGGGCACCAGCATGACGTCCTCACAAGGGACAGGGCCTAAATAAGAAGTCAGTGGCTGGACTGAAATTACAAAAAGGTCATCATAGCCATCCCCCTGTCTCCAGGGGGAAGGACTCTGAAACCCTCCTAATCCTTTGAAAACATCTCCACATTTATAGCCTAGAAACTCAGAGCAGTGGTTTCCAGACAGGGAAAAATCAAGCTGGTGTAGCAGCTCACGTTTATCCCCACCGCCTCCTGCCTCTGTGCTCCCACACAGCACTTTGACAACCCCCTGGCATTTATCACAGCCGCCTTTGCTTCTAGAAGCAAGCAAGCATGTGAGTCTGAGCCCCCCACCCCCCGGCCTGCAGCAAGGGCGGCACCTTGCACCTTCCTACTTTGCATCGCACTCCCTCCAGGCACTGACAGCACCCCCCGACCCCCAGGCCTGACACACAGGAGGGGCTTAGCCACTTCTTGCTCCCAGGAAGGTGGGCAGAAAGCAGATTCGCTTCTGCAAGAAGCTTTGAGAAGAATTCTCTGAAGATGTTCTGTGACTCCCACCACCTTCCAAAGCTCAAAAAATCATTCTAAAAACTGGTGACTGTGAAATTTCAATTATATTCACAAGGAGAGCTAGAGTGAACCGCAAGAAGCACAGAACAGCGGCTTTGCCTGGGAGAGGTTGGGGACCAGCCTGGAAGCCAGAGCCATCTGTTTCCGGGGGCCAGCTGCACATGGGCAGCCTTCAATGTATAGCCCTTGAAAGAGGAGACAGTTCCAGGGACAGTAGAAGGCTATAAGGGTGGGTAAGTCAATGCCATGAACGAGCTACTAAAAATAATTTCATGCTCAGAGGCTGCATTCGTAGAGCTCAAACGTCCCCTATTAGAGAATTGGGTTCAGAAGGACAAAGCAGGTTTTGTGCAGAGGCTGGTCTTGAGAATGGAGAAAGGCCTGGACTTAGTCAGTGAAAGGATTGGAAGAGTGATCCAGATAACAGGAAAATACATGTGAAGAATCTGAGACAAATGCTGTTTCTGAGGACCTGCAAGAAAGGCCAGCGTGACTTAAAGAGAGAAAGCAAGTTGTAGCCAGACGAGGCTGGAGATGTCAGTGGTGGCCAAACCTGCAGGGTCTCGTGGGTCATGCAGGGTTTGGATTTTTACCCCAAGAACAGCAAGAAGCCCTATTCTGCTCTTGCATTGTGGGCCGGGAACCCACACTGGCCTGAGTCCCAGACACCATACACACACTCACACCCCGGAGGGACAACTCATCTATGTCCAGTAGGGACACTGCATGGCGAGAGCTTCCAAGGAGAAGGAGAAGGCGGGGGCGGTGTGGGTGTCCCCTGAGCCTTGACCATGAGAACATAGCCTAGTAGAAATCTTGGCCAAGCTGCCATTTGGCAGTCTGCACTCACTTTTGGACCTGGCCTTCAGGGATCTCAGAGAACCAGCAGCTGGCAGAAAAGGCTTTCTGCAGCAGAATTACATGATTTGTACTTTTTTTTTTTGCCTCGCCCTGCAGAAAACTGGGACCGGAGCTCCTCTCTTTCCTGCTGTACTTCCCTTAAGGTCAAAAGACCTAAACAGCACTCTGCTCTACCTAGAGCATACACAGCCAAGTCTCCAGGGTCACCACCTGATGAGCACACATCTGGGTCCCTAGGGATACCTTCATCGCGTTTCACTGCAACAAACCAGAGACTATTATTTTGTCCCTGGACACGGAGGAGAGCCCCACAGCCCTCTGCTCCACTCCGTACCACCACGGGCCCCTTTTTTCCTATTTCCCAGATACTGTTGGAACCTCTAGCACCCATGCATCCAGAAATTAGATACAGCTGTCGCTGTTGCTGTCACCCTCACTGGAATGGATTCTGCGGGTCCCTGCTTCTTTACTCCCTAGCCCAAGTCCAGGATGGGTGTGTCTGATGGGTCCTGAGCCTATACCGTGACAGCAGGGGAAGCCGGGAAGGTGAGTTTTCAGATTCTCTTCTGTGGCTGTCTGGTTCCCGCCAAGACTCAAAAGCTGGAAGACTTCTCAGACAGAAGTAGGTGATTCCGACGTTAGCAGACCATCGAAGATGGGATATGCCCACTGCAGGTGGTTTCATACAACTCAGATCCTAGACCATTTCTAGCCTTGTGAAGGTTCTCTTAGTTATAAGCAGCAGCAAGGTCAAGACTAGGAGTGATAGGGGTTGGATTATAAGGCATCCGTGAGGTTCAGAGAAACAGAAGGGCAGGGGCCACTACACAGGCAAATCCCTTAGACTCCCTTAGACTCTTGACCCAAGACTCCATAAGACCCAGGATCCCCAAAATTCCTGCTAGCAACATAGAAAAGAGATTTGTGGGTCCCACCTGGGCAGACCTCTGTGTTTAAGCCCAGTGTTCACTCCCAGTGGAGGCAGAAGGTCAAAGCCAGAGGGAAAATCCATGTGACGCGCTAATCTGTCTCCCCACAGGGTGGTCAGTCGTGGGGGAGCTGAAGTCGAAAGTTGCACAGACTTTGTCTCAAAGCATAAACTAAGGCTAAGAGGGACCCCCCTATCTCCTGCCTACCCCCAGCCTATGCCCTGGAGGCTCCTGCTCCTTTAGAGTCTCAATCCACCTCAAGGTAAGGGAAGCCACCATATCTGCCCACCATGATGTCAACTTCATCCTCTTCCTGGAGTCCTGGGTTCCTAAGCCCTTAGAATCTGTCTGCACTCCAGCGCCCTTCAAAGATGGAAAAACCATCCAGCGAGTCCAAGTCATCTGTCTTCTGGAAAAGTCCTGCCCCTTATAAAATCCTTTCCTGAGTTTCCAAGCCCAGAGGACCCACTTGATAGCGGCGGAATACAGAGGGCGTTGTTCTCTCTGTGCTAGCCTGGGAGGGAGCAGCGTCTGCCAGCCAACCCTCCCTCTCTCTTTCCATGTCCTTACCTAAGACTAGGTAGAGGCTGGAAAGAAGGGTTACCCCCAGGGAAACAAGCTAAAATTGAACCACAACAAAAGCAGGATGACTAAAGCTCACACACACACACACACACACACACACACACACACAGTGATTAATTTAGGACACGCCACACCAGCCATCTCTTCCCAGATATTAAATGAAACCTTTAGGGAAGAGGAGCAATCCATATTATATAATCACACACTTGAGACACCAACATGCCCCCTTCTCACCCCCTCCCTTTTAGTCTAGAGAAAAGAATAATAATAATAATAATTAAGCCGGTCTATTTATGGTTCTGAAAATCAGCAGTTCCGAGCCACATATGCTAGGGTTGAGCTGAGCTCTGGAAAGACTCTGCAAGAAGTTCCCAAGTCTGCCTAAGTGTAGCAGGCAAGGCGCAGGAGCTGCCAACATGCCCCCTTCAGGGAGAACACAAAGGCTATTTAGAACAGCTCATTGATGGGGGAAAGGAAAGGAATCCGGAGACTCAGAAGGGCATTTCACGTCTTGAAATCCAGCCAGCGGCCCAGGCTCATCACTCAGCATAAGCCATACAGATTTATTTATATTTTGCACGGAAGAGGGAAATTACTTAGCCGTAGGGATCAATTCTTCAATCCAATGTTTCTAACATGGCAATAAATTTATTTCACCATCTCCCTCTTTCTTTTTCCTCTTCTTGCAGCTTAAAGAAATAGGCCACCCTCTGGGGAGGTCCAGGGAGGGGGGACATGAAAAAAATGAAGGAACTAGGCACCAGGCCAGGAAGACACTCACTGGGCAGCCTGGCTTTGTGGAGTGAGCACTGGAGTTGGAGTCAGGAGACTTGAAGTCCAGACCCTGATTCTGTCACTTTTCTGTGGTGTCAGTAAACCTGGGTAAGTCAGAGCTCCTTTTCTTAATCGCTGAAGTTGGCAGAGCTATTCCAAGCCCACCAGGTTGATGTGAGAAGGAAATGAGACCAGATATATTCAGGCTTTTGGTTTAGCTCCTGATACATCAACATGATTGACTGAAGATGAATTTTAATCAGATTTGATGGTATGACCCATAACATCTCCCTGCCCAAGTGGCATCACCTGTCATGTTACAGAGACATCATAGCTTGAGCAAGAGAACATCCGGGCCATTTTCCAAGGCCAGAGACTACTTGGATGTCCCTCCCCCCACAGGGACAGGGTGAACCTGGGATGTTCGTGACAGCTCTGGCCTAACGCACTGGGAGCCCAGGGAAGCCTCCAGAAGCTGGACAGGTGTGATGAATGGTCCCCCCCGGCATGGACATCTCTTCACCGGGGACAGGCTGGGGCTGATGTATGGGCCATGTAAATGCAGCTGCTGGTTAATGAGAGGCTGCAATGGGCAAACATTAATGTGGGGATTGACTGGGAGGAAACAATGTCATGGGGGTGAGGGCCGGAGAAGTGACAGGAAACTCTCCTGCTAGGAGATGCTTGAATTGGTAGCAGAGGGAACAGTTCAGATAGAGGGAACAGCCCGGATGAAGACAACAAAACAAGCAGGTGCAGGGGTGCGGGACACGTGAGGGGCATAGGAGAAAAGATCACCCTTCAAGGCTTGTGCCAAGCATCTCCCTTCCAGAAAAAAATCTTTCCTACCTCTGGTGTGCGCCTGTTCCCAAAGTAGCCACTAATCACATTCCTGTAGGGCTCCTGCACAGTGGCTTTCAAGACCCTCCACATCCAACCCGACCACCTGCATTCCCCTAGACTTTCATTCCCCACACTCAGCCCCTACCACCCACGTCCAGGCATTTCCTCCACTTCAAATGGCTTCCCTATCTCCCTTTTCACCCGTGAAAGCTCTAAGTGTCCTACCAAGTCCAACTCAAATGTCCCCTTTTCTAGGACACTGTCAAAGGCCACCCTCCTGAACTGTTGTCATCCAGCGTCCCCAAATCCTCAGAATATTTTTTCCTTTGGGGAGCTCTTTATGTACCTTGCCCTGTTGCACCAACATTCATTCAAAACCAAACATTTAAACAAGCGTGGCCTATGTGTACAATGGAAGAGCACTCAGCAATAAAAAGGAACAAATTACTGTATTTACAACACCATGGATCCCCAAAATAGTATGATGAGTAAAAGAAACCAAGTGCAAGAGCACATACTGTTTGAGTCCCTTTATATAGGCCTAAAACGGGCAAAACTAATCTATGGAGATAGTAATCAGAACAGTGGTTGCCTTGGGTACAAGGGCACTGATGGAAAGGGGCAGGCAGAATATGGGAATTTTCTGGGATGATGAAAAGGTCCTGGTTCTGTGCCTTCCAGCACAGTAGCCACTAGCCACGTGTGGTTAATAAGCACTTGAAATATGGCTCGGCTGAATTGAAACATGCCGTAAGTATAAAATATACCCTGGTTTTCAAAGACTTAGGACGAGCAAAAGAATATTAAATATCCCATTAATGAATTTTTATATCAATGACATATTGAAATGATAATATTTTGGATGTGTTGGGTTAAGTAAATACATTATTAAAATTAATTTCACCCGTTTCTTTTTACGTTTTTCATAAGGCTACCAGAAAATTTTAAATCACCTATGTGGCTCACGTTATATTTCTATGGGACGGCACGGCTGTAGATCTTTTTTTTTTTTTTTGGCTGCATTTGGTCTTCATTGCTGCGCGTGGGCTTTCTCTAGTTGCAGCAAGCGGGGGCTACGCTTCGTTGCGGTGAGCAGGCTTCTCATTGTGGTGGCTTCTCTTGCTGCAGAGCACGGGATCTAGGCACACAGGCTTCAGTAGTTGTGGCTCGTGGGCTCTAGAGCTCAGGCTCAGTAGTTGTGGCGCACGGGCTTAGTCGCTCCGCGGCACGTGGGATTTTCCCAGACCAGGGCTCGAACCCGTGTCCCCTGCAGCGGCAGGCAGATTCTTAACCACTGCGCCACCAGGGAAGCCCACGGCTGTAGATCTTGATGAAGCTGTTGGTTACATGGCGGTACACATTTGCCAAAACTCATCACAATGTACCCATAAGATCTGTGCATTTCACTCTATGTAAAGTGTACCTCAGTTATAAAACAAATTTTAGTGAGTACCTACTATGTGCTGCTGGACAGTATTAGGCATTGGTAATACCACACCGGAGATAAAACAGACCTAGTCCCTGATCAATCTAGTCAAAGAAACTGACTTTAATCAATAATTACTCTAAAGAATGATCTTATCCCTTTCCCAAGCTTAATACTGTTGAGGCAAGAACTGCATTTGGGCATCTTTACCTCCATAGCTACCCAGCCCAAAGAGGGGAGCATATTAGGTGCTCAGTAAATTCTGGTACACTCAGTTGAACTATTGAATTGGCTAAAAATCATTTTCTGAAACGGAAAGGTAAACAGAGCCTACCTAGGGAATGTTTCTGCCTTTGAGCCAGACCAGCTAACATACTAGAGCTTTTGTCTTTTTGTAAAAGTTCCAGAGGCAGAAAGACCCAGAGTCTCTCCGCACTCTTGGCCTGCTCCTTTTGGATGTTATCCTAGTATAAGTCATGGAAACTTTTGGTTAGATACTGTGAGCCTCTTGGGTAAATACTGTGAGAAGCAGGGTGGTCAAGATTAATCGAAGGAAATAGATTTTCCTACCTAAATTGGAGTGTGTATATAGGGACTGGCTTCTTCCCCCCTGGAGATTTTGAAGGTAAAGTATGTTAGGAAACATCCACACAGAACAGGTCTTCCCCACCACGGTGGGTGCACTCATGTAAGTTTTTCAGGAAAGGTTTGCAAATAGGCCCCAGATGGTTTTCTTTCCGAGCTCCTCAGGTCTTGGTATTGGAGTTACTCCTTGCCTATGGGCTCAGAGCGCTCTCTCCACAATGCCTACGTCCACACATCTGGGGACTAGAGGGGAGCCATTCAAGTGGTCCCTGTTTGCTGATGAGGTCTTAAAGAAGGCCACACTGTGACCTGGTAGAAGTCACTTAGATGTGGGGATCTGTTAGAGACCACTGAAGTGAAAATCCAACTTGTAACAGCTGCAGAAAGAGCTTCTATAGTAATTCATTTTAGCGCCATTATTGACTTGTGCTCTGAGCTGAGCCTACGCAGGGTCCAGGGGTCCAGGAGACTATAGAAGGGTCAGGCCAGGTCCCTGCCCTCAAGAATCCCACAGTCTAGTGGTGGGTGTATACATAATGAGCATAGTTACTGCTAAGGTAAGAAGTGGCCAAAGAGAGTATTTGGGGGGATTCACTCCAGCCTGGGGAAAACTAACAAGAGTTCCTGAGCACCTCCTCTTTGCCAAGCACTGTGCTGGGCTCAGGCACTATACACATGGCTTAGGATAGTCTGCTGCTTCCTCCACATATCTCACCCTTCTCACAGCAGCCAGAGAGATGGCTTAAAACAGTAAATCAGATCATGTCACTCTTCTAGTTAAAAACTTTCAATGACATCCAGTTATACTTAGAATAAAGCTCGAATTTCTTGTCATTGTTGTATTAGTCAGCTACTACTGCATAACAAACCACCCCCAAAACACAGCGGGCTAAAATAACAGTAATGTATTATCACATGTCTGTAGGTCAGCTGGCTCAGATGATTTAGGTTGACTCTGTTGGACTAACAGGTCAGCCTGGATGTGTATCTCTCATGATGATGACAGAGTGCAAGAGACCAAGAGAAATACAGAAATCGTATCAAGGCCTAGGCTTGGAACTTCTGGACAAGTATCATTGGCCAAAGCAAGTCACATGGCCAAGCCCAAAGGCCAGGGGCAGGAAGGATAATCCACCCCCAATGACACCACAGTGTGGATGCAGGGAGAGGTTAAGAATTGGGGTCAATAATGCAATCTGTGATCTGTGCTCCACCTACATCTCCAATTCACTTTGTACCACGTCATTGCCCTTCCATTGTTCCAAGCACACTGGCCTTTTTCACTCCCTCAAATGCAACAAGCTCTTTCCCATTCCGGGGCCTTTGCACAGTCCTTCCCTCTGCCGAAAAGAGTCTTTTCCTCACTCTTTGCAGGAGAGTTTTCTCTCAGCCTTCTAAGCTCCCCTTACATGTCTCTTCCTTAGAGACCTTTCACAACTGGCACTAAAGTAGAATCCACTGTTGTCACTTATCACGGCGCCCTTCATCACACCCATCACAATCTGTAGTTATTTTTGGTTTTTTAATTGTTCATTATCCATGTCCCCACTAGACTATAAGCTGCACAAGGAAAGAGAATGTGTCAGTTTTGTTCACCAAATCGTATCCGCAATGCCTTGCACAGTGACTGGCCCAGAGTAGGTGTTCCACTCACATTTGAATGAGTAAATGAGAGCATCACTGAGGTTGCATTTGAGCTGAGCCTTGAAGGAGGGTTGAATTTGAGAAGCAGATGGGAAAAGAAGCATTCCAGGCCTAAGAAAGGGCAGACGTCAGTGGTTCTCAAAGTGTGGTCCACAGATCAGCAGCGTCAGCACCACCTGGGAACTTGTTAGAAATGCATATCCTTGGGCCTTGACACAGACCTATTAAACCAGGGTCCCTAGGGGTGGGGCCCAGCAATCTGCATTTTAACAAACTCTTTAGATGATCCTGCTGCAGGTTAAAGTTTGAGAACCACTGGCCTAAGCCAGAGGTCGGCCAATTTTTTTTTTTTCTGTAAAGGACAAGATGGTAACTATTTTAGGCGCTGAGAGCCATATAGTTGCTGTTGAAACTACTACTCAGCTCTGCTACTGTGGCCTGAAAACAACCATAGACAAAATCTAAATGAATGGGCGTGGCTGTATTCCAATAAAACCTTACAAACACAGGCAGATTTGGCTTTCAGGCTGTAGTTTGCTGGCCCCTGGCCTAAACAAGGGTATGTGTGTCACAGTGTGCATTACTTATGCTCACAATTCATATCTCTGACCAAAGGAATTAAAATTTCAGAGCTAAACAAATTTCTTTTATTTATATATAAAAATTTTATTTGTTCAGCAAATTAATAAGTGCCTCCTCTGCACCAGGCATTCAATGTACAAAAATGAAGATGATCTATCAGCACCTTCCAAAAAAAGAACGCAAATGAGCTGAGCATCTCTTGTGAGCCACCGCCTTATTGTGGGTTGTCCCATTTAGTCCTCACAACAGCCTTACTCGGTGGTAGGTAGCATTGTCCCGATTTGAAAATTAAAGAAACTGAGGATGGGGGAGGCAAATCCACGTGTCTTAGACCACACGGCCAGGAGCCAGCAGAGCCAGGATTCAGACCCCACTCTGGCCAACTCCAAAGCCAGGGCTGTGTCTCCCAAGGCGAGGGTCCCACGGTCCGTCCAGAGTGTTTGCACCTATTTTATTAAAGCCGCCTTAGTGCCTGACCAGCATTCTCCCCAGTCTTGCCACCAGCATCTGCTTCCTCTGCCTTAGGGAAAACCAGATGCCACTTGTCCCATCTGCCAACAGAGCTGCAAAATAGATCCAAACAAAATTACCAGGATAAATCACAACTTTCCAATGCGTTGTGTGCCTCTTCTCAAGATGCAACCTGGGGCTCCCCTGGAGATGGGGAGTGTTGCTATTGTTTAATAACATGCAAAGTTACTTTTTAGGAAGAATGCACTTTTTTGGATGAACATTGATTGAATCCCATCTTCCTGACCAGAGAGTTAAATCAAGCCTTTCAGACAGGTGATTGAAACGATGCTAGAAGTCGATTGGCTTTTACTCAAACCTGCCCTTGTGAGAAGGGAGCTAAGAGCTCCCCCGCTATCTCAAGAATCATCAAATTAAGGAGAAGCTGGAGCTGACAGGGAACCAGAGAGGCTGCTTCAGCCTCCGTCTCTAGCTGCAGCCGGTTCAGAATAGGCTGGTGTCTCCGGGGACCAGGAACCGGTGATGCCCACCTCTCCTGCCCGAGAGGTTTCTCCTTCCAGCCAATATAATGCCTTTTGTTGCAGGTTAGCTCTGCAGAAATAAATCCATGCATTTTCTGCAGTAACTGGGGCATGAAAGTGGCCACGGCTTTGGGGAAGAGACTGGGCTGTGAAAGTGCTGTCCCAGGTAGGTGCCCAGCCCCCAGGGAGGCTGCTTTCACAGGGAAAACCCAGAACCATGGAAATGTCCCCTCCTGGCATCATTTCTGCACAACAGTCACTAGTGTACTCACTCCTCTCGTCCCCTCCTGGCCCATCTGAGACCTGGTCCCAGAGAATCATCCCCTAGGAAAGCTTGGGCTCACCCAGAAAGGGAAGAACACAGAACTTTCATACTGGGGGCATTCCAAATGATCCTTCTGGAGCAGTGGATTCCTGGGGATAGCCAACAGCCAACAATATTTTCCCATAGGCCTCCTTACCAGAGCTATCATCTGTTTTATCTCCCTAAGTCCCCGCCTGACACACTCTCTCTTTTCTCTCTCATTGCCTGGCCCCTCCCCAGAGCCACTTCTCCCTCTTCTCCAAAGACAATGTCAAAACATTTTAGAGATTAAATAAAAATTGTATCCGGAGTGTGATCCGCTTAGCTCAGCTGGAAGCCTCCTGGCCCTCCTTTTGCCCTCACAGCTCCCATGCCAAAAGCACTTTCCCTACCAGGTCTGGGGACACGTGCGCAAAGCCCCGGGGTGGTGGCCTGGCAGGCCCGGGGATGGAGTCCTCCGAAAGGAGCAGCCTTACCCTGAGAACCTCCACTGCTGTCACTGTAGAGAAGCTGAGGTGGGCGAGGAGCAAGCAGGGTGCAGGTTAGAAGGCAGCCAGCCTGGCCTCCCTGTGCTACCCACACTGCTCTGCCTGGACTGCAATATGGGTGTGGCCTGGAGCCAGTGCCCACAGCTGAGAGTGACCAGCAAACGCCATGCCACTGCTCCTTCCAAAACTGGATTAACCAAAGCTGAGCCAGGTGTGGGGTCTGGCAGTCCCAAGGGATGCAGAGAATCAGACTAGATTGGACCCACCTATCCAGAAGAGGGTGGGGCCTTATTCATCTTTCTAACCCCAGTCACTTCCTCTGTGCAAGCGAGAGGAAGAGAGGGACAGGTGGAAAGAGAGAGGCCACCGGGAAGAAAATGAATGTCTTGGAAAGCGCCTTGAGCCGGAGCTCAAGCTGAACTGAGGGATGATGCAGATTCTTCTAGGCACTGGACAAAGGAACTGGCCTGAGCCCAGGGGACTGACAACCCTCGCAGGCTGAGCCAAGGCCAGACGCTGACTGACTTCCGGGTGGGAGTGAGAGGCTAGGGTGCTGGTCAGAAAGCCAGGTTTCCAGCCCCCCAGTCAGCCAACTCATAGTGTCTCCTGGGCCTCAGTCTCCTCGTTGGTAAAATGGGTTGGATGAGACCATCTCCAAGACACCTTCTCAGGTATCCTCTGTGATCGCCTCACCTGTAGAGAGCTGGCCTCTTGACAGAAACCCCTGCCTGGGCAAAATGTTCTGGGGGCGGTCAGAGGGCAAACCCTAGGAAGGGTGAACTAGGAAGTCCCCAGGAGGAAGATGGAGAGGAAGGTAGAGACAGCAGAACATGCATTGGGACCTGGTGGCAACAGTGAAGCTGTGGCTGGGGGGGTGGGGGAAGGGGGAGGGGAGGAGAGAGCCAAGCACAATGTCCCCTTCCCCCGCTCCCATCTGAACACCAAGTCTAAAACCAGTCCTCCCGTGCTGTTGTCATGTTACATCCTGACTTGTTTTCTTTTTATTTACTTATATTGCAAACACTTATTGCAGAGCACATATATCTGCCAGGCACTATTCTAAGTGTTCTATGAATATTAATTCATTTAATCATCATAGCAACCCTATTAGATAAATGCTGTTAATCCCATTTTACAGATGAGAAAACTGAGGCACAGGTCAAGCAACTTGCCCATGATCCCCACAGCAAGTAAACAGCATAACCAGGATTCAAACCTAGGCACTTCCTAAGGGCAGGGCTTAGCTCTGTTTTATTCACAATCTAGCACGTAGTAGGCACTCAGTAAATTTGTTGAATCTACATCTAGGACCCTGGATGGCTGATGTGGGCTCAAACTGCCCATAAAGAGACCTGCTGGGACCCGGCAGGTGCTGACACCCACTGCTGTGAGGAGTCACTCTCTGCCTGGCCCTTCTGCACCCTGGGCTGGGGTCTCCCTGGGCACTGGGCTTTGAAGGGACCTCCAGAGGACCCTAGAGTCAGGCTTGAACCCTCGCTGGGGTCTGTGGGAACAGGAGCCTGTGCCTTCCGTGGCTTTCCCTGCCCCCTCCCTCTCTGTGGTTGGAGACGGCAATTAATTATGCCGTGTAATTAGATAAAGAATATTCATTTTTCATTAATGATGGTAAACTCTTGCTCTGTGGCTGAGTTCTGTATATTTTAATTAAGCGGGGCTCCTGAAAGCTGCGTGGCTCCTTTGCGAGGGCTCCCTCTTATAATGAACAGTCACTTAGAATTTTAAGAAGTGAAGGATTCCTTCCCCAAGTTAATTACCTCAAAATTAGCTTAATCACAGCTCATTTAAACTTATCTAAACAACAGTGCAAGGAGTTCCAGGAAACAGAGGTTCTGACTTTGCTTGGTAGAGTCAAAAAAGTCCTAATAACATAAAAGTCCCCTCTGGTGGGAAGCAGTGACCCCTGACTCCACCAGCTGAGGCGTGCTCAGAGCCAGAACGTTCTCAGCATTGGAGCGTTGAACCAGGAGTGGGGACATTTGGCCTCTTCCGCGGTCAACAGCCCCTCTATGGCCGCCTGAGCTCCTGGGGGTGTGGGGTGCTGAGGACCCCTCTCCTTGCTGCCCCAGAGGGAGGACAAAGCCCCAGGCCTAGGGCCCTGACTGCCCCTCCCACCCCAAACACCCCATGCCTCCACATTCACGCTCAACCTGCGGGGGTGTGGTCAAGTCTGGCCCCTCCCTACTGGGCATGTACAGACCAGCATGTCTGTGCTGAGGAGGTGACCAGGCCCTGGAGAAGCACAGGCTCTGGGGGCCAGGAATTCCACCTGCAACACTCTGCACACACGTCTCATGCCCAGCACAATGCCTGGCAGCCCGATGGGCACTCAGGAAGGAAAGAAGGAAGGACCAACCATGTGGCCCTAGGATACAGAGCTAGCATCAGTAGAGAAACTGCCAGATCCTTGCTTCCTACAAGAACAGGACTCTCTTCCAGGAAAGTCAGCCTGGGCTGTCCCCAGAGAACATTTACGGAGGCCTCACTGTGTGCCAGGCACTGGGCTAAGTCCTTTATATCAAGTATCTCATCTAATCCTGCAGCATAAGGACGGTTATTATCCTCATGTTACAGGTGAGAAAACTGGCACAAAGAGGTGACAGAACTTGCCCAAGGTCACACTGGTAATAAATAGCAGGATTAAAACCAGACAGTCGGGCTCCAGAGCCTCTCTAAGGAGGGGTAAGTTCCCTAGCCTGTGGGTATGCAAGCAAGCTGGAGGGCCACAGCCTGAGGATGCTCTGGAGGGGAGCCCCATGCTGGAATGGAGAAGAGGGAAGACGGAGTGACACATGGACCCCTGTTGTGTTGTAGGTTGGAAGGATTTGGGGCATCAGGCATTTCCACCTGCCCTGCGGGCACTGTTTAATCTTACTGGGTGGTTCGGATGGGGACCGGAGCAAGCCCTGCAGATAAGCACCTGCCCGCAGGGACTGTGCAGGCCATCAGGAGGCTGCAGCCCTCCCCCCTTGTACAACAGCCAGGGACCTCCTGAGTGGAGGAGGCTGGGAAATTATTTATCTGCATCCTCTGTTCCACACAATTGGCTTTCCTTTGCCAACTCCCTGTTGGGGTAGGAATGTGAGAAAAGCCTGGAAGGGGCATCGAGCCATCATAAAACACTTCCAGAAATAAGCGGCCCCTCCCCGCTGTAGAGATAAATAACTCTGGCAGCCCCCTGGCTCCCTGTCCCTTCTGTTCAATCCCAGGTCACCCTGGCTCACCAAAGGACCCAGTAGCTCCTGGCAAGGGTCCAGAACCTCCCAGACATTACCTGTCCCCTCCTCCATCCCTCCCCCCACAGCAGAGGTGGCACCACTGCCGAGACACCGTGTAATTCCGGCTGTCACAGCCCTAATTACACCCCACAGTCCTCCCGCCAGCACCGTGCGCCCTGCACCGCCTGCATAATGGGCCTTTTTTTAAAAAGACACTCTCTCCTTTTCACAGCTGCCTTTTGAAAGCGAACAATCTCACACAATGTGGCTTAATGACAGCACCACTCGGTGAATCCCAGCCCCCAGCCCCCAGCCCTCTTCCTTTCTCTCTCCCTCCCCCTCTCTCTCTTTCTCTCTCTCTCTCTCTTCTTTACTTGATAATCATCATAATCACCCTGGAGTTAAGAGGAAAGCACCTGGGACATTTCAATCAATTACGAAGTCACCTAATAAAAGGTCAGGATGGTCTGTGTGAGAAGGAGGCTGCAGGGAGGGAGGCCTACACACAATCACACATGAGTGAGTACAGTCATGCATGTGCACACAGCACACACACCACACACCAGGCCCTGAAGGCTGACAGCCAGGAAGTCATAGACGGGCACAATTTCCCCTTGATGCCTCAGAACAAAGAGCAAGGTCAGATCCCCCAGGAGAGACCCAAAGATCCCACCCACGCCAAGCCCTGTGATGAGCAAAAAGCCCTTCTTTCTGGCCAAAACATAGCGCAGGGAGCCTCAGAGCAGAGGTCAAGAGGGCAGGTATTAGAGGCCAGTTCCTTGTAATTGGGTCCCTTTTTAGCCCCTCTCCAGCTCCCTGTTTAATCTCTCTAAGCCTTGCCACACTCATCTGGAAAATGGGAAGCAAACTGACCCACCAGAAGGTTCTGGGGAAGACTAAATGTTCAGACCACATATCAAAAATGATCTCCAGGTTAATATCTATCCTAGTATATTAATTTATTTCCTTCACAGAATTTATGACAATCTGAAAACACATTGTGTGTGTATGTATATATACATTGTATGTTTATGGGGGGGTGTGTGTGTGTATATATATATGTATATATATATTCAATTGTTTACTGCACATCTTCTACACTGGCTGTCAGATCCTTGAGGGCAGCTTTATTCAGATTCACTGCAAGGTTTAAGAGTAAAAACTCCAGAGCTAAATTTGCTGAATTCACATCCCAGCTCTACCACCTATTTGGCTGTGTGACCTCACGTAAATTATTCAACCTCTCTGTGGCTCACATCTTGACATCTGTAAAATGGGGATAATAATACTTACCTTCAGGGTTGTTGTGAGAATTAAATAATATATTATACATAGACGCCTTAGAATGGTGCTGGCTATATTAAACACTACGTTGTTTGGTTGTAACATTATCCCAAACACCTCAAACAGTGCCTGACATGGTACAGGTGCTCAATAAATATTTGTTGAGTGGATAACACATGTCTAGTGCTTAGTACTAAGAGTCCATTTTTTATTTTATTTTATTTTTTGGCCACACCGCGCAGCATGGGGAATCTTAGTTCCCCGACCAGGGATGGAACCCATACCCCCTGCATTGGGACCTCGAAATCTTAACCACTGGACCGCCAGGGAAGTCCCACGAGTTCAGTACGTGGTCAGCATTCAATAAGCTTCAGCTATTATTACCATCTTCATCACCATTATTATTACTACTGGGTGCAGTTCTCACCCTCCCCACTTCCTCAGGGACGGCTGTCCCCATTGCTCAGAGGAGGAGTTGAGGCCAGCGATGGCTTTCCAGGAAAGTCCTGCCAGATTGGGGCAGCCAGGACTCACCCCTGTCCTCCTGGCCTCTGAGCTTCCCCTACTTGGAAGCCAGGCAGAGCCGCTGGTTCTGGAGGTGTTTAATAAACAAACGTGCCACGGCTGCGCTCGCGCCCCTCCCGCAGATACCCACCCCACGTCCCGCCAAAGCCTGGAGGCAGATCTGCTTTTGATGTGTGGGCGCCTCCTGGGCTCTGAGATGGAGAGGCTGAGCCATCTGCCGCCAGCCCCGGGCTGTCGAGAGGGAGCCGAGCCAGCAAGAAGCGGGCGCAGGGTGTGAGGGCCTGTGCTCCTCCAAGCCAGGGCCGGCTGTCTCTCCAGCAGGGGAGGGGTGGATGGAAGGGCTCGGACCCCAGGCGTCCACCACCACCCCACCACCTGTTGGGCCCAGCAGGCCTGGTGCCTGCCCGTCTCAGTGAAGCATGAGCTGTCAGCCCACTCGGCAAATAGCAGAGGCCAACCCAGCTTCAGGCAGAAGCGGGTGGGGCCTTGGCCAGTGCCTGGTACCAGGACCTATCAGGAAAGTTCTAAATGGGTGGAGTAAGAGGCAGAACCCATAGATGCCCCCTAACCAAAACTAACAGATCAGATCAAAGCAAATAAGGTCAAGGTGGGATTAAATCTTTCGATGCCCTAAAAAAATGAAGATTTTGGTACCATTCCCCTCTCCCACTATAAAATTCAAAATAAATTTTGATTTTTGGAAATGACACACAATTTACAGGAATTACAAAGGCATGATGGTTAGGGTCATGGGCTCTGGAGCCAGACTGCTTGGGTTTAAAGCCTGACTCTGGGCAAGTTACTTGAATTCTCTGTGCCTCAGTTTCCTCATCTTTGAAGTGGAGGTGATGACACCAGGATACTTCGTAAAACGGTTGTGAGGATTAAGGGGATGATATAAACTAAACGAATAGAACGAAACCTATTTGTGAAATAATAGTGAATGCTTATTAAAGGTTACAACTATTCTTATGCTTTTTGAAATGAAAATACATGCTTTCCATGTTTTTAGGTTGCAAAATTCTGGACTGGTTCATTGACGCTGAAGGTTTTGCCCTTTGTGCCCCCGAACCCCCCACCCCTGCTCGTGGCTGCCTGAAGCACATGCTCAGGTTTGCCCACGAAGAAATCACTGCCTGCCAGCGCCACCATGACCCTCCGAGGCCAGCAGCTGGCACGCTGCCAGAATCAGGGCTGCAAAGACCTGGGGGACGGGGGAATCAGCAGGGACCCTGGGGCCCGGGGCCAGTGTCCAGGCACTGAGACTGGGCAGGGAGGACAGGAACAAAGGCCTTCCTAGATAAGCTTCGGGGCCAAGCAGTCCCCACGACGGGGGTGCAGTGGGGCTCCATTTGCCAGAACAAAGCACAGGAACATCATGGCGGAGAAGACGGCTCAAAGTGGCCCAAGGGTGCGAGGCTTCGATCCCTCCTGGCTGGGAGGGAGCAGCGTTTGCCCAGGCTCAGCTGAGGCGAGAAGCTGCAGTCCAGAGCAGGCAAAGGATGCTCTGTTCTCCTCCTTCCTCCTGGGTCCCCTTCAGAGCAGCCGATGGGACACAGGAGACTTAGCTCTATCTTGAAGGACTGGGAAAATCAGATTTTTATAGTCACTCTTGGATTGGTATAGTAATTAAGAACTCAAAAGGAGAGATATCTGCTGAGAATAGCTTCTGGATTGTCAGCCCAGCCCACTCCGTCTCTAGGAACTGCTCTTCGCCACCAGCCACTGGGCTACTGGGGGCTCCTGGCAGCCACGTGGGCTGCAACCATTATTCTGCGCCCTCCACCCAACCAGTCACAAGTTGGTGTTGGCGGGTGGAGGGGGGACTTCACCTTGCCAGGGCCAGCTGGAGTCATTCTTCAAGAACTTCAAGTTGGAACAGAGGGACTTTCAGCTCCTTCTGAAGTGTTGGCTTTGTTCCATGTAACCTCCAGAGCTGCAGGGGCCAAGTTCTCTGCCATGTGGACCAGAGAGGCAAAAGAGGCTGGTCTGCAGAGAACGAAAAAAGACAGAGACAGGGATCTGCAGCAAGGAGCAGAGACAGAGAGAGATGCTGGTGGAGCTCTAGCTGACGGTTCTGGTCCTGTCCTGAGGGCTCGCTGCATCCTTCCAGGAGACAATCAGCATCCTTAGAGCAGAGTTCCCATTATGACAGAGCAACTTGGAGCGGGGGTTTCTTTTCCTTCAAACGAGATGCTAACTGTTAGGTTTCCTACTGTCTCTGACACCATTAATCCTAAATTCCATCATTAATTTACTAACAATGTACTTGCATCAGTTTCACACCCATCCCCACTTCAGAAACAAAATGTGAAGAAGCAGAGGGGAAAGTATTTCTTATGCAATCCAAATGAATTCCTCTGCCCCAAGTGGCCCGGTCCTGCCTTGGTTCCACATTCAAAGCAACACAGTCTGGCAGCCAAAAGCAATTTAAAAAGAATTCCAGTCTTTACTTGAATCTCTCAAAGCACTGTAAAAGGGCTCCAGTTCAAACCCTGCAGACACTTAAAAATCCCTTTCCTCTTTTCTCCTCCTCTCCCCAGAGCCTCACGTCCTCCAAACCTGAAACTTCTTACCCTTGCGCTCCGGCTCTCTCAGGTCTCCTGTATCTTCCCCCACTCTGCCTCTTTCTCAGCAATTTATTACTTAAATGTTTGAGGTTTGGGGCTTTTTTTCTTCTCTCATTTCCCCTTTACCTCCATTTTCCACAACAAAAGAGAATCTTGAAACGGACCCTGCAGCTAAAACCTGTGGCTCTTTGGCCACTCCTGCAGCCCAGGCTCTTTCGACTCAGTCCTGATGCTGAGGACAGGCTGGTGTTCCTCGAAGGGCAGAGGAGGGGGAAGGGAAGGTGGGGCAGGAGGGAGAGAGTGGGCAGACGGAGGCATCACAAGTCAGCCAGTCTTGGTCCTGCCCCTTTGAGAACCCTGGAGACATGATCTGATGTTAGGGGCAGCCAACAAATCCTGCCCCACCTGGTCATACAAATCCAGAGCCCCCTACTCCCCTCCACCCCACATCCCCGAGACCCCGCCACATCCTGATCTTCAGTTCCTAGCCCCCCAACCTTGCTCCCATTTACACAAGGTCAAGTCCTTACACCCCTCTGGTTTTCCTTATTCCCTGCCACCAACTGGCCATTGATCCGGAAGTTTCCTCCAGGTCATCACTCCGATCACTCATAGTCTGCCCAGGCCATCTATCACACCCATTCATATCCATCACATTCCAGGGGCCACGGTCTTCCCATCCAGCTCCTTCCTGCTACTGCCATCCAAACTCCCAGACAGCACTCGGCCACCTCCAGTGCAGGTACGCACACAAACACACAGCACACAAGCATACACATGCACGACGGAGGCTGACCTTCCTTCTTCCAGAAGTACCACTTCCACTTCTCTCTCCTAGTAGCTCCCCATCACCTAGTGGATACCTTGCTGTTTCCTCTCCTGGCATTCAAGGCCCTACACAGCTTGGCCCCTTCTCTTGGCCCAGCGTCCCCCATCTCCCTGACACAGGCCCTGTGGTCCAGCTCAGATCACTTGTCACCTTTGGGAAGCCTGTGTTCATCTGGCTCCCTGCCTCCACGGCCCCAAATACCACCTGCACCTGTAAATCCAGCCCCGGCCTTCAGAGTCTCTAAGCCCATGTTCCCTCCTTTGGGCACAGAAATGTGATGGCGGGACTTCCATCTTTCCATGGCACATCTCTGCCACTGTAAGCTCTCCAGGGCAAGTGCTTGGTCCTTCCAGACTTCAAGGGCTCTCAAAGAAAGAAAGAAAATCACAGAACAGTAAGTATAGTATAGTCCTATTTGTGCAAAAAACAAACAAGCAAACAAAAAATTAATGTAGGTTTGGATGAGTATATAGGTGAGTAGATATGTCTGTGAGTGTATATGAGTGTGTGTATGTGTGTGTGCTCACCTGCACACAGGTGGACAAAAACAGTCTGGCAGTCCACCATCAGACTGTTTTTTTTCAATCGATCGGCTGACTATATTGACAAGATACTGATTGGTTACATGTTGAAGAAAACATACACTACAAAACACAGGGAAAGTTGGTTCCATCCCCTCCCACTCCCCTCCTTACCCACCCACCCCCAAATACTCATCATCACGACACAATCAAATTTTTGACATTGATTGTTTCTGAAGAGTGAGGCAGGAGATAGAGATGGAGAAACTTTCATTTTTTACTTTTTTTTTTAATGTTTGAATTTATACTTGCAAGTACATATCATTTGCAATTTTTTTTCTTTAAAAAACAAAAACAGGGCTTCCCTGGTGGCGCAGTGGTTGAGAATCTGCCTGCCAATGCAGGGGACACGGGTTCGAGCCCTGGTCTGGGAAGATCCCACATGCCGCGGAGCAACTAGGCCCGTGAGCCACAACTACTGAGCCTGCGCGTCTGGAGCCTGTGCTCCGCAACAAGAGAGGCCGCGACAGTGAGAGGCCCGCGCACCGCGATGAAGAGTGGCCCCCGCTTGCCGCAACTAGAGAAAGCCCTCGCACAGAAACAGAGACCCAACACAGCCAAAAATAAATTAATTAATTAATTAATTTAAAAAAACAAAAACAGAGCCCTTCACAGGGAGCCAGAAGATTTGCGTTCCAGTCCTGGCCCTGCCATTAACTCACTGTGTGACCTACGGCAATTCCTTGCCCTCTCTTGACTTCAGTTTCTCCTTCCATAGGAGATGGGGGCTGGCTCTAGAACCATGCTTTTCAGAGGTTCTGAGGTGGCTGTGCAGAGCGAGAGGATGCCAAGCAGCTGGGCTGTGGTCCCTCGTCCCCGCATCACCTGATCTGGCCCTTTACTCCTTTGTCAGTTTTACAAATTAAATTTCCAGCTCTTCAGCCAGGCATTGGACAACCACCACAGTAAGTAATGAGGCACTCCAGGTGGGTTTTAGATGGAATTGACAAGTCAGATCTATACAAAAAGAAGGCGCACGTACATCGCTGGTAGGAATATAAAATGGAAAACAGCTTGGCAGTTCCTCGAAAAGTTAAACATAGACTTACCATCTGACTCAGCAATTCCACTCCTAGGTATATACCCAAAAGGGCTGAAAACAGGTACTCAGGCAAGCTCTTGTACACGAATAGCAGCACTATTCACAACAGCCAAAAGATGGAAATACCCAAATGTCCATCATCGGAGGAGTAGATAAACAAATTGTGGTATATACATACAATTATAGAATATATTCAACCACGAAAAAGAATGAAGAACTGACACAGGCTACAACGTGGATGAACCTCAAAAACATCACGTTCAGCCAAGGAAGCCAGTCACGAAAAGTCATATATTGTATGGCTCCAATTATATGAATATCCAGAAGGGGGTAAAACCATAGAGACAGAACACAGATGGGTGGTTGTCAGGGGCTGGGAGGAGGGGAGAATAGGGACCAACTGCTAAATGGGTATGAGGTTTTCTTTGGAAAACCTTTAGGTGATGGGAAAAAAAGACTTTTTCTTTGGATGATGGAAGTGTTTTGGAACTAGATCCTGGTGGTGGTTGCACGACCTTGTGAACGTACTAAACGCCACTGAACTGTTTTGCTTTAAAACGGTTTGTTCTATGTTACGTGAATTTCACCTCAACGAATGTTTTAAAAGGCAGGCAGCCTTGTGGTGGCAGGGCGTCTGGATTGGAGGGGCGCTGAGCAGCGGTCTGCAGGCTGTGGAGAGGCAGCTGGAGAGAGACCACGAGGCCAGAGGCTGTGGGGACCGGCAGGTGGAGGTCGTAGGGGACAGCTGGCAAGGTGTTATCACCCTGTGGGGACCTGAGGGAGGGTTACAGAGCCTGAGGAGGGGGAACCACCAGCTTTTCGCAGCTTCAGAGAGGGTCAAGGGGTACGAGGGCAGAGAGAACCCAGAGACATGGGGGTGGCAATGGCCACTTGAAGAGCAGTCAGGGGTGTTCCCAACAATCTCCTTGTCCCGCAGGCTCTGTCCTGAGCACGCCAGCCTAAGGCAGGGCTCAGAGTCTGGCAGGGAGCCCCCAGCTGCTCCGCCCCAAACCAGGGCAGGAGCCCCAATCACAGCCATGCCTTCTTTCCCTGAGGGCCCCAGCCCAGCGCCAGGATGCACGGGACAAATCTACCCACGTGGCTCAGGGAAGAGAGGTGGGTCCTCTTTCCTGTGTCCCCAGGGCACATTGTGGGGCCTCGTTATGGCCCGTTACACAGTCTAGGAGAACGTGGGCCTTCAGAGAGCGAGAGATATCTATGGGAGGTAAGGGGAAAGCATTCTGGAAAGACCCTCAGAGGTGACATAGACCACCCATCCTTGAAAAGAATGAGGTGCCCATTGGACCCGGAGGGAAGGGACAGACTGGGGTTGCACGGATTACAGTGGGAGGAGGATGGGAGGGGTGCCTTGAGGGGCTGCTACACCGTGCCAGGGGTCTGTGGCTGGGGAGGGACTTATTCATTCTACAGACAGTCACTGAAAGCCTCCAGGTGCCTGAGGCCCCAGGGACAGAGGCCCCCTCCTTCAAAGAGCCCACAGCCCTAAAGTTGGACTGAATGGAGGCTCAGGGCACAAGGAAGGCAGAGGTGAGAGTCAACTTTGCCCATGGAACCGGTTTTTACCTACCGAATGCCCTCAGGTAAATTTCTTTACCTTCACTCGGGGTGTGCGCACGCGTGTTTGCTGCGTGTTTCCCCATCAGCTTGTACACTCTACGTCAGCAACGTCTCAGCATCCTTTGACTTCCTCGTCCTACAGCCCCACCCATCCCACAAGGACACAGTAGGTGCTCAGGGCAGATGTGAGGACACAGTACAGTGTATGGTTAGGTGTCTAACCTTTAGAATCAGCCAGACCGGCATGCAAATCCTACCCCTCAATGTGCGATCTTGAATAGCTATGTTTGTTACTGTGGTTTGGTGGTCCGATCCTCCTAGCCCCTTCCCCAAGGTGAAGGGGACCCTCTTCTGAGAGACTGATGAAAGGTCCTACAACCCTCCTTCCCCTGTTACAGGGAAGAACCCTATGAGGACGTCTGATGTCCCCACTCCATGCCATCCTCCCTCCCTCGGGCCCTCCCAGGGTTCCCACACATAGGGTGAGCAGGCGACCGAAATCCAGCCCACCCTCCATGACCACCCTGGGCCCCGCCCTGGCACAGGGCTGCAATCCTCAGAAGAAAAGTTCTTTTCCTAATTTGCCCAAAGCCATCACAATGAGACCCCAGCCCAGGCTTGGGCCAGGACAGAGGGCGTCTACACGTGTCCTTACCCAAGACACAGAGACACATACAACACACACCCGGAAGAGCTCTAGCCTCTCAAGTGAACTTGAAGCTCATTATCTGGACACAGTCCCAGCCAACCCAGAGAAACCCCATCCAAAGGCACCCCCTCAGGGCTGGGCTGAGCTGCTAGACCCACAAGAGTCACAAGCAAAAGCCATCACAAACACTTGGAGGTGGGTCTCCAGGAATCCAAGCTCCCCAGCATCAAGCAACACACCTCGCTGTGGTTGCCCCGGGCGTAGCTGCCTCCGCTCCAGACTGTTGGCCTCCCAAGGGCAGGGAGTGTGTGTCCTTCCTCTCCTGCCTCCCCATGCCCCGCACAAGCCCAACTCAGCACATGGTCAGCGTGGCCAGAAGTGCAGGCCCTGGAGCCTACCGGTCAGGGTTCAAATACAAACTCTACCACTATTTGCTGTGACCCTGGGCTTCACACCTCCCTGAGCCGTGGTTTTCTCACCTATTAAATATAGCTAATAATTGTACTCATCTCTTAGGCTTGTTGAAAGGATTAAAAGAGATGAGGCATATCAAGTGCCTGACACAGGGTGTAGCACACGGTAAGTGTTCAATATAGGTGAGATATTATTATTATTACTACTCCTGCTATGACTATTATCACTACAGTCCACACTGACTTCTGAACTTCTGATTTCACAAAATTATAGACTCTTGTATCTGGAAGGGCTTCACTTTCAAATAAGGAAACTGGTGCTCAGAGAGGTTAAGAGACTTGAGCAAGATCACACAGCTCGTAAGAAACTAAAGGCAAATTTCCTACATCAGCCTTATGTCCACGGCGACATCCCAGAATTCTTTCTCACCTGCCTGCTCATTCTGTCTTCAGATCATCCATAGTTTTTTTTTATTGCTTAACTTCCTCATCGGTGGGTGTGCAGGAGCATGTATTTGTGTTTGGGTGTGCATGTGTGCAAATACACACAGGTTTCTGTGCACACTCAGGTGTGTGCGCTCGCACTTGTTTGGGTGGTTGTGTTTCCATGTGTGTTTGTACTAGTGTGTAGGTGAGTGTGAGCATGTGCCCTCACACACGCGGATAAGTGTGGACGCCTGTGGGAAGGTTTCTCTGTGTGCACGTAGTGTGTGTGTATAGCCCTTTGGGCGTGACTTTCCTCCCCAACATGATGGTAGGATCATCGAAGGCAGGGTTGTGTCCGTCACCTCTTGGTAACCTCACTGTGCTTGGCACAGTGCCTGGCATGCAACAAGCCTCGATAAACACAAGTGCGCTAGATGGGGGTGTGTGTACCCCCTAGGAGAGTGGAGAGGATTTTCGCCTCTTCAGCGGTCCTTTCCACTGAGCTCAGCAATTATGGGAAGGGCACTCCCCCCGGAGCCCCATCCAGCTGGGCCATCCTGCGCCTTCCCTGAATCAGACAGTAAGTGCAAAACAGCTGGCTGCAACCCTCCCCAGGGGACGAGATGAAGTGGGTGCCCAGGGATATACCCCCAGCCTGAGGGTGGTTGCTTAAGCGGCAGTAAAGGAAACAAAAGATGAAATACATCAGCCATTGGCAGCCATAAAAAGAGCAAAATCGCTCAGCAGAAAGCCATGCGCTATCCATCATCCGGCCCTTCTCCACTTCAGCTGCCGAAGCGAGAGGGTTTTTTAATGCCCTTCAATTCATTTGCATTCGCACTGCCACTCTTTTACGGTATTGGTATCGGGGGTTGCCAAGAAGATCTGAGTGTTTTTTTAAAGACGTTGATAAGCCATTTCTGCCAGGGAATAAAAGTTTTGGGGGGAAAGGGAAAAGAAAGTTTTTGGAAATAATGCATTCCGTTTGCAGAGTGACGGGTAAGTGATTCTGCAGATGTATTGGCCCCATAAAACTGACCGAGGAGTTTGGCCCAAATGTGTTCTATGTTGGTGAGAAGAGCAATTCATTCGTTTTGCAGCTGAGTTGAGACCTGAGTTATAGGCAGTCACTGAGAAGAGTTTCAAAGGCAGCCTGCATCCTGTGTGTGACCAGGGCTTGTGACCCCCAAGACACATACACACTGTCAAGGTCTCTGAGTCTTCCAGGCTCCTCCGGGAATCCCCACTGGCTTTGAAAGTGCTGCAGTAAATGATGCCGCAGAGGGGGATTCTCCTTCCCTCTCAGTGCTCTGAGAACCTAAACAAATAATCAGGTCCGACCAACACATTCCCTTACCAATCCCACACCATTCCTTACACTCTTGCAACACTTACCTAAGCACTACCACATGACCTAGTTTTGCAGCCAAACTCTGGCTTCATGACCTTGGGCAAGCCCTTTCTGCAGTCTGGGTTTCGATTTCTGCATCAAGCTAGTGAACATACTGGTCTAAATGTTTAGTCTGCTAAAGGAGTCAGGTATTATCATCCCCGTGTCATAGGCAACTGAGGCTCAGAGAAAGGAAGTTGCTTGTCCAGTAAGGTAAAAGTAAGCACTAGAACACACCTGGTTAAAGTAGGGACCAGAACATGGGCTTCCTGATCCTCAGGTAATGGCTTTCTCCTTCCTCCCTTCCATTTATTGAATACGTGCCAAATGTCAGGCAGTTGTCCACTACCTCCCTGCCTTCTGGAACCTGGGGGCAGGAGAGGGGGAGAGAGATGGAATAATGCCAGAGCATCCTTGTCCTATTGAGAAGACTGCAGACCTCACCAAAAGACCTCCCAACCAAAAAAAGCATTTAGTCCCTCACTCCTTAATCCCAAGTGAGAAGTTCCAGATTCTCTCAGTCTGATCTCTATACTCATTACAGATGTCCATACATGAAGGCATGATAGACAGCTTCTAAATGTGTTGGTTGGACCAGCACCAGAAAGATTCCTTGCCCCCAAAATAGCTGCCCTGACCTTATCACCCTGTCCAACATTCCCACAATTAGCCATACCTATGGGTCAAGGCACTGAAGGTACAGTGAAAACTCAAGTGGCATCTCATTGGAGGAATATAATAACTCACAACTCTCTGCCTGTTGCCCAAAAGGGCTAGAGGGGATGCTTAAGGGACAAGGGTGTCTGAGATATGGAGAGGCTTACAGCACCTGTGATGGACAACTTGGGTATCCAGTACTGGTGGCACGGGAGAGACTGAAATGGGGGGATGGGGTAATGCCAAGATAAGGGGAGTCAGCATTCCAGCATAAGAAGCAGCTAATAATAATGGTCATTATTTATTGAGCTCTTACTATGTTCCATCATTGACCTGTTTAATCTCATTTGACCTTCACAACAACATGCTAGGAGGTCATTTCTAATCATCCTCCTTTTACAAAAAATGAAACTGAGACTCAGAGAGGTTAAGTAACATGCCAAAGTCACACAGCTAGCAAGTTACAGTAGAGCCGGGATTCAAGTCTTATAATCCAACTCCAGGGCTGTACTTTTGCCAGCTCAGTACACGACCACATCATAGGATCATAGGTTGTGGCAGACACAAGTAAGTGCTGGCTAGAGATCCTTAGGTGCCTGTCCTATGAAGTCTGCCCCCTGAGCATTTCCAGATTCTAATTCATGATCTTCCCCTCTTATCCACAAACTCTTGTATCTCTCCTCTATCCCAAGGCTACCTGGGAGTCAAACTCGACCCCTCCCTCTCGCTCACGCTCACATCTGATCACTCACCAAGCCCTGTCTCATCCATCTCCTAGAGAACCTCCCTCCCTGTCTGGATGGCTCAGGCCCAGGAGGGCTCCTTGGCTCTCCTGCCCATCTTCCTCTCTTGCAGGCCCCAGGGACCTGCCTGCAGCTTCCCACCCAGGCAACCTCAGGCCCTGGAATGGGATCTTCCACCACGCACCTCACTGATCGTGGACCAGAAAGTAGCCTGCACAGCATCTTGGAGAGAAACCTGGGCTCTTCCACTTACTAGCTTGTCCACATGAGCAAACAGCTTCCTTTCACAGCCTCAGTTTCCTCATAGGAAACCTCCCATCTGACAGAGAGCCCAGAGGTGGATAAGAGCTGACTGCTGCCTCTGAGGGGCTTAAGAGTATAGCAACAAGACAGATATATGGAAACATAATTAAAACAGTCTGATAAGGCTCTGGAAGGGAAGATTATGAAACAGAACCAACACAAAGGAGGGAGCAGTTAGGTAATTAATGACAGCTGCTGTTTATTGATTACCTATAATGTGCTAGACATTTTACTTAGGAGTTCATCCAATTCTTATGTTGAATGTTCCAAAAAGACGTAATTATCCTACTGCTTAGATAAGAAAGGATAAGCTTGGAGATGTGAAATAACTTTCTCAAGGCTACAGCCAGAATGCCTCTGGGATTTCCAACACTCTTCTTCTTATACTCATAATACAGTCTCATCCATGGCTTCCCTCCAGTGATGTCTGGGTCAGCCTCAGTTTCCCCATTTACCCAGAGAATAGTAAGCATGCAGTAATCTCTCTGTGGCCTCCATTTTCTCATGTGTAAAATGGGGATGATAATAATAAAACCAACCACAAAGTGTTGTGCTAAGGACCTAAAGGAGTTAATATATGAAAAGCATTTAGAGCAGTGCCTAGCACACAGTCGGGGCTATATGGTGGTATATTACTTTTAGTAATGTTATTTTTATTGTTATCTCCAAGGGCACCATCTTGTCATGAACCCATGGACCACCCTGGTCACACTGAGGACCCCATCGTCTATGTTCATCAAATGATACAGATGAGAGTCTCCTGTACTGACCAAGCTCTGTCTAAATTGAAGCCTTCAGCCCCCTCCCACCCAACCACTTTAAGCAGGCTTCTCACACACCCCCATTTCCACCATCAGTGGGAGGTTCCCAGGCCCCTCACACCCCAGGATCACACACCAAGCAAAGGGAAGCCAGAGGGGCCTGGGAGAGGCCAATGGAGAAAGAGGAAGTGTCCCAGGGGTCTAAGAGAGTGAGAAAAGGTGTGCTCTCAGTTCATGAACAAATCCTCTTCTGCTTCCAGAAGTGCTGGGTGTTGGCAGCTTTATCTCTGGCCAGCCAAGAGACTCATGTCAGAAACTGCCCATTCCTGGTGAATTTCAATGAGGTGCCCTTTCTGCAAGGAGGAGGAAAGCCATCATTTAAAAGGGAAAAGCTGTTTTCGTTTGGCAAGATATGATAGAGCGTGTGCTGCCTTAGGGGACAGGAAAAGAAGACTGGGGGTCGTCACCTACTGCGAGTTACATGCAATGCATGTCCACAGGTTCCCCACTCTGTGCCTTGTCTTGGGTTGGGTTCTCAGATACAGGGAGGCATTGGACACTGTCCCACAAGTAAACAGGCAATTACTAGACAGAGCAAAATTTACCAGGATAGAGACATGCACAGAGAGCTCAGTGGGGAGGGAGCGGTGGAATCATAATCCTAGAATGAGACGGAGAGGGTTTCACAGAGCAGATAGCATTTGCTGAGGGTCTTGAAAGAAGAATAACAGCTCGCCAGGCAAAGAAAAGGGCTGGGATTGGGAGTGGAGGAGGCACGCCAAACAGAAGAAACAGCATAAGCTAGGACAGTATGTGCATAAAAGCCCAGAATACCAGAAAATTATGTGTGCTAAGAATTTGTTAGAGCACAGGGGAATGGTGAGAAGTGAAATGAAAAGAAGTTGGGACCAGTCTGTAAATTGTTGTACATGCTATGGTAAAAAAAAAAAAAAAAAAAAAAAAAAATGTGGATTTCCTCTTTTAAAGGACTGAAGGATTTCAAAAAAGGAAGTGATATGATGCATTGTATGCTAGAAGAAGCATGAAGCATGGATTACAAGAGTTGTAAGAAGGGCCCATTTTTTATATTTCTAGACTAGAGGTAAAAAGGGTCTCCGTTAAGGTCCCCAGAGTGAGGCTGGGATGGGGGTGGGAGGGCAACAGATGCTGAAGACACTTTAGCTGAGGAATGGGTGAATTATTATAGGGGCATACAGAAGAGGACCTGGGGTCACCCTCAGGGTACAGGCTTGTGATTCTCCAAGACCAGAGGCCTGGAGTTCTGGGTCAGTTGGGATATGGGATCTGAAATCCTAGACTGGCAAGAGGTGGGCTGAGCCAAAGTCCCCAGCCCATATTCCCCTGCATTTAGGATGGCAAAAATATTTCATCCCACATGCCATCTCTGATGGATTGGTGGTGTCTACCTAAATTACTTTTTGAAAAGGATTATAAGACCATATCTGGGCCCAATGGGAAAGAAAGCTCTGATTGATTAGCAACATCTATCACAGGCACTGGGTCGGGAGGGGTAGTACATGTGTCTCATACTTGTTTTCCCTGCCAGGAATTACTGAGATGAGTCTTGGGTGTCTCTCTTGAGCAGCCCAGTTAACAGAGAGCAGCAGGTGTACATGAAAGTAGGCAGTTATGGTTGGAAGCCATGAGGCTGACAACCTGTGTTCTTAGGACCTTCAGCTAGTGAAATCTAGAGGAGCGCCAGGCAGCATCTCCATCTCTGGGACTGGTCCCTGGCACCCTGAACAGTATCTTAGAGACTGTCCTGGGAAACCCGTGGGATCCCCCAGACATTGACCAGCTGCTGGACCATTAATAATGCCCAAGTGTTCAGGGGTCAAGAGGTAGAAGCCACAAAAACTAAGAAAGGGCATCATTCTGGTTAGAAACTCTTCACCTGGGACCCATGGATGAGCTACAGGAAGACTGCAAACCCCTTGAAATCATGTACAAATTGTTCTAAGTATGTGCATTTTTCTCAAAGGAGGTCTTTAGCTTTTATCAATCTCTCAAAGAGCTCCATGGCCAAAAAAGGCTTCAATCACTGCTCAAGATGAAGGAGAGTAATGAGATACAAGTGAATTCTGCTGGGTAAGGAAGATGAAGCAACTATATCTCAGTAGGAAGTGAACTTCTTGGGGTAGCACCTGTATACTCAGCTAGTATAATCCACTTAGCCTTAAAAAGCATCCTCCAAATCTGAGGTGCAAACTTGGGGCTACTTTTGAGTATCGGGTAGCTTATAAATCCAGGGAGGCATTTTTTTTTCCTCAAAGAATGTTCTTAGTTTTTGTCAGTCTCTCAAGGAGATCCACGCCCCCAAAAAAGGCTTCAACCACTGTTCAAGATGAAGGAAAACAATGCTATCTCTAATCGAATAACCAGGGAGGTTTGTGGAGCCAGCAAAGGCAAAAACTTGCCTTCAGTGTGCTGGGAGAACAGCTAGAATTGGCCACACCTGAAGGCATTGTCCACCCTAGGGAACTGCGGCAGGTTGGGGGGACGCCTTGGACATTATGTTGGGAACTAGAACTGGTGGAAGCCTCTAAAACTGATTAGGTTTAGGAAATTATATCTGATGGAGGTCCAGGAGTCTGGATCAGGGCTGGAAAATGGGATGCAGGGACCTGGTTTGGCAGCCCTGGCTTATAGGCTGTGATTCATGGAGCTGCATCCCTTTCCTTCAGAACACCTATGTCCACTTGTAAATACATGTTGATTGGTATGTTGACATGTTATCTATCTGCTCCATAAGTCTGCCAGCTCTGGGAGAGCAAGGATTGTGTCTGGCTTTGCTCCCACTGTCAGCTGGCAGAATGTTGGGCACCTAGCAGATGTATTCGATAAATATTTGCTGAATGAAAAGGTGTGTGGATCGATGGATGGATGGTCAGGCCAAGGAGGTCCATCTGAAAGGCAGAACCTTGCAGAAAAACTAAATCAGATGCCTCTTCTGTTTGGCATTTGAGAGGCAATTGGTATATTATATAGGCAGTTGGCTCAGAGAACAGACTCTGGAGTTGGAGTGCCAAGTTGGAATCTCAGCTCTGCTGTTTACTTAGTGTATGACCTTGGGCAAAATATTTAACCTCTCTGTGCCTCAGTTTCCTCATCTGTAAAATAGGGATAATAACAGTTCCTACCTCAAAGAATTACTATGAAGATTAAATGAGTTAATACATCTCAAGTACTTAGAATAGTACCTGACGGATAATAAGCACTCGGTGGTAATTTTTAAAAAGCTAAACAGATGTGGAGAATCAGGTATAAGACAGAGGAATGCAGAGGGTAGCAAAGGATCAAAAGCAAAAAGTGGGAAGTGGTAGCTTCAGTGTCATCTTATAAGATGCTGCTAGGTCACCCTGGTGTACAGGACTCTGTTAAAGGTACTGACCAGGACTGGATAACAGTGACTTTTTTTTTGGAAAACAGGGGTTTCTAGACATGACTGTGGGCGCCTGCAGTAGGGGAGCCTGGAGCTCAGATGGAAATTTCAACTGGCTGAATCTTGCAGAGAAAAGTCAATTCTGCCCTTAGATGTAGGAAAAAGGCGTGAAAAGAAACCAACCTCGGAGACCTCCCCACCCCATCCTCCAGCACCCAGGCTACTGAACTCAGGCCCCTGCTGTTCCCTCCCCAAATCCTGCAAGGACCTGTGCACTGAGTCTGCCAGAGAGACCCCGTGGGCAGCCCCAGAGGCTCTCAAGAGAAGTATACCCTGTGGCCTTTGGGATTGATTATGTAGAAAAGGAAATTGGATCCAGATCATTTTCAGACACTCCAGGGGGATTCTTCAGGGACATTTGGGTATCTCCAGTCCTCCTGTGTTTGATGGTGAGAGAGAAGAAGCTAGATGGATAGGAAAGGAGGTTCAGGGGCCTCAGAATATCAGGCTTTGTATGGACTGTCCCACACTGCTTCTCCTGGCCCATGTCCCACCAAAACACTAAGCACTAAATGCTTCTCTACCCACACCATAAATAACAATAATGGTAACAGCCACTCAAAATACAGACTGCTTAGCCACCTCCCCTGCTTGTCTAGTCCATAGTGGAACAAGCAATGCACCTTCTGGAAGGAATAATGACTCTGATCTATAGGTCACATTCAGTGCAGACATAGCCATAGTAACTTCTACCCACAAGCCAAACTGTGTTGAAATCCATTACAAATTAAAGACAGCATGTCTCCTTGAAAACGTTCAACTGCCATATTGTCTCATGGTGGCAGAGTGAAGACATCACAGTGGCAGTCTTGATCTTTTTGCTAGTTCCCAGATGTGCCAAAATAAGTCCATTTCTTCTAAATATATCAAAGTGTTGACAGACAGAAAAATGCCAAGCTGTCAAATGGAGCAGAGACCTCGCTTCAAGTTCCAAAATTAATGCATTCTAAAGAAGTTCTACAGTGGAAGTCATGCTGGACTGAGCATCTGAAGAACAAGCTTCCAGTTCTTGGCTTGGTTGTCACTGGCCACATGGATTTAAGAAGTCATGTCACCCCTCTGGGGCCTTAGATATCTAATCTGCAATAGGAGGGGCTTGTACAAAATGATATTATGCCGAGAAAAAGTATAAAGTTTAGTACTTCTCCATTTGCCCCCATTTGCCTCCATTTGCAAATTCTCTGAGTCACCCTCTTCTGTCCTCCCTCCAGTTGTTGACTGGCAGTGTTGTAAGTTGATTGGTCCTTTTTCTTCCTGTGATTTGTTATAAATAAGTGAGCAGGGTGGGGCAAAGGGAGGGACTCTCTGTGGCCCTCAGAGAGCTCATTAGCGGGAAAAGCTTCTCCACTCGTGACTTCTGATCTTCATCTCTGATTCACTCAAGCAGTCACAAGCAAAAGAAGAGGAAAAAGAGGAGCTGGGGAGAAGTGTTGGTACAGGGCATCAGGGACTTGAGGGGGTGGACAGCGTGACTGGCTGAGAAGAAGCAGAGAATCCCTCCAACTCAAGGCAGACTTTGGTAGCCTGCTCATGTAAAGACTGAGTCCCTGGCTGGGGCTGGACCCTGGGCTAAAAACATGGGAGCTCCAAAGGATGACAAGAATCACCCACCAACAAAACTGGACCCTTGAAGGATATGAACCCCTTCAGTAGAACTCCTCCAGGCAGATCAAAGTCACGGGCATCCTTCTGGAAACAGTTTGAGAGCTGTTGGAGGGGCTTCTCAGAGCCTAAGCTAAGAAGGGGGTTTGCAAAGGCTCTTTAACAACCAGAGAGTTGTGGGTGTGGGGGGTTGAGTCTGGGGATAAAAGTCTGCAGAGGGGTCCAGACACCAGAATGCCTGTAGAGCTGTCCATGGTCCTGCCAGCCTCTGCCTGAGGTGTCAGCCCATGCCTGTCCCTTCTGACCTCAGCCAACTCCAGAGCCAGATGCCTGCCCAGCTCTGCTTCCTGCCTGACCATGGCTCCCTCCAGCCTGCTGCAGTTCACATCTGGGTGGCCCTGGGCTGACACCACTGCCAGCTGCCTGCCCAGGACAGTGGAGTTACCTATGTTAACCACTGCCCACACACGTGGTCTGTTTATCCCAGACTTTCTCAATCTGGCAGGCTCATTCTCCACTCAGTTCCTAAAAACACAGCTGCAGGTGGTGAATAAGTCACAAGGAGAGGAACTGGGACTTGGCCCAGCACCCAGAAGTCCAGGCTGCAAGATCAGAGGCAAGAGAACAGACCCACTCCTACTCCCACCAGCGCATCCGGGACAGAATGTGAGAACAAGGCTCCCCCAACAACAGAAACCCATTCCAACATCTCTGGGCTAAGCAGGAGCCCAGCCCGAGTGGAAATTCCCCAGGAGTCTCCCTATGGTTCCACCCCACCCCGCTTTGCCCCACAAATTCAGTGTCTTTAAGAAGGAACACTTTGGCCATCTGTGAAACAGTGGATCTCAATTAGGACAGATGTGGACCTGTCCCCTACCCTTGTCCCATCAAAGGACCTTGAGCAAGTCACTGAGTTTCTCTGAACCTTAGTTTTCTCATCAGGGTTGTCACAAGGTCATCATGAGACAATGGACATGACAGTGCTTGGTAAATTATAGAACACAGTGCAAGGGGCAGTTACCGTTACTATCCAAATACTACCTGGGCCTCCATATTACTCTGAGCCCTGTCACGGAGGATTCTGGAAGCTAGTTGGTGAAGAAGAGCACATAAGTACTTCTATGTGGGTGCTTTCATATATGCTGTCTTATCTAATCACGTGAGGCAGATAGTACTGTCACCATTCTACGGATGAGATTCAATTAACTGCCCAAGATCATATGGTTAAGGTATCACCAAGCCAGGATTTGAAGCCAGTGCTTCAACCTGTGCATTTTAACCACTATTCCAGCCACGGCCCTCTTGCCTAGTTACTGTAGCCCCTTCCACTGGGCCAGACCTTGTTTCCAGAAACCCAGAGAAGCAACCCTACCTCAGAGGAAGGCCTCTGATCCCACCTGCCCCTCAAATCAGATCTCCAGCCTGTGCTTCTGTTCTGAGCTATTCCTCACTCCCAGTTAGCCAAACTCTGGAACTTGGCTTTGAACTAGGGGCCCCTAGAAGACACAGCCTTCCTCACCCTACCCATACCCAGTCTCTCCACTCAACCCTCTCCCATACCTGGCACCTCAGCCACTTCTCCAAAAGCAGGAGCACTGGAGATACAGCATGTGCCCTTGGGCCAAAGGTTCTCAAACATTATGGTGCATAAGAATTACTAGGGAAAAGCAAAGAAAATGCAAAGTCATCATCTGCAGAGCCACCATCCTGGAGCAGCAGATCCAGAGTGGACCCAGAAATCTGAATGTTGAACAAGGTGGTTTCAGTGCCCTCATTGCCCTGGACTCACAGTCTTGCAGTCTTTTCCCTGATCTGGGAGGTGGAACTGAGTGTAAATCCTAAATATTACATTTCTAAGGGGCTTCAGAGGTCATGTAATGTTCCCTCTCTTCCCTTGACTTTACAGATGAGGAATCGAGGCCGAGAGAGAAAAGGTGAATCTTTCAAGATCAGATCACTGGCTACTGGGAGAGCCAGGACTAGGGCCTGGGACTGCTGACAAGTCAAGCCAGCACCGAGTCCATGAGGCCCAGAGAGCTAGGGCGGGGACGATGGGAGGTGAAGCATGGCAGCCCCACAGCCTTTGGGTCACTTAGCTGTAGGGCCACAGGACAACTCAGCAGGGACTGGGAGCCTTTCACACTGATTTATGAGGTGGCCCCCACTGCAACACTCCTGGGATATGGTGCCATTTGTTACTTCCCCAAGGGAGGCCCCAAAATGATGATCACAGCACATGGCCCCAGCCCATAGGCACACACGCGTGCGCACACACATACACACACGGTCTCTCATTAATAACTCCCAGGCCATCTGGTACAACAGCCACCAGAGCTCCCAGGCCTGGGTGTCAGGTGCAGGGGGTATGACAAGAGGTGGCACAGGGCCGGACTCTTTCTGCCAGCAGGAGGGTAGTTTGTGCAATGCACCGAATTAGTTAGAGAAAACACAGATGCACCCATACCAAAATCTGGAGAAGTGTGGGACCTCCTTGGAGCTCAGCTCATTCAACATCAAAGGTCTACAGCAGCTCTGCCCAACAGAACTTTCTGTGATGATGGAAATGATATCGAAATGATACATGATATCTGCTCGGTCCAATCCTCTGGCTACTAGCCACAGGTGGCTATTGAACACTTGAGAGACTGATGAGACTCAGGAACTAATTTATTTTACTCTAATAAATATTAAAATGAGTTAAGATATTAGCTCATTTAAATCTCACAGGAGACCCATGAGTAGGGACTTTCTCCCCGTTTATGGAATGAGGAAGCTGAGGCACAGAGAGGTCAAGTAACTTGCCCGAGGTGCTCCAGTTAGTAACACAAGCAGTCTGGATCCAGAGTCTCTTCCAAAGCACTATACTAAGGCACCTCCCTGCTGGCACGCTGCCTTCCCGACTCCCTGTCTGAAGCACGCGGCAATATACACACATGCACGTGTACACGTACACAAGGTCTGGGCAAGCACCAGGCTGAGAGCAGACTCACAGCTCTGCTCTGGAGGGGGACCCGATTTGATGGAAGAGAATCCCCCCCGTGACCTTGGCAAGGCTCTGGTCTAATCAGCCGTAGAATTTGGAGCCTTGATTCAGTGAAAGAGACATAGGTCCTTGAGTGATGAAGTGACCAGTCTGATGTGAGAAACACAATCCTTGCCCTGGAGCACCTCCCAGTAGGATGGAAGAGGCAGTGAAATTACAGGGGTCCGAGCTGGGGAGTGTCATGAATCTGAAGGGAAGTGTCCTGTTGAACTATCCGCTCCCTGACTCTATTTCAGCGGCTCCTAAGAAAGTCTCTGGGTTCCTGGGAGCCCCCAGGAAAAGCCCTTCCTGAGCCTCTCTGAAAGTGAAGGTTTGGAGAAAGTGTGGCAATCTCAATGATCACTTCTCCCACACTCCAGGGGAGGGGAGGCCAGCTACAGCTAACTGGGAAAATGCATTAAGAACACGACTTACAAATGGACCCACGGTTCCCCACATCTCATTTGCATTGAGCTGTGGTTACCTTATTATGTTAAATTAGGAGATAGTCACACTGTCTGCAATGCAACAATTATCATCATCAAACCAATTAGTATCAAATGGGATGTGGTCCCCGTTGCTCCAGTTCTGCACTCGGCTATTTCCAACACTGCCAGCCTGGCCTTATGAAATAATTGTGTTTCTATTCAAACAGCGGCAATCAGCAGAAATCTTCCCAAGAGACCCACCTCTCTCTCCATGGCTCCGTGTCAGAATATCTTGCCACACAAGCACAAGCAAAATGATACAACTGGCATCTTTGGTAACACAAGCCTCAAGGGGGATGCTTTCAGGACATACTACACCTGGCCTCAAGAATCCATGATTAACCAATCACGGAGTTCACACACTAACCCCCCCCATCCACATGTGCACACTCTTATCATCCGCACCCTGTCACAGCTAGAATACACACACAAAACACGTTCCAACGCACACACAATACAAGCACACACACATATCTCTATGAACACACACCACGAGCTCACTCTCAAGCAAAGGCTCACAACAAATTCACAAATACTCATACCCACACACTGCCATCCACTACCATACTTCCACACAAGCCTACACCAGCACATTCATGGACAGTCACACACACAATTGTTCACCCAACACACACAGCAAGTAAGCAAACATAGGATACAGATTCACACACACACACACACATACTCACAGTGACTTATCACAGTCACACACCAGCACACACCTCACAACACACTCATGGGGACACGCTACTTTTGGAGACATTCTAGACGAAATCCAGGGGTCTGGCAGAAGGACTCCTAAGACCCCTTCTCATGGCTACGTAGGCACAGAAACCTCATTCTGTGTCCTCACGGATGCATACGCCCCCAGGTCTGGCATATCTCCTCTCAAAGGTGTGGTCTGAAGCCTTGTTCAAGATCATTAATCAGTTTTGCGGTTCTGCCTCTCAATGATCGGGGTCGGGGGTCGTGTAAGCGAGGGGAGGAGGGCAGGAAACCAGAGGCTCTGAGTCTTCCTATGAAGAAGGAGCCTTTGGAGAGAAGCTTCACCGTGAAGTTTCTTCATTGCCTTGGTTCCTCTTCATTTGCTGATGCAGTTTTAACCTGGTCACCGTTTATGAAGCACATACCCTATGCCTGTCACGGGGTTATTCCTTCATTTATGCAATAAGTATTTCCAAGCGCCTCCTATGAGCCGGTGCTGTCCTAAGCACTGGAGACTCCACAGTGAACAAAAACAACTCCTGTTCTTATGACACTTATAGTCAAGAGGGGGAGACAGACAATAAAGTACTAAACCACTACATATATAAAATGTCAAGGGCTGTGAATAAAAATAAAGCAGACAAGGAGGACAGAGTTTGGGGGTGCTGTTTTAGATAAGGGGGTCAGAAAAGGCCTCCGTGATGAGGTGACATCTGAGCAGAGACCTGTCGGCAGGAGGGGCAAGCCAGGTAAGTGTCTGGGAGGAGAGCATGACAGGAGGAGGGAACAGCCAGTGCAAAGGGCTGGCAGCTGGGGCACGGGTGGCACTCCTCAGAGCAGCAAAGCAGCCAGCATCCAAAGGAAGAGGCATTGCCTGCTTCAGGTGCATTATCTCATTTAATCCTCACAGCTCTGTAGGATGGCATTATTATCATCTCCCATTTACTGATGAGAAAAACTGAGGCTCAGAGAGGTAACGTGACAATGCCAAGTCACACAGCTCTGAAGATACTGAGCAGAGATACACACCCAGGTCTGCCCACCTCCAGGCTGCCACTAACTCCAGGCCCTCTCCTGCCCTCACACACCCGTCTCTCCACCAGGCTGTGCCCAGCCTGTGAACACAGAATCATGCTCTACCTCACTCACCACAGTCATCAAAGTCACAACTGACCTATTAATTCATTGCAAGAGCTCTCGTTACACACATTATTACAATGCACGTGGTTATCGTCGTTAGCGGAGCTTACAACTATAAACACCATTAATAACTCAGAGCTCTTTCCACCACCACTAATGGGCCCTTTCCAGGACCCCTCACATACGCACATGGAGGCAGGGAGGGACTCCGATTGGTGCTAGGGAGCCTCCAAATCCTCTTCCGTTTGCCCCCAGCTACTTGCAGCTGCCCCCTTTAACCAGCCCAGGGAGCTGGCCCCAGCCCCCGTGTAGGCTCTGCTGACTGGAGTTGTTTTGATTCGCTTTCTTCTTTGAGTTTAAGAGGAAGAGAGGGCAAGCAGAACCCTGTAACATGCAGAGAACTGAACGTTGACCGTGGCTAATCCACAATTCAAGTTTGGGTATTAGGCAAGAAGGAAGCCTCTTAAACAAAAGAGACAGCAGAGGTTCACAGACTTCACCAGAATCCTCTCCAAAAATAGGCTGAAAGAAACTTTAAAAATTAGAAAATATTTTTGTGTCTAGATCTATGAAGTCAGTGCTAGATGTAAACATTTTCTCATTTAATCTTCACAATAATCCTGTGAGAGAAGAATCATTATGCACATTTTACAGATGAAGAAGCTGTGGCTCAGAGATGCTAAACCACCAATCTGAGGTCACACAGTAAGTGGAAGAGCTGGAATTTGAACCCAAGTTGATCTAGCATCACAGGCCAGGGTATTGCCTGAGTTGCCCAGATCAGGGAGGTACAAGAGGAACTGAGGGGGGACATAGCATGTCCAGCCAGCTGTCCTGCAGTAAGACACTCGTTCAGCTGTGCCCCTCTCCCTGCAAGTGCCCGTGGCAGGGGGTGAAGGGAACTGAGAGGAGGCGGGAGCAGGAAGAGGGGATTGGGGGAGAACACAAGGAAGGGATTATAGGACAGGTAAAAAGGAATAAAGGAAACAAAGAATGAAGAGGCCCCTGCCCATGGACCCCGCCACACACATCCTCACCCCTATTCCATCCTTTGTACCTAATATGCATTCACCACACATGATCCTTAATCCATATTCCGATATGTGGCAAGAATTAGACAGTCCAGTTCACAGGAGCTGAGGTCCACTGTGCCCCAGGTGCTGCACGTACATTACCTCATTTTAATCTTCACTCTCTCTGTGGAGGTTCAGGGCACAGAGTAGGAAGTGAGCAGCCACGCAAGACTGTTGCCCTTTCCCTGCATCTCTGCACCTCTGCCTAAAATGTTGCCCCTCCCAACTTCATTATCTGGCAAACTCCCATTCTTCCTTCAAGACTCAACTCAAACGTCACCACCTCTATGAAGCCACCCACGACTTCACAGGCAACATTAGTTGAAGAATACAGAAGTGCATGAAAAATTCATTTCTCCCCCTCCCTGCCTTCAAAATCATTTCCCCAAGGTCACAACAGATGGTGTACATCCTTCCAGATAATTTTCTAGGCCCATACAAACACAAAAAACATATGTGGGTCTTTTGTCTTTTTATTTCTTTCTAACTTATTTAATTTTTAAAAAGAGGATTCACATTACTCCAAACTTGCTTTGTTCACTTAATAGATCATGGACAACTCTCCAGATCGGTGCATGCAGATGTTAACACCCCTTCCTCACTGCCTCTGAAACCATCCACAGCCTAACTCACTTCCCTCTTAATGGATGTTAATTGTTTCTTTTTCATTGCTACAAATGCTGCTGTAATGAATGTCATATACTTGTGTTCTGATGTTTTTATTTCCATAGGATGGATTCCCAAAAGAGGGATTTGTGAATTAGAGGGTGTTTGTATTTTAAATTTTAATTGCTACTGCTGATTTTGTTCCCTAACATTTATAAACAATTCTCACTCCCATTGATGTACGCAAGAGTCCTCTTCCCACACCATGGCCAGAACTGGATGTTATCTTTTTTATTCTTGCCAGTAGATGGATGATAACGCTTACCTCATAAAATTGTTGTGAGGTTTAAATGAAAAATATATCTGGCACATAATAAGTCCTTAATAAATATGAGCCATTTATATAGCTCTGATGTCATCCTACTATCATATATCTCAGGAAAGCCTAGAATACATAATGACCTCTAGGTTCAGGAGAATGTTTTGTTTTTTTTTTAAGTAGACCTGGATTCCAATCCAGCCTTCCCTGACCAGCTATGTAGCTCTCAGCTAGTCATTTAACCTCTCAGAGCCTCAGTGCTTCATCTGTAAAATGGGGACAATGAGTCCTGTGTGCTCTCCATCACAAGGAAATAATAGAGCTCAAATGAATTCATGAAGGTAAAGTCACCTTTGAGACCTCATGCAGGCGTGGAGGGTTATGCTCTCAGTTCCACTGATGACCAGACATGATCTCTGGGTGATTCCCAAAAGACATTTCTTCCTTTTTTTTGGTAAAGATTTATTTTTATTTATTTATTTATTTTGGCTGTGCTGGGTCTTAGTTAGGCACGCAGGATCTTTTAGTTGTAGCATGTGGACTTCTTAGTTGCGGCATGCGGGCTTCTTAGTTGCGGCATGCATGCGGGATCTAGTTCCCCGGCCAGGGATCGAACCCGGGCCCCCTGTGTTGGCAGCGCGGAGTCTTACCCACTGGACCACCAGGGAAGTCCCCCAAAAGACATTTCTTAGGAGACCAGAGACCTTCACGGTTGGAGAAGAGGGAGGAGGTCTCCTGACCCTTGGTCCTCAACTCTTCAACCGGGCATTCATGCTTCACACATCCTTGAGGACAAGGAAGATACATAAATATGAGCATGGGGTCATCTTAAGGGCCACTAAAGAATCTCCTCCTAGCCACAAATGTCGCTAATCCAGGGGATATTGTTAGATGCCTGAAATTTCACCATTAGAGACTCATGCCTCCCTGCACCATTCCCTGGGGGAGCAAGTGTACTCCCAGGACTTCAAACATTGTTTACCAAACATTTCCTGAGCATGTGCTCTGTGCCCGGCACACATGGCACCTCGTGATCAACTCTACGCTTGACACCTATCAAAGGCCATCTCTCCATCTCTGACTCCTCTCCATGCTTCAGACCCACATTCCCATCTGTCTACTAGAAATCTCACCCTTAATAGCCCACAAGCACCTGAAACTCAGCATATCCCAAAGTGAATTTATCAGCCTCCTCCCTAAACCTGCCCCTCCCTCTTCTGCTTCCCCAACTCCAGGCCTGGCTTCTTCATCCTCTGGAGGCCTTAACACCAGAAGCCTCAGCATTCACCGCTGCAGGGAGTCCCACTCCCTCACCACCTGCAATTCACCAGTTACAGCTTATAAGGTCAGCTGCCTTCCTCATCACCCCGCCCCACCACAGGGTGTGGTGAGAGAGGCACATTTAAGGAGGCACTGTCAGATCCTTGCTAATGACAAACCCTGAAAGTGAGAGCTTCCTTAAATCTGGCTCCCTAGGAGCCCCACCCTCTAAATTATATCAGCTCAGTTCATTTTTCACTGCGCTAAAGCAGTAGCCAATTACCTGGCCGCCCTGCCTCCCTCCTTTCCACCTCCAATGATCCTCTTCCCTGTGACCAGATTAATCTTCCCAAGTCCCAGCTTCAATCAAATCACATCCTCAAGAACCTTTCAAGATTCACCATCACCTACTGAATGAAGTATCAAGACTTACATTCAACACAGGACAGGTCTGCCACCATGCAACCAACTTCTGTTTGAATCTCTGCTGCCAAAGGCTTCCAGCTCAGAGCTGACATCTGATTGGGCCACAAATGAGCACCTGACACAAGAGCAACTCATCCACAGGCCACCTAATAGCCTATCACATGGCTTGACACAAAAAGCTCTACAAAGAGACTATGGTTATCAGCTGAGCCAATCAAATTTCTTCTCTCAGGAGTTTGGAACAGATGGGAAAAAAAAGAGAGAGAGAGAACTGCCTAACTGATAGCAAAGCAGAAAAAGCAGACACAAGGAACTGAACCTGAATCATGGTTTGTTTGGGGTTTTTTATAAATTTATTTATTTTATTTATTTTTGTCTGCATTGGGTCTTCATTGCTGTGCACGGGCTTTCTCTATTTGCAGCGAGCAGAGGCTATTCTTTGTTGCGGTGTACAGGTTTCTCATTGCAGTGGCTTCTCTTGTTGCGGAGCACGGGCTCTAGGCACTCCAGCTTCAGTAGTTGTGGCACGTGGGCTCAGTAGTTGTGGCTCATGGGCTCAGTAGTTATGGCGCACGGGCTTAGTTGCTCCGTGGCGTGTGGGATCTTCCCAGACCAGGGCTTGAACCCGTGTCGCCTGCCATGTGCCACCAGGGAAGCCCCTGAATCATGGTAATAGAGTTAATGAACTCCCTCCAGCTGTGGAGGTCCTGGAGCCATGTTATATCCAGTTCACCTAAGTTTCCCAGCCCTATGGCAACTCCTGTTGGATTTCTAAAAGAGGGCCCTTATTATGCCACTAGGGTCTTGTGTGAGGGGCAGGAGAGGGAGTAGAGGGCGAAGCCTGCCTTTCCTGACCTCGCTGTCTGGCCCAGCCTGGCCTGGCACTGGGTCCCCATCCAGCTGGTGAGAAGGCTGGATCCCACCAGCTCGGGGCAGGAGCCAGCTGTCTAGCAAGAAATGTAAAACCCAGCCCCTGCTACACAGCCCTGAGCTTGGCTATGACACTCCCAGTCCCACGGGAAAAGGGACATCTGATGATTCTGTGCAGTTCCAAAAAGCTGGAGACATCTCGCACCCACAAATAATAATCATGATTTTCTGTAATTATTATTTGTGTATTTTGCATAATTGTCATAATTATTATCATCAGCTCATCAGCCTCCCATCCCAGCATGCTCTCCTCCTGTCCTCAGCCCTGAAATCTGATCACATGGGGCACACTTGCCTGCCTCTGACTTCCTCGTGAGAGCTGGTTCATAGGGATTCCTCCAGGAGATAAGATGGGACGAGCCTGAGGGTTCTTCTGCCTTGCTTATCCTTCCAGAATATTTCTGGGCTTCGGTGCTAACTCTGTGCAGGGCCCATGCTCAGTGCTGGGGCAGAAGACAAAGGGAAATGAGAGAGGCTTGCTCACCCACTCATTCTAGTAAGAGAAATAAGGCCTCCTTGCTCCCCTGCAACCAGTGGTGAGCTGGAGCCGGCTGGTCCCAGCTCAGGAGTTCAGACTATCAGCATCCCATCCCAGCTCCGCATTCCGATGTCTGTCATCCCCTGGGTGGCTTGAAACCAATCATGCTGGAAGTATTTACATCACAGAAATTTGCAAAAGGGCTTTTTTTCCAGAGAGCTAGTTATTAAACATGTATCAGCCTACCCTCAAAGCCACCCTCCACATCACAGACAGGATGCTCTCTAAGGCTGAAATATAACAATGTCACTCTCCTCCAACGGCTCCATGTTACCCATAGGTAAGGTCCAAACCCTTCAATGTAAGGCCTCCAGGGCCCTGTGTGACCCAGTCCAGTCCGCCGCTCTGGCTTCCATCCTCTCCATCTCCCCATGGCCTTCCAGATGTCTCTGTGCCCTGGAGAGGTCATCTCCAGACCCCACGCTCTCTGGCCTCCAGTCTCCAACACACGCCATTCCCGCCTGAACCACCCTTCCTCCCTCAGTCTTGGCTTCAAGGCGGCATCTTTCTGGGAAGCCTTCACTGATTCTTGCTTGATGCCCCCCGTACCCCACTCTCATGGCAGCACATATTTTCATCATGTGTCTACCAGCAAGTGGCCCCACTAAACTGCTGACAGGAGTCAAGTCTAATTTGTTCATTCTTTTACCTTCAGCATCTGACACAGAGTCCAGCCATGTTGAACTCAATAGACTCAAACTCAATTGAATCCAATGGAATCAACATCACAGCCCGAGACAGGCTGAGGTCAGTGCCCTCACAGAGCACAAATAGAGTGCTCTGGTTGGTCAGAGAGAGCAGGATGCTTCTGATGGATAAGTCAGACAGGTGTCCTGGACATGTCCCCAAGGAGGAATGCCAGGCCACACATTAGCAGCAGGGCAGCACCCGTGCCTTCTTTTCAGTGGCACTCCTTGCATCAGCGCTCCGGTTCCCTACCTGAGGCCCCTCAGTAGGGAAGCCTCAGTAATGCCTCCTTGGTTCCCTATCTGCTCCTGCTTGGCCTACAGCTTCACACTACTTAGAGTACAGGAAGTTCCACATACACACACACACACACACACACACACACACACACACACACACAGATCTCCAGCTTGGCCCCAAAACTGGCTGAGGCTGAATTTCCCAGATCCCCAGAGGAAAATGGGAGCTCAAGGTGAGTTAATAAAATCAGTGTGAAAGGTGGGAAATATACTATTTCTTGCATACTTAAGTATGCAGACTGATTCCTATATCATAGCTCACATTTACTGACAACTGTCAGGGTGCAGAGGTCCATTAAATAAAAAAAATAAAAAAAAAACCTGAGTGTTTTAACGTGCTAGATGAAGGTCCATACACCAGTGAAGATAGTCAGTCACCAAGCAGTTTGCTGAAGGGGAAAATTCTGGGTTTTCTTTGCCAGAAAAAGGGGAGACAGCTGGTGGTGGTTCTGTTACTGAAGGATGAAAACTTACACTCCTCTGAGGACCTGCTCACAGATCCAAAAAAATCTCCAGTTTGGTCCAGTAAGGAGCTGGCATGTATCATGTGGTGACAACAGCCTTCAGGTTTCTTTGTTTTTTTGTTTTTTTAATTGAAGTATAGTTAATTTACCATGTTGTGTTAATTTCTGCTGTACAGCAAAGTGATTCAGTTATACATATACACATTCTTTTTCAGATTCTTTTCCATTATGGTTTATCCCAGGATACTGAATATAGTTCTCTCTGCTATACAGTAGGACCATGTTGTTTATCCATTCTATATGTAATAATTTGCACCTGCTAATCCCAAACTCCCAGTCCTTCCCTCCCCCATCCCCACCCCTCGGCAACCACACATCTGTTCTCTATGTCTGTGAGTCTGTTTCTGTTTCATAGATAAGTTCATTTGGGTCATAGTTTAGATTCCACATGTAACTGATATTGTATGGTATTTGTCTTTCTCTTCCTGACTTACTTCATTTAGTATGATAATCTCTAGGTCCATCCATGTTGTTGCATTATTTCATTCTTTTTTATGAACAGCCTTCAGTTTTGATACCTCCTAGGCAAGTGCTACTGAAAGTAGACATTTTCCTTGTGTGATGTTAACACTCACTACCCACTCAATATGTTCTAAGTACCTGGCATCTTTCTTCAGGGGGGACAGTGGTAAGAGCTCAGGCTTGGGTGCCAGACCACCTGTATCCAATCCCCAGTTTAAGACCCTGAACATGTCAATACCTCAGTTTCCTCTTCCATGAAATGGGAATTGCAGTACCTAACACACAGGGTTGTTACGATGATTAAATGCATTATTGTGTGTAGAGCCCTTGGAATAGTACTTGGTAGATAGAATCTTTTAAGAGTTGACTATTATTATTATTATCTCATTTAATCTTGTCATCAAGAGGGAGATGCTATTCTTTTTTTATATCCTTCTCCATTATGGTTTATTACAGAATATTGAATATAGTTCCCTGTGCTATACAGTAGGACCTTGCTGTTTATCCATCCTATATATAATAGTTTGCATCTGCTAATCCCAAACTCCCAGTCCTTCCCTCCCCCACGCCCCCTCCCCCTTGGCAACCACAAGTCTGTTCTCTATGTCTGTGAGTCTGTTTCTGTTTTGTAGATAAGTTCATTTGTGCCACATTTTAGATTTCACATATAAGTGATATCATAATAATGGGAGATACTATTCTTATCTCTACTTTACAGATGAGGCACAATGACTCACTTGCCATCCTACCAACGCTGCTGCACCCCAGGGTCTAAGTATCCTCAGTGTAGTACCGAGGCTCTGGGGAAATATAACACTGTTGTATTTCAGCCTTAAGAGGACATCCACTCTCATCGTGGCCGTCACTCAACAATGACTCCTATGGAGACAACACTGTCCTGGCCCCCAGGGCTCCTTCAGCTCCCCTACCAGCACCCTTGGCCAGGCTGGGAACCACACAGCGCCTGGGGACCCCACCTTCTCCAAGGTCCTTCCAGGAAACACACATGAGTCTCCTCCACCCGGGCAACCCCAGACTTCCCTCACTCCCAGTAAAGATTCTCCCTTTAGTCGGGAGGAATTCCTCGCTCCCATTTCAATTTTCTCTCCCCTCTCCCACCCAGACACCCTGCTCAATCCCCTAGAGAGGCTCCAGCTTTAGGGAAACAAAACCCCAACAGAGAAGTGTCTTCCAGATGTCTCAAAACTCAAACCTCCCTAGAGGCAAGGAAGCTCAGGCCAGCTGCCTGCCTAAATGGGGGAAAGAGAGGGAAGACATCACTCTCTCTGATCGTCACCCCCACTAGAGTATGGGTGGGCACTGGAGCCCTGCTCGGGGTGGGTCCCCCAGAAGTTGGAGTCTGGCCCAGGAGCATCCCTCAGGCAGCCCCAAAGGAAGCCACTGTTCGGTGGGGATACACAGCCCAGCTGACCATTACAATGCCGAGCAGGGAGCCTTAATGGAGGTTGTGAGTGAGGATTCAGCAATTCTGTATAGAAAGGGCAAAGAAGGCTTCCAAGGGGCTTGGCTAGGCTGGGTAAGGAGGAGGAGGCACCGGCCCGGAGGGGTAAGAGGCCCAGCAGAGGGAAGAGCTACAGGCTTGACCTCACACTGGTGTCGAAGAAAATGGTGCCATAGTGAGCCTGGGGGGAGGGGTGGGTAGAGAGGCAGATGAGGGTCAGTTGTCAGCGGCCTGCGGTGCCAGGCTAAGGGGCTTGGCCTTCATATTATAGGCATTGAGGGGTCACTGAAGGGTTTGAAGTAAGGAGGGATATGCCCAGATTTGAGTTTTGGAGAAACATTTTGGCTGCAGCGTGGGGAATGAATGGTGTGGGGGGGGGGGAGTGGGCAGTGTGGGCAGAGAGGCAGGGAGGTCAGATGAGAAGCTATTGCAGTGGTTCAGATGGTGGAGGCCCAAACAGGGGCCTGGGGTGAGGGTGGGGAAGAAGACTCCACACAGGCAGGCTCGGGCCAGGGCAAAGTTTCAATGCCAACTGCCACTAACTGTCCCTCTTACCTAAAGGACTATTTCCTTCAGGCCCACCGACAGGACCCTGTTGGCCCCCAAAGAGCAGTATGGTTGGGACAGCAACAGGATGGAACCTGAGGCTGGGGAGGGGCCTTGGGGAGGCCTGCCCAAGGTTGGGCCAGCTCCAAAGCTAGGCTGGAGGGCTGAGACCTTGAACCTGTCTCCAAGAACCCCATTCACAGAACTGCATACTCACACTATACACTACACAGCCCCACACACCCAGGCACACCCCTTTCACCCAATCCAGCCAAGGCACATACAACAAACACTCATAACTATACCCTGAGCAAACCATAATTCAAAAAGATTCATGTACCAAAATGTTCATTGCAACTCTATTTACAATAGCCAGGACATGGAAGCAACCTAAGTGTCCATCAACAGATGAATGGATAAAGAAGATGTGGCACATATATACAATGGAATATCACTCAGCCATAAAAAGAAACGAAACTGAGTTATTTGTAGTGAGGTGGATGGACCTAGAGTCTGTCATACAGAGTGAAGTAAGTCAGAAAGAGAAAAACAAATACCGTATGCTAACACATATATAGGGAATCTAAGAAAAAAAAAGGTCATGAAGAACCTAGGGGCAAGATGGGAATAAAGACACAGACCTACTAGAGAATGGACTTGAGGATATGAGGAGGGGGAAAGGTAAGCTGTGACAAAGTGAGAGAGTGGCATGGACATATATACACTACCAAATGTAAAATAGATACCTAGTGGGAAGCAGCCGCATAGCACAGGGAGATCAGCTCGGTGCTTTGTGACCACCTAGAGGGGTGGGATAGGGAGGGTGGGAGGGAGACACAAGAGGGAGGAGATATGGGGACATATGTATATGTATAACTGATTCACTTTGTTATAAAGTAGAAACTAACACACCTTTGTAAAGCAATTATACTCCAATAAAGATGTTAAAAAAAAAACCACTCGTAACGCCTGCCTCACCCTCACCATCCCTCCTCCCACACGTGACCACCACCCACACAAACCCATTCTTCACTACATGCAGACATCATATGTTCAGTTCATTACACACCCCACGCAGACTCACACGTCACACACCAGCCACACAAAACACAGTGGACACTTCATGCGTACAAACATCAGACAGACCACTAACACACACACATCCAGTCCACACCGCCCACCCAGAGCTGAGTGAGGCCAAGGCGGCGCTGAAGTCCCATCCAACCTCGACCCCCAAAGCTGTGCGTCCACAGGACTGAGGCGGCCTGAATGAGGCACCCTTTTCTAACTCACTACAAGGCAGTATTTATTCAGGTTAAACGTGGCCTTGCAGAGCTGGCTGAAATTCTCAAACCAAATAATGCCTGATAGAGTCCCGTCTATGGGAACAAACTTCGTAACCACATCTATGTAAGTAATCTCCATCCTCAGAGTGAGAGATAATGCACCTCTGATTATAAATGACAGAAAAACTCTGATATCAAAAGCAACTCTAAATATATTAAGATGTCTGTGATGCTCGGTGCAGGCGATAAATCTCATTTTTACTATAAGCAGATCACCATTTTTGCTAACAGAATATCACTTTTACCCCCTCCACTAAATAAATGTTGAACAAATACGTAAAGAATATTGATATAAAGTGTGTCAATTTAATCAGCAGCCTGGGAGCCCTCGGGGCCCCATCTGGCCCTGAGTAGCTAGCTCCTTCCCACCTACGGCCTTTCCAAGATGCTGGCAGGGAGGGGCGGTGGGCCTGGCACGTGCCGCGTGGGCTCTGAGCAGCTTCTCCCAGTGAGGCTGGCTGCCCACCTGGAGGCCGACTAAAGACACTGCCTGGAGGGGCTTTGGGTTTTCTAAACCCACACTTGACTCTGTCCACACAGAACTCACCTGTGTGTGGTCTTTGGGGAGGCTGCACGATCAGATGGGAAGGAGAGAGAGAAAGAGGAAAAATACCTTCAAAAGCAGAGCTTCAAATCCATCATCGGTTCCCAAGGACCCAAGACCATGAGCCAGCCCTGAGACAGCCTCACATGAGACACCGGGACGCAGAGACAAATGTGTATGTGCAAAGACACGCATGTACTCAGAGAAACACCTGCAGACACAGAGAAAGCTCACAGAGACGGGCAGGGAGCCACACTCGTGTGTACTGACACATACATGTAGCACAAAGGCAAGAGCGTGCATGTCCGTGCAGGCAGAACAGGCCCAGAGGTACCTGCACCTGCCCAGAGGAGAGACATCTCCACGCATGCAGGTACCCAGCACCTTCACACAGAATGTGCCTGCCCACACACAGGGATGCTTATACATGTTCGTGGACACACACGCTACAGCCCGCTCTGAATGCCTCACCCTGGGGCAGGTGGGAACAGGTACCTCTTGTAGTGTACCCTGCTCACCACCTTCTCTCAGCCTCCAGATGGCCGGAGCCAACTCCTGTGACATCGTGGTCACGCAATGTAAATGATGCAGATCTACCCCCAGGAGGGCAAAGAGGGCCCTGACATTTGTCCATTCACTCTCAAATCCCTGCAACCAGGTAGTTCAGTGTGCATTAGGACCATCAGGGGAGATTTTTTCATTGCTGGCCCTGGGCCCTGCCCCCGGAGACTCTGACTCAGTTGATCTGGGGAGGGCACCAGGCAATGGGTATGTTTTTAGCACTGCCCAGGTGATTCTAGTGTGCTTCCAGGGTTGAAATTACTGGAGCATCTGATCCGGCCTCTGGGGTCCTACCGGCATCCTCGTCATCCGGCAGCACTGCCCTGAGGGTGTGAAGGTGTCCCTACCCCTGCCCTTCAGCTCACCTAGGAAGGCCTTGATACCCTGCGTCTGACCCCCGCCCTCCCAGAGACCCTTTCCGAAGTGCCAGTGGTGCAGAGCTGAGCCGTGGTGGCCAGACGCACTCATCCACGCACTGCGGCTGCCCCCTGCTGGACAGAGCCGGCCGAGCCCAGCTGTCTCTGTGACCTGCTTCTCCCCACCAGGGCTGATCCAGGCTGAGATATGGGGGCAGCCAGGAGCGCACAGTCCTGAAAAGAAGTCCCCAGATCCTCAGCTCTGCGCCCTCCTGCTAAGGCCAAGCCCCCTCTCTGGTCCCAGCAGTCTTGGGCCTGGGTGATCACAGAGGTCCTATCCTAGGTTCATCCACTAGTGGTAGCCAGAAATGCCCATGACCTGGGCCAGCCAGGGTGGCTGGGGCTACAGAAATGAATAAGAAAGGGGACCAAGTGAGTAGGCGTCCCATCCATCCTCCAACCATTGACCCAGCCACCTCCTTCAAGCTGACTGTGTCTGTGTCTACTCCACATACACCCCTCACCGTTCTCCCACTGCCTTTAGGATAAAGCCCAGGCTCCTGAACACAGCTGACCCGGGCCCTCACAGCCTGCTCCTGATGCCCAGTCTCCCTAGAAAGCCTTCCACCCTAGGGTCACCTGGAAAACTCTTCCTCACACTTCCTTGTAATGCTTCTGCCACCTCCTTCAGGAAGCCTTCCCTGACCCCCTCGCTCCACCACTCCCCACTCCCATTAGATGCTTCCTCCTCTTTTTTCTGAACATTATTTTACCTGCCTTTTATAATAATCTGTTTACATGTCTGCCTCCCCCTACCAGACTGGGGGTACCCAAGGGCAGGGACCAGGGGCTTGGGGTCAATAAAAATTTGTAGAATGAATGAAGCTTTCTCCAACCTGCCCAGTCCATAGGGAGCTCTCCCCAGTCTCGCTCCACCACACAGATGGGCTGAGCCCCTCACTCAGGGGCACAATCCCTAGGACAAGGAAGAAAAGAAAAATAACACAAACACAAACAAAATACTAAGTGCCAGATGTATATTAAGTTCCAAGTGCTTACAGATATTAATTCATTTAACCCTCACAACATTATCCCCATTTTATAGGTGGGAAAACTAAGATACAGAGCGGTTAAGCAACTTGCCCAAACAAACAGCTGGGCCGTCCGGAGCCGGGATTTCCAGAAGCCACACTGTTCACCGCACTCCCTCTCAAGGGAAAAGAATGTAGGTGGAGAAGTCGTGTCCACTCTGGCCCAGGCCTGCCCCCTGGGCCTCCTGTGAGATGCTGGGGGAAGGGGTCTTCCCAGAAGAGGCCAGGCCCAGATTCCCTCTCCAGCCGGCAGTTCTAGGGCTGCGGCTTCTTTCACTTTCTTCTTAATTTTTCTGACAAGCACAGATGTCACTGCAGCTGACAACCAGCCTGTTGGTGTGAGCGGGAAGGCAGACCCAGCCTCTCATTTGTCTGGTAAGAAAACGAAACTGGACACGAAGGAAACTGAGCTTTGGGACACCTGAGGCTCAGGCGTGGTGGCAGGAACGGGAGGGCCCCCAACAGGTGGGGAAGGGGTACAGGGACGAGATGGGAGTTCTGAGATGCCCGCAGACCCTCGGGGCCAGCCCCTGCTTCGAGTTCTTCCTTCCTTCCTCCCTCCTTTCCTCCCTTCCTCCCTCCTTTCCTCCCGTCCTTCCATCCAGACTTGGTGAACAACTACCATGCACTGGGCCTCTGCTGGCTCCTGGGAACACAGGGACCAAGTGATCACTACCGTTCTCAAGGGGAACCGGCAGGGACAGACCGCCAAGTCCTGGCATGGGAAGTGCTTTGATGAGGCAGGGCTCTGAGGCCCAGCTGCCGGGGTTCCTATCAGCCTCCCACTTCCCAACAGTGTGAATTGCACAGGGCCCTTGAATTCCACATCTGTAAAATGGGATGCTAACGGCACGAGCTTCGCTGGGTGCCACAAGGATTAAACAAGTTCACACGTGCAACTCATCTTGAACAGTGCCTAGCCCCCCGCAAGCCCTTCCCCCCGACACATCTAGCACCCCTCACCAGACCCCAGGAGCCTCTATGCTCCTCTGTTGTTCCTCACACCCCCTCACAAACCAGAAGTGCCCCCCAGAACCCAAACCACTATCCCTCCTGTTACAAGGCCCTTTTTACCATCCACAGCAGATATTTGCATGCACCACGCATAATGTGCTCCCCTGTGAGCTCACAACTTCTCTGCCTAAGCCCACCAGAGGAGGGTCCTGGTGATTCTGAGACCCTGGTCTTGGAAGAGGGTGAGAGTTCTGCTTGGGCTGAAACGGCTCGCTGCCCCAAACCAGGTATGTCCACCTCACCAGTGGCTCAGGCCTGGGGTGGTGAGTGGCACCCCTGGCTGCAGAAAGCTGGCTTCTCATGTGGACAGTTCTTCCTGACAGCTGGCCTCAGGCTCTCTAGCTGCAGTGCCAAGGGTCATGTTCTGGCAGAAGGGCTGCTGGGGAGATCTGTAGAAGACATTCTTCCTGACTCAGCCCCAGCCCTGCAGCCCAGAGTCCCAGGGAGCAAAGTAACAAGTCCGAGGATTTGGGGCACATCTCTGGCCTTAGCAGGTCCCTCAAAGGTGCAACACATCAGTGAATCTGGTGTGGTGAGTGTGTCTGGTGTTGGTCTTTGTCAGAGCGTTTCTGCGTGTGCGTGACTCTGTGTGTGTGTGTGTGGATCTGTACATATCTGGGGGGCGGGGGGCAGTAACTGTGTGTTTGTATCTCTGTGCTGTGTATCGGAGCTCACGTGTCTGTGCAAAACTGCCTCCAGGTACCTGCATGAGTTCGTCTATGTGTCCCTGGACATTGTCCTGGGCTAATCCCTTTGTTATTGTCACCAATACCAGCACTGCTCTCATCCACTGATGCTCTGTGCGCTGTGATTTACGGACATGTTTTTATTTATTCCTCATAGAAGAAGCTTCCTGACTCCCACCCTTTCCCAAGTCACATGCATAGGGATCCCAAAGGCTAGGTCAAGCACAAATTCCATGGTGTGATCTTTGAGGCCCCTCACAATCTAACCCAAAGCGATTTCTCTAGCTGTATCTCCCGCCCTCCCCTCTTCTCAGCCTGGAATCCTCCTTCCCCTCACATCCAGGAAACTACTACCCACCTTGCAAGACCCAGAAAACATTGCTTCCTCTTGGAAGTCCTTCCTGATGGCCCTGCCACCTCCTCCAGGAAGCCTTCCCTGACTTTCCAAGAGTCGGCACCTTTAGCCTGAGTGCCGTTCCTCTGATTCCCCCCTGGATGGACATTACTTCTTAATGTCCAACTCTCCATCTGACCGGGAGCCTGATTCCCCACTGAATCTCCAGCCTGGCACAGAGTAGGTGGCTCAGGAAATGTTGGCAGAGCATGTGATGCTTGGCTGGCTAGGGGTAAGGGAAGCAGGCTGGTGGCCCAGCTTCCACTCCCTGAGGCTTAGCCAGCTTCGCTCAAGGATGCAGCTCTGCTCTCTCCCCTGAGAGGAGAGGATCTGTGAGGGTCAAGGTGTTTGGTCCAAAGCAGGCTGTGTGAAGCTGCCCATCTGGGCGCGCCATAGGAAAGAGCCCAGAGCAGCACAGGCCTCTGCTTGTGATCCGACTCTCCTCTGCCTTCCCCAGAACAGCTGCGCTCCCCAGACCCAAGGCAAATCCCTGAGACCAGCTGAGGCCACCGTCCACCCCACCCCCAACCCAGCAGTCAATGCATCAGAATCAAAGAGGCCTCCCTCCCAAGGGGGTGGCGCAGAGGGAGGAGGAGCGAAGGGAGGTGGGCCAAAGACAGAATAAAAGGCCAAAGGCATAGGAGGGAAGGGAGGGAAAGAGGGGAGGGAAGAGGAAGGGGGGCTGACCATTTGCTTCTCTTTGTCTTTGCAGGCTGATGCTTCCCCTTCGTTGACAATTGCACGGCCTCCAGACCCTCCTAATTACCATGATTAGCACTGAGCAAGCTGCCATATTTTATGACTCTCCAAAACAAAAAAATAATTAAAGCAATTACTGTCATTAACATGCTGCCCTCTTCACCACCTTCTCTGAGAGTGGGCAGGAACAGGCCCCAGGGAGTCAGGATTGGGTGCCTTCCCCTCCCCATTTTGCACCCCACCACCACCACCACCTGCCCCCTCCAGAAGCACCAGCCTAGACAGCTCCAGCTGCCAGCAAGGCTGGGAGGCCTCAAGGAAGGGCCTCAGTGGAACCCCCGCAGACTCCCTGCACATCTGGAAAAGCCAGAGCCTGGCTTCTGGGAAACCACAGAGAGGGTGTCACCCGGGCCAGGAGCCCACCAGGCCCAGTCACCCCAAGACCTGGCCTTGTCCCTCTGCAACTCCTCAGTGCCAGGCCCCCCAGCCCCACAGGCAGGACTCCCCCAAGCCCTGTTCTCTCTGGCTCCCCAATCTCCCATCACAGCCCAGCCCAATGCTCCACCACTCCCCAGCTGAGTGACCTGGTCATCCAAACCACGGAGGTTTCTATTTCCTTGTCTGTAAAATGGGCTGTCTTAGTCAGCTTGGGCTGCTATAACAAAATACCACAGACTAGGTGAATTAAACAACAGACATTTATTTCTCACAGTCCTGGAGGCTGCAAGTCCAAGATCAAGGTGCCGACAGATTCAGTTCCCTGTGAGAGCCCTCTTCCTGGCTTGCCGACAGCTGCCTTCTCACTGTGTGCTCACATGGCTTTCCTTGGTTCATGATCAAGGGGTTGGAGGGGAAAGAGAAAGGAAGCAAACTCTCTTATGTCCCTTCTTGTAAGGGCACAAATCCTATCATGGGGGCCCCACCCTTATGTCCTCACCTAAACTTAATTACCTCCCAAAGGCCCCATTCCAAATACCACCACATTGGGGTTTAGAGCTGCAACATATGAATTTGGGGTGGGGAAGACACAATTCATAGCATGAGCTTTGAAATGTCTGTGGAACAATCCCTTCCTCGTGAATGCCTTTGAAGACTGAGTGAAACAATCAACAGGAAGCACCTTGAGCCAAGCCCAGCACATAGTAGGTCCTCAATCACCAGTGGTTGTCTTCAGTGCTGCCCTGAAGCAGAGGATGACTGGGGTAGAGCAGGAGGATTTGCTGAGGAGGCTGAGGAGAGGGCCAGGCTCCAGGCTGTGATGATTTTGTAAAACATGATGCCTGTGACCCGGGATCATTGCCATGGCCTCCTAACTGGTCTGCCTGCTTCTGTCCCTGCCCCTTACCCTTCAATTCATTCTCAACACATAAGCCACAGTGAAACTTTTAAAACGTTGAGTCAGAGAGCACAGAGGAGTGAAAATGCTCTGTGTGATCCTATAAGGATGGATACACGTCATTATACATTTGTCCAAACCCATAGAATATGCAACATCAAGAGTGAACCCGGATTTCCCTGGAGGCGCAGTGGTTAAGAATCTGCCTACCAATGCAGGGGACCCGGGATCGATCCCTGGTCCAGGAAGATCTCCATGCCGCGGAGCAACTAAGCCCATGTGCCACAACATATAAAACCGCACTCTGGAGCCCTCGAGACACAACTACTGAGCCCAGGCGCCACAACTACTGAAGCCCATGCGCCTAGAGCCCGTGCTCCACAACAAAAGAAGCCACCGCAATGTGAAGCCCACGCACCACAACAGAGTAGCCCCCGCTCGCTGCAACTAGAGAAAAGCTCGCACGCAGCAACGAAGACCCAACGAAGACCCAACGCAGCCAAAAATAAATAAATAAATAAATGATTTTTTTTAAAAAAAGAGTGAACCTTAATGTAAACTATGGTCTCTGGGTGATAATGGCATGTAACCGTAGGCTCATCGATTGTAACGAATGTCCCACTCTGTTGGGGGATGTTGATAATGGGGGACGCTTGCCTGTGTGGGGGCCAGAAATATATGACAAATCTCTGTACCTCCCTCTCAATTTTGCTGTGAACCTAAAACTGCTCCAAAAAATAAAGTCTTTAAATTGCAAAAGTAATAAATACTTAAGTTAAAAAAAAAACAAACCACAAGTCAGATCAAGTCACTTCTCTGCTCAGAATCCTGCAGTGGATCCCCATCTCACTCAGGGTAAAAACCAAAGTCCTTATGATGGTCCCTAAGGCTTTGCTCTCCTGCTCCCATCCCCCTCACTCACTCTGACTTCAAACATATCCCAAATACTCCTGCCCATCTACCTGGAGCTCTTCCTCCAGGGACAGCTCACCTCCTTCAAGACTTGATTCAAGGTCTTCCCAGTGATGCAGCTCTCACTCAACTCCCCACCACACACTCCCAATCCCCTTATCCTGTTTTATTCTTTCATCTTCCCATTGTGCTTAACACCTTTTAACATGCTTTGTAATTTACTGTTTACTGTGGTCCTTGTTTATTGTCTAGCCCCCAGAAGGGCAAGGATCATTGTCTATTTTGTTCTGATGTTTCCCCAGGACCTAGCTCAATGCCTGGCACATAGTAGGCACTCAGTAAATATTTGTCTAATTTAATAGAGGAACTGTAATCTTAGTCAAGGCCTGTTGTTTCCTCTGGTAGATCTAGTGGCGCCCATGGAGGGATCTGAAACAACAGAGACATCAGCGGAGCAACAGGCGAGCGATGTCCTTCAGACTGTGCAGGACAAGTCTTCAACAGCGACACCATGTGGCAGGAACAAGCAACAGGAGCAAGGACCCTTCTTGTTTCTTCTAGGAATGGTCCTGGAAGCAGAAATGACCTCATTTTGACTGCATCAGCCACAGAGATTCCTGGGCAATTGAAACTCAGGGAGAGAATCTCAATCAGACTTTCTTCTAATATCCAGTGACACTCAGCAATTATTTAAAAACTAAAAGTTTTCACTTCACATCTATTAGGATGGCTATTATTTAAATCAACAACAAAATAAGTGTTGGCAAGTATGTGGAGAAATTGAAACCCTTGTGCATTGCTGGTGGAAAGGTAAAATGGTGCAGCTACTGTGGAAAACAGTGCAGTGGTTCCTCAAAAAATTAAGCATAGAATTATGATATGATCCAGCAATCCCTTCTCTAGGAATGTACCCCCAAAGAATTGAAAGCAGGGATTTAAACAGATATTTGTGCACCCACGTGCACAGCAGCATTATTCACAATAGCCAAAAGGTAGAAATAACCCAAGTGTCCACTGATGGATGCAAGAATAAGCAAAATATAGTATATACATACAATGAAATATTAATAAGCCTTAAAAAGGAATGAAGGGCGCAGAGCGGTTTGGTCGTTAGTCGGAGGAGCTTCTTCCATTAGCTCGGCAACTGCGGCTCTTTGCTGGGCAGCAGGAGCGGCGCGGCGGTTCGAGAAGCGGTGTAAGACTTTGGCATTGGGTGAAAGAAAATGGCCCGAACCAAGCAGACTGCTCGTAAGTCCACGGGTGGCAAAGCGCCCCGCAAACGGCTGGCCACTAAAGCGGCCGGGAAAGCGCCCCCTCTACCGGCGGGATGAGAAAACCTCATCGCTACAGGGCCCGGACCCTTGCTCTTGGAGAAAGCCGTCGTTACCAGAAATCCACCGAGCTTCTGATCCGGAAGCTGCCTTTCCGGAGGTTGGTGAGGAAGATCGCCCAGGATTTCAAAACCGACTTGAGGTTCCAGAGTGCCGCCATTGGTGCGCTTCAGGAGGCTAGTGAAGCGTACCTGGTGGGTTTATTTGAAGATACTAATCTGTGTGCCATCCACGCAAAGAGAGTCACCATCATGCCCAAAGACATCCAGTTGGCTCGCCGGATACGGGGAGAGAGAGCTTAAGTGAAGGCAGTTTTTATGGCGTTTTGTAGTAAATTCTGTAAAATACTTTGGTTTACTTTGTGACTTCTTCTGAATTGTTTATAATATGCTGCATTTGTACTTGTCATTCCATCTTTCACTCAGGATGAATGCGAAAAGTGACTGTTCACAGACCTCAGTGACGTGAGCACTGTCGCTCAGGAGTGACAAGTTGTTAACATGCAGAAGGGATGGGTGATATTTCTTGCTTCTCATGATGCGTGTTTCTGTATGTTAATGACTTGGTGGGTAGCTGTTAAGGTACTAGAATTGATAAATGTGTACAGGGTCCTTTTGCAATAAAACTGGTTATGATTTGATCCAAGTGTTTAACAATTGGGGCTGTTAAGTCTGACCATACATCACTGTGATAGAATGTGGGCTTTTTCAAGGGTGAAGATACAAGTCTTAACCACAGTGTAACTTACAGTTTCCTTAAAAAAAAAAAAAAAAAAAACTAAACCTGGCAGCTATAGAATACACTATGTGCATTTATAATAGCTATTTTATATATTGTAGTGTCAACATTTTTTAATTAATTGTTTTACATTCACATGTGGTGGGGAGTCTTGTCATTAAGGTGTGTGTGATATGGAGTCCGGTTGGTTTTCTCCTAATTAGACTGCACTTGTTTTTCATATGTAGTAAAGTGCTTTGCACATTATACCTTGCATAAGTCCTCATTTTACCACATGTTAACTAATCCTCTAGCTGATAATGCAGACACTAACGGGGGGATTTATTTATAAGGGCTCTAGAATATAATGCAAGTTATTCACACCAGCATCATCAATTACTAATATAGTAGTTAGTGCAGCTTTTTCTTTGTGTTGTGGTTGGTCTCATAACTAGGTTGAGTTTTTCTCTACCAAGAGGGAACAATACCGAACTTCTTTTCCTTGTGGAGTTTGTATTATAATAACCCTTAGGGTAAACTTGCTGTAGGGGAGGGACACACAGCTTCAGCTCATGGAACCTCTGCCGGTTAAAATGGTGTCATCTGGTATAAGGTCCTGGGAAAAATCACTTCATAGAGATGGCTTTCCAAGTGGTTTTAAAATTTATCCTTCTATTGAAGTTTTTAGGTCAATTATGTACGTTGACTAAATTTACAAATACACTTGTTTATCCAAAAAAAAAGGAATGAAGTCCTGATACATTACTACAATAGGGATAAACCTTAAAATTTTGCTAAGTGAAATAAACCAGTCACAAAAAGACAAATACAGTATGGTTCCACTTATATAAGGTATCTAGAGTATTTGAATTGAGAGAGACGGAAAGTAGAATGGTCGTCGCCAGGAAGTAGGAGGAAGGGGTAATGGGGAGCTGGTGTTTAATAGGTACAGAGTTTCAGTTTGGGATGATGAAAAAGTTCTGGAGATGGAAGGTGGTGATGGCTGTACAACAATGTGAGTATACTTAATGCCACTGACGTGTGCACTTTAAAAATATTGAAATGGTAATTTTTATGTTATGTAAATATATATGTATATTTTACCACAATAAAAAATTTAGTTAAAAAAAAAAAGCAGGAAAAAGCCTCCAGAAAATAAAAAGGTTAGTGTAACTCTGAGTCCAAGGAGAGGTACTTCAAAACATGGCACAGGGGTGGGTACAGCCCATCTTCCCATCCCCACATGGAGCCCACCAAGCCACTGGCACCAACTGACCCTTCTCTTATTTGCCCCACTTCACCTTAGTGGAAGTTGGGCTCACATTTCTTTACGGGGTCCATCTATAATGACTCTGAGCCCCCAACACTCAAATTCCCATTGTGCAAAGCACATTCGTCTAGGAGATTCCTTTCCCCTAGTCCTATTCAAAACTTGGAAATCGGCAAAAAGATGGCTGTGAGTTCTCTCTCCATCCTGTGACTTGGCCGACAAGCCCACCCAGAGTCAGCTGACTCTCTAGGGCCTGCAGCTTTGTTTGACATTCTAATTACTATTGATCAGGGCCCATGCTCTGTAAAGTTAGATGTTCACTTGTAGAAAACTGATAAGGTGCAAATGATTTCTGTCCAGAGGAGAAAATAACCCCAAAGGTTAGGGTTTTATTGCCTTATAGGATATTAACCAATTTTGTATCTAATTTAGCCATCATATTCCATCATTGTTTTTCATATGAGTTTCTCATATCCTCCTTTGAATCAGCTTTGCTCAACTCTCATTGAGTTAAATAAAATTTTGATTGTGCTCACTATTGCCTGAGAATTATGTTTACAATATTTTAAGAATTGTACCTTGGCATCTGGGGAAGCTGGATAGGTGCTCACGTGTTCCACACACAGTCCTGGGGGGCTGCTTGTCACCTCACTGGCTGCTTCTTCTCCTGGCTCCCCTCCCCCTCTTTCTTCTTCCTCTTCTTTCCCTTCTTCTTCTCCTCCTCTTTTTTCTCTCTCCCTCTCTCCCTCCCTCTCCCTCTCTCTCCCCCCTCCTCTCTCTCTCCCTCCCTCTCTCTCTCTCTCTTTCCCTCTCTCTCTCTCTCTCCACCTGAAAATCCCTATTCCCCTCTGCTGCTAGCCCAGGCAATAAAACCAGGTCACATCTAGAGCAAACCACTTAAATGCGGTCATTACAAAACAGAATAATTACCATCTTGGTTTGCCTTCCTGCACCTAGATTCCTTCTTCCAGGCCTCTTCCTAGAAAAACAGGTGGTATTTGCCTTACTTGTATAAAGGACCCATCCTGGTGATGTTCTTAAAAAGGGTGGGGGGAGGGGTCTTATTCAAGGTCATGTGCGTCTCCACCGCTAGAAACCAACTTGATTTCCAGAAACCAACTATCCCCAAGTGTGCTTCCTCATGAAGTTACAGAAAAAAAAGTAAAAACCCTCTTCTCCAGGTAATCTGCTACAATATTTTTAAACTGTTTATTGTTGTTATAGAAAAGAGCTTTTTTCTTATTTTGTTTCCGACATCTCACAAAACTCTTTTATTTGCCATAATTAATTGTTTTGAGTTAATTTTACTGCGTTTTCTAGTGATAAAATTGGGTCTTTGGCAAATGATGATAATTTTCCCATAGCTAAATTTTGTAATCATGCTTCCCATCTCATCACATCGGCTATAATATGTGTTCTTTTCTATGATTAAAGTTTTGGGCAGCTATCAAGAAAAATGTACTGGCAAGCAAAGAGGCTAGGGACTGAGTAAGCAGCTAAAAAAAACCACAATGGTAGTAATTTAAATGTGGGGTCATGGGACAAGGCCTGGACCAGTATCACGCCTGCAAAGGAGGAGATACAGGGAAGAGAGAGTTTAGATGCTGAACCAGCAATGAGGGCAGAAACCAACATGATTCCAGGTCTGCATGCCTGAAGCCCCATGGTCCGCTTGAGTGCCCAGGTATGGTGGGTGTCCATTCTACCTTCTCGTGTCCCACAGTGATTGTTTTAGGGATGGACACTTGATCCAGACCTATGCCAAAGAGACCCTGGCATTCCCCATCCACATGACCCAAGTTAGTCCAATCAGACATGAAGCTCAGGAATTTTGTTGGATGGTTGGCCGAAGGGACGCCCCTCTCTCTCCCAGCATCTGGAGGAAGAAGCCTAGGAACTATTGGTACCCAACATGGAGAAACAAGCCTGAGCATCAGGATTAACAAACTCTGGATCAAACCCAGCTTGAAGTTCATGCTATCTTTGGACTTTCACATCACATAAAAACTACACCTTCCTTTTACTGGGTAAGCCAGGTTTGTGCTGGGTCTTCTGTTACTTGCTATATAAAGAGTCCCAACTGATCTACCAGGAAATTGACAGTATTTTTAATAGCTACTATAATTCTCTCACAGTGTATTCATCTGAAAAGAGGTGTGACGGAGAAAAGTAATTAGAATTCTCAGTTTACAAACATTGCCTAAAATGTGAATTCAAGAGAGAAATTAGCAGATATTTTAATTGTCTACTCCATCTCCACATTCTCACACTTAATTTCTCTGCTCTCTAAATATATTAATTAACATTTTCATACTTTCCAGTTTACAATGCAACTTCACACATTGACTCATTTGGTTCCCATGATAAACAAGAGAGATGGGTGGTAACAGCAAGGCCTCATTTTGTATAGCACTCAACAGTTTGCAAGGTGCTCTCTCTTAGTTTATTTTGTGTGATACTCGCATGGTAGCTTTTGCAAGTTCTCGACTCCAGGAAAACTGATGTACTTGTAGTTCTCTTGGCCCACAGAAAACTGTTTCACATTTCCGTGTCTTCACCACTGTCACTCAGTCAATATGGTCCTTCCCACCTTGCTCACCAGGTGAACTGCTATTCATACTTAAAAACCCATTTCAGATAGGGCACATGGTGTCTCTCTCCCCTGGAAGATGGGCAGGTGGTGTGGTCCTCAAGAAGTGTATTGCCTTTGCCAGATTTGTCGAGGTCAGCCAGCTGGTTGTTGGGATAGAATGGGGGCTCTGGCCAACTGTTTTGTAGTTTGGGGTAAACTTCATCCATCACCAAAGGAAAAACAGCCTCTCCACCAGCCCCCTGGCCATAAGAACCCGCTGCAAGCTTGGCCAGATTTACTCTCTTTGTTATATGGAGGGAGAAGGGTCAATATCAGCCTTAGCTTTGGGACATTTTTATTGGTTTTATGCTACTGGTCATCAGGCCAACCCAGTCTTTAGGCCTTCAAACAGGGCTCAAAGATACTTACAAATAAACCTCAGGCTTCTCAAATTGGTCTCAAAGAGACCCTCACCTGGATCCTCAGACCCACCTCAGATGCGACCCTTCGATGGGCACAGATCAGAGCACAGACCTGTATCAGGAAACCCCTTCTTCCAACCTCAGATGTTCCCGCAAAGACACCCTCCCAAGAGAGCCAGGACCCAGCTCCCACTGCCCACACCCCTGCTGGAGGTCTGTCTGGGGCCTGCAGGACTCTGTCCAGGAGCGCATCTGTGGGTCTGAAGCCCTGACTGGGGAAGACTAAGGCTGCTGGTGGTCGTCATGGTGACCAGCTAGATTGCCTAACTCAGAGTAGGTGGGACACTTGGCTTTCCCTGTCTTATTGCCACTCTGGTGATTCTAGTAACCAGAGTGGTCCTCTTCACAGAATCAGGAGTCAGAGGGCAGAAGGGATGGGGAGAAAGCTGCCCCAGTGTAGGACAGAAAGAGTCACTTGGGGGGTGGGGGGTGGGATGGAGACGAAGGAAGCAAAAGAGGTCTCCCAGGCCCTTTCTCTGAAGCTATGAGGCCTGTTTTCCCAGGGCTGTGGCACCAGGGCCCAGTACTTACAGGATCAGGTTGTAAATGTCAGTGTGAAATCTACTTCCTGTGTCGTCAGCACAGTCAGGTCCACACCTGCGGGTGAGCTGGCGTTGCCACACTGAACACCTCCACTTCCCCAACTTGCTCCTCCTCCAGGGCTCTCCAGCTCACAGAAGGGTCCCACATCCCCTTGACCACCCAGCCTGAGGTCCTCAGCTCAGCCTGGACCAATGCCACCCCAACCAGGCTGGACTCTCCCTTTCCCTCCTACCAGCCTCCAGAATCAGTCTCCCAGAAACCACCTCTGAGCATATCAATCTGCTTTGGAACTTGCAGTGGATCTCCACTGCCCATGAGATAAAGTCCAACGAAGCTCCTCGTCCCACACTTCACAACCTGGCTGCCTCTGACCTCTCCAGAGTCCTCTGCTTGCACACACCGTACTTTCTGGCCAGATTCAGCCACGTCCACCTCTCACCTTCAGACCTTTGCTCCTGCCAGACCCCTGGCCTGGCTGCCTTTTCACTCTGCCTTTGCTGGTTTCACAAAGCCCTTCTCCGATGGTGATCCCACCATGACTGCCCCTCCCTCCTTGGATCCTGTAGCGTTTTCACCATTTCTACCAAAAAAAAAACGGTCCTGTGGTAGGTGATAAGGACTCTGAGTGATTCACTGCTGAGTTCCCCCGAATGAAGACATTCATTGGGTCATCGTGTGTTTGTGGAGCGCCTACCACACTCCTGGTTCTGTCTGGGGCCTGGGGCACAGCCGTGATCAAGACAGGATGGGACTCATACTGTCCCGGGGGCGTTAATTCCCGAGTGAATCCTGGCTTTTGCAGAGACCTTAGCTTCTTTCACGGATGCCTCTCCAGACTCCGTGTCCAGCACCCCAGGAATCCAAAGCAGCCATTCCCTACCCCTGTTTGTTCATCCACACAATCGCCTGCCATCTGAATGTACAGAGCAGGTGTGCACACAGGCACCTGGGCATGGGGTCCTGGGGGCAGGGGATGGGGTGGTGAGGGCTGCATGTAAACGTGTGCGGGGCTGTCCGGGGTGCACAGTGGTGCTGGGCGGGTGCCGCCCTCCACGCCACCTGTCTGCGCATCTCGCCCAGCCCCCCAGAGCTAACAGCTCCCAGCACACGGTGCTCCTGCTGCTTAATTTTGCTGAACACCGAGTCCCAACCCCGTGTCAACTGGTTTTGCTCCAGCCTTTTGTGTCTCCCATTAAATGAGGAAATGCCACCCATAAAATTTTAATTTTAAAAGCCAACTTGTTTGTTTTATGTTAAAATTCCCCAGGCAGCTCCAGCAGAGGGAAACAGACACGTTTTCGTTTCATTAAAGCAACTTGAGTGAAGATAAAAAAAGAAGCTGAAAAATTAGATTTAAAAACAGAGCAAGAAGCATTTAAAGAAAATGAATGAAAAATGAGCGCCGCGGAGGGCGGCGGGGATCAGGATCCACTTCTGCCCGCCTGCGCCCCTGCAGGGATATGGCGGAGCAAAAGAGGGAGTCGGACAGCCTTGGCTGGCGCCCCCAAAAGGCCAGACTGTGGACTCCCTCCTCCTTGAAAGTTGCAAAGTGCTGCTCACTGTCTGATGAGTACCATTAGGAAGTCAGTGACATCTTTTTCAGCCACCAAAGCAGAATTTCCAGGTTCTATGTCCTAGAGGAAGCAGGCTAGAGGGACTCCACCACTGGGCCAGCAGCATCCTCTTCCTCAAGGACAAACTGCATGATGGTTAAGCCAACTGGGTGGTCCTGGCTCTACCACTTACCAGCTGCATAATGGAGGGCAAGTGGCCTCAGTTTTCTCATCTGTAAAATGGGAATCATAATGTTACTTGGGGTTCATAGGGGTGTTGTGGGGATTAAACAGGTTAATACACTGAAAACACTTAAAACAGAGGCTGGTGTGCAGTAAGTGTTTAATTAGTGGTAGCTTTTACTACTCTCATCCTGCCGCTACTCTTCCACTCCCTGCTCCCTTCCTCATCTACACATCTCAAAGGTGCTTTTAATGATGTCCCTGAGCTAAAGACAGCTAAGAGAGACTGGGGTTGGGGGCGGCGGGGGCGGGTGGAGAGGTCTGATGAAAGATTGGGAAACCCCATTCCATGGCAATTCTTTTTTTTTTTTTTCCAATTTATTTATTTTTGGCTGTGTTGGGTCTTCATTGCTGCGTGCAGGCTTTCTCTAGATGCGGCGAGCGGGGGCTGCTCTTCGTTGCGGTGCACGGGCTTCTCATTGCAGTGGCTTCTCTTGTTGCAGAGCACAGGCTCTAGGTGTGCAGGCTTCAGTAGTTGTGGTACACGGGCTCAGTAGTTGTGGCTCGCGGGCTGTAGAGCGCAGGCTCAGTAGTTGTGGCGCACAGGCTTAGTTGCTCCGCGGCATGTGGGATCTTCTCGGACCAGGGCTCAAACCCGTGTCCCCTATATTGGCAGGCAGGTTCTTAACCACTGTGCCACCAGGGAAGCCCCCATGGCAATTCTTGTGGGCAAAACCAATTCATTAAAATGTTATTATAATCCTGTCAAGGGAAGCCAGGCTCCCTGGGTTCAAAGTCCAGCTCCACCACTTACCAGCTGTGTGTTCTTGGGCAAGAGTCTTCTGGGCCTCAGTCTCTGCATTAATAAAATGGGAACAATAAGTGGATCAGCCACACGTTGTCATGGAAATCTAATAAAGCAAGCTCTATGGAGTGTCCAGCACTGCTAAATGCCCAGTAAATGGCCGATGTTCTGCATCAGGTCTGGGGGTCCGAGGCTGTGGAGGTGGAGAAGGAGCTGGGCAGGTGGTACCATAATAGTGACCTCACCTCCCTGTTCACGGCTGTAGCCATGGAGTCATTGTTAATAGTGCTCCCTTTCATTCTCTAAAGTGTTCTAATCTGGATGACTAATTATATGGTCATCCTACTCCAAATCCCCCACACCAGTGATTGGGGCTCAGAGCTTGCCCCCTGGGTTCTGGGAAAAAGGTCCTGACCCTTGACCTGTTTTCTGCCTGACTACAGAGTCCTAACCCGGAGCCCTAACCTCACACTTGGCTCGGGCTAAAGAAGCTCATTACCTCAGTCAGCATGATGAAGAGTCGGGGTGGGGAGAGGCTGGGGAAAGGCCAAGGGTGCCCGGAAGGTACTGGGAATGGAGGCTGGGATTCCGGGCCTCCTCTCTGCCGCTGAGGGCAACTTACGCAACTCCTGATGCTCAACTTCCTCTTCTCTCCAGGGAAGCTGGGGGTGGAGGGATTAGCCACAGCACTACCCTTACCAACAGTTGCAAAGATCAAATCAAACCAGCGAATGGATGTGAAACTATTTTGTAAACTGTGAAGTGTTGCTCACTTTTGACCATCGGAAAGTCAGTGACATCTACTTCAGCCACCGAAGCAGAATTTCCAGGTTCTCTTCCTGGAGGTGACCAGAGATGGGGACAGAGAGGGTCACAAAGGGGCACAAATGGGGAAGGGGTGATCTGGCTGGTGCCTTGGCACACAGAAGTCCTGTAACTCACAGCCTGTGTCCTGCAGAGCCTGACCCACTACCCCCAGGCCCACAACACCTGCCCAGGGCCCTCTGGCCCCCTCAGAGACCCATCTTCCAGGCAGCAGCAACGGCTGCCAGCAAGCTCCATCCCTCTGTCTGCGGGAGCTACCTTCTCAGAAAAGCTCAGAGAGGACATCTTAGTGGCTGCAAAGTGGCACCCTTTTTATTCTAGGCAGAATTCTTTTCCCGTAGTTCCCAAATGGTACACCAAGGAACACCTCCCTACTCCCACTCCCCACCCCCGGCAGGATTTAATGACAGTTCTGAGAGAGTAGGACCCAGTGGGTGGGGCTCCAGGCTCACTCTTGCCCCCTTCCCTTTCCCCTCCTCCCCCCTCCCCCCTTCTCGCTCTCTTTAACCAGAGTAGCTCTATTTTACATACTCTTTCCAAGGTTTTGCTTGCACAAAAATTCCCACCGTTAAAATACTTTTTCTGCTCCTCCTCTTCTCTTTCTTCCTTCCTGAACCATTCAGTCCGAAAACCATCAGGGGCAGCAGAGCAAGGGAGACATCTGCATGGGGGTGGGAGAGCCACGGGGGACAGGAGGGGGGTGTCACAGCGGGGTGACGAGGGGTCCACGTTGGGGGAGGCAGCCTGGCACAGGGTGTCAGAGCCCCAGCGGGGTGGGGAGAGTGTCTATCCCAAAGGGACAGCCTGGCCTGGAGTGTCAGAACACAAAAGGGGTGAGGGGACAGCCACACATGGGGGCATCCCGGGGTGGGGGTCAGAGCCTGATCAGGGTGAGTAGGGCAGCCACGCGGGGGAGATGGGCCCAGCTGGGAAATCAGAGGCCAAGCTGGATGAGGAGGGGGACAGGCTGGGATCCTAAGGCAGTGTGAGGAGGGGGTCTAAATGGAGGGGGCAGTAACCCTCCCTGGGGACTCAGAGTCTGAAACAGGGCAGTTCAGAGAGAGGAGGGACAACCCAGATCACCACCACTCAAGCCTCCTTCTCCCCCTGCCCAAATCTATTCTAAAGCCAAGGAGGACCTGGAGCCCTTCCCAAATCAATTGAAGTCATCAAATATTCACTGAGCACTGGTGATGTGCTGGACAGCATGCTGGGTGCTGAAGGAGAGAGCCGGGATGGAGCACGACAGCCCAGAGGGCAGGATGGCTTGGAGCCCACCATCATAGGACAGGAGTGATGGGAGCACCTGGGGGACAGGGGGGCAGCAGGACCTCTCAGGGGCATCAGGAACTGTCCAGAGAAGAGGCAAGCTGAGCGGTGAAGGAAGATGACTTTGCCAAGCGAGCTGGGATGGGGGCAGCAATGACTCTGGACCTCGATTTCTCCCCCTGCCCATCCTCACCTGCCCAGGTTCAACCCATCCCCAAGGGCCAGAGCCACCAAGAACCTCACAAGAGGCCTTTCCATCCTGGGACCCCAAGGACTACACCCTAGGCACAGGCCCTTCGGGATAGACAGGGAGCTTCCGGGGCCGCCTCACTTTTGTCCACAGCTCACTTCACCTGGGGGCTTGCTTTGATGGGAAGGTCCCCCCTCTGCTTTCTTTTCTGAGGTTCAACATCTCTCATCATTGAGACATTCTGCCTGGTGCTTAACTTGAGTGCCTCTTGCTTTCTTTATTAAGAAAAATGGCTCGCTGAGGCCCTTCCCCAATACTGCTGAAACACTGATAAAATCTGTCCCAGGAGAAGGTGGGGGGAAGCTGACCAGGTCAGGGAGTTGGGGGATGCACCAAAACCCTCCCTCAGGCACAGGCTCCGCTCCCAGTCCTTATTTTTTTCTCAAAAGCCCTAAGCTACGATCCTTCCTTTGGGGGCCCCTCTGTCCTTCCCACACCTAGGTGAGATCCCCACTCATGCACCCCCAGCACAACAGTCCTTAGCCTGACTCCTCAAAGGGCCCTTTCGGCAGAGAAATGCTGGCAGGGTCCCACTCCAGGTGGTCCCTTCCATTTGGGCCTCAAGGTGGCCCGGCCCAACCTCGAAAAGGAACGGTTGGACTCCATATGACCTGACTTTCATGCTTCAAACGGCCCCAGGAGAGGTCGAGGCTGGACCCCAGAAAGGACTTCCTTTGGTTGAGATGTGGCAATAAGGTTCTCGTGCCCCGCCTCCCTGAGGTCACCACGAGGGGGCGCCACAGCCCAGCCCACGGGCTGTGTTATCAGAGGCCCGGCGGTGTCGCCGAGGAGGCAGGGAGGGTCTGGCGGGCCCCGGGGGCGCTGGAGTGCGGGGCCGTAGAGAAGCTGCTGAAGGAGCCAGAAACACCTGGTCAGAGGTAACACGCCCGCGCCGCGCGGCCGGGACTCGGGAAAGGGAGTGGCAACGGGTTTTGCCTAGTCATCGCCTGCGAAAACTCGCGTCACCTCTGATGTCAGGGCTTCCAGAGGCTTCGTTCCAGTTCCGGGCTCCAGGAAAGCGCGTCGTGGGGCGCAGAGGTTACACAACTTCCCCCAAGGTCGCGTCGGAAAGGACCCGCAGGGCCGGAATTCGAACCCGCCTCAGCGGGCATGTACCCGCCTGCGCGGTCCGCAGGTGGCCGGGCTCCGCGTAGCATCCTTCCCAAACCCACCGCACAGCCCGCGCCGGCCTTGGCCTGGCTTCCTTCTTTCTCGTCTCTCAAATGGTCTTTCATGGTAAGATCTCCTTGGCAGCCTTATAATAAAAAAGAGCCTCCCTGAAACCACAAGTGTTTTTAAATGAATTCAGGTCCCAAATTCCCGGAGTACGGCGGGGAGGCGGAAGGTGACGGAAAGTTTTTCAGCGTGCAAGTTAGACGTAAAGGGCGCGGGGCCCTCCCCCGACCTCCAGAGCTGGCGCTGCGGAGACACGAGGGCCCTCACGCGTCTCAGGAAGTGTCTCCTTTTGAGAACGCACCGGTCCTTATGCTCTGAGTGTTCGGAGTCCGGTCCATTATGAGAAATCTCCTTTTGAGGATGGACATAGTCAAATCCAGATGTTGGCCTTGCAGAACAAAAAGCTCCCTCCAAACTCTCTTTATGAAGAAACAGGTTCTCATCCTTTGAAGGAATAACATCTCTTGATAAGTGGAATTTTGTTCCCCCAGCCAAGAACCTTCTGCCCTGAATTTGTTAAAACCGGTTTAATAGCCTATCTCTGTTCCATTTCTGATGCCAGGATGGCAGTGACAAGGTGGAATGTCACCAGCTGCTAGATTCAATAGATTGAGTATGGCTTCACTATGAAGAGAAGGCTGTATTTTTTTCTTAATATACATCATTTATTTAGATAGATTTCTTTTAGTTCAAGACATACGTTCTAATAGGGCAAATGTAAGATGAAATACAGATTGTCAGAACAACTTCCCAAATTGTACACTTCATTTTGCTGATTCAAAAATGCCTGAATAACAACTTTTCAGAAAGAAGGATGCATTATTCACTAAGTGTACACACTGATTGTAAGACAATCCCAGTTTCAGTAATATTCATTTCTTAAAGTACATCTTAAAATAGGGGAAATATGGACTACATACTTGTTGACTACAATATGTGTATATATAGCCAACAAGGATGTTTTATCAGTAAGGTCTAGTATTTTTGCTGAAACTGAGAGCTCGAAGCAGGAATCCTAATTCTTCTTGCATACCACCAGTGATAGGATGCTCACTACCTCTGAACACAATCCTTTTCCCTGTGGGACAGTTCTGTCAGAGTTGGTTCTCAGTGCCTTGTCATCTCCGCGTTCTGCCCTTGGAGCAGGCAGGGTTATTGGTGCTCCCGTCTCTGCCCCCTGAGTCTCTCTTCTCTGAAGTCAGGATCCCCAGTTCCTCACTATCCTTTGCCCTCCACAAATTGGCCTCTGGTCTCTCCCTGTCCCCTCAAAGGTATGGCAACCAGAATTGAACCCAACCTTCCAGCTATCACCTCCCTCATCCTCAATCTATACCGCCAAAGATGCAGCCTGAGATCACATTAGTTTGGGGGCAGCCATCTTAACATGGGATTATATTGAACCTTCAGCCAAAACCTTTTTCATGAAAAATCTTTTCATTTTACATCCATCCCCATTCCATTTTACTTCAGGGAGTTTAGTCTATCATTTCACTTTACATTTGTAATTTTTAAGATTCCCCCCCCCCCCGACAAACTGCAGAAACTTCAGGCCCTACAGAACCTTCTCTTATTGCTTTCCCCATTTTATAGATGAAGAAAAATGCGGCACAGAGATGTCAAGCAAGTTACCCAAGGTGGCAGGGCCAGGAGGTGGTGAAGTTGGGATTCAAACTCTTAACCCCCTCAGATGAACCAACAAGGGCTTGAGGAGTTTTCCCAGGGGATTCATGTCTTTAAATGCAGTACTGGGTTATGTTTCAATTTCTGTATTTTAATCAGTTAAGAAATACTTTGTATTGGGACTTCTCTGGCGGTCCAGTGGTTAGGATTCTGAACTTCCACTGCAGGGGGCACAGGTTGGATCCCTGGTCCAGGAACTAAGATCCCACATGCCGTGCAGTGCAGCCAAAAAAAAAACAAAAAACAAACATTGTATTAATTGTTTAAAGGGCATTGCTTGATTGAGAGATTGAGTGCTTGTCAAACGGTGATTCGCAGTTACTCAGTCCTCTTATCACTTAGCTGAACACTGCCAGCCCCTGGCGTAGCTTTGCCTATGAAACAATTTAAAATTATTTTTATTATAATAACAAATTTATAGTCTATACCCATCATAGATCACTGGTTAAAGACAAAAATCCTAAAAAACAAAATTTGATGCTGAAATACAAGTTAATTGGGAAAAAAAGTTAATGAAAATATTTCTGTAAATTCCTCCTATCTACACACTGCTTACATCTGATCATAATTTTCACACGTTATTTGATAAATACTGTTGGGACCGCCAAGAATCCACCAGGATAACTAAATTGGGTCCCTACCTTGCACCTGTGCCAAAATTAATTCCAACCTATTTTATTTTATTTATTTTTTTGGCTGTGCCACGCAGCTTACAGGATCTCACTTCCCCGACCGAGGGACTGAACCCAGGCCATGGCAGTGAAAGCCGGAATCCTAACCACTAGGCCACCAGGGAACTCCCTCCAACAGATTTTTTTTTTTAACTATACATAAAAAAAAGAAACCATAAATGTGTCAGAAAAAAATGGGCGTATTTGTGTCATAATCTTAAGAATGGAGGCCTTCTTACGTATCACAGAAAAACCCCAAACCATACAGGAAAATGATCTGTTTCTCTACATAAAATTGAAAATTTTTCCTGAGTTAAGAAAAAAGAGGGCTTCCCTGGTGGCGCAGTGGTTGAGAATCTGCCTGCCAATGCAGGGGACACGGGTTCGAGCCCTGGTCTGGGAAGATCCCACATGCCGCGGAGCAACTGGGCCCGTGAGCCACAACTACTGAGCCTGCGCTCAGTAGCCTGTGCTCCACAACAAGAGAGGCCGCGACAGTGAGAGGCCCGCCCACCGCGATGAGGAGTGGCCCCCGCTTGCCACAACTAGAGAAAAGCCCTCGCATGGAAATGAAGACCCAACACAGCCAAAAATAAAAATAAAGAAAGAAATAAATTTAAAAAAAAAAAGAAAGAAAAAAGAAACACACATACAAAGTCAAATGACAGCTGAATAGGAAAGGAAAATATTTGAAATCTATCACAAAGAGCTAATTTCCCTTATCTTTAAAGAGCTCCTATGAATCAGTAAGGATAAAAGACCAATAATTCAATAGAAAAATAGGAAAAGGACGTAAACAACTAGTCAGCCCCCAAAATGCAAATTGGTCTCAAATGTAAGAAAAAAGAACCTTCATTCTCACTTACAGTAAGTGAAATACAATGAGATACCATTTTGCATCCACCAGGATGGCAAAGATCAAAACGTCTGGTGACCACGGTGGGGCAAGGATATGGTGACATGGGCCGTTTTCATCATTGCTGGTGGGAAGGTAATGGTACGATTTCTATGAAGAGCCATTTAGCAGTATTCTTCTAAAGGTCAGCACTCACCTGCCTTCTGTTATGGGTTGAATTGTGTCCCCCCACCAAATTCACATGTTGAAGTCCTAACCCTCAGTACCTCAGAATGTGACCCTATTTGGAAATCAGGACATTACGGATGGAATTAGTTAGGATGAGGTCATACTGGAGTGGAGAGGGGTCCTCATCCAACATGACTGTTTATCCTTATAAAAAGGAGAAATGTGGACATAGACACACACACACAAGGAGAATGCCATGTGAACATCAAGGCTGAGATGACGTAATGCAGCTACAAGCCAAGGGACACCAAAAAGTGCCAGCAAACCACCAGGAGCCATGGAAGAGACCTGGAACAGATTGTCCCCGACAGCTTTCAGAAGGAGCCAACCTGGCCCCACCTGATCTCAGACTTCCAGCCTCCAGAACTGTGAAATAATAAATTTCTGTTGCTCAACCATTCAGTTTGTAGTACTTTGTTACAGCAGCCCTAGCAAACTAAGACACTCTTTGACCCAGCAAGATGAATTCATCCTACTATGTATTTGTGCAGTTGCAAAATGGTGAGCAGATGCGGGTCTACTTGCAGTGTTGTTTGTAATAGCTAAAGGTCAGAAACAACCTAAATGTCTTATCAGTCACAAACTGCCTAAATAAATTATGGAATTATCTCAAAGGTCTATTAGGAAGTGAGAAAAGCAAGGTGCAGCTGGTTGTAGAGAGGGCCTCGTTTGTATAAAAATAAAGAGAAACAAAGCAGAATGTACGTGAGCAAATATTTGCTTGTAGCTGCATAGATTCTATCTGGAAAGATACACAAGAAATTGCTAACTTCAGTTGTTCCTGGAGAACAGAAACACTTTAAGGACCATGGAAAGGAGATTTTGGTTCTACTCAAAACACACCTGTACCTTTTGAACCTTTTACATTGTTTATGTAACACCTGTTCAAAAAAAATCTGTGTATAACATCAAGATGCCTCTAGTACTTCAAAAACCAACAGGAAAAAGAGAGAATATAGCCATTTTAGCTTTTCATCTTTTGGAAATAACAGCTAATAACAGTAATATTCATACCTGAAATGGGTTATTTGAGGAGATATCTTCTCTCTTATCTCTTCGTTTAGAAACAAAGCACAAAATGTGTTTTGAAAATAACCAAATAAATCACAAAAATGAAGCACAAGATGCCAAAATTCTGAACTCCCATGTATTGAAAGCAAATCTATTTTTTAATTCATAGCATGTAGTTAAATTTCAATCTATAATGACAATTTCAGCACACATTCAGTCTCCAAATCAAGCCTAACAAGATATTTTCAATTCATTTGTCTATAAATCTTAATTTTCCTCATAAAATTAATTTAAATTCTATTAAACAGTTGGCATAATTTATTAAATAGGAAAGGGTCAAAAGTAGCCTTTAAAATAACAAATCTTATGAAATATACACTTTCTAATACAACCTTTGGAATCAGACTGATCTAAAATAAAATAAATTTTCTCAAAATATCTTCTTACCTTGCAAAAAAAAGAAATTATCTTCTTTATTCGAAAAAGGGTTTGTGAGGTCATTGATCTCTGTAAAAACAATTGGAGTATTCAAACATGTTGAGAAATACAACCTGGGCTCATCCTGTATGTTTGTGCAAGCTGCGAACTGTACAACTCCAGGGGGCGCCATTGAGATCATAATCCAAATTGTGCAGTGCACTGCCTGTGCAACCGGGCATATCAATCCTGTGCCTACTGAAAATGTTGGGGGTCGTGGAAGGCTTCTGGGGAGGAGAGGGTAGGTGTCAGAGGTGGGGTCACATAGATTGGGAGGCCAGAATCTCATGCATACAGCCTCCCATCTCTCCAGGTTGACCTCCCTTGTGGAGGCGCTGGCAACAGAAATATCCTGAGTTTTCTCTGAGCCTTACAGCCTTGGTTTTCCTAAGGTTGGTGGCGGGAGGACGATCTGCCAGGGCCTACAATCATCTCCTTGGCCTGTACAACTCAAAGTCCTCTTTAATCACTTAGCAGCTGAGAAGCAAGGCCAGATGAAGGGACCCCACCATACCCTTCATTTTACTCCGCCCTAAAGGAGGCAGAGGTGGCTAGCGCAAGAGGAGAGGTGGAGGTGGCTGAACCTGAAATAACATTCAGGACATTTGGCTTCCAGGACCAGCTCTACCACTGCCTTTCTGTGTGCTCTTGGCAAATCTGTAAGCCTTTCTGGGCTTCTGCCTCCCTGTTTGCAAAATGAAGAGGATTATTGCCATTCTTTCTCTGTCTCTTGGAAAAACACACAAAAGAAGAAAGAAAAACACAAAGCAATGATTTCACAGGGAATGCATAGAAATTCAAGCATTCCAATGATTATCATTAAACATCAAGAATTTGTCAGGAGGCCCTGAGCAGCTATAAAACCTCAAGCAAATCTCATGACCTCCCTGGGCCTTCGTTTTACCATGTGCCAAGTAGCAAAGCTTGAATTAGATCAGCAGTTTGCTGACCTTTTCACCACTAAGAGTCTATTTTATTATTTCCAAACCATCCCCACAGACCTCACATTTTGTAAGATTTTATCCCCTAAGCTGTATTTAGGTAATTATTGTATACTTAAGAAATATTAAGTAATTATTGTTATCATTATAAAGGATATTTTTGGTTGTGAGTGACAGAATTTATGGGCTTACATAGGCAAAGAGTCTAGAACTAGGAATAGCTTCAGGCAAGGCTCGATCCAGCAGCTGTTACAGAGGACCAATGTTCTTCTAGTCTCTTGGCTCTGCCTCCTCTGAAGTGTCACAAGGTGGCTTCCAGAAACTCTTGGGACTACTTGCTTTTCTCACTTGTGATTGGCAAGAAACAGAGAGCTTGCTGCCCGGTTAACATAAAGAAAAGACACAGAATTGAGACTCATTAACCTGGTTAGCCTGATTTGGGTCACATACCCTTTCCTGACCAATTACCAAACCTGAAGGATAAGATGTATTGATTTGCTTAAGCCAGTTAGGCCCCACTGCTGGAATGGGGTCATTTCTGACCAGATCACATGGCTGGGAAATTCCCAGCACTAATAGGAAGGGGGAATCGAAGGGTGCTGGAGAGACACCAGCAAGTTTCCTGTGGTGTGTTTATCAACCAGCGATATCTCAAACAGCCCTTCAGAACTTCTGACCAGCATGTGAGCTGCACATTAGTGACCTCCAGGATCTTGTGAACTAGTCTCAATGACAACCCCATCTGTGGATGGCCACACTGACCACGTGAGTCGACGTCAGCCCAGCTGTGGTTAGACTTGGCCCAGATGCAAGTTCACGCATGAAGCTTCTAGTTCTCTACTCCCACCCAGCCTTTCAGACATGGCTCAGCTGGAGGCCCAGGTGAACCTCAGACTCCCCAGTTCCCAGGCCTATGCCTGCCCTTTTCAGATACAAGAGGACATCTGTGAGCTGGATTTGGCAAAGAGGAAGCAACAGAGACGTCCACAGCAAAACATACCTGGAACCCCGGCTGCCTCGTTCACTGACTCACCACAGATTTACCAACATCTGTGCCAGGTCGTGTCCCAGGGACCCGCCTTCAAGGAGTCACAGTGAGGTGGGGAGACAGTGGTGCCCCAGACCATTACAGTTCAGTGTGGAAACACAGTGAGATGGGCAGCAGCGGGACAGGGGCAGGCCCCTCCCCATCTCCGGCCAGAGGGCATGAATGTCCACCCCAGCAAGATCAGCAGCAGGACCACTTCAGCCCAGCCTGGACTCTCCTGGCCCGAGGGAAGCTATCTCTGGTAGCTTCAAGGATCTCACCAAAGTTGTGCCCCCCCAGTACAGACTGCGGAGTGTTCAACCCCAGGACTGGGGACCCAAGGTTCTGCACACCATCAGGGCCTTGCAGGATTCTCTCTGGCCCCTTCAGTGCAGTGGCTTTGGGGCTGGGGAGGAGTGGGAGTGGGGGTAGGGGGACAAGCCAACTCACCCTTTTGCCTGCCTTCAGACCCCGCCTCTTCCTAAATCTTCAAAACCAGGTGGGATTCACTGGCTAAGCAAGCACACAGTGAGGCCAAAGGGGTCCCCTGCCACTGCTCTCTCCAACAGACACCTGAGATTCTACTACTCCTTTGAGTAAGGCATTGCCCTTATCAGGTCCTCAGGTAAGTCACCAGTATTTCTGAGCACCTGTGTGGGTCTGATCTCCCTGTCTCTGGCAAATGGGGCCAGGGATGCCTGGGATGGAGAAAGCCTGGCTAGTCCCATTCTCAACTTTGCCGAAATTAACTTGCCATGTGGCCAGAGGCAAGTCCCTTTCCTGCTCTGTCTCTCCATCTATAAAATAAAGGTTCTGGGATAATCAGTCTCTATGGGGCTTTCCAGCTCTAACAGTCCAGAGTGTGAGCATTCAAGTTTCAGCAAAGAACAGGGAGCAGGGGTGGCTGAACTGGGGGAAGAGGGGGCGCCATCTGGCCAGGACCTCATAGACCAAAAGGATATATAGAGATATAGATATAGCTATAGATATAGATATATAGATATATAGGATATATAGATATATACCAATAGAAATGAACAAAGCCATCTGACCTTCTTACCTACAAGGCCCATGAAATTATATACATATTTTTTAAATAAACTTTTTAATTTTGGAATTAATTTTCAATTTACAAAAGAGTTGTAAAGATAGTACAGAGAGTTCCCGCATACCCCTCACCTAGTTTCAGTTTCCCCTAATGTGATCATCTCAGACCACTGTGGTACGTTTGTCAAAGAAAAAAAAAAAAAAAACATTGGTACATCTCTATTAACTAAAATCCAGACCTTATTTGGATTTTACCAGCTTTTCCATTAATGCTCTCTCTGTTCCAGGATCCAACCAGGAACTATACTGCATCCACCCGGCGTGTCTCTTCGTGTCCTCTGGTCTGCTTCTGTCTTTCCGTGCTTTTCGTGACCCTTTCAGTTTTGAGGAGTCCTGATCAAGTATTTTGTAGAATGGCCTTCAATGGGAGTTTGTCTGAGGTTTTTCTCTGGGGTTACAGGTTTGGGGAAGAATACCACAGGGATGAATTGCCCTCCTCATCACATACTGTTGGGGACACATGATAGCCACTTGACTTATCATGGGGTGGTGGTAACCGTGATCACTCCGTCAAGGTGGTGTCTGCCAGGTGTCTCCACCATACACTTCCTATTGTTCCCTTTCCCTACTCTGTTATTTAGAAGCAAGTCACTAAGCCCAGGGCACATTCAAAGGAAGAGGAGAGGATAATTAGCCTGGAGAAGGGAGAACCTACATGTGTTATTTGTAAGATTTGTCTCTACCCTGGCCCCACTCAGCTAGTTATTTATTCAACAATTTATTTCTACCGGTACCAACTCAGGGATATGGATTTTATACTTTGGGTTACTATCTAATACTCCATTATCTATTTTATTGCTCTAATTGTTGCAGCTTTGGCCATTGGGAGCTTTTGGCTCCCGAGTCCCTTTGACACACTCCTACCCTTTTGAGTTTGGGGCACTTCCTAACTCTGGCACCACAAGACACTCCAAGCTCACTTTTTTCCCTGTCCCAGCCCTAGAATCAGCCGTTTCTCCGAGGAAGTAATATATTTTTAAAACAAACCCTCCAATTATCTTGTCAATAGCCCAAATGTACTGCACTGCATTTGAATACATGATGAAAGAGTTCATTTGTTCAACTGAATTTTAAAACATACTTCAATATTTATAGCTCCTAGTGTGACAAGTCTTTTTTTTTTTTTTTTTTGGCCATGCCGTGTGACATGTGGGACCTTAGTTCCCTGACCAGGGATCGAATCCACACCCCCTGCAGTGGAAGCGCAGAGTCTTAACCTCTAGACCGCCAGGGAAGTCCAACAAGTCTTTTTAAAATATATTAGGAGCCTCAAAACATGGGAGGGATCTGGCCCTTTCTCCATTTCCAGGAGGGCTTGTGGAACTGAACCTCTGCGGCCACACTGCTAAGGCTTGGGGGCAGCCTGCCCACACTTCCTACAGTGGTGACCTAGCTCCTGTGTCCTTCCCAGTCTGAGCTGCCTGGTGGAGCTACCAAAGTCCTAGGTAATTCCTGGGACCTTTCTCTCTCCAGCCTCTCCTCGCCTCCCCGCCCAGGGGGCGACCAGTCCTGGAGCTCTGCAGACCCCACTCAGGCTAGCCAGGTGCAAGCAGGTGGCAGGAGAGCAGGAAGGCTCCAGGAAGGAAGTTGGCAAGCCCAGCCACTGAGACGGGCGTTCAAGGGATGGGGGTTGGGGGGTGGGGGGAGCGGGTGGGCTGAGCACATTAGATCCAGAGGGCTCCTGGGGATTCGGGCCAAAGTTTGCAAAATCCAGCTAGAAGTGGAGCAGGGTTTCCCCAGAGCAGTCCTGGGTTCTGCAGAAGACAGTCAGCTTCTCAGGAAAGAGCCGCCTTCATGAGCCGGAAGAGAGCGAGACTGCAGCTCACTCTGGGAGGACACGGAGCTGTGTGACTCATCGCCCAGTCCTGCTGGCTCCCTCTGGCACAGTGCTGGGCAGCACAGGGCCTGGGAGTACGGGTGGAGTCCCAGCCCGGTCCTGGCCCAGGAGGCGGTCCAGGCTGGCAATCACAATCCGGCACGTAGGGTCATAGGCAGGGTGCTGTGGGAGCACCGAGGAGGAAGCAACTCAGCACCAAAGGAGTCTGGGCAGGCCTCACAGGGGAGGTGACATCATCAAAAAGAGGAATAGAATTGGCCAGGCAGCAGTAGGGAGGGAAGAAGGGGAGGGCACTCCCGGGGCTGAGATAGGAGATGCAAAGGCACGGAAGTGTCTGCAAGGCACTGGCACAGTGCCTGCCGCCCAGCGAGTACTCCATAAATGCGAGGCATTATCGCTGTGGTTGACTTATCATCATTATGATTATTAACCTGGACTCATTACTTAATATTTTTACTACCGTAAAGGTAGTTACTACAATGAATGAATGTCTAAATATACTGCACTCTTCACTGAATTTTTCCCAACTATAAAAGGGGCTGTTCTGAAGATTACGTCTACAGTACACACAGCACTGGGCAGGAGTAGTGGTGAGCACGTGTGCTGGCACAACGGAAGGAGCCTCGTTTTCCCCCTCTCCTGGAGGCCAGCCCCTGGGGTCCTGTGCCTGGGAGACACAGAAGAAGAGGTATTTGGGGGTCTTTAAAGATGACCAGACAACAAAGCAGGGACTTGGCTAGGTGGGATCATTGGTGGTTTCAAAAGCGACAAAGGTGGCACCTGGTGCCCTGGAATGGGAGCTCCTGGTCCTGGCTGCAAGTCTTTCTAGCTGGGACAAGGCAGGTTGTACCTGCCCTTCTATCCTGGCAAGGTCCTTATTTCAGAAAAAATTGTACCTGGCCCTGGATGGGGCCCCAGCTCTGTGTACCTGCTCCAATCACGGTGTACCTGTTGAGTGTTCCTGTCGCAATGCGAATAGTGCCTGCCTGGGTGTACCTGTCTTGATAACTATGGCTCTGCCTCCAGCCGTGTGTGTGGACCAAGGCCTGTGTCCCGTACTGTACCTTCGGCGTACTTAGTTAGGTCTGAAAGTACGCGGCTGTACCTGTGCCTGTATCGCCGTACACTAGGTCTGCCCGTGCCTAACTCGGTGCGCGTACCTGGTTCAGCCTGGGCTTACCTTACGCCTGCGGGCCGTGCACTCCTGCCCTGCAGCTCTCCTCGCCGCGGGAGGCTAGAGGTTCACGGAAGGGACAGCTGCCCGCGCCCTTGCCCGGATTCCTGGCCAGGCCTGGCGCTCTCGGGTTGCGGGGGCGGGGCCTGAGGCCGGGGCGGGGTGGGGAGGGATGGGGCGGGGCGGGGCGGGGGCGGGGCGGGGGCGGAGCAGGAAGGGGCGATGGCCGCTCCGCCCCCTGCCGCCCGGGCCGGCTCTCGCCGCCCCCCCCCCGCCCGGCTTCCGCGTCATGGTCCCGAGCGCCACCTCCTCGCCCACCCGCCCCATATAAAAGCGCCGCCGGCCTGGCCCCCGGGACTCGGCCCCATGGAGATGCCGCCGGCCGCGGCAGGCGCACTGCAGGGTGAGGCGCGCGCGACGGGGAGGGGGCGCGGGTGCGGGCTTAGGGGGCGGGCGGAGGAGCGGATGGGAAGGGCTTTGGCTGGGACTGACCTGAGCGGGAGGGACGTGGGGCCGGTCGGCTCCGGCCTACCCTACCCCCAGGATCCTCCCAACTTAGTCCAAGTCGGAGGATCCTGGGGGTAGGGAGACCGAGGTCCGGAGGGGGAATAGAGCGCTCCCGAGGCTCTGGGCCGGGACACCCTCAGCGTCACCGAGCCCGGAGGCCAACCAGAGTTTCCCAGCAACTTTTCTCTCTGGTGGGTCGCCCCGGAAACTTCCCCTCCCCCGGTCCGGGAGTCCGGCCACGGGCCCCTCGCCTCCTGGCCTGAGCTCCGAGCACTGGGCAGGCGGGCGGGAGGAGGCGATGGCTTCAAGGGGGAAGCCCCCCCTCCCCCCCCCCCAGCGCAGTTCCAACCCAGTGGGTTTCCATCTGAGAGCCCCGCCCCGCAGCTGTCGGGGCGCGGCGAGGTCCTCGGAGGCCTCCCAAGACCTCTGGGTCCCCTGGGTTGACGGGGGGCTGGGGGGTGGGGTGGGAGGAGGAGTCAGACTGCCTAAGTTCAAATCCTTGCGCCATCAGCTAACAGCTGGATGACCTAGAGCAAGTTCTTAACGTCTGTGGCTCAGTTTCCGCCTTTGTATTAAGGGAATGATGCTCCCTAGCTGAGAGGGCTTTTGAGAGGATAACAGAGGTAACACGGAAGATGGCTTTACATTTTGCATACTGCCACCAATCCGCTTGTTCTCATCCTGTTGGATGGGGCGGGGTCAGGAGAGGGGTGAGAGAGAGAGAGACATTCCCCATCCCTAACCCTCGTGGTTGTCATACAGGAGCTGTGACAAGTGCCTTCCACCAGTCCGAGCTGTGAGTGGCCGGTGGAGAGAGAGGCCCACCCAGGAAGCCACCCCACCATGAGTCTGTGGGAGCTTGAAGACGGCCACAGCTGCCAAGGGACCCCCAGGCCAGCCCAGGAGTCCACGGCTGAGGAGGCAAGGACTGCAGAGCTGCAGATGAAGGTTGACTTCTTCCGGAAGCTGGGCTACTCATCTGCTGAGATCCACAGTGTCCTGCAGAAGCTGGGGGTCCAGGCAGACACCAACACTGTGCTGGGCGAGCTGGTGAAACATGGGTCAGCGGCCGAGCGGGAGCGCCAGGCATCGCCGGACCCCTGCCCTCAGCTGCCTCTGGTCCCCCGGGGTGGGGGCAACCCCAAGGCCCCCATCCTGGAGCCCTCTCCCCCCGAGGAGGACAAGGAGGGCAGTGACCTGAGGCCCGTGGTCATCGATGGGAGCAACGTGGCTATGAGGTACATGTCACTTCTGTGGCCAAGACTGTGGCCGGGAATAGTAGCCGTGTGTCTCTGCACCTCTGGTAGAGAGGATTTCAGGAAGGAGTTTGACCGCTTCTCCAGACTGGTCTAGAGGAAGCCCTTTATGGATGCCCTACTGTGTGCCAGGAGGCTCCCTTAATCCTCATGGCTTCTTGGAAGTGGGTTTTAGGGCTGTTTGAGGGAGCTCAGAGTGTTGCTCAGGGTCACACGACTGGTAAGTGCCGGAGCAAAGATTCGAACTCAGGTCCTTCTGTCTCCAGAGCTACCTTATGCTCTTCAAGAGGGATCAGACTGTGGGCTCCAGCTTACTACATAGGAGCCTTCTTTCCTCCTCCATGAGATGGGGCTAACCCACCCCTCAGGTGGTGGTTGTGAGGAGTGAATGCACAGAACCTGGAGAGAAGTAAGGGCTCATTAATCAGTAGTAGTTGTTGTTATTGTTACTATTATTCAGAGTCTGGGACTGCTGAGGCCTTGTCCCAGACCTGGGCTCCCATGGAAGCGGACCCAGCTACTGAGGTCTTTGTAGCTGTGACCAAGAGTAACCTCAAGGATCTGGCTCTACATCAGGGGTGTGGGTGGGTAGCTTGATGCTTTGGCTCCAGGGGAGCAGTGACTTGGGTCACTTCTGCTGGAGCCACCTGTGCTGGACTGGGCTCTTGAGGGCTCCCCAGGGGACAGAGCCAGGACTCAGCCCCTGTAACCATCCCACCTCTCCCCTAGGCAGACTCAGCCTTGGGGGGGTGGGGGGTGGCGGGAGGGCTGCCGCCGACCCCAGGGAGCCCAGACTTCCCTTCCATCCAGGCCCTGCCCTCTGGCCCTGCTTTCTCCCAGTCCTTTCAAGGCAGGCTGGTGAGTCAGGGTTGGGTGGATGGTTCACAAGGAAAAGTTCCTGTGGGTGTGGATGGGGAGATCCCAGACACAGGTGTGGAGTGGGAAGGGCTCCTTCCCTGGCTTCCCTGAGGTCTCTCAGGTGGGCTGCCTAAGGCCTCTCTATGCCTTTGCCCCTCTGCCCCTCCCACACCTGGCCCACCTGGCCCAGCTCAGCTGTCTGGCTGGTCCTGGCCCAGCTCAGCAGGTGCGCAGGTGGCCCTCTTCCAGCCACTTTTGGGTCAGTCTTCCCATCTCTGAAATGGACTGAGCCTAGGTGGAAATTGAGGAAAGCTGGCATCCACAGGCCAGCGGCTGCTGGTCACAATATGTGCTTTGAGAGTTAGGGGATCCCTCAGGCTCCAGCAGTGTTTGGCTGGGATCAGTCAGTGACTCCCTCCTCTAGGGGCGTGGGCCGGAGCGCTGAGCCCCGGGGGCAGCCATGTGCTGTGTGTGTTTGTGTCCCGGCAGAAGGAGGAGGGGCCTGGGCGGGAGGAGGGGCAGGTGGTGCAGTGGGTGGCCAGAGGCCGAGCCGCAGGGGTTTTCTGAGCTGGGGCAGTAGCAGGAGGGGAATTCCAGCCTCAAACTTCCTGTCTCAGCTGCTGCAGGGTTCCTGCCCTTCTGCCCCCTCCCGCCCAGGGCAGGCGGGCCAGCCCCTGCCATATGCAAATCGTGGGGAAATTCACCTCTGTTTCCTTCTAAGGGAATTTTTCTCCACTAGCTGGGCCCAGCCCAGGCAGATCTTTTCACCTGGGTAGCCTGCCTTTTGGCCCTGCCCTCTGCCCTAGGGCGGGAGCCGCTGAGCTGGAGTCTCCTACAGAATCACACATCTTAACCAGTGTCTCATTAGACAGGCTGAGAGGCCCTGACCTTCTGGGCCGACAGGACAGTGGTGTGGGATGGGAGGATGTCTGGTTTTCCTGTGCCAGCACAGCTTCCTCCACAGCAGCGGAGGGGGACTAAAGTTAGCTGTAGAGAGGCACTCCTGGCTTGGGAGGGCAGGATCTGGGCTTGACTCGAGAGACTGGAACATGTGTTCTACTTCTCCCAAGACTAAGGCTCTGACTACCTGCTTAAGGGATATTCTGGGGGCTAGGGCGGCTGAGAGCAGACTTGTCCCCAGCCAGGGTTTCTGATGCCCAGAAGCAGTACACTGTCCTGGAAGCCCCGGTGTCCCATGAAGTCCCAGGGCTTGCAGGTGCTGGCCTGGGATGGGGCATATGCAGGTACACACGTGTGTATAGAAGGAGGCAGGTAAATGCATGTGCAAACTGCGTACCTGAGACAGGGATCCAAGGCAGAGATGATCCCATCCCCACATTTCTGGGGAGACAGAAGGCCTAGGGCAGGGGGAAGCACTGGGCATTGCGAAGGCAGACCTGGGACCTGACCCATCCTGCCAGGTCAGGGAAGGCTTCTCAGAGGCAGTGACACCTCACCTGGTCCTGACAGAGGAGAGAAGTTTGCCAGATGCATGGTTTTCCCTGTTCCCAGCCTAACCCACCCTCTGAACAGTTTGTTCAAACTCAAGTTTGGGAGCTTTTTTTTCTTTCCTAAATAAACCTCAGCTCTTCTGTTAGGGGCAGGAAGGCAATCCAGTACCCCCAGATGTGGGTTCAAGTTCTGCCTCTTACCAGTAGCCAGGGAACCTTCGATGAGTCTCAGAGCCTTGTAAGGATGAAGCAAGGAGGTGTGAGATGTACCTGGCCTCCAGCAGGTGCTTGGTACCCACCCATCCCTGCTCCGGGCCTGCTGTCAGGGTTGGCACTTGTCTTTGTACTGTCTTAGCATCAGCACCAGTGGTGGCTATGAGCACAGCCTCTGGGTCTGCGTTTCGGTTGGACCACTGCTACTGTGTGATGCTGGCAACTGGTTGCCCTCTGTGGACCAGTTTCCACACCTGAATAAAAGGGCAAGTGGGACTTCCCTGGTGGTCCAGTGGTTAAGACTGCGCACTTCCAATGCAGGGGGCTCGGGTTCAATCCCTGGTCGGTGAACTAAGATCCCACATGACACGCAGCACAGCAAAAAAAAAAAAAAACTGGGGGGGGGGGGCCAGGGCCCTTTAATGATAGTACCCTCCTCAGAGACTTGCTGGTGATTCAGTATTGAGCATGGAGATCAGGGCCTGCCTCACAGCTCTCAGTAAATGTTAACTTTTATTATAAGCAGGCCGGCGGATGGCAGGGAGGCCCCACCTGGTGGGGATGAGCCCTACCTTCGGGCTGGACTTTGCCTCACCTACAGTTTACGGAGACCTTCAGCCCTGGGAGCCCCCCACCTCACTCCCAGACAGCCTCCGTGCCCGCCAGCTGCCCTACCTCCCTTTCTACTTCTCTTGGGGCTCCAGCTATTACCGCCCCCAAGCCAGCCACAGGATGTGGTCGGCCATGGAGTTGCCTCTTTTGCGTAACGCTTATTCTGTTTTATGTGCCAAATATGAGAGTCTGAGTTGTACACTGAGGGGCAGGGACTGTCGGGGTGAGAGCCCCAGCTGACCCCTTCCAGCCCCCTAGCCTGGTCCTGGAGCCCTGCCATGATACCCAGTATTACCTGGGAGCCCCCTTCCATTCCCAGGAAGCCAGCTGGAACCTCCACTTTGTTGGACTGTCTTTGGCCTCAAGAAAACAGGAACGTTGTCCCACTGACATGGGCCCTTCTTAAGGAGGCTGCAGACCACCCGGCCCATTTTTCAGACAGAGAAGCTGAGCCAGAGCAACCTCAGGGCTTGCTTCTTGACCCAGCCACATTTGGATGGGGTGAGGTCTGGTCCACGGCAGGGGGATATCCCATTTCCCAGCTCTCCTGCTGGCAGAGTCCCCAGAGTCTTCCAGACCATCTTTTTGCCTCGGGTCATGCCTTCTCCAAAAGGGCAAGAAGAGAACAGGGAGTCCAGGCGTTTTGGGGAATTGGCAGTCGGAGGAAAAGCAGTTCCTTTCACTTTCAGAACGAAAGGCCTCACAGCTGCCTCCTGCCCTGTGTCCCTCGCCCTCCTCAGTCCCAGCCCCTGCGGTTTGAGCAGGATTGAACTGTAATCCAACTTTAATCCGGAGCAATCTGGTTTCTCCTTCCCAGCACCCACCCTCAGCCCTGCTGAGCCGGCGAGGGAGGGGTGGTGACTCAGTCAGCCTGTGTACATCTGTGTCTCCATGGTCCCAGTGCCTTTCCCCCACCCCCAGGTGTGTTGTAAGCAGCCTGACCCTTCCCCATGTGGGGAGTGGGTGCTGCCAGATTCCTGGGCGTCTCCTCACTGTCAGGAGACGGAACCTCAGGGAAAGCCCCGGGTCTGGCCATCCCGGGCAGTGTGGGAACCAGCAGGGAATACAGGCCCTAGGCCCCCGGCCAGAAGGCGGGGGGCTGAGCCCAGCGGCTCCACCGGCCTGGGCAGGGGCTGGAGTGCAACCCACCTCCCTCCTGTGCGGGCCTGGAAGCAGCAGGCCGACCCCGTCCTCCTCTCCTCCCCAGCCACGGGAACAAGGAGGTCTTCTCTTGCCGGGGTATCCTCCTGGCAGTGAACTGGTTTCTGGAGCGGGGCCACACAGACATCACAGTGTTTGTACCATCTTGGAGGAAGGAGCAGCCTCGGCCCGATGTGCCCATCACAGGTGAGTGGCACCTCTGAAGGGACATGGTCTCCCTGCCCCAGGAGCCCCGATTCTCCTCAGTAGAGACCCTCTGGGTGTGAGCAACAGCTTCTAGGCCCCAAGCAGGGACCAGCATTCTTTTCCTGGCTTTTGCTGTCCTCAGCATCCCTGCTCTGAACAGCGGTCCTTGGAGATCACCTTGGGCAACCTCTGCCTCCGGGTCCTGGGCACCTCCCTCACCTAATGGTGGCATGCTCTTGTCATGTCCCCAACGGCACAGGGCCAGCGTGGTGTGGCGGCTAAGCCCCTGGGCTCTAGAATCCTGGCTCAGTCCCTTCTGGCTCTGAGCCACTTGCCCCTGATCTGAGACGCGGGATGCGGTGAGGATTTGATAAACTCGCAGGGTTGGTTGTGAGGATCACATGGGTTAATACACGTAAGTGCTCAGAAGAACACCTGGTACATACATAGCAAGTGCCAGCTGCTACCGTTGCTCTTACATGAGCCCCCAACCTTTGGGAGGAGAACCTGAGTTTATTTCCCTGGAAGTCTTGAGATCTGGGGGCAGGCTGGCTGGGGCCGCCAGCTCCAAGAAAAGCAGCCCCTTCTGGGTGGGTCCTTCTGTCCTGGTTGAGACACTCCTCTGGCCCCAGCTCAAGCCGTGGCTCATTCCTAGATCCCTCGAGAACAGGCTGGGCGCGACCACGCCTAGTGTCCAGGAGGGGGAAGGAGGCAGCCCAGCTCTACTGAGGAGCCTTCCCTGAGCAGGACCTGCTAGCCTGTTCTCTGGGGTTCTTGGTCTTTGGGCAGCAAACTAGGCGCCAGGCCCAGCGAGGGGCTGGGCCGCAGCAGTGGCCTCTGCAGAACCTCTTCCTGTTCCCGCGGCCCTGGGGGAACCTTGAGAGCCCTGTGTCTGGCAACCGGGGGGTCAGGGAGCCCTGCGAGCTGGCTCTGGGTCCAGGCTGGGCCCTGACGTGCGCCCCTGCTGCCTCCCAGACCAGCATATCCTGCGGGACCTGGAGAAGAAGAAGATCCTGGTGTTCACGCCGTCGAGGCGCGTGGGCGGCAAGCGCGTGGTCTGCTATGACGACCGCTTCATCGTGAAGCTGGCCTTCGAGTCCGACGGCATCGTGGTCTCTAATGACACTTACCGGGACCTCCAGGGCGAGCGGCAGGAGTGGAAGCGCTTCATCGAGGAGCGGCTGCTCATGTACTCCTTCGTCAACGACAAGTACATTCCCGCCACCGCAGGGAGGTGCCTGTGGGAGGGATGGAGCTGGGGCAGCTCTGCTGCGGGGCGGTGGCCTTGGGCCCAGGCAGCAGGCCCCACGTGGGAAGGGTCAGGCTGGGACCAGACGGGGGCTTTCTAATCTGGGGGATGGAGAAGGAGCAGGAGCATGTGGGACAGGATGTGGTCAGTGCTTCCAAGAGAGCATCTCCACTTCCCAGCACCGAAGCTCTGACCAGAGGCCAGTGGATGCAGCTTTAGATTCAGATGTTCGACCTCAGCGAGCTCCCAGTAGGAGAGTCGCCCTAAAGGCGCCCATGGCTGCGGCCTTCTGGACTGGGACCTCCTCCACTCCCTTGGAACAGTACCCCCTAGAGCCCAGGGATGTCGTGCTGGGCAGACACCAGTTTTAGGAGCTGCCCTCCTCTCCGTGCTAGCGAGGCTTCCTGTCCTGCCCCCTCCTCGGCCCTGGGAAGTCCACCTTCATGTCTCGCACCTCCTCCGCAGGTTCATGCCCCCTGATGACCCCTTGGGCCGTCACGGGCCGAGCCTGGACAACTTCCTGCGTAAGAAGCCACTCATGGCCGAGCACAGGAAGCAACCGTGTCCCTATGGTAAGACCCCCCCCCCCAGCTCCACCCTCCAGGGCCCTCCTCACGCCATCCCCTTCCTCTCTTGCCTAAGTCGGCCTGCACCCCATGTTCTTTCTCTCGGGGACCCCCAACCCCATGTTTCCTGTGCTACCCCCTTCCATCTCCCACCCCCTGGTTCTAGAGCCCCCCGGCTGAGAGCCCTCCTTAATTCTCTCCCAGGGAGGAAATGCACCTATGGGATCAAGTGCCGATTCTTCCACCCCGAGCGGCCAAGCCGGCCCCAGCGCTCCGTGGCTGACGAGCTCCGTGCCAACGCCCTCCTCTCACCCCCCAGGCCGCCGAGCAAGGAGAAAAGTGGCCGGCGGCCTTCACCTTCCTCTCAGCCCGGCTCTCTGCCCACAGAGCATGAGCAGTGCAGCCCGGATGGGAAGAAGCTGGGGGCCCAGGCATCCCCGGGAACCCACCAGGAAGGCCTGACACAGACCTTCACCCCGGCAGGCAGGAGCCTCCCACATAGTGGGGGCAGTGGCAGCAGCTTTGGGCCCTCAGACTGGTTCCCGCAGACCCTGGACTCTCTCCCGTATACCTCCCAGGATTGCCTGGACTCAGGCATTGGCTCCCTGGAGAGCCAGATGTCAGAACTCTGGGGGATTCGAGGAGGCGGCCCTGCTGAGCCGGGCCCACCTCGGGGCCCTTACGCCGGCTACCGCCCCTATGGGGCCGAGCTCCCCGCCACTCCGGCCTTCTCTGCCTTCAGCCGGGCCATGGGTGCTGGCCACTTCAGCGTCCCTGCTGACTATGCACCCCCGCCGGCTGCCTTTCCACCTCGAGAGTACTGGTCTGAGCCATACCAGCTGCGCCCACCCACCCCAGTCCTGCAGGAGCCCCGGGTGCCGGGCCCAGGGGCTGACAGGGGCCCCTGGGGCGGGGCAGGCAGCCTGGCCAAGGAGCGAGCCAGCGTGTACACCAAGCTGTGTGGCGTCTTCCCCCCGCACCTGGTGGAGGCCGTGATGGGGCGCTTCCCGCAGCTCCTGGACCCCCAGCAGCTAGCCGCCGAGATCCTCTCCTACAAGTCCCAGCACCTCAGTGAGTAAGCTGGCCAGCCGCCCGGGCAGCACCTCCGGCCTCCGAGGGCTGCCAGGCTGGGCTTTGGGCCTTCGAGCAGGCCAGCCCCGGCCCCAGCCTGGAGGCTGGACAGAGGGAGGATTCAAGTAGGGAAGAGAACCCACAAACCAAAGATACTGTAGGATTGGTTCTGGCACCTCTAGGCGTCTGCCCAAGGGGTCAGGAGCGATCACCCTGTTGATGCACATTGTATCTGTAGTTTAAGGAGACGCTGCCAGTAACGGCTGTCAGTCCGTGGCTGAGGCCCAAACCCTCCTTCTCTCAGAGGGCGGGGAGGGAGTCAGCGGGGAGCAGAGGCCTGGGCTGGGGGCCCTCTGCACGGCCCCCCACCTCCGCCCCGTCCCTGGGATGCCGGCCTTGGCCGGCTCGTTGGGCACTGTGTGCCCGCCCTCCGTGGGCCCTCCTCTAAGCCAATGAGGCCTCGTCCGTGCTCTAGCGGGCACGGGGCTTCATGTTAGTAAGCAAGATGCTTCTTAATAACCCACTTCCGTCCCACTCTGTGCTCCTATCCCATCGCCCCTGCAGGGTCAAGGGCACTCTGCCCCACCCTCTCCTCCTCCCCCCTTCCTCTGTATTCAGAGCCATCTCGCCCTTCCCCAAGGGGGGACGCGTGTATGTGTGTGTACAGGTGTAAATGTTAAATATTTTAACTGGAAAGCCCTTGCCTCTCTTCACACATCAATAAAGTACAATGTGAGCCCCTCTAAGAGGTGATGGTCTTTGTTGCTTCCGGGTGGAGCCAGCTCCTGGGTGATGGAAGGTCAGCAGGTGGGCACCCCGGATCTGCCTCCACACCAGCTCCCTGACCCTTCTCTGGAAGGAGGGTTTTCTGAGTTCTACCGAGAGTGCTCTGTCCCTTGGGGTAGAGGCGTCCTTCCTGAGGCCTTGGGTCAGGCCTTGAGAGGGGGCGGCTGTGGACACACGGGCAGAGTGTCAGGAAGCAGAAGCATGAAGCTTGGAGTCCTGAAGCTGCAGCGTAGGGAAGGGGTGCTGTTGCGGGAGAGTAGGGGGATGGATCAGGCTGGCCCCTCCGTGACCAGAGCTGAGCGTTCCAGGAGAGCCTGGAGAGTGGGCCTAAGGGCTCAGCTCTGTCCCGTCCTCCCAGATCTTGCCCTGCTTCAGGCCCGGAGTGGAGTCGGGGGCACTGGGGTGGAATCAGCCTGGAGAGGCCCTGCCAGGGTAACCTCCAAGCAGGAGGTTAGGGGGTCCCTGGCCCCAAACACAAGAACAGGTTCTGCCACCACGAATGTCACCTGGGGCAAGTGACTACCCCTCTGGGTCTCAGTTTCCGCATCTATGAAGTGGGGATGATGATGGCACCTACCTTACAGGGCTGTACCTTACGGGAGGACGTGAGATCATCCGTGTTGTGTTCACCTCCACCCACCATCTCAACCTTCCCATCTGGAAGGAAAAGGCCCGGCAGGAATACACAATTTTTTTTTTTTTAATAAATTTATTTATTTATTTTTGGCTGCGTTGGGTCTTCGTTGCTGTGCCCAGGCTTTCTCTAGCTGTGGCGAGCGGGGGCTACTCTTCGTTGCAGTGCGCGGGCTTCTCATTGCGGTGGCTTCTCTTGTTGCGGAGCAGGGGCTCTAGGCACCCGGGCTTCTGTAGTTGTGGCACGCGGGCTCAGTAGTTGTGGCTCGTGGGCTCTAGAGCACAGGCTCAGTAGCTGTGGCGCACGGGCTTAGTTGCTCCGTGGCATGTGGGATTCTTCCCGGACCAGGGCTCGAACCGGTGTGCCCTGCATTGGCAGGCGGATTCTTAACCACTGCGTCACCAGGGAAGTCCTACACAATTTTTTTTTTCAGATAAAAATGAGCTTTAAATGTTAAATATTTTAAGTGAAAAGCTGGACAGTCAGATGATCCCCAAACACCATCAGCAATGGAAAAAATAGTTTTAAGAATTATATCTTTGAACATTTCACCCCATTTGTACTTTTTGTGAAGCTTTTATTGTATCTATTTTTTTCTAGAAACTGCCTTCCCACAGGACGGCTGTGCAGCATGTTGTAGGAAAGGCCACCCCGGTGATCTCCCTGCACATTAGGGTCCCCCCCCCGCCCCCCGCCGGTTGCTCTTGGCCCAGAACGCTCTGTAGAAGCCTGCACTTCAGGCGGGAATCCACGCGCACGATGTGATAGTGACTGCAGCAAACGTTACTTCCAAGCCCCCATGTCGCGCTCTTCCAGGCGCTCTGTGCCTGCCGCGTCCAGCCGCCTCAGGACGCTTTACCTGCACCAGGAAATGTCGCTGCCTCGTTTATAAAATAGTTTTTCCAGTCGAGAACTGTATTCCAGATTAAAGGCTACTTATGGGCCTTTGTGTTTATAGACAGGAAGCTAAAATACCGGACTGTCCAGTTCATTATCAGCCGCTGACGAAGCTGAGTGACTTGCCCGAGGTCCCACGGAGGACAGACTCAGGCAGGGCCTCTGCTTGGGGTCCCCTGGTCCCACAAACCTGAGGAAGGGAGGGACCCAGACACTAGTTCGCAGCGACTCTCGGGCCCCTGAGGGGGATGGAGGTGGAGGGGGTGCCCTCAGCCCCGCCCCTCACGGCCACGTGGAGTTCCATCTGCATGGGGACCCTCCAGCGGGAGGGCTGGCCTGACCACCCCACCGCCCTGCTCACGGCAGGTGCGCCAGCAGTCCCACCCATGCGGCCCCTCTCTGCACACCACGGGGCGGGGAGGGTCGTGAAGGCCGTGAGGCCCCAAGGGAGGCCCGGAAGGAGAAGTAGGGCGCCTTCACCCCTCTGCCCATCCCACCAGCCTGCTCTCCGTGAAGAGCTCACACTTGGTTCCGGACCAGAGCTGAACTCTTGGTCATTCACTGCTTCTGCTTTGTGGGGAGGGGAGGAAGAGGCAGATTCCACAGGCAGGTGGGCAGTGGAGAGGCGGCAGTGGGCAGCAGGTCCGGGCTTGCTGTGGTACCGCCTGGCCTTGCCGGCTCGCCGGCAGGCACGGACAAGGGCAGCAGAGCCCACACGGCAGGTGCGAGCTGGGGCCGGGCTCGTGGAGGACTGAGTCAGTTCGGTGCCCTGTCATCTTTGCTTTTCCCAGCAGCTTCGGCCTGGCTGGGCTGGCCGTCCAGGGTTCGGAGCCTCCCCTCCAGGCCTCTTTCTCAATCTGGCTTCCGGGCAGAGCTGCTCAGAGGCTGCCAGGCCCAATGCCCAGCGTGTTTCTTTCCCATGACTTGGGTTTTAATCCTCACCACCTCCTGCCCCACCCGCTGAAGCATCTTTATTCACGAGGCCTCAGCGTCCCCACCTGTGACAGGGACATGATGGTCCCTGCTTCTCCCTAGATTTGACAAGAGGACACCTCAGTGCGGCTGGTGGCAGCACAGGAGGAAGCAGCCCTGGGTTCGGGTCCCCCTCACTGGCTGTGTGGCCCTCTCGGGGCCTGGGCTTCCTGGCCTACCTCACAACACGGTTGGAAAGTGTGAGAGAAAGACAAGTATCACGTGATATTGCTTATCTGTGGAATCTTAAAAAATGGTACAAATGAACTTATTTACAAAACAGAAATAGAGTCACAGCTGTAGAAAACAAACTTATGGTTACCAAGGGGGAAGGGGTGTTGGGGAGGGATGAACTGGGAGATTGGGATGGACATGTACACACTACTGTATATAAAACAGATAACTAGTAAGAACCTGCTGTACAGCACAGGGAACGCTACTCAGTACTCTGTAATGACCTATAGGGGAAAAGAATCTAAAAAAGAGCGGATATATGTATATGTATAACTGAGTCACTTTGCTGTACACCTGAAACTAACACAACATTGTAAATCAACGATACTCCAATAAAAATTTTTTTAAATAATAAAAGAAAACAGAAATACTTGGGGGAAAAAAAAGTGTGAAGGAGAGAGTGGCAGGGCCAGAACGTGACCCTGAGACAGGATCTCAAGCCACTGAGGTGCCGGAGGGGATCAAGCTCCAGTCACTGCCCTGCCAGCTCTTTCCTCCTTTTGTTTTCCTGGTTCCAGGGGCTAAGAAGCCAATGGGGAAACGGGAGCGTATGCAAATCCCTGCATTGGGAAATGACCCTGGGGCGCTCACAGAGGATGGCCTCCTGCCCGCCCTTCCCCCAACCCCCCTAGGCCCCTACACCCCACCCTGGGGCTCTCACCAGCAGGGGCCTGACCCTGGGCCTTCTTGCAAGTTCTGTCCTGCACTCGGGTTAACCACACTGGGGCGCAGGATGACTACGGAAACCTTGGCCTCCCTGGCAGAGAACTGGATGCAATTCCTTGACTGGAGGTCCCCGCCCCCTCTGTCCCCATCGCACCGCGCCAGCCTGACGAAACCCTACAGTCCCTAAAGATCTGAGGGCCTAAACTAGGAGCAGGAGAGCTTTGGGGCTCCAGGAGAGCAGCTCCTGGGCAACCTCCACCCCAGTGCTGCTAACACCCCAAACAGCACTGGTCTCCTGCAGGGTGGTATGGGGGAGTGGCTGGGAGAGGCCACCAGTCACCATCCAGCTGCCACTTCCTCCCTCTTCCCACGCTCTGTGCCCTCCCTCCTCCCCCCAGTTCCCCTGGAAAAGCCAGACTGTGTCTCCCCTACACAGAAGGGCAAGCCCCCAGCCCTGAAGGAGGTGCTGGGCAGGTCTCTATGAGAAACAGACTGAGCGAGCCACAGAGAAACTGGGATTCAAGGGGACACAAATCTAGAGTTGGGGGAGGGGTAGTGCCATCAGCCCAAGCCCTGGGCCCAGCTGGTCTCCAGGGGTTCCTGCCCCTAAAGAAGGCAGTTCCGGGATCCTAGCACTTTTGCCCCAGGGATCCTCAAACCTCTGGCTCATTTTTTCCCCCTAGACCATATAGCAGGGTGGGTAGAGGGTGGTGAGTAAGAGCCTGTTCTGGGGGCCTCCTAGTTCATGGGAAGGGTGTGGGAGATTTGGCTGAAAGGGACAGGAAGTAGGGCCCTACAATTAAGGAAAATGAAGCATTCCCAGGCCATGGTATGTAAATCCTTCCGGCTAGTTCCTGGAGGGGGAGGAGGCCCCAGGCTGTCATTCTGGGGTGTGGCCTCAAAGCCCGACTCAAGGCCGCTGCTGGTGATCTTAAACTGCTCACCCATTTAAGAAATGGCTGCAAAACTAGGTGGGAGAAATGGACCGGGCAACCCACCCACTGCACAGGGTTAGGCTTGCTGCTAGGAGGCAGGTCACTGGGAAGGGTCCAAAGGCTCTGATTCTGGCTGCTCTCCAGAGAAGAGCCTCGCTAAAGGCCAGGGGCGCTGTGGTGCTCTGCCTGCCACCTGCTGGCACCTCCTGGTAAGGACTGCCTGGGAAGCAGGGGGCCTGCTTAGCCCACAGGGCTGCCAGCCCAGGCCTGAGCACAGGGCCTAGAAACTGGGATGCTCGGCAGGATCCGAAAACACAAATCTAAAGAGAAAAATATGGAAAGTAAGTGCTAAGGCAAAAACAGGGAATTCTCAGTGGTCTTTGCAGCTCCACCTGGAAAGCAACACCAGAGGTCACAGTCCGCCCTACAAAGTTTAGAGTTCCAGAAAATTCCAACTGTTCTGGGTAACAAATTACCCAAGAAAAATTCTCAGGAACTGGAAGAATAGGGAGGAAAGGAAAAGGAGAAAGAAATACTTGTATTCTTTTTTTTTTTTTGTGGCTGCACTGGGTCCTCGCTGCTGAGCGCGGGCTTTCTCTAGTTGCGGCAAGCGGGGGCTCCTCTTCTTTGTGGTGAGCAGGCTTCTCACTGCGGTGGCCTCTCCTGCTGTGGAACACGGGCTCTAGGTACGCGGGCTTCAGTAGTTGCGGCGCTCGGGCTCTAGGGCGCGCAGGCGTCAGTAGTTGTGGCTCGCAGGCTCAGTTGCTCCGCGGCATGTGGGATCTTCCCAGACCAGGGATTGAACCTGTGTCTCCTGCATTGGCAGGCAGATTCTTAACCACTGCGCCACCAGGGAAGTCCCTGTATCCCTATTTTTAAAGTGATATGGAAGATAAAGTCACAGTGAGTTCTACGTATTTCAACCCTTTGGCTCAGCCATCCCACCGCTAAGCATTGTGTTTGCAAAAGGATGTGTGTAATGCACCGCAACACTGTCTGAAACAGCAAAAGATGGGAAATAACATTAACACTATCAGTAGAGGACTGGGTTAGATAGATTTTGGTAACAAATGTAATGGAGTATTAGGTAGCCAACAGAAACGAGGCCGCTGCATTTACAGAACATTTTCTAAGCTATATTACTAGCTGAAAAAAGTATGCTCCCATTTCGGTAATAGACACACATAGGTGTGCATGTTGCTCACGTATGTACAAGGTTCTTCTGGAAGGATACACAGGAAACTGTCTCCGGGAAGGACAACTGGGAGCAGAGGGGCAGGTGGACTGACTTTTCATTGATCGCACTTCAGTACCATTTGAATATATGCCACTTGCATGTATTACTTATTCAAATTAGATATTTTAAAGCACCCTTGGGTAGAGAAATAAGTTATGGGGGTGGGGATGGGGATCTGAGGAGGGCTGTATTGGCCAGGGGTCTCTAATGTTTATTCTTTTTTTTTTTTTTGGCACCACGCGGATTATGGCATCTTCGTTCCCCAACCAGGGATCAATCCCTGGCCCACAGCAGTGCAGGCGCGGAGTCCTAAACACGAGACCGCCAGGGAATTCCCAGCTAATGTTTATTCTTGTACACGAACGGTGAAAAGTTGGTGCACACCTACCCCCAACATGTGTATGTTGTTAAACCACGATAACTGCCATTCTGGAAGATCAAAATGGTTGACTGCTTGTGGTTCAACCTAATATTTATTTACAAATTATCTTACATGTACTAATGAATGAATATGTCTGCATATTATATAACACAAAGTGAGGAACTAAGTAAGGCTGAGCCAGAAAGTAAATATAAACCAAAGGCCTGCCGTGTTCTTCCCAGCCCCCAACCCCTCCCCTTGGAGACCAGCACCCTTTGAAGTGGGGATGAGAATCAACTCCGACACAGCCCATCTCAGCGAGGAAAACTGTTACTCCACAGAGGCAGTTTTTCAAAGGGAAAATTGCTTCAAATCATGAAGCTTACCACTTATAAAATTCAGGCCTGATAACGTTAATTTGGATTAACACAGGAATGGGAACCTCAGCCCCTTCTTCTTCGTATCTCTGCACCTTCCAGGCACATCGCCCTCGCAGGGACTCAGTACGACCCCAGCCTGGGAGAAGTAAATGTGTGCAGAGTGCAGTCCTGCTCCCTCTCCACGCCGCACCCAAACCCAGTGCAGCATCCCCAGCCGGGCTTCCGATGTGAGTTCTTAAGTGTAATGATGCCTCAGTAATTTGGAGAAAGGCTAAGGGGCAGAGGAGTCAGAATAAAAACAAAAACTAAGTCACACAGTGTTTCAAAACAGCATACTTACTGCTCTCAAGCTTAGGCCATTTAATACTTGATTCAGTTCCCTTACTGAGCACACAGGTCAAGAAGTCAAGAATACTCTCTTTAGAATACATACTTACAGGGTACTTACATTACCCCAGCACCCAAAGGCTCAATCTTGGAGTCGGAAATAATGCTAACGCCTGCTTCCTCCTCTTTCACAGCAAGGGACTTTCTTCTAAGCAAAGAGAATAAACTCCATTATAGGGTAAACGTTTTACCTAATTATGGATCAATTTCCTACAGCACTCCGAAGGCCCCCAAGATGGGGACGGCAGCTTCGACAGGCCATGCTCTCAACCCTCACTAGCCCTGTCCAAATTCACAACACTTCCCTCGGTCCCTCCCCTAGGCCCCAAATAGCTTCTCACCTCCTGCTTTGTGGGTTGTTCCCGTTCTCCGTGTTCAATTTTTAGGGTCTGATGGTGTTTAGAGCACTTTGAGCTATTTGCTCATCTCCTGGAAGAGGGTACTTGAGACTCCCTAGGAAGCTCTATACAGGCACCATCCTCCCAGGATAAGACATAAAGTGCCTGGATTTTTTTTTTAATATCTTGTAACTACCAAAAGGAGCAAAGGACAACCTATCCCCATCTTAGAGATGAGAAGGTTCAAGACCGGAAGCCAAGCACTATTCCAAACCCAACCAAGCTGGTGAAGGCAGTACCTTCTCAGTCGTCCTGGCAGCCGTTCCAGGGCAGGGGTCACTGGTGGGGGCGGCTAAGATGGGAGGACACAGGCCACCCAGCAGACCACCTCCACCAAGTGTCACAGATGGGAACTGCGAGGGCAACTGCCACCTAAATACACGTGTTCCTCCGCTAGGACGGTTGTTCCTCTAATCAATAACTTGATCAAGGTCATAACCTTATCCTCTTTTACACTCAAGCAAACTTAAGCTTAGCTGATAGCCAAAGTTGCAAATATCACAAGTATGGTAGGCAGGGATCTCCCGGCATTTTTTCCTAAACCAGCCCAACGTAGGGAACCTAAGTGATCTCTCAAGACCCTTGTATCTCCAGTATGTCTGGCCAACTTACAGGAAAGTTGTGAGGTCTCCTAATCAATGATTAAACTTTATAGAGAAAATATGTATAAAGCAAGCCATGTCTCTAACCGTGATTATACATACATAGAGGTATTCATATACATAGATATGCTTTTAATAATATATCGTTTTAAGAGTAGTCCTACTCTATCTCTAGCAAAAGTCAAACTGTGAGAGTCAGAAATATCTTCAGGTTTGCTGTGTGCTGTCCTCAGAGTTAAGGAAACCACTGGGATCCCATCCTTCCCTCCCGGGAAAGGAGAATGACAAAAAAGGATACAGAAAGCTTCTGGTTTCCATTGTTTTTAGTTTTGTTTTGTTTTTAAGGAACAATCTATATAAGAAACTACTTCCTTAAAAAAATCCCTGAAGTTCTGCTACCAAAGACATAGGCAAAGACATCTAAATAGCCACAGAGTCAAAAAAAAAAAAAAAAAAAGTTTATTTGAGAACAAGAGGAAGCTTTTGCACATCTGACAAGGTAGACGTGTTTAGATAATAGACGCCATCCATATTTCAGCTCTACCAATATTGCCACAAATGGAACATATTTTTTCTAACAAAGATATGGACATAGTAAAGGACTATGACTAAATAGAGTCAAAGGAAAGGTGAGGCCCCACAGCTTATCCCTTAGACTGATTCATGACACAGGATTTAAATCGAACAATCCAGTCTCCTAATGCAGTGGTTCTCAACTTGGTTTCTTATCAGAATGCCAGGGACTCTTCGAAAGAATATCCCCAATACGAGGCTATACCCGAGTCAGAGTCTTGGGGAGTGGGACCCAGGCACTGGTATTTTTGTAAGCATCCCAGGTGATTCCAATGTGCAGCCAAGGTGGATGGCCGCTGCTCCAGAGGCAGGTAACAACCGTCAACGGGTTCCTCAGCCCATCCACCCTGAAAGGAAGGGGCATTTGCTGGGCATCGTGGCCTCTCGGTGATCCTGTCATTCACTTTGCTCAAGGACTCTAGGCGTTATCAGCTTTGGGTACAATTTAGAGCCTTTCCATTTGCCTTAGTGATTTTTAGAGCAATATTTAATCAGGCAAATACCATCAAAGATGGAAAAAGAAATTTCTGTAAGGCATGATACGAATAAGTAAGTGAAAAAACAATCTCAAGTTTAAAAGTGAAGGATGAGAAGTCAAAGCCTGTGAAATTTTATTTATAACAAAAGAATAAAAATACCTATTTAAAAAGGATTGATTTAAACTTATGTTTTTCAGCTTTTCCTGTTCCTTGAACATGAAACTGCTTCCAACTCAAAAAGATTTAAGATAGGTAATTATTAAACAAACACTCCTTACCTTCCGTCTGCAAAAAAAAACAGAAAGCCAAGTCCCCATTTTATTTATGGTAAACCAAATTATTTTCAGTTAAGAATATTGGCAACTGCACGAAACAGATTATCAGATATGTCAGCAGGAAGGTATGAGCTGTACAATGGCATTACAAAAAGCCTCAAAAGAAAATAAGACGGTAAAAACAATCATAGAAAAATGATAAAACACAAACAAAATAAGAAAACGCCAGATATTTACAGCCTCCCTCTGAAATGTGACTTGTTCTACGTTCAGCATAAAACAAACCTAGAGAACATTTATCGATGCGCATCACAGATGAAGCTGGTGCCAGCCAGTTTGACGGGGGAGACATTGGTTCCAAGAAGGGAGAAATGCACAGTTAGCAACTTGCTGGGATTAAAACAATGTCTTGGGTCTTCCTGCAATTGTTACTGAAAATGACACAAAGTAAATGCTCCGATATAGTCTTACAGAAATGACTTGTTTGTCACCACATTTCAGAACAAACTACTCAGAGTCACAGGCACCGGGTCTGGGAAAGCAGAGATGGATGGCCACGCAGCCAGGTGAGGGGTGTTTATCTTTGTGAGGTCGGAGGAGGGAAGCAGGGCTCTATAGCCTGGACGCTTCTGCACTAATGAGTCTTCTAATAATCCTGAAGAGAGAAAAACAAAAGTCCCAACTTATTCTCAGCGGAACATTGATAAATTCTCACCAACAACCCTGCTAGGCTATTGCTCTGTAGCCAAAGATTCTATTTCAAATATGACAGACAATATTTCACATCGAAAATGGCTTGTCTTCTGAGTCCACAAAGGGACAGAAACATCAATTCTGCCTTACTAGACCTGAGAACTCACCAGTTAGAGGCATGGGGGTGGTGAGGAGGGGTAGTATTAACAGTTCATTATTTGATCAAAGGGAATTTTTCTTCAGTAAAAAATGTGTGAGCCTTTCTCTCTCCAAAATATAAAGAAAGTACACAACCCTAAAAGTCAAAGTGCATCCAGATGGATACCCCAGACTTTAAAACAAGAACTGTGACCCCAGATTAGGAACACTCAAGCTCTGAAGACAAATACGTTTTTCTAACCATCTACAAAAATCACCAGCCTCTCTGAAATGGTCTGGCTGATACTTACAGCTCGTGGTTTTTTGTTTAACTTCAGATCAATCCTGTGATAGGAAAGATAAAAGATATTTGCATTTTAATTGACAGAAAACGGGTCCAAGAATCAGCTACTGCATAGGGCACAAGCTATAACAAAGACTATTTGGTTAAGTAAAATCCACATTCTTCATTAGACTATGTCATATTTAGTTGTTTACCCAGATATTATTAAGCAAGTATTTATTAAAAACATGAGCAGATACTCTTGCCACAAGGTAAACTTAGATGACTCAAAAAGAAATACACTATAGCAGTTATAAAAGTCGTACAGTTTTTTAAAATTATTCCAAAATTACACGTTAAAGAGCTTGGATTAAGAGGGCATGCTCTACGTTAATGTGTTAGCTCTGCGACTATGTTGCTGATAATCACTGAGACAGGGAGTGATTAAGAACAGGAAAGAGACTAGGAGTTTGTATTCCTGGACATGAAACACAAAAGAAATTCAACAAATTTCAATTTTTAAATCTTTCCAGAGCAAAATATCAAGATCTTAAACTATCAATCTCCTTATGAAGCAAAGCCAGGATATCAATTTAAATATGAATCAAAGTAAAGGTTATCTATTTTTAAAGAAATTAAAATGCATAAAAGTGAAGTTTACTTAATTTTGCTTAAGTTATTAAATAAAATGTTACCTCCATCACGTTTTTCTGTTTTTAAAAAAAACTTCCCAGCCTAACCTAATATACATACCTACAATTAAACAGATAAACTATGGGTTAGAAAGGTCTCAAAAAGGCATATTTGTCTCTACACACTAAACAACACAGCACAAATACTAATTCAAATCAAACTTACTCAAAGTCATAATCAAACATGCCAGACGGGCTGAGGGGCAGCATTTGAAAGGAAGAAAGCAATAGAAATTAATATCCTAATTGAATAAATTAGTTGATTAGCCACCCTAGCAAGATTTGTAGAAACAAAATCACTTTTAAGAATCTTAAGCCACAAAGTTTCAAACATCAAAGCACCAAAGATTCTGTGGTTGGGAGATTCCCTTCCCTCAATGGATTTCATATCAGAAGAACAGACTATAAAAAGAAAAGTTATTTCATTAGAAAACTAGATACCTGCAGGCCTTCTATTAACTGCCAGATTCAGAGTTAGAACTTCTAAAATATTTAATTATAATGAAAAATAAACAGGGCATTTAGAAGAAATAGAGAACAAAGGGTTTAGTCACATAATGAAAAGTGCTTTGAAGACAGTACCAACAACTCAGCATAATATACTTTCACTAAAATGAAAGATAAAAATATCATACATTTTTGAAAATAAAAAACATTTTGCAATTTCTAACTCGGGTTTTATATTTAAGCATGTCCAAACATGGTACTCCTTTTCTCTGCATTCATGCTAGAAGCCAAGGGTTGAATCAGAGTCTAATTCCAAAAACCACAGAGCCATATTACTCTGCCCCTGAACTGGTGAGGGCAGTTAACGGTTTATGTCAGGGCTACAATTATGGAACGCCGAAGTCTGCAGTGCGCCTATTGAAACAAAGGGAAGTTGACATCCACAAGCACCCAAGCCGTAAGGGTCCAGATGGGAGCAGCCTAGAGGAGAAGGCCGTTTCGGGCCATCACCGCTAACAGACCATGGGCTGGGCAGACCTCCAAAGCAAACGTTAACCAGGGGCACGACACCAGCTCCTTAGCTGGCTCCAGAGCCTTTCAGACTGTAGACAGGAGGTAAAACAATATGCAAAACGGCTGTATTTCCTCCTAGCCAATGTTTGCAAGAGTGAAGCTGGAAGAAAGCTTAACTTCAATAACCTTTATGCAACAGTTTCACTTAGGACATTTGGGAAAAGTATACAGTACGTGTACAAACCAGGAACTGTCAGAAATTTAACTTTCAGCCTAACTTAACTTTGTTCAGAAATTAAAGAAGTAGACTGTACCTACTTCATGAAAACGTCACAAACTACCTAGAATTCTAGAGCTTGGTACAGTATCAAAAACCTGTAAGAGCAGCTATAGGTTATACTGATTTCAACTTTTTTCTTTAAAGACGCTGGGACTTATCGTTCAGATATCATGTAAAATATAAGACTTTAGAATCTTGTGATCATTTACGAATGCTAAAAATTATTTGATAGATTTTTATATTCCTAAAGAGGACAAATTCAAAGTTCTTCCTTTTTTGCTAGGGTACTTACTTATTTCCACTTTGCTTTACTCATCACTAAACAGTGTCTTACACATGGTGGGTATTCAGACTTTTGTTGAAATAATTTACTGTTGACTTTTATCTGACAACATGGGGTGTGGTACATTGAAGGAGAAACGACACTGTACTGGGAGCAAAGTTACAAACATGTGTAGACAAAGTGCTCCCCCGCCCCCGTCCCCCAATCTGTCAGACCCACTAAGACATTAGTCAGGGGCGAGGGGTTTGGGCCAGACACAATTCCTGACTAAAGATGGCAGGAATCTGAGAAGGTGTGCTAAACCTATTTTCTCCAGAAAGAAGGCAAATCAGCTCCACTATCCTCCCTCAGGGCAGGTGAGTCCCTAAGGCCAACGGAGAAACCCAGCAGGATACTGAACCTGGGGAACACAAAAGGATCCTGCTTTCCAAACAGAAAGCCCCATTGTGAAGGCAATAACTAACATCAAATATCTTTTTAAATCCTAGTATTTTTCTGGAAGGAGTTAGTTCCTAGGGCCAGGAGAGGAAAGGGTAGGAAATGCTGTTACTATGGAAATCTACCAGCAATCTGCAAGAAGAAAGTTAAGTTCAATGCCTAATTCCCTTTTATCAGCTGATCATATCATTAAGGAAAATCAGGTATTACCTGAAATAAACAATAGCTATCAATAGAGTCTAGTGTACCAGGAATGGAGAAAGTGTCCCAGAAACTTTCAAGAAATTTACCCCTCCTCTAGATACTCTGAAATAGGAAAATAATTATCCCATTTAAAATGACACTGGTGTAAACTTAATGAAAGCAACACAGAGCATGACCTTTTTATCTTGACAATTTAAAAAAATATTTTTAAGAGTATGGATCTCTGCTGTTTATGATAAACTAGCGTCAGTCCTGTCACAGTGATTAAATAAGCCGTAGCCTTACCAAAAAAAAAGAAAAGAGAAAGAGAGATGCAATTTTTGCTCTCTCTTACTGCACTTATGAGATTGGCGTGGTGATGTCTGGTTTGCAGAAAAATGTTAAGCTGCAGTCCTTAGTCACTATCTTGAGGATATACTATTTCTGGGTCTAAAAACCACCACCACCATTGACAAGAAAATCTCTTAAAAGAATTAAAGAATCAGTTGATGCCAAGGAGGCTTAAACCCGTTAGAGTTAATTCTGTATTATCCCTGTATGCCACATCTGGCAAAGGTAACAACTGTAATATCCTGGGTGCCTGAGGGAATGTTCTATGGGACAACCCAGCCCAGAAGCAAACTGACTGGCACAGGGAAGCCCACCCATTCCTTGCACGCCCCCTTTCATCTCCTCAGCATGCAGGCTCCTTAAGAGGAGCAGGACAAACGCAAACCTGGTGGATATCTGGTTTTCATACCTCCCAGAAGAAGGTTTGAGGCCATTCCTTCCTCTAGAAACTACTGCATTACCCTCTCTGAGTTCAGCTGTATAATTTCCAATTATCTGAGCTCACGGGCCCCGGCATTATCATATAAACCCCAAGCAGAGTGAATGCTAAAATCCTCTCTGGGTGGCACCTGACCTCTCTGTCCACTGATGTGATTCCTATCTCATTAGGCACTGCAAAAAAACACAGTGAACAAACATTATCTAGGAAGGTGCTCTCGTATCTTATAGCCCTTATATTGTTCCTCTGATACTGAAATCAGCATTTTACAAAGATATATAAAAATAGAGAAATCATAAGCAATCAAAAAACTTGTATTTAAAAAGCATAAAGGCACTATCAGATCAGTTCTGTCCATCCTCCAGGGAATAAGAATAGGCAGGGGTCAGGATTAGGCGCAAAAGACTTATCCCACTTTTCAGCTTCCCAACACATGCTAGTGGCATCCTCCAAACACTAGTACACAGATTCCATTTCTATTTCCCTTTTTCTCTTCTGAAAGGATTTCAAATTCACTGTATTAAACAAAAGTTTTATGGAATCAAATTCTTCTACACTAGAAACACTGAGAAGGATGTCTTCCTTCACAGTTACTCTAATGCCCACTAATTCCTCCCTTAGAGAAAAATTAGCCTGTTTCACTTGGACCAAATGAATTTCTTCCCATCAGCAACAGAAAGACCACACCAATCCTGAAGAATGTTTATTCTATTAAAGTCCCTTCACAGCAATGGTCACGGAAGCTCTAAGTGTTTGGGGATAGGGTGGGGGCAGAGGGGGTGGGGAAAGGTGATCCCTACCACTGACCTGTGCCGGTTTTTATTCTTTCGTTTTTTATGGCTGCTATGATGACTCCCTGAGGAAGTAGAAGAAGCAGCCTTCTGAGGTTTCACTCCCTGCACAGATCCATCCAGATCCTCAGGATCCTCCTGGCTGGGCTCATTTTCCTGATTGTGGAAGTCTGGAGAAGTATCACTTTCCGTCCCACTTCCTGGCTCCCCTGGAGGGAATAAACACAAGTCCCCCAAAGCATCATCAGTACTCCTCAGGCAGTTTGTCCATCAGTCAGGAAAGATTTTTTGAGCACTAACACATAGAAAAAGACTTGTTTCCTACCCTCAAGGACCATATGTTCTAACTGACAGGAAGATACATACAGTCAAAGTTATCAAGAGTTCCTGAGAAACTTGTCATCTGAAACAATGTAACCAGAGGCAACAGACCTAAAGACAGCTGGGAGACTGAACCATACAACCAAGATAACCTAGCTACATAAAGGTTATTTAAACAAGAATATGCTAATGGGATTAATAATTACACAAGAAGCATTATCAAAAACATTACATAGGTCTTCGGGAGGTGAGAGATGACCTTGGGAAAACATCCTACAGCTGGCCCTGGTTCCTTCCCCAGACCACATGGGAATCCTGACTTTCCATCAAGAAAAAGGGCCCAGGAGGAGAAGAGCCCCATTACCTAAGTTACTCTGAGAAGCCTTAAGAACATTATTTTAAAAGTGGTAATAATACCCTTCAGCTGACAGATATTCCCAATTTTATTTATTTATTTTTAACATCTTTATTGGAGTATAATTGCTTTACAATGGTGTGTTAGTTTCTGCTTCATAACAAAGTGAATCAGCTGTATGTATACATGTATCTCCATATCTCCTCCCTCTTTCATCTCCCTCCCACCCTCCCTATCCCACCCCTCTAGGTGGTCACAAAGCACCGAGCTGATCTCCCTGTGCTATGCGGCTGCTTCCCACTAGCTATCTATTTTACATTTGGTAGTGTATATATGTCCATGCCACTCTCTCACTTCGTCCCAGCTTACCCTTCCCCCTCCCCATGTCCTCAAGTCCATTCTCTACGTCTGCGTCTTTATTCCTGTCCTGCCCCTAGGTTCTTCAGAACCATTTTTTTTTTCTTAGATTCCATATATATGTGTTAGCATACGGTATTTGTTTTTCTCTTTCTGACTCACTTCACTCTGTATGACAGACTCTAGGTCCATCCACCTCACTACAAATAACTCAGTTTCGTTTCTCTTTATGGCTGAGTAATATTCCATTGTATATATGTGTATGTGCCACATCTTCTTTATCCATTCAACTGTCGATAGACACTTAGGTTGCTTCCATGTCCTGGCTATTGTAAATAGAGCTGCAATGGACATTGTGGTACATGACTCTTTTTGAATTATGGTTTTCTCAGGGTATATGCCCAGTAGTGGGATTGCTGGGTCATATGGTAATTCTACTTTTAGTTTTTTAAGGAACCTCTATACTGTTCTCCATAGTGGATGTTATCAATTTACATTCCCACCAACAGTGCAAGAGGGTTCCCTTTTCTCCACACCCTCTCCAGCATTTACTGTTTGTACATATTCCCAATTTTAAAACATCCCTCAGATATATTAAATAAGCAAGTTCAAGAACAATTTGCATAAATATGATTTTAAGAAAAATTACATGTATTTTGGTAAATGTATACTTTTTCTTCCTGAAAGGAATTTCTTGAAACTCTTAATACAAAAGGATGGGGGAGGAGAAGACTTTCACTTTCCTGAACTGTTGAAGAATCCTAAATATGTACATACATTACCCGTTTCTAAAAATTGTCAAAAGGGGTTATGTGGACAGCAGAACCAGGGGACCACCTTTCTTCTTTTTATGTCTTTGTATTACAAACTACTGGGAAGAGATTTCAAATTGAGTAGCACATGGATATGAGAGCTAAAAGAAAGAGGCAATCCCAAAAAAGCAGAAGAGAGAAACAGAAGCAGATCTCAGCAATCATGAAACCCTATTTTTGAACACTTCGTGAAAACAATGGAAGAAGGAGCTCTAAAACTAGGAAGATAGAAAAAGTATACTGACCAACCCTGTCCTGAGGTTCAGGAAAACTGATTTCACATAAAAATTAGCACAAGAACTTCAAAACTTACTACACAAAGCTAGAGTAACCAAGACTGCATGGTACGAGCATAAGAATAGACATACAGGTCAAGGGAACAGAATTCAGAGTCCGGATATAAATCCTTACATTTATGGTCAATTGATTTTCAACAAGAATGACAAGACAATTCAATGAAAAAAGAATCGTCTTTTGACAAATGGTGCTAAGATAACTGGATATCCACATGCAAAAGAATGAAATTGGAACCCTATCGCACACCATATACAAAAATTAACTCAAAATGGATCAGAGACCTAAATGTAGGAGCTATAAAACTCTTAGACTCTATTGGATTAGGCAATGGTTTCTTAGATAAGACCACAAAAGCAAGCATGACAAAAGAAAAAATATGTAAAGTGAACTATATCATGTATGTAAAACTCTTGAACTGCAAATATCACCCAAAAAGTAAAACAACCCACAGGGGTGAGGTGAGGGCAAAATGGGCAAAGGGGGTCAGCTATATGATGACAGATGGAAACTAAACTTTTGGTGGTGAGAACACTATAGTACATACAGAAGTCAAAATATAATGTTGTACATATCAAACTTATATGTTATAAACCAATGCTAACTAGAAAAAAAAAAAGAAAAAAAAATCACAACCCACAGAATGGGAGAAAATATTTGCACATCATATATCTGATAAAGACTTGTATCCAGAATACATAAAGAACTCTTAGAACTCAAAAATAAAAAGACAAAAAAAAAAAAATTTAAAACATCAGCAATCGATTTGAATAGACATTTCTCAAAAGAAGATATACAAATGGGCAATAAGCACAGGAAAAGATGCACAACATCATTAGCCATTAGGGAAATGCAAACCAAAACTACAATGAGATAGCACTGCCTACCCACTAGGGTAACTATAATGGAAAGACAAACAGTAACAAGTGTTGGTGAAGATGTGGAGAAACTAGAACCTTCAAACACTGCTGATGGGAATATAAATTGTACAGCCAATTTGGAAGACAGTTTGGCAGTTCCTCAAAAGATTAAACACTGAGTTAACAAATCACCAGCAATTCCACTCCTGAGTATATATCCAAGAGAAATGATAACATGTTCACACAAAACTGGTCATAAATGTTCACAGAAGTACTATTCACAGCAGCAAAATGTCCATCAACTGATGAATGCATAAATAAAATGTGGTATATCCATGCAATGGAATATAGGCACAGCTCGGAGACATTGTGGATTTGGTTCTAGACCACCACAATAAAGCGAGTATCAAAATAATGTGAGTTACACAAATTTTTTGGTTTCCCAGTGCATATAAAAGTTATGTTAACACTATACTGTAGTCTATTAAGTGTGCAACAGCATTATGTCTAAAAAAATGTACATACCTTAATTTAAAAATATATTATTGCTAAAAAATGCTAACCATCATCTGACAGCACAGGGTTGCCACAAACATGCAATTTGTAAAAAATGCAGTATCTGCAAAGTGCAATAAAACAAAGTATGCCTGTATTATTCAGCATTAAAAAGAAATGCAGTACTAATACATGTTCTGTTTGGGAGTTTTTAAGTGTGATTATAGTGTAAAGGGCCTATCATTTATATAACTACCATATGATCCAGTAACCCCACTTACGGGTATTTATCCAAAAGAACTGAAATCAGGATCTTGAAGAGATATCTGTACTCCCATGTTCATTGCAGCATTATTCAATAGCCCAAATATGGAAACGACTTAAATGTCCGTCAATAGATGAACGGATAAAGAAACTGTGGTAGGGCTTCCCTGGTGGCGCGGTGGTTAAGAATCTGCCTACCAATGCAGGGGACACGGGTTCGAGCTCTGGTCTGGGAAGATCCCACATGCCGTGGAGCAACTAAGCCCGTGTGCCACAGCTACTGAGCCTGCAAGCCACAACTACTGAGCCCGAGTGCCACAACTACTGAAGCCCATGCGCCTAGAGCCCGTGCTCGCAACAAGAGAAGCCACTGCAATGAGAAGCCAACGCACCGCAACAAAGAGTAGCCCCCACTCGCCGCAACTAAAGGAAAGCCCATGTGCAGCAACAAGGACCCAATGCAGCCAAAAATAAAAATAAACAAATTTATTTAAAAAAAAAGAAAATGTGGTAATATACATAACAATGGAATATATTATTCAGCCTTAAAAAGAAGGAAATCCTGTCATATGCCACAACATGGATGAACCTGGAGGACATTATGCTAAGTGAAATAAGCCAGCCACAGAAAAACAAATACTGCATGATTTCACTTCTATGAGGTATCTAAAACAGTCAAACTCACGGAAGCAGAAAGTAGAATGGTGGTTGCCAGTGGCTGGGGGGAGGGGGGAGGGGAGAGTTGCTGTTTGATGAGTATAAAGTTTCAGTCATGCAAGACAATTAAGTCCTAGAGATCTGCAGTGCAACTCTGTACAGTTAAGACTATCGTATTGTGCACTTAAAAATCTGTAGGTCTGGACTCCCATGGTGGTGCAGTGGTTAAGAATCCACCTGCCAATGCAGGGGACACGGGTTCGAGCCCTGGTCTGGGAAGATCCCACATGCCATGGAGCGACCAAGCCCGTGCGCCACAACTACTGAGCCTGTGCTCTAGAGCTTGCAAACCACAACTACTGAGCCCGCACGCTGCAACTACTGAAGCCTGCGCGCCTGGAGCCCATATTCTGCAACAAGAGAAGTCACTGCAATGAGAAGTCCACACACCAAAATGAAGAGTAGCCCCCGCTCGCCGCAACTAGAGAAAGCCCGCGCACAGCAACGAAGACCCAACACAGCCAAAAATAAATTAAAAATTAAAAAAAAAAATCTGTAGATCTTATGTTTAGTGTTCTTGCCACAATTTAAAAACTATCATTTGGTAATACATACTGAAAGGGACTTCCCTGGTGGTGCAGTGGTTGAGAATCCGCCTGCCAATACAGGGGACACGGGTTCGATCCCTGGTCTGGGAAGAGCCCACATGCTGCGGAGCAACTGAGCCCATGCGCCACAACTACTGAGTCTGTGCACTAGAGCCCGCGAGCCACAACTACTGAGCCCATGTGCCGCAACTACTGAGGCCCGCACGCCTAGAGCCCATGCTTTGCAACAAGAGAAGCCCGCGCACCGCAACGAAGAGTAGCCCCTGCTTGCCGCGACTAGAGAAAGCCCACATGCAGCGACAAAGACCCAACGCAGCCAAAAATAAATTTAAAAAAAATTTAAAAAAAACCCAACATACTAGAATATGTATACAAGAAACGGGGGTAGATTTCTGAGATTTTTCAACATAATACAGGGGCTGGAGGTGAGGGTAGGTGGGGTGTGGATAGGACAGGACTGGCCACAGTGTGATGGTTTGGGGGCCATGTGACGGGGACACAGGGATTCATTGTTTTGTCTGCATCTGCGTAGATTCAAAATTCACTCTAATGAAAGAGTTTAAACGTAATATTTTTCCCCCTTATTTTACCCCAATGTATCTGTAATGGGCCCTCCCAAGATATGCTTTTAAGAATGGGAATGGCAAGACTCTTTCTGGAAAGTCCAGGGTGTTTTCCAACACCAACAACCAATTCCCTGATTCCCCAGACACCAACACTTGAATTTAATTCTGACACTAACTACTGGAGTCAGGGCAGAACCCACAATTTAAGGGCTCAGTCCCACAAGAGTGCCCCCTACTTCAGACACCAGTCACCAGTCCTGGGCCTCCCAGACATCCAACAGACCAGCCATAAATCAGGGGTATGACAACCCCCTCCTCAGGGTCAATAATTTGCTAGAATCAGGAACATGCTTTATTACAAAGCATACAACTCAGAAACAGGCAAATGGAAGAGGCACACAGGGCAAGGTATGGGTAGCGGCGTGGAGCTTCCTTGCCTTCTCTGGGCTGGGAACCCTCCCGGCACTGCACCATGTTCACCAACAGAAACTCCATCATTTAGGGGTTTTTATGGAGGTTTCATTATGCAGGCATGACTAATTAAGTCACTAGCCATTGGTGATGAGCACAATCTCCAGTCCCATTCCCCTCCCTAGAGGTTTCAGGGTTAAGGCTGAAAGTTCCAAACTTCTAGTCAAGTACTGGTCTTTTGGGTGACCAGCCCCCATCTGATGCTATCTGTGGGCGAGGGAGGGGCAGTAAACACGGCCACCAGTCATCTCATTAGCATACAAAAGACTACTCTTTTGCATGCTAGTCATTCTTTATTTTTTTTTAAATTTATTTATGTATTTATTTATTTATTTATGGCTACGTTGGGTCTTCATTGCTGTGCACGGGCTTTCTCTAGTGGAGGCGAGTGGGGTCTACTCTTCGTTGCGGTGCGCGGGCTTCTCATTGTGGTGGCTTCTCTTGTTGCGGAGCACAGGCTCTAGGCAAGTGGGCTTCAGTAGTTGTGGCACGTGGGCTCAGTAGTTGTGGCTCGCAGGCTCTAGAGCGCAGGCTCAGTAGTTGTGGTGCACGGGCTTAGTTGCTCCGCAGCATGTGGAATCTTCCTGGACCAGGGCTCGAACCCGTGTCCTCTGCATTGGCAGGCGGATTCTTAACCACTGTGCCACCAGGGAAGTCCCATGCTAGTCATTCTTAATATTCTGGAGAGTCCAAGAGTTTTAGGAGCTGTGTGCCAGGAAAGGGGACAAAGACCAAATATACATTTCCCTTCATACTACAGAAAGTAACTGGGCTATATTTATGAAAATCATTCTTTGACACAGTAGTGCCACTTCTGGGTCATACAGAAATTAAAACTCCACTGCAAAAAAGCATATGGGTACAAGGATGTTTACTGTGACGCTGTTCATAGTGGGGGAAAAGGGAGATGATGGGAATATTCATCAACAGAGGAGGAACAACCAGACTAGGGGATATTTTCTGGCTTTTAAAAAGAATGTGGGACTTCATGTGGCACAGTGGTTAAGAATCCGCCTGCCAATGGAGGGGACACGGGTTCGAGCCCTGGTCCGGGAAGATCCCACATGCCGCGAAGCAACTAAGCCCATGCGCCACAACTACTGAGCCTGCGCCCTAGAGCCCGCAAGCCACGACTACTGAGCCCGCACACCACAACTACTGAAGCCCGCATGCCTAGAGCCCGTGCTCCGCAACAAGAGAAGCCACCACAGTGAGAAGCCTGCGCACTGCGACGAAGAGTAGCCCCCACGCTCCACAACTAGAGAGAAGCCTGTGCGCCACAATGAAGAGTCTGCACGCCGCAACAAAAAAGATTCTGCATGCCGCAATAAAGATCTCACATGTGGCAACTAAGACCCGACGCAGCCAAATAAAGAAAGAAAGAAATAGGGCTTCCCTGGTGGCGCAGTGGTTAAGAATCCGCCTACCAATGCAGGGGACACGGGTTCGAGCCCTGGTCCGGGAGGATCCCACATGCTGCAGAGCAACTAAGCCCGTGCACCACAACTACTGAGCCCGTGTGCCACAACTACTGAAGCCCACGCGCCTAGAGCCCGTGCTCCTCAACAAGAGAAGCCACTGCAATGAGAAGCCCGCGCACCACAATGAAGAGTAGCCCCCGCTCGCCGCAACTAGAGAAAGCCCACACACAGCAACAAAGACCCAATGCAGCCAAAAATAAAAATAAATAAAATAAATAAATTTATAAAAAATAAATAAGTAAGACTGCAAGATGCTAACAACAGCTGACACAGACAGTCCTTACCATAAGCCAGGCACTGCTGTACACACTTCGAATATATTAATACATACATCCCTCACAAAAGGGTTAAAAAGTTTAAAGAAAAAAAATCTAACGAAATATAAACAGATGAGTCTAAGATGGAGATGTATGGTCAGGACAGCCTTCCTCTGCCGTACTCAATCCTATTTATTCAGATAAAAACTGTCATCTCTGAAAATGCAAATGGTGGAGGCACTAGTTGGGGAAGGAGCAGGCTGCCAGGGCATGCAGTCACAAAAGCTTTGGATCACAGACAGGATTGCAGAAGGGACACAGGACTAACTGAGGAGGGGCTGGGCACAGGGGAGAGAAGGGTTAACTAAAAAGGTGGGAAACAAGTAAGGAAGGCAAGTTAGATACAGCAAATTTTGTCTGTGTTGCAATTCTACTCAAAGACACTGGGGAGCAAAACCAACTATTCACTCATTTGGGGCCAGTTGCTATGGGAGTTCTGAGTAAACGGATGGAGGAACTGATCATATTCTATAAAGTGGGGACACGGGTACACACGCACACATGCAAACACAAACGAAGCAGCGTAAATCAAATCAAAGCCCTATGAACAGAGTCCAGGCAGTAACCGATGTCCCAAAGGGCTGATACGGATACTAAGTATTATGGGAGTCAGAGAATAAAGAGCGGATTATTCAGGAAAAGCTTCACTGAGGTGGTGGAATTTAAACTGGACCTTGAAAAATGAGAGCCAAAATAAGTACAAAAAGTAGCACATGCAAAAAAGTGCAGAGGTGAGAAAACACAAGGTATTTGGGACAAGTAAATCAAACAACACCTTTTAAACAGAGAGCTTGAGAAATGACAGGTGAAATGGAATGACAGGTTGAGCGGAGTCATAACTGTCAGACTAGGGGATCTAACACGGGGGACAACACGAGGGGATGTTAAGAAAACTGACTTGTTGCTTAATCTTTCTGAGCCTGTTTCCCCGTCTGTAAAATAGGAATTCTTTCTCTCACATGTTGAGTACCTCTTATGGACGAGACATTGGGCTAGATGTTTGGGGCTACAGCCATGTTCCCTATCCTCAAGAAGTAGCTTTAGGGATTAAATGAGATAATGTAAAGTGTTTGCTTACTGTCCGGAACACAGTAAGTGTTCAAATCTCAACATCTTTGAGATCTACAAACACATAAGTCAAATTCCAAGCAATCAGTCAGGGTTATTTGCAGTCAAACAGCTGCTAGCAGGACATAACAAGATGAAGGCATCCAGAATTTCGGAACAGGGAAGTAACACCAAACAACTAACGTGTATTGAGTTCTCTGTGCAAACCCACGTTTTAAGATTAGGCTAGAAGCGGTTTATAAGAGGGACTGGAGCTGGGGAGACTAGATTAAACACTGTTAATGTACAAAGTGAGAGCACAACGTAATAATCATTTCCTTCCTCGGCTCATGGAAGCAGAAGAGAAGTGATAGCAAGAGGACTGGGTTACAACATATCAAGGTACAGCAAGCAGCAAGTTGGTCAATCGATTGCTGCTGCCACCATGAAAAGACACAGGAGTTTGCCTCTCACTGACATAAAACTGAGCAACTCATTCTTAGAGCAAATAACGTCAAATTTTAAGTTAAACACATCTACAAATGAGATGCTCTACTTAAAGGACTAGCTACTGAATAGTGCCGCGGCAGTGACTTCTGATCAGCACGAAATGTTTAAAGGCAGAAAGGAAGACACCCAGAACAATGCTCATGCAGCTGTTCACTTACCTGTGCAATGATGTAGATGCTGGAGGGGTTTGCTTTGATGAAAGCTTCAGAGAAGCCCAGTAAAACAAACAGGTGAGACTGCTGATCCTTTACAGGAAACTGGATAAAATCTGCCTGCTTTGTTTTTCTTTTACTTTATTCTTTTTAGAAAAATATACAATGCCTCACTAATTAGCATAAAATTCCCCTTTGGGACCATGCTAATCCATTCTCATTCTAGCGTAGGTACATAAGAAGCCAAAGGAAGCAAAAGTAGTGCATTTTTTGAGGAAAATTTCAGAACAGTTCAAAAATAAATGCCAAAAGTGCAAAACTCCAAAATCCTTGAGATCTGAGAATATACAAGTACAAATTCTAAGAGAAAGGGATGTTTTCTTCATTGCCACCAAAGATCAAAAACACAGGAGTCATTCCACAAGATCTGTTATACAAAAATTCTGAGACAACGGAAAGACTCTGTACAAAGGAAAAAAGAGTGAAAGGCAAAGCAGACCATTCCTCATTCCTCTCTTGGAATTAAAGTTTGGATCTTTTGGGGACCCTCAAGCCTTGAACTTGGTCCAAGCAGTCCTAGCAGAAGCAAACATAGGTCTTCTCTGGAAGACAGCACCTTCATCTCAGCCGTCAAATTATTCTACAAATACTTTTAACTATAGTGAACAGAAGTACACAGTCAAAGATAACCGGGCTTCCCTGGTGGCGCAGTGGTTGAGAATCTGCCTGCCAGCGCAGGGGACACAGGTTCGAGCCCTGGTCTGGGAAGATCCCATATGCCACAGAGCAACTAGGCCCGTGAGCCACAATTACTGAGCCTGCGCATCTGGAGCCTGTGCTCCGCAACAAGAGAGGCCGCAATAATGAGAGGCCCGCGCACCGTGATGAAGAGTGGCCCCCACTTGCCGCAACTAGAGAAAGCCCTCGCACAGAAATGAAGACCCAACACAGCCATAAATAATAAATAAATTAATTAAAAAAAAAAAAAAAAAGATAACCAACAAGCACACAGGGAAATTAGATTTCATGAGTGATACAACAGCAGAAACAACAAACAGAAAGAGGCTCTTAAAGACTTCAGAAACTGAAATTAAATACAGACTACAGAAAACCTATGCTTACTATACTTAAAGAAGTAGGGACTTCACTGATGGCGCAGTGGTTGAGAATCTGCCTGCCATTGCAGGGGACATGGGTTTGAGCCCTGGTCTGGGAAGATCCCACATGCCACGGGGCAACTAAGCCCATGCGCCACAACTACTGAGCCTGTGCTCTAGAGCCCGCGAGCCACAACTACTGAGCCCGTGTGCCACAAATACTGAAGCTGCGCACCTAGAGCCCAAGCTGTGCAACAAGAGAAACCACTGCAATGAGAAGCCCGCGCACCACAACTAAGAGTAGCCCCCACTCGCCACAACTAGAGAAAGCCCACACGCAGCAACTAAGACCCAACAACAAAGACCCAATGCAGCCAAAAATAAATAAATAAATTTATAAAAAAAAAGTAAAAGGCAAGTTTGAAAACAACTGCAAAGAAAGGTACTAAAAAATCAGGGGCTTCCCTGGTGGTGCAGTGGTTGGGAATCCACCTGCCAATGCAGGGGAGATGGGTTTGAGCCCTGGTCCGGGAGGATCCCACATGCCGTGGACCAGCTAGACCCGTGAGCCACGGCTGCTGGGCCTGTGCTCTGGAGCCCGCAAGCCACAACTACTGAGCCCACGTGCCACAACTACTGAGTCCACGTGCCACAACTGCTGGGGCGCCCTTGCGCCTAGAGCCCATGCTCCGCAACGAAGAGTGGCCCCTGCTCACCACAGCTGGAGAAAGCCCAGGCACAGCAACGAGGACCCAACGCAGCCAAAAATAAATAAATAAATTTAAAATATATATATATATATATATATATATAAATCACATAGCAGATTTTTGAAGTAGTTAAGTAGAATTTCTGGAAATTAAAAATGTAGTAATAGGACTTCTCTGTTGGTCCAGTGGTTAAGATTCAGCACTTCTAATGCAGCCGGTGAGGGTTGATCCCCAGTTGGGGAACTAAGATCCCACATGCCACACAGCATGGCCAAAAAATTTTTTTTAAAAGTATAGTAAAAGATTTAAAAATCAAGGGAAGGTTTAACAGTAAATCAGACTCAACTGAAAAGAGAATTAGTGAAGGGGTAGGTCAGAAAAAAAATTACCCATAATGCAGCACAGAGACAAAAAAGAAGATATAGAAAAGATAATAAAAGACATAAAGGATGAAATGAGAGAGAAGGTTTAACTTACATTTAACCAGAGTACCAGGAGAAGACAGAGAGCATGGAGCAAACACAGTATCTGAAGAGGTAACAGCTGGGAATTTTCCAGAACTGATAAAAAATACCAAACCATAGTTTCATGAAGTCCAATGAAACCCAAGCTAGATAAATTAAAAGAATGAAATCCAATAAAATAAATTTTAAATGAGATAAGTAAAGCAAAGACGAACAGAAGAAGAAAGTAAGCTGGATGTAGTACTAAGATTCATTCCCCAAACACATGCTATAAATTCCTATTTGCTTTCTAGAGAGGAACCCCAAATTTGGCTTTAAGCATTTTAGCACCCATACAAAGAGGGAAACAGTCAATTACCAGGTTTTCAGTAAAAACCAACTAGTCGTTCAGGGAAAACAACTATTCCTAAAGGAGATAATAATTAGTAATGATAATAAACGTTTGCAACGTCCTCTTACAATAACAGAGTGACACATTTCACAGGACCAAAATGTTACTAAGTGCAACTTCATAGGGAAGACCAAGGAATACCAATGTGATATATTCCAGAAATGGGGCTCAATCCAGGGGGAAGATCTTAGGGGAATGGATGGCCTCCACATGCTCTAGAAAATCTTCAATACATCAGTATTTGTCTCAAGTCAAGCTGCTGAAAGCAGTGGCTTTAGGAGTCTTCCTGACCAGTATCTAGGCGCACCCCTTCTGTGTGGGTAATTAGGTACAGAGCCATATACTAAACTATCCACTAAGCCTGGGGCAGGATAATAGGCTCTTGTGAAAACTGAGGAGTCAGACATCTTCCATCGCAGCTCATAGGAGTAAGGTCCAGAATGTTCTTAACCAGTCTTGTTACTCCACAAAACAGATGAAATGGCTGTACATTCTAGAAGTGGTATTAATGGAGACGAAATAAGATTTAACTGACAGTCATAATGAAAGAAAAAATCAAAAGGACTTGGTCCAACTGATTAGGCTGGCAGAAAGGAGTCAAAGCTGCCTACAAAGTTTTGAAGGACAGAGAACAGAAGTACTGTGAAACAAAACAACTAGGCAGACACATTTTGAAGGAAAGAGAACAGCTCAGCTGTAGACAAAATGAGTCTGACCATCTGAGTGGAAATGTCTAGAAGACATTTTCTAGAATTTTCTAGAAATGCATGACTAAAGCTCAGGAAAGGAGTTAGGGATAGGGCTAAAAATTCAGAAATCTGTACATACAGATAATAATTGAAGTCACTGAGTAGTTCTAATTCCCATACTACCAAAATCCCTTCTCCGCAAACCAACGCCCTGGTAATGCAAACAAGAGAACTTGATCCCACAACAAGATATGCCATGTGAAAATACCCAGCCACAATACAAAAAGCAGGGTGTGTTTCAGAGTGACCCGACCCACAGGGAGAGCATCCAATACAGCTACACAGAGTCTGATACAGAAAGATAAACCTGCAGTTCTAAGTCCCATCACTAGAAATTAGAAAGGAGTTAGACTGTATGGCTTACATACAGAGAATGATACAATTTCTCTACAAAGTAAATACTACCTGCTCTCCATTTTAAATTTAAGAACACACAGGTACAGTCTGTTCATAGGATCAGAATTTCCTAAGAATTATTAAATTGGGTGCATGAGGATTTATTAGATATGTCTGAAATTTTCCATGATAAAAGGGTTTTTTTAACTTTAAAAAATTCCCTAAGACTCAACAGGAGTGAAGACATATCTCTGTGTCTTTGAACAGGTGACGTCAACCTTCATGTGACTGAAAAGGCAGGAAGGACATGGTAGTTTCTTCCCCCAAAGAAAGACATGATTAAGGATACCCAAAAGGGTTCCTAACTTCTACAAAGAAGAGGCAAGAACAAGAGATGCAGTCTTCAGATACACCGTTGGATAGGAATTAAATATACGGGTGATGGTAGCTTAAAAACAAACTGATGAAAAAGTAAAAAGATAAACTTACTCTTTTCAATGAGCTGGTCCTGAACTCCTGCCAATGCACTTACTGCCTAAAAGAAAAAACCACCAGTTACTATAAAAATTATCACAGATCTCAGGAGAGCACTCACAGACAGAAAGGAAAGAGACAACCAACTCACAGACGGACAGGAAAGAGAAAACTCACAGAAACTTAACGGAGGTCTTCCTTAACAATGGGCCACAGAAAGATCCCCCCGCCTCACTTACAGCTGCTGAAGTAACTGAGGATTTACTGAAGAGCCGCTCTGCTTCCTTAAACTTCCGGTTCCTTCTATCGTTTTTGCTATTGGAGTTTCTAAAACACACACAAGAAACTCATTATAAGCACCAAGCTATGTCTGTGGCTCAAGCTGAGGACGCACCAGCACAAATGTAAGGAACTCTTTTTTTTTTTAATTACCAAGTTCCATACAGAAATGCCTCCACACCACTTGGATTGACCAAAATGACCTTCATGCTGAATGCCTATGTAGACAGCAATGTTTTCCAATGGATGGTATGTGGTCCACTGTGACACATGAGATTACTTTAGCTTTAGGGTCACAATCATTTTCATTTAACATGTATTTATTTTAATGCCTATTATTAAAAACATCTAGCACAGACTAGTGCTATGAAGTATCTCTGTTAAATAATCTTAGTTTAAAAAACTTAAAGGGCTTCCCTGGTGGCACAGTGGATAAGAATCTGCCTGCCAATGCAGGGGACACGGGTTCGATCCCTGGTCCGGGAAGATCCCACATGCCGCGGAGCAACTAAGCCCATGCGCCACAAATACTGAGCCTGCGCTCTAGAGCCCGTGAGCCACAACTACATGTGCCACAACTACTGAAGGCTGCGTGCCTAGAGCCCGTGCTCTGCAAGGAGAGACGCCTCCACAATGAGAAGCCCGCGCACCACAACAAAGAGTAGCCCCCGCTCGCAGCGACTAGAGAAAAGCCCGCGCGCAGCAACGAAGACCCAACGCAGTCAAAAATAAATAAATTAAATAAATAAAGTTACTAAAAAATTAAAAAAAAAAAAAAAAAGGACAAAGGAATCAGCCTGAGGAGGCTCCCTCTGGCCACGTTTGGGACAAACTAAGCATCAAAAAGGATAATGATGGGTGTGTTAGCATTGTGAAAAGTCAGTGAGCTAAACACTTATCTGTGCGCTTCTTTGTATAGATTTCAATAAATTAATTTATACTAAAAAATAAAATAAACCTTCACAAAGTGACAGTACTACATCCCAATACGCTGGATTTTTAAAAAATCCATGCATCTACAGTGATTCTAAAGAGAGAGAAAGAGATAATGAAAGGGAAAGAAGATACAAAGGGAAGACTCTTCAGAATGTCAGTAATAAATGTAAAAGGAACAGTAAAATTAGAATCATCATTTTGCAACCGCCATTATAATAACTAATTCAGATAATCAACAATGGATACTAAAACCAGTGACAAAAATTGGGGGGAGCAGTATAATCACACTGCCTAAAAAGTATAACCTCCAGGGACTTCCCTAGTGGTCCAGTAGTAAAGAATCCACCTTACAACGCAGGGGACGTGCGCTCGATCCCTGGTCAGGGAACTAAGATCCCACATGCCGTGGGGCAACTAAGCCTGCGTGCTAAAACTACCGAGCTCGCACACCTCAACTAGAGAGCCCTTGTGCCGCAAACTACAGAGCCCATGCACCCTGGAGCCCGCGCGTGCCACAACCAGAAAGAGAAAAACCTGCATACCACAACTAGAGAGAAGCCGGAGCGCCGCAACTAGAGAGAAGCCCACACGCCGCAATGAAGAGCCCGAGCACCGCCATGAAAGATCCCGCGTGCCACAACTAAGACCCGACACAGCCAAAGATAAATAAAATAAATAAATAAATAATAAATAAATCTTAAAAAATAAAAATAAATAAAATGTATAACCTCCGAAATTACTTGATAATTACAAAGAGAAAAAAATAACTTTTACAATGGTGAAATCATATGATCAAACTTAGCAGCACCAATAATGGGGTAATCTGTCATTATGTGCCTCGTGATAAAACAGAGGTAAACAACAAGAGGTACACAAATCACTAATGCAACATTTTTGCCAAAAATATTTAAAGGATCTCTCATGAAGTCACTATAAGAAAAACCTGGAATTGGGACACTCTACAAGACAATGTCATAAACAACCTTACCACCAAAAAGGGTGGGAAGCTCCTAAATTAAGAGACTAAGGAGACACAACAGGCAAATGCAATGCACAAACACTCACTGGTTCAAAACAAGGTAGCAATGCATTTTAGGAACAATTAGGGAAATATGAATAGACTGTATATTACATAATACTATTAATGTAGTGCTAATTTTCCAGGCATGATAATTGTTGGTTACGTAAGAAAGATGTTCTTATTCTTAGGAGGTACCTGCTGACATAATTTGGGGCAAATGTCATGATATCTGCTTTTGACTTTTAAAGGGTTTAGCAAAAAAATGTATATACATATATATATGGGAGAAAGGGGAGATATAACTACAAAGGGGTAGCATGAGGGAGATCTTTGTGATGATGGAAAAGTGCTGTATCTTGATTGCAGTGGTGGTTACCCACCACCCACATGATAAAATGACTACATATACACATTATACCAATGTCAATTTCCTGGTTTTGCTATTGTACTATATGGTTACATAAAACCCAACCATTGGGGAAAACTGAGCTGTTTTTGCAACTCCCTATGTATCTATAATTATTTCAAATTTTAAAAAAATTTTAAGTGTAGATATAGGGGTGTGTGTTAATACATATTATAGAAAGGGAAAAAAGAGAGGAAAGCAAATGTGGTAACAAGTTAACAACTGGTGAATGCTAGTGAAGGGTATCAAGAGATCACGAACTATTCTTTCAATTTTTCGCTACATTTGAAAATTTTCAAAAAATTTAGAAAGTTTTCAAGAATAATATTACTAAATAAACCATGGTACAGTTGGCACACAGGTATGGCAAATCTTGTGAGGGTGGGACTCGTGACTGATTAAAATGTAGAAAACACTGATAGCAGTGCTGGTGTGTAAGGTATTATATGCTGTATTTCATTTAAGCCTCACACAACCCTGTGCCACTGGCCAGATTTCCTCTACTATACAGATGTAGGATTTGTCCAGGGTTACTCAGTGAGGCAGTGGCTGAGCCAGAGTCCAAGCTCAAGTGCAGACCTCTGTCCACCCCACTTTACTACTGTCTCCCTGCCAAGTCACTACCAACAACATACATATCCCTAAACACAAATATTACTAGGGCACAATACAAACACTACAGGCTTCTGACACTCACTTTTGGTTGGTCAGATACCGATCCCAGCCACGAATAATGTTGCCATACATCTGAGTGTCTTCCAGGTAGCTTCCTTCAAAAGCATAGATCTGTCTCTCCAAGTTTGCCAGTGTTTCCTGAGAGATGAAAAACAAGGAAGTGGTTAATGCCTTCTACATGAAAGCATTAAGCCTAACCAAACTGAAATCTGGATATCAGACTTATAAACTCAAGTTCAACTATACAGAGCCAGCCTTGTGGAAAGAAGGATGACATGGGCAGGGGCAGGCTGTTTCAGACTAAGACAGTCTAGACCCATCTTGTTGGATCCCTTTAAGAATAAAATGGAATGGAAAGAGCCTGTCCCCATTAAAATGTACACCCATGCCAAAGTTTGCATGTACTCAGGGGCTTCGTGGAAACCCAGCTGTCAAGAACCTGGGCGGAGGAAGAACGTGAGCAGTCTCCACTCCCACGCATAAAAGATACTGCTACCGGGAGAGGGAAGGGTGATCAGCCTTCCAGCGCCAACTCGCTCCCCTCCCTGCAGGCTCCGAAAGGCCGCCTGCACTGGGCTGCGGTTGCTATGGAAACCTGGAAGGGCAGCTTCAGGTGAGATGGGCCTCCCGGTGCCCAAGCCAAAACGCAAGGGGAGGGAGGGCTTAGCCACCAGGGTGCAAGGGGTCCCGGGTGCGTGTCACAATTCCTAATTCCCTAGACTGAGTCCGCTTCCCCTCGCCTGTCACCTTGTAAGATGTTCCCAAATACATCACAACCCTGCCCATCAAAAACCGCATCCAACTGATCTACTCCTAGTCCCCAAAAGGACACGCGCCCCTCCATCTTCCAAAGGCCTGTCTGGATGTGTGGGTCCCCTTCCCACGGCCTGCCTGGATGTGTGGGTCCCCCTCCCACACCTGTCTCCTACCCCACCCCCCAAAGCCCACTGGCAAGCCCGAACCAATCTCCTACAGCCTGCCGACAAGCCCGGTCCCCACCCCTCAAAGATCGTGGACCCGCCCGCCCTCGCCCACCCCGCAGAGCTCATGGACACTCTCCTCTCCAGGGCTCCCGCACGGAAGCCCCCACCCCCTGGCGCCATCCTTCCTCCACGCCCCCACCTGCCTAGTCCCCCTCCCCCTCCCCGGCTCCGCGCCCCGCCCCCGGCCCCGGCTCCCTGCTCCGGATGCGCACGGCCGGGAGGCCGAGGCGCCGGCGGGCCGCGACATGCGCAGCCGTCCTCAGGCCGCCGGACTCCCGGCCGTCGCGCTGCGCTGCGTCGGCGGAGTAACGAGCGGCGCGGCGGGGCCGGGTCCTGGAGGCGGAGGCAGGCACAGGGCCCCCACCCGGGCGCCCCCGGTGCCAGCCCTCACCGCCAGCTCCTGCTTCCGCTTCACGAGCTCCGCCAGCTCCCGCCGGGTGTCCGGGATCTGCGGCGGCGCCGCCTTGTTGTGCATCGCCATGTTGTGCCGAGGCGGGCGGTGGCGGCGCCAGGCTGGGGGCGGTCCTTGCGCGCCGCCGCCCGCCAGGGGGCGCCCGCCGCCACACTGCGCCTGCGCTCGCGGCTTCCGGAGGCTCGCGGTGCTGCGCCGAGCTGCCGCCCGCGGGCTCGCGCGCGCCCTGCCAGGAGGACCTCAGTGTTGGGCTCTGCTCTTGGTCCTGGCCGAGTTTCTGCACCACAAATTCACCGTGTCCAAAATCAGACCTCGCCGAAGTCTCCTCAGTGAATGACTTTCATTGTCCGACGAATTGCCCAAGTCAGAAACATGGGTGCCATCCTCACCCTCCTTCACCCCCTTAATCCGATCCAAAACCAAGTCGAGCCAAGTGGACTCGACTCCGGAAGAGCCCGCAAATCTATTTTCTTTTGTCTGCCACCTCCCTCATTCATCCAGGCTCTCCTTATTTTTTGATACATTATTCCAACAGCCTCCTGTTTCCACCCTTAGCTCCATTTAATCCATTATCCACAGTGGTGCCAGGATTATTTGTTTTTGGAAAGCAAATGTGGTGTCACTCCCTTGGTTAAAACCTTTTCATGGCTTCCCATTGCCCTTTAGGGAGACAAATATGTGTGGTAGTTAAGGACACATACGATCCAGAACTACCTTGTTCAAAATCCTACCTCTACCATTGATAAGCTGTGTCACCTTGGGCAGGTAGCTAAATTTCACTTGTCTCAACTTCCTCATCTATAAAATAGAGGTAATAATAGTGCCCACCTAATACAATTGCTGTGAGAAGTAAATCACTTAATGTAAGGGGCTTGGCAAGTAATAAGGACTATGTAAGTAAAATCAGTAAGTCTAATACCATTAACTTTGTATTCACCTGCCCCCTGCTTACTTCTGCAATCTCTGATCTCTCCATTTTTCAGTGTTCTGCAACTTCACTGGGAATCTAGGTAGGATTTTTTTTTTTCATCTTTCTTGCTTGCTTGCTTTCCTTCTTTCTTGCATTCTTCTTTCTTTTTTTTTTTCCCCCTCCCACCTTGCTTTGAAATTCTTTGTTTCTTCAATCCGTGGATTTGTACTTTCAACAGGTCTGGGAAATTCACAGCTATCTTTCTTCAGATATGCCTCTGCCTCATTGTCTCTCTCCTTCTGTAACTTAGATTAAACATAAGAATCCTTTATTTTTTTTACCCACTGTTTTTTCCATCCTTTTGTCTCTGCCGCATTCTGGATTTCTTCTGTGTGTTGAGCTTGTAAACTGGGGTCTTGCTAAATTCCTTTATTAATTGCAGGAGGTTTTTTTGTAGATTCCTTGGGACTTTTAATGTAGACAGTCTGCAAATAGGGAGATTTATTTCTTTTTCCTTTCCAGTCTGTGTGCTTATTATGTCCTTTTCTTGCCATACTGTGCTGGCTAGACTTCCGTACTATGTTGAGTAAGAATGGCCAGAGAAGATATCCTTGACTTGTTCCTTATCCTAAGAGGAAGGTATTCAGTCTTAGCAGGTTGAGGAAGTTCCCCTCTATTCCTGCTTTACTGAGAGTTTTTATCATGAATGGGTGTTGAATTTTGTCAAATGCTTTTTCTGTATCAGTTGACATGGTCATATGATTTTTATTCCTTAGCTTCTTTATTTTTTTATTTTTATTTATTTATTATTTTTGGCTGCGTTGGGTCTTCGTTGCTACTCTTCCTTGCGCTGCGCGGGCTTCTCATTGCAGTGCCTCCTCTTGTTGCGGAGCACGGGCTCTAGAGCGCAGGCTCAGTAGCTGTGGCTCAGTAGTTTGTTTTTGTTTTGTTTTGTTTTGTACTGTTCGGTCTGGTTTTGGTATCAAAATAATAATGGCCTTATAAAATGAGTTGAGAGGTGTTCCCTGCTTTTCTAATTTCTGGAGATGGTATAGAATGGTGCTAATTCTTCTTGTAATGATTGGTAGCATTCTTCAATGAAACCATCACCATCTGAGCCTGGATATTATTTGGGGGGAAGTCTTTTAATTACAAATTCAATTTTTTAAAATAGTTATAAGATTATTCAGATGATCTATTTCATATCAGGTGAATTTTTGTAGCTTATGGTTTTGGGGGAATTGATCCATTTCCTCTAAGTTGTTAAATTTATGTGCATGAATAATTTCTTTTGACCTATCTTCCAGTTCACTAATTCTCCCTGAAGCTTCTGTTAAAGGGATTTATTGATGGATTTAGTTATTGTATTTTTCATTTCTAAAAAGGTTCTAGTTGATCTTTTAAATAACTCCCATTTCACTTGTTGCCATTTCTTGTTCCCTGTGGGTATTTTTAAGTTCGTCATTTATTTGTTTGAAAATAGCAACTATGAACGTTTTATAGTACCTTGTAATTCAAGTATCTGAAGTCTTTGACAATCAGTTTCTGTTACCCGTTATTTCTGTTGGTGAGAACCTTTTCTTGTATGCTTTTAAAAAAATAATTGTATCTTTGCAGAAAAATATGTGGAAATAACTGGAGGGGAGATAAAACGTCCCTTCCTCCAAAAAGTAATTTCATTTATTTATATCAGACACCTGGAGGCACTAATAGTACAGGGTCGTTTTCTTCTTTTTTTCTTCTTTTTTCTTTTTTTCTTTGTATTTAGTACAGGGTCATCTTAAGCCAAGTTCAAGGCTTGATGTTTTCTGAGCTCCAGCCTGCAAATCCCTGGGAGGATTCAATTTCTGTTCCACTCTTATTCTGAAAGGTATAGCTCTCTGGCATGCCAGCTTTTTGTGGGAAACATGTTCTATTAGACTCATTGTATGTGGGCTTTGGGTTTTGATTTTTGTCCCATTCAATCCAGGGTAAGGTCTGATTTGCTAGAATCAAATATGGTTTGTCTTTATATCAAATGTGGTTTCCAGGCATATATGCTCCATTTCTCTCTGGATTATTGTTATCTTCACTTTTGGCCTGATAACTCTCTACTTGTCCGTTCTTGGATGCCTTCAGAAATTTTTTAATTTATATTTTATCCAGATATTTTAGCTGTTTTCAGCAGGAGGATTCATAAAAATAACTTAGTCAGTCATTAACAGAAACCAGAAGTCTCAATCACCCTCTTTCCCCCATTGAACTTCAAGTGCTTCCAAAGCCTCATTTATCACCTTAGGCATTTCTGAGTGCTAGTCTCTGTCTAGAAATATTTGCCTGTTTTGGCATCTGCAAAATGTAATGATAATAGAAGCCTGCCTCATAAGGTTATGAGGAGGAAATGAGTTAATGTATGCATTTGTGCAACATGTAAAATGCTCAGAACCGTGCCTTGTACATAGAAAGTGTTCCTAGACATTGGCCAGTTTTATTAGAGGTCTCAGTACATGCATTCTTAGGCTCCCAATGATTAAATATTTGTCGATTTTTCTGAATCAACATGATGATTTCCAACTAGTTCTGACTATGACTAGGTGAGGTGAGGATCTGCCTAAGCCACACCCTACCCGTGAAAGTCCCACTCACTAGGATTTTCTTGAACATCCTGTGAATCAGGAAGTCTCATGAACCAGCTGTCTCTTCCCTCCTCAAAACTCTCCACGAAGCTCCACTGGGGAGGTGAGAGGGAACAATTCAGATGAAAGACCATTGAACCAGGACTGAGGCCATTTCCATCCTAGCTCTACCACTGCCTTGCTGAGGGAACCTCAGGTAAACAATTTTATAGAATCCTTTCCACATATTCCACTCCAGTCCTGTGGTCCCCTGGCCTGCTCAGTCTGAAACAATGTCCTCCTCTACTACTGGCTCAAAAATCTACCTATTCGGGCTTCCCTGGTGGCGCAGTGGTTGAGAATCTGCCTGCTAATGCAGGGGACACGGGTTCGAGCCCTGGTCTGGGAAGATCCCACATGCCGTGGAGAAACTAGGCCCATGAGCCACAACTACTGAGCCTGCGCGTCTGGAGCCTGTGCTCCGCAACAAAAGAGGCCACGATAGTGAGAGGCCCGCGCACCGCGATGAAGAGCGGCCCCCGCTTGCCGCAACTAGAGAAAGCCCTCGCACAGAAACGAAGACCCAACACAGCCAAAAATAAATAAATTAATTAATTAATTAAAAAAAAATCTACCTAGTCTCTAAGGCATACTTCAAATACCATCTTTTCTCAGCCACACAAAAGAATGAAATAATGCCATTTGCAGCAACATGGATGGACCTAGAGATTATCATACTAAGTGAAGTAAGCCAGACAAAGAAAAGCAAATATCATGTAACATCGCTTATACGTGGAATCCAAAAAGCAATGCAAATAAACTTATTTTACAAAACAGAAGGAGACCCACAGATATAGAAAACAAACTTATGGTTCCTAAAAGGGAAAGGGTGGAGGGAGGGATAAGTTAGGAGGTTGGGATTAACATATACGCACTACTATATATAAAATAGATAACCAACAAGGACCTACTGTATAGCACAGGGAACTATACTCAATATTTTGTAATAACCTATAAGGGAACAGAATCTGAAAAAAAAAATATATATATATATATATATGTGTGTGTGTGTGTATATAACTGAATCACTGTGCTGTACACCTGAAACTAACATACCGTAAATCAACTCTACTTCAATAAGATACAAATAAAAACTAAACACAAATACCATCTCTTGCAAAAGGTGCAGCGCACCTCCAAATTACTGCTCTGTTTCTAACTCACAGCTGTAAACCAATTGCTAGCATAGTAAGTTTATGTAACCATTGATTGATTGGATTAATTCACTTTAACTTTAGAGTAAATATGAACAAATCAGCTGTCTTTTGAAATTGTTTCCGGGACTTCCCTGGTGGCACAGTGTTTAAGAGTCTGCCTGCCAACGCAGGGGACACAGGTCCCATCCCTGGCCCAGGAAGATCCCACATGCCGCGGAGCAACTAAGCCTGTGTGCCACAACTACTGAGCCTGCACTTTAGAGCCCACGAGCCACAACTACTGAAGCCCGTGTGCCACAACTACTGAAGCCCGTGAGCCTAGAGCCCATGCTCTGCAACGAGAAGCCACCACAGTGAGAAGCCCACGCACCGCAAGGAAGAGTAGCCCCCACTCGCGGCAACTAGAGAAAGTCCACACGCAGCAACGGAGACCCAGCGCAGCCAAAAATAAATAAATAAATAAATAAATAAATAATAAATAAATAAATCAAGTAGCCCTTTCACTTGATATAAACTCACACACCCAGGAACACTGTGGGATCAGAACATTCTTTCACAAGCAGGCATTACTGGCGTGTTATGTGCATGTGACACTTAGGCTCTGATGAACGTAGCATCATTTCGTTCCTCGCATCCACTACTAATTTCCACAAAGGGAAGGATGTTAAAAAATACAACCATCTGTGCACCATATCAAATCATAAATAAATATATTTATATTTATGTATGTTCTAAGCCTTTAAAGACCCAGCTGTATTGTATTTTGGCATTTCAATACAATAACACAAAAAATTTTTTTTCAGTTATCTGAATTGATTACTCTGCTTTCCCTTATCATCAGGATATAATAAAAGTATTTAAAAGTTAGATCACCAGTTGCTCTTAATGAGCTATCCTTTGTCAATGTCAGAAAGAGGGAATGAGAAAATGACTGGGAAGAGGCTCCTGGGGAAAATCTGAAGATTCTGTCCCATACCTCTGCAGAACTGTGGGCCACCACAGAGGATTTGGGGGAGGGGCTCAGAAGCAAAGGGCTGTTTTGCAGATCGCTTGATTTTAACAGCTATGACTTGCAGACAAGATAGCCAGGGTGGAGAAAGGGTGGGTGATAAAGCAATTGCAAATAGCTAAAATGAACATCAGTTTCTAAGCAATGAATTAATTCAAGAAGAAAGTTTTAGGATTTTGTCAACTTCAAATGAGAAGTCTGCTGGTGATATCTGGCTTTGGAGATGAGTAGTATCTTTTCTTTCCCTTTCTCTTAAAAAAAAAAAAGTGTGTGGGCGGGGAACACCGGCCCATATATCAATGTTTGGCATGAAGAATCTCTTAATCCAGGAAGCAAAAGTCTACTACACAACTGGGACCTTTTATTGAAAATGTAGGCAAGGACTTGCCTGGTGGCGCAGTGGTTAAGAATCCGCCTGCCAATTCAGGGGACACGGGTTCGAGCTCTGGTCTGGGAAGATTCCATATGCTGTAGAGCAACTAAGCCCGTGCGCCACAACGACTGAGCCCGAGCTCTAGAGCCCTCGTGCCACAACTACTGAAGCCCGCGCGCCTAGAGCCCGTGCTCCGCAACAAGAGAAGCCACCGCTATGAGAAGCCTGCACACCGCAACGAAGAGAGTAGACCCCCACTCACCGCAACTAGAGAAAGCCCGCGTGTAGCAACAAAGACCCAACGCAGCCAAAAACAAATAAATAAATTTATTTAAAAAAAAAATGTAGGCAAAGTGGTCATCTATCACAGTGTTCACCAGGATGGTGCTTGAAGCCAAGCCTAAGGCTGCCAGGAAGCAGTAGTTACACAAATTGAACACGGAGGCCCTGGAGGGAGATGCCAGATTAGCGCCTCATCCCAGGAAGAGAAAACCATCAGCCTGGATCAAGAGAAAAACTCATCAAAACACAACATTTTAGACATGCACGTATGTAATATGTGCTTCCAGGGGCCAGGGCACATTGGGTGAGGATGCTAATTGCTCTTATATTGTTTCTTCCCTCATGTAACCTTTCACCTAATTAACCTTATTAAGTGTTCACTCTTCAAAGGGGATCTTTTTTCTTTTTCTTGCCATGACACACAGGTTGTGGGATCTTAGTTCCCCGGGAAGGGATCAAACCCGTGCCCCCTGCAGTGGAAGTGTGAGTCTTAACCACTGGACCACCAAGGAATTCCCCAAAGGGGAATCTTTTCATATCTTTTGAATAAACATTAGTCAGCAGCCCTTCCCCACACTAGTCAACATTTAACCCTGAGTACATCTAAGTATGTGAGACCTCAGTGGAATAACAATGGTAAGGAAGACCATCTAATAATGTCATTAGTTTCCACCCAAGAGCAACAGTTAGCAGGAGCACTGACTTGCATCATCTCTCCTTCCTCCCATCCCACCCCCCATCACCACCTGAGGGTGAAAGAGCAGGGACAGGGGTCAAGTGGTATGAGGCTCACTATGTATAACCTGCCCCAACTCTTGACTATTCTGGGAAGGAAAACCCCTTCACTGCCAACTCAGAAAGCACTGCTGCTTCAACAGGACCACCGCTCACTCGCTGAAATTTGAAGATCTGGATTCCAGTGCAGGGTGAGTCCTATCACCCCCAGGGCACCCTCCACAACTGTCTACTTTTACCTCCAAAATATTGATACAAAGATTTCTTTAGCAGCAAATATACCTATGAACACAAGGTCCTCTGTGCTAGGAAAGAAGTACTCTTTGAAAGGGGGCTATATTTACAAGTTTTATTATTTTTTATTCCAAAAATACATATAAATGAAAACCTGCTCTTCAAATGCAGGGAGGCCTTTGCCTATAATGCAGTATTACATTTACATCACAAAACAGTCTCATAGGAAAATCAATATGCAACTCTTTCACACACAATTTTTTAAATATATACATACACACACACACACACACACACACACACACACACACACACTAGATGTAAGCAGTTATGACTTTTCTACTTACACATATTCCTCTGGTGGAAAATTAGGAAACTGGGCAATTCCCAATTGCCCAGGTAAATACAACCTCTCTGAACGTTTTTTTAAAAAGATGAAAACATGTAAACCACACAATACATACACATTGTTAGAATAAAGCAAGGACCCTGCCATAAATGACAGTGTGTTTCTCAAAGAAGGAAGAATGGAGATGACCTCTAAATAAAAATGCAAAGTTGAAGATCAAAATTGTTCTGTACACGCTCCATGGAGAAATCAGAGTTCTCTCACAAGAAACAGATCCACGACCCATTTCAGCCTCTTCTGACATGTAATCAGCACCCACTGGCAGTGGCCATGACCTTCCTGTACAGTCATGTGCTTAAGCAGGCTCCACAAAGCATCCGTTTAAGTCCAACAGTCAATAATGAGGTCATGTGGTAAATCTCCCCCACCCCCCTGCCCACCCCCAAACAACGAAGTGCAAAATCAATTTCTATGACTCAAGAGCTCAACCAGGTCAAAGCTTTGGTATACTCTGGAGGCTGTTTTGGTGATAACCAAAGCTGAGTAAGATTCTCTGTTCAGGGCTTTGCCCCCAAGACAAAAACAAACCCGGTCCACAAAGCTTAACAACAATATAAATAAAGTAACTGTACAAAGAAAGCAAGCCACAATTCCCCTTCAACCAGGGCTTTATAGTTTCCTGCACAGTAGTTCTGAAAGCACCAACTCAAGCCACGATGCTTCTACTAAAACACGATGTGTTGGTGAGACTGTTCAGAAAACAAATGCCCACGGCATGTGGCTGACGTGCCACAGAAGAAAGTTCAACCAAACACAAGTCAGTTTTCTTACACTGAAACGTAGGCTGGTCAGCAACAGAAGAAAGACTTAAGGCAATAAGAGGCGTTACAGAGAGCACGGCGGTGCCCTTTGAGTCAATCCCAAAGCTTTCGCAGAGAGAAAAGGTCTCTCGAGAGTTTGGCTTGTTTTCCAGTTTGCTAGCTGTCAGATACTTCCTCCTCCTCCTCCTCATCCTCGTCTTCCTTCCTGTCTACTTCAGAGGTGTCAGAGGACTCATGGAGCAGAACATACTCTCTGCTGCTGAACCCAAATTTAAGGACATCCTTTTCCTTCAGTTCGTAGTATCTCTGGGGCTCAATTCGCTTGTTGTTCAGGAACGTTCCATTGCCTGAGCCAAGGTCGATGATGTAGGGCTTCACCCTGCGGCCAACTGTCCCATCAGCACGGGTATATTCCACAAGCCTAGCAGAGATAAAGGAGAGAAACCTGTGAGTGAAATCCTGCCTCAGATCATCCAGCTCTTTGCTAACACAGTCTAGATGATGTAAATAACCTGGCTTAGACACAGTTCAAGTTCAAACTCTAGGAAGTCAAGGGAAAGGCATGGCCATGGATTCAGAAATTGGGAGCAAGTAGAAATGGTGAGAACTGGTCACTGGGCGGGGAGGATTCATGGTAGATCAAAGCTTAAAATGCAGAATCCAAGGCCTCTTGCCATGGTTAAGAAATACATTTTTTGCATCTTTTTTGACACTTTTTGCATTGTTTATAATCAATATAGCGCTTCTTTTACCTATATTTCAACATATTTTAGCTTCTGTCCCAGTGGGAATAAACCAGTGGATTTGGACTTCAGAGTCAAGGGAACAGATGAGATGATCAAAATTGTTCAAATCAAAATTGATTTGAGCCAGAGTTCTACTACAGTGATCATTTATTAGGCAAGCCACTTGGCTTTGCTGAGCTTCATATTCTCATCTGTCAAATGGGGTATTAATACCTGTCCTCACCTCCCCACTGGATTGTTGTGAACATCCAACAATAACAGATGTACTACGGAAACTGTCAAGATACAGATTCAGCTGACATACGCCAGGCACTCTCAGCTTTATTTCCATTTAACCCTCATAACAGCCCTGCGAGGTAGGTAGAAACCGAGGCCCAGAAGACTGGCTTGCCCCAGGTGAGACACCTGGTAAGCGGCAGTGGCAGGATTCAAAATCTGGATTTCTGACACCAAGTTCCAGCCTGTTATACAAATGTAAGCAATTATTTGTATAAAGTGATTATTCGTTAGATGAATAATACTCCTTAAGATTAATACTAGATATGAGGGGTATGGGCTTCTTGTGCACACAGACCTCAGTAATCCTAACTAACCGAGACACCGGGCTTCTGCTGGCACTTCAGTTTCCCTCTGCAGATGTACACTTACCGGTACTGAAAGACGGCATGCTGCTTTGAACAGGAGGGGTGATCGATGGGAATGTCTGCGATGCGGCGGTGTCGGCCCAGGAGGTAAGCGCTCTGCCGGTGGATGTACATCACTGGAAGCACCTCATCATTTTTAAAGGGGTAGAGACGCCACCGTTTTTTGGGGATACGTGCTTCCGGGGGCTCGCTGTATTTAATGACTACACCCCGAAAGGTGTTGGTGTCCTCAAGAAGTGCCCCAGAAAGTTCAAAGCTTGGCTTTTCTTTAACAGGCACTTCTTTGTCTTTGTTGTTGCTGCCAGGGCCAGGCTGAGGAAGTGAGTCCTGAGATGCATTACCGCCGGCTTCGTTCTTCTGGCGGTGCTCCCGGCGCCGGGCATTGTGAAACTCCCGCTCAGATTCCTGCGCCTGTAGGTTCTGGGCATCTCGATCCCGTCCCTGAGGCTGCCCGCTGCCAGGCCTCTCGACCGAGCTTCTCCTCTGGTGGGAATGGCCGCGGTGTCTGTCTCGGTCACTGTTCCTAGCTCGCCTGTGTTCCTGTCCTGAGGGTTCTCGGTGTGGCCGATCCTCCCGGCCTCTCCGGGGATGATCCTCACGTTCCTGAAATTCAAACAGATTCAGGAAGGTAAAGGCAGTCCACAGTCTATGAATAGAGCTGCAGTCAAAATGTCATTTGTGCTTTGGACTTCGGCATTCAGAGCAAAATGTCCCACAGAAATAAGGTTACCAGTGGCGGTCATGTCCCCTTGCAAGGCCACCACACAGAACAGGTGTCCTAGGCTGCTGCCCAGCTATAGAGCTAACAGTGCACACCCACGTTCAGAGCCCAAGAAACAAGAACACCTATAGGCAAACTTAGAGGGACATGCATACAGAATCAGAACTAACAGAGAGAGTTAAGTAGTCACATACAAGATAATTACGTAAAAAAAAAAAAGCTAGCTTTCTCTTATGCCCCAAAGGAAAATGTAATAGTAATTTTAAAAGATCTGATTTCAATACCTAGAATAAAATTAAGAAATATGCAGGACATATAAGAAACATATAGTGCTCGCTTCAGCAGCACATATACTAAAATTGGAACGATACAGAGAAGATTAGCATGGCCCCTGTGCAAGGATGACACGCAAATTCATGAAGCGTTCCATATTTTTAAATTTGTGGGTTTTCTTCTCCTGTTTTTCTGCCTTGTGTCAATTTTATTATTAGTGTAGCCATAAGAACTCAAGAGGGGTAGCAACAGTACCATGACAGATTTATCCTGAAAAAAATAAACAAGCAGTTAATTTTTAAACATTAAAAAAAAAAGAAACCTATAAAAATTTACTACAGTTGACCCTTGAATAATGAGGGGGTTCGGGGCACAGGGGCACCAACACTCCAACTAGTTGTAGTCGGCCCTCTGTATACCTGGTTCCTCTGTATTCAAGGGTCCGAATCCACAGATTCAACCAACAGGGGACATGGAGTACTGCAGTATCTACTATTGAAAAAAAATGTGCATATAAGTGGACCAGTGCAATTCAAACCCATGTTGTTCAAGGGTCAACTGTAACAGATATATTTTTTAAAGATCTGAAAAAAATGAAGAAACACATGATGGTTTCTTAAAAAAGACTCAGCATTGAAAATCAGCACAGGAGAAAATGGGCAAAGGATATTAACAAGGAATTATCAGAACAAATAAATATTTAATGAACACACGAAGATAGGCTTACCCTGATTAATCTAATAACTAAAGCATTAGAGTTCAAGGGGGGCCCCCGCACACTATGAGCAAGGCTGCCCCTCCTGGAAAGGGGTAGAGAGGAAATCCTGAGCACCAGGACTGAGACCTTGCCTCCACTCCCCCGCCAACCCCACCCCCGGCCTCAAGGCCTTCTCCCTACCATACATAGGGGTCAAGTAGGGGTCTGCTTGCTCAGAGCAGGACCCAGTTTTCCTAGACTTCCAAGCCTCCAGAGACAAGTATCAAGAGGCAGGGAGCCTCAGACACCCCACCCTCCTACCCCAAGACATTCACAAGTTTGCCACCACCATCTGCCTTGAGTTCACCAGAACTCATCTCATTACGCCCTTTATCCCTGATTAAATGAGTCACTGTAAGAAGTCACAGATTCCAGGTCATCACCTCTACCTCCCTTGTACTCTAATCCCCATAAGGCTCTGTCCATCAAGGATTCTGTCCCCAAATCTGTCCCCTTCTTCAACTCCTGAAGCTGTCGTTGCACTACGCCGCCTGGAATGGAGAGCTCGGCAAAACTGATCTACATCCTCCACGTTTTCCCAGATCGTTCCCATCTCCTTTCGCTCTAACAGAACGCTGGCTCTGCCCTGAGCACACTGATCCCCTGCAGCTCCTCAAATGGTGGCTGTTTTTCTCCCTCTGACCTCCCCCAACTCCCACCATCTCTGGGTCTGGACATACGGCAGGTGTCGTCCTTGCTTCTCACTGCCAATTCCAGAACACGCCCCACCCTTTTCTTTCTCCCTAAAAAACCCAGCTGTGGGGACTTCCCTGGTGGTCCAGTGGTAAAGAATCCGCCTTGTAATGCAGGGGACATGGGTTCGATCCCTGGTCAGGGAACTAAGATCCCACATGCCGCGGGGCAACTAAGCCCGTGTGCCACAACTACTGAGCTCGCGCACCTCAACTAGAGCCCGCCTGCCGCAAACTACAGAGCCCACGCACTCTGGAACCTGAGCGCCACAACTACAGAGCCCATGTACCCTGGAGCCTGCGTGCCACAACTAGAGAGGAGTCTGTGCACCACAATGAAGATCCCACATGCCTCAACAAACATCCCACATGCCGCAACTAAGACCCGATGCAGCCAAAAATAAATAAAATAAATAAATTAATTTTTTAAAAAAACCAAATCTTTAAAAAAAAAAAACAAACAAAAAAAACCCCAGCTGTGAATCTCACGTAAGACCACTGTCACCATTACTCTCAGTGCTGCTGTCATTTACTAATCCTGAGTCACTTCCCCTCACTTTGTGCCAGTTTTACTTCCAGCTCAAGTCATCCTCTCCAGCATTACTCTTGGTGATTTCGATAACGTGCTGGCATCTCTATTCTTTGCATTTCTCTCTTCCCATTATCTTATTTGTCTCCTCCCTTCTCTTCAGCCACTAACCCCCATGGTTATACACGGACCTTTTCATTTCCAATAACTGCAACCCCTCTATAATTTCAATTTTAAGCAGTCCTCCTTCTGCCCATCTTTCCAGCTCACACTTTACCCAACTCTAACAATCCTTATCCCAGTAAGACTCATCCAAGCCTTTGATCCTCTTACCTTTGCACAGTCCCTCGCTCTCTTCCCTTCCTAACTTAAATTCCATGGTCAAGCAGTAATGATCACTCCCATGCGGAGATATTCAAATCCTTTGCCCCTATGCCATTCTGTTGCACTGTCCTGGCAAAACCACAATCAGCATTAAGCACAGCAAAGTGGCTAGAGAAAAAACACAAACCATTCTGAATGGTCCTACCTTAGAAGCGTGACCCCAAGTCTCCTTAATGATGCCCAGCGACCATCCTACATTTTCTTGATCTATTCATTCTCCCAGATGACTGTTTTATCCCTTCTCTGTCCTCAAATCTCCTACATGGTCTTCCCCATCCCTTATTTACTCAGAAGGGATTTTCTACATCTACCCACCCATCAGTATCTGTACCCATATACTCTGTCTTCCCTTCCTGTGACCATAAGGAAACTATCCGTGCTTCTACCTAAAGCCAATTCCTACATCTGGGAGCTTCCCTCTCAACCAGAATATCACTCCAGTGATTCTCACCTCTCTTGTGCATAATCTACTTCCCCGTTCTGCACTGGATCATTCCCATCAGCACAGGCACCTGCTCTTCTCTAGAACTCATTTCCCACGTCAGCTTCCACCCTATTTCTTCACTCCTCTTTGAGTAAAACTCCTCAAAACAGTTTGGTTTTAATCAGTCTCCAATTCTTCTCCCATCTTCTTTTGAACCCTCCAATTAGGCTTCACCCTTACTACTCCACTAAAATTGCTGGTCAAGGTCATCAATGACCTCCATGTTGCTAAATCCAATGGGCAATTCTGTCTTCGTTTCCAAAAAGTGTATACCAGGCAAAATTAGTAGACACTATGGAGAGAATATGACAAATTACAAAACCAGATAACACAAAATAACTAAGATTTCAACATATACTCTCAATTATTGATAAGTCAAGTAGGATAATATATATTTTTTAATGAACATCTTTGCATAGAACACACACACACACACACACACACTCCAAAACATAAAGGAAAAGAAGATAACGTAAGTATAACAGAGCCTTGAAGTATAAATATCAAACTATTAAAATGGCTACTTCTAGGGAGTGAGGTGATTTTTTTGTTTGTGGGGAGGGGTGCGATTTTGAGGCTAATGAGAGAAGTAACCATACACTACATAAACCATACTCTCACTTTCTATTTTACAGAATTCTGTGTTATGATGAACAAGTAAATGATAAATTTATTTTTTTCTGAGGTTTCCACAATCCTGTTCCCCTCCTTGTTTTTTTTTTAATTGAAGTATAGTTGATTTACAATATTGTGTTAGTTTCAGGCGTATAGCAAAGTGATTCAGTTATACATACACACACACCCACACACGTATATTTTTTTTCAGATTCTTTTCCATTATAGGTTATTACAAGATATTGAATATAATTCCTTGTGCTAGATAAATTTATTTTTTTAATGATGGCTGAGTGGTGCAGAAGAGAATATCTGTAAGTACAAGTCATGCTTAAGTCAGAGGCCATGTGCACTCTTACAATCCAGGTGAAAGTCACTGACTTTCAGCTGCCTGTCAAGCCCTCAAACCCTTTTGCTCGAGAGCCATTTCCAAGTTTCTAGCTGATTAACACAATGAAATCAGCTTTTTAAGAGATAATTTGAGGTCAGGAGGGAAGTTAGCATAGAAAAGCAAACTAAGACACTTCAAAATAACAATAATCACAAAACAGTTCCATGCTATAAGCCCCAGGATTCACTGTAAAGTGCTGATTTAGAAACCAGAGGTAAAGAACTGCAAGTTGAAAAAGTCAAACATATATATATATATATATATATATATAAATAAATAAATCAGGGAGTAAAATGGTGGTTACTAGGAGATGGGGGGCGAGAGGATAAGACTGATGGTATTTAAGGGTACAAACTTGTAACAAGTAGTAAATAAGCCATAGAGATCTAATGCACAGTATAATGAATATAGACAATAATACTGCACTATAATAATATAACGTGGTAAATATTGCTTCAATGGCAATCATGTTACAATATATAAATGTATCCAAGTAACACAGCTTTGCACCTTAAATCTACAAAATGTAACATGCCAAAATTATTAAATCAAAAAAGTAGCCAGTTGTACATAAACACACACACACACAAAACTACAAGTGGTTTGAGAGGTTCGATCTGGGTACTGTGGTTCCAGTGGCTGAATTCTGAGATAGTCAAGGTGGTGCCTGACCAACTCATACAACAGACCATCAAGACTGTCTGGCTTTGTATCTTTTTAGGTGGCAGAAAGTTGGCCCACAGTCTCTCAAATTCATAAGAAAATCCATTTTCTTAATGCCAGTGTCTCTATTTGCACTTTGTAACAAAGAGCTTCTTTAAAAAGAAGACTGAATGCTTGTCCATCAGGACCGAGGGCAAGGCACGAGAGTCTGCTCTCGCTACTCTTATTCCACAATAGTGCTGGAAGTCCCAGACAGTGCAGCAAGAGAAAATAAAACGCACACACACTGTAAAGGAAGAAATAAAACTGTGCCTATTTGCAGATATGATTATCTATGTGGAAAATCCCAAGTAATCTACCAAAAACCTCCTAAAATAAATGAATGAGTTCAGTAAGGTCACAGGATGTAAGATAAACATACAAAAATCAATTATATTTCTATGTACTAGCAATGAACAAGTAAACAATGAAATTTAAAATATCATTTACAGTCACTAAAAAAAATTACTTAAGTGTAAATCTAACAAAACACGCATGGGACTTGTACACTGAAAACTACAAACACTGATGAAAGAAATCAAAGAGCTAAATAAACGGAGACACACTTATGTTCATAGACTAGAACACTCAATAATAATAATTTTAAAAACCCAACTCACCCCAAAATACAAGTTTAACACTATTCCAATCAAAATCCTAACAAGATTTTTTTTAATAGATATAAACAAGATTGTTCCCACCTTATAGTAAAACAAACTTAAAATAGACCAGGGACCTACATGAAAAACATTAAGGAAAAAACAAATCTTCAGGATCTAGGGCCAGGGAAAAAATTCTTAGACATGACACCAAAAGCATAATCTACGAAAAGAAAAACAGATAAGCTGGACTCCATCTAAATTAAAGACTTTTGCTCTGAGAAAAATCCTGTTAAGAGAATGACCAGACAAGATACAGACTGAAAGAAAATACTGGCAAACCACTCACCCCAAAAGGCCTAGTATCTAAGAATATTAAAAAAGAACTCTTAAAACTCAATAGTAAAAAAAACCAAATAATCCATCTAGAAAATAGGCAAAAGATCTGAAGACACATGTCACCTGAGAGGAAATACAGATGGCAAGTAAGCACATGAAAAGACGTTCAATATCATTAGCCACTAGGTAAATGCAAATTAAGATCACAATACCACTATCCCACCTGTAAGAATGGTTAAAATAAAAAAATGGTGCCAGTATCAAATGCTGGATCACTCACATGACAGGTGGAAATGTAAAATGGTACAGCCACTGTTATGGACTGAATCGTGCCCCCAAATTTATACGTTGAAGTCCCAACCTCCACATCTTAGAATGTAGCCAAATTTTTTGTAGATAAGCTCTTTGAAGAACTGATTGAGTTAAAATGAGTGAGACCCTAACCCAATACGGCTGATGTGGTTAAAGGAGGAGCTAGGAGCCAGGGATAGGAGCACAGAGGGAAAGGCTATGTGAGGGCACAGTGGAGAAGGCAAGCCAAGGAGAGAGGCCTCAGGAGAAACCAAACTGCTGAAACTTTGATCTCGGACTTCTAGCCTCTAGAACTGTGTGAAAATTATAGGCTCCGTTGTTTAACGCAGCCAGTCTGTGGAATTTTGTTATGGAAGAACTGGCAAACTAACACAGCACTCTGGAAAACAATTTGGCAATTTCTTAAAAAAATTAAACACACAACTACCATACCATCCAGCAGTTGCACTCCTGGGCATTTGTCCCAGAGAAAAGAACACTTACGTTTGCACAAACACCTGCCCACAAATGTTTACATAGCAGACTTATGTCTAATAGCCAAAAAACTGCTAACAACCCAGATATTCTTTAATGGGCAAATGGTTAAATCCATACCACTGAATACGACTCAGCAATAAAAACGAATGAACTACGGAGAGAGGCAACAACCTGAATGAATCTCTAAAGAATTTTGCTGAGTGAAAAAAGCCAATCCCTAAAGGCTTGTACTGTGAGATTCCATTTACACAGCATGCTTGAAGTGACAAAATTATAGAAATGGAGAAGAGATTAGAAGCTGCCAGGAGCTGAGGGGTAAGGGCGGGAGGGAACTGGGTGTGACTATAAAAGGACTACATGAGGGATCCTTGTGATGGAAATGTTTTGTTCCTTGACTGCACTGATGTCAACGTTTTGACTGTGATACTGTTCTATAATTCTGTAAGATGTTACCATTGGGAGAAACAGCCACTTCTGTATTATTTCTTACAACTGCATGTGAATCAACAATTACCTCAAAATAAAAGGTTTAACTTAACAAAGCAAGCAGGGAAAAAAAAAAAAAACCCCAGCTTTTAGAAAAGCCCATCGCAAGTACAGGTGAACACATACACAACACTCTTTAGCTATGATGGGACAGGCTCTAGGTTTGGAGCCAGCATGAAAACATCTCAATCCACTTACCTGCTTTACTTTGACTGTTGAGTGGTGAGGACTTCGGCTTCTCTTACTCCGGGGAGACTTGCTTCTTCTCCCTGAGGACTTGTTTTTCTTTTTGGCTGGAGACCTGTTCAGAGAATGATACATGCAGATTTTATCTCAGTTTTCATTCCCTAATACAAATTAGCTTCAAGTATCAGGCTTACCTACTAATACAAACACCACATTTGTGAAGGTCTCTACTGATCACACTAAAGGAGTAAGGAGCTTCACTTTTCTAGCCCTAATGTCTTCCACATACATAACTGCCTACTGGAACTTCTCACATAGATGACATAACTCTAGATTCCCATCCCCTCAAGAAACTTTCCTCTGTCTCTGCCATCTGGGTAACTGGTGCCACCATCCACCCTGTTCCTCAGGCCAAAAACCTAGAAGTCACCCTTGATTCTTTTTCTCCTCACCACCAGCAGCCCCCCACGCTCCTCTCCCACACAATCACACTCAATCAATCAATCAGTCAGCAAGTCCTCTGGCTCTATCTCCTCCCTCTCCCACCTCATTCCAACCACTCTCCTTGATCCCTGTACTGGATCCACCACCACCACCACCCTCCATTTCTAGAAGGAACACAATTGATTCCACTTCAAGTTCTTTGCACAGGCTATTCCCTCTGCCTAGATCTTTACAAGGCTGGATTATTCTTACCATTCAGGTCTCAGGTCAAATGGTGGACTTTTCAGAGTGGTTCAGGAAGAACCATTTCCCTCTACCCTCTCACTATCACATTACTGTTTTAACCTACCCCTAATACTTGTTACTAACTGAAACTATTTTTTTTTAATTTAATTTTCTTGTTATTTTGTCTCAGGGCTAGAGCACGGTCAGTTTCACCAGGGTAGAGATCATCTATGGTGTTCATCCTTGCTGCCCCAGAACCTAGGACGGTCTTCTTTTTTCTACATATACACATGTATATTTTTTAAAGTGTTACATAGATATTTTCCCACATTATTTTATAACCTACGATGGTCTTTAGCACATAATAGGTACTCAGTAAAACTACGTCGAATGAATTAATAAATGAACGAGTCTAACAAGAGAATATTTTTCCACAGAATATCAGACAGATCGCCTAGGCCCTCGATACGTAAACTTCTTGGGGCAGATAACTGAAAAGATAACTCCCGCACTCCACTGGCAGGCAAATGGGGAAAATCTTTCATTTCAACTTAAACGATCACTGCTTAACGAACAACTTAAACTGGACCATACCCGGTGAAATGCTGGGTACCCAGAAATGGAGGAGCGAGATCCTGTCCAGCAGGCATTAGGCGCTTAACGCCCAGCTATAACTCAAGTGACAGGTACCAGAGTAAAACGTTCCTTAATACAAGCACAACCGGTCGCTACTATCGCCTTAGGATTAAGTCCAAGCTGCAGCGCTCAGCGTTCAAGGTGTGTTTCTGGCTCTAGCCCTGTCCTCCTTTCTCAATGAACCCGACCTAAGGTCCACCCCGGGCTGCTGCTCACTTACCGGCTACCTCCTCGGGCTCGGTTCCCGCGGTGACTCGGGCGGCCCGACTCGCCGGCCGGTGGGGACGGGCTACCGCCGGAGGAGTCCGGGCGGCGGTGCACGGGAGGCACGGATTCCGGGCTGAGGCGCTCCTGCTTCACCACCACCGCCGCCGCCACCATGTCGCCGTCCCGGTGCCTTCGTCGGCTCCCCCGATCCCGCTCGCTCTTCACCTCCTTCATACTAGGAGACCTGCGGAGCCAAGGAAAAAGACGTCCGAAGCACTCCTGTCCCCGAAGGAAATGACGGACCTGACTCTAGGACTTCCGCTTCCGAGTGCACGCTCTCCCAGAAACCCTCGCGGCGGAGATAACGCGATACGATTCCGGAGTGGGCGGGGCCTTAGTGACCCGGCTCGAGAGGCGGGAGATTTAAGTTTCAAAAGCAAACTTTCGGGAAAAAGCTACTCTCAAGGATGTTTGTTGCCCTGTTATAGTAATTACGGAGCACAGAGACAACCTACATGCCCAGCGATAGGAAAGATGTTATGTCGCCATTCGCAATGCTATTTACAAACTATATGACAAATGGAAAAAACCCTGACTTGTTAAACGAAAGAAGCAAGATACAAAATTGTGCGTAGTGTGTGATTACATTTACGTTTGGGAATACCAAGGAAAGAGGAAGAGAAGGAAATGCAATCACAGATGGTAGCCCGTGGGCAAATCATTAGTATTTCCCCTCTGTTCTTGCGCTTTCTGTTATGTTGTCATTTCTCCATTTAATTAAAAGCAAATACTTTTTAAAACCCGGCAACTTCAGATGCCTTCCTCTGGGAATCTTCCCCAACCCTTCGCTGAGGAGTCAGATGATTCCCATTTTGCAGATGACAAAATTGAGGGTCAACGAAGGTGATCTGCACCTAATTCAAATCACGAGCTAGATGCAGCACAGGGATTCAGAACTGATGTTCTCCCTGCTTCCAAGAGTACCAAGACGACCCGGTGAGCAAGTGGCCTGCTAAGCTAAGCTAAGAGATCTTTCCGCGAAGGCTGAGCAGAAACTCTCGCGCTGCTGGCCCCGCCCCGCCCCGCAGCCCCGCCCAGGCCATGAGGGCGGAGGGGAGGTTTCCATGGCGACGGCAAACAAGGCCCTGACTGGAGGGCCGCAGCTGGGCTACTACTCCCTCCGCCGCCATGATTCCCCCCGCAGACTCTCTGCTCAAGTATGACACCCCGGTGTTGGTGAGCCGGAACAGGGAGAAACGGAGCCCCAAAGTAAGGACGGGTCTCAGAAGGTGGGGGAGCACGAAGCTCCGATGGGGAAAGACCGATCCCTGCCTTGAGGATCGGGAGTCCCGAGGGACAGAGGCTGTGACTGGGAGTAAAGGGAATTGGGACCGGAGAAGGAGGGTGGGAGAGCGGTACAAGAAGCCCAGATGTTGGGTGACCCCAAAGGGCAGATTTAGGATGGGGAAGAAAGTCACAGGGAGATGGATAGGGCTCACCCTTTTTCACGGTAGCCCCAAGAATAGATCTGTATTTTCCCAAGAATAGATCTGGGAGTGATTGCCCCATCACTAGAGCAGAGGCCTGAGCAGCTGTGCCAGAAACATTTCTTCAAGAAGATACAAGCATCAGGCTGGGGTGGAACCAAAGATTCTTTGTGGCCTCCTTCAGCTCTGAAACATAACTTCAGCTGAGAAGACGGGGGAAAGGGAGCTGGGAAGAGGGGAGGGATGTGCAGGAGAGCTGGAGCAACCCAGGGGGCCAGGGTGTGTGGAGCTGAGTGTCTGAATCACCTCCTGCCCCAACTTGTCCCTCCCTCTCAGGCTCGGCCACTGAAAGTCAGCCCTCAGCAGCCCGGACCCTCAGGTCCCGTCCCACAGCCACCAAAGACCAAGCTCCCCTCAACTTCCTGTGTCCCAGATCCTACAAAGCAGGCAGAAGAAATCTTGAATGCCATCCTGCCCCCGAGGTAAAAAAGCAGTGGCTGGGAGAAGGCCCAGGCTTTTGCATCCCTGAACTTGGGGATGTGAGAGGAGGCACCTTGTCTCTGTTTCTGACTGAGATTTCCTCCCAGCATCCTAGAGTTTCTAGAGCTTGCACTTGGCTAGATCCTGGGAACGTGGGTAGCGGGGAGACCTCTTCTCTATCTACCATCATTTCCTGAGTGCTCTCACCCAGGCTTATGGCTTTAAACATCACTTATATGCTGATTGCTCCCACAGGTCTTTCTGCAGCCCTGTCCTCTCCCCTAAACTCCAGACCTATATATTCTACTACTTCCTCATTACCTTCATGAAGATGTCTAATAGACATCTCAAATTCAACATGTCCAAACTAAATCACAATGTCTTCCTTCCCCCAACCAGCTCATTCTCAGTCTTCTCCTTTCCACTAGGGGCGCAGGCCACCTTTCATTCCCTTTGATCTCTCACATCACATGTCCTGTCCTTCATCACATTCTTTTGGCTTTCCCTTCAAATTATTTTCCAAATCTGACTGCTTTTTACTCTGCTTCCACCATCTTTTTTTTTTTTTAATTTATTTATTTGGTTGCGCTGGGTCTTAGTTGCGGCAGGCAGGCTCCTCAGTTGTGGCATGCGAACTCCCAGTTGCGGCATGCATGTGGGACCCAGCTCCCAGGGATTGAACCCGGGCCCCCTGCATTGGGAGTGCGGAGTCCTGAGTCCTCCTCTAGGAAACCTTCCTTCAGACTCCTTTCTAAAAGGAGAGCTCCCTTCTTCACCATCCCCTTACCCTGCTTCTTTCTTCTGCAGCCACAATGATCATTGTGATCACAATGCCTTTCAACTGTTTTTATGTAATAAGTTGACAGCAGTTTTTACAGTTATGATGGAGAGGGGAAACAGTAAAAGCCAGACTGCAATCTCCTCTGAAATGGAGGTCAAAGGAGGGGAGGGTGTTTTTCATTTGCTTCCCTTTCAACAATGCATGGAATCCTCTCCCTCATGGTGGTTCTGCCCTCAGGCCCCCCCTCGTGATTCCAGAACCTGGCTGTGTCTCTGACACAAGGTTCGCTACGGGGGGCCCATATAGGTACACACCCCCAATACATACATTCACCTCTTTCTGATTTTAGTATATGTGCTGCTGAAGCGAGCACCATTCACCTCTTTCTGGCTGGCACAAGGTTTATAGTCCCCTGTGTCTCCTACCCACAAGTCGGTGGGAATTTCCGCTGGGCCTTCCGTTCAGATCAAGCAACAACCACCATCAGTCTGCCCTCAACATGTTAGGAGTGCAAGATCTGGACCGTGGATGACGACTTCACAGAGGGTCGTGGGAGAATGAAGATAGCCTAGCCCCAAGATAGGGGCCCCGTGGAGGTGGCACAGTGGGTGTGGCTTTGGAGCCACACACTCATCAAGGGAGAAAGAGATGGAGGATTCTGGTGGGTCGGGGACAGAGCTGCCCCTCACTCCTCTCAGGCAGAGAGCGCAAAGGGCCATCTCTGCTCACATCCTGAGGACCCTGTCTGGTGGATGGGGTTCGCTCAGCCTGGCTGTGTCTGTCCCGCAGGGAGTGGGTGGAGGACACGCAGCTGTGGATCCAGCAGGTGTCCAGCACCCCCAGCACCAGGATGGATGTGGTGCACCTCCAGGAGCAGCTGGACCTGAAGCTGCAGCAGCGGCAGGCCCGGGAGACCGGCATCTGCCCGGTGCGCCGGGAGCTGTACTCGCAGTGTTTCGGTGAGCGGTCCTCGAGGGAAGCTACACCACCCTCTACTGCCTCCTTCCCTTCCCTTCTCACAGACCCAGGCCCTGAGTCCCCCGCAGCTGAAGCCTGCCCCATCCTGGAATGTCTGTCTCCCCCCACCGCCCCACCCAGGAACTGCTAACTGTGCCCTCTTCCCCCCCCAGCCCACCTCTCTTACCAGTCCCCCACCCCGCCTTGTCAGTCACCGTGTTCCTGACGACCTGCTGCATCTTAGTTCCCCGACCAGGGATTGAACCCGCACCCTCTGCAGTGGAAGCGTGGGACCACCCGGGAAGTCCCAATATGTTAGTTTTTTAATCAGAAAAATTTAATGTTCTATATTTATATCCATCCATCAACATTAGGCCTTGGTCCAGAAAAATATTTCAGGGTGATTTGTTGTGACCCGACAGACGCAGGGATTTGAGATCTCCCTCCTCGGGTGCTGGTGTCAGATGACTGGCCCTCCGTCTAGTCTCACCAGCCCGTGTGGACTCGGACATGCAAACCGCATCCAAACCCTGAGGCAGCTGCACGGGGCTGGCAGGCTCCCTTCAGTCTGAGTGTGATTCCGGTTTGCCCTCCCAGTCAGCATTTATGGAGGAGATGGGTGGGCAAGCTCTAGACCCTGCTGTTTCCAGCCCCAAACCAGTCCAGCCAAGGGGGCATATAAGAGTTTCCAGCTGCTTTAAAACAGCCACCATGTTTATATTGAAAAAGTCAGAATTCTTTGAATAGCACCCAGTTTCTGCCTAACGGTGGAAGAGAGGGCCCCCAAGGCTGCAGACAAACCTGGGCTCTTGTCTGCCTCTGCACTGGCCAAACCAGGCTTGCTGATGGCCTGTACTCCCAAGTGCCAAGTTCAGAGCAGTGGCTGCATGGCAAGGCCCCTCCCTGAGGCCTGTCTCCAAGTGAGGAGGACGTACCCTAGTGCCCTTCCGACTTCCGAGTAGGAAGGTGGTTCGCAGTAGGTGCGGTGCATCTCCCCTCCTGCCTGCCTTCTCCGACCCCGCCATGTGTGTGCCTTGGCAGATGAGCTGATCCGCGAGGTTACCATCAACTGTGCGGAGCGAGGGCTGCTGCTGCTGCGAGTCCGGGACGAGATCCGCATGACCATCGCTGCCTACCAGACCCTGTATGAGAGCAGCGTGGCATTTGGCATGAGGAAGGCGCTGCAGGCCGAGCAGGGGAAGTCAGACATGGAGAGGAAAGTGAGTGGGTTCACCAGGAGACTTTGGCCCTCTTCGACTCTTCTGTCAATCTCAGGGCCACAGCTTGTCATTCCAGCACCAAATTCCGGCCTCCTATGTGCTCTCCCATCACCTTAGTGAGGACCCTTTGGTTCAGTGTCACGGCCAGTCCGGTCGCGGCAGAGTTGTCTCCCCTTGGACATGCCCTGCCAGTCACTGACCTCCCACTGGGTGGCAGTACAGACCCTGGCAATGCCTTGGGTTGGACAGCTGTGTCCCAGGTCCCCCTCCACCCAGGCACTCACACCACCCCGTCCACTTGGCGACGTCCCAGCATGACTGGGGAATCTGTCCTCAGATTACAGAATTAGAAACGGAAAAGCGAGATCTGGAGAGGCAAGTGAACGAGCAGAAGGCAAAATGTGAGGCCATCGAGAAGCGGGAGAGTGAGAGGAGACAGGTGGACGAGAAGCAACACAGCGAAGAGATTCAGTTCTTGAAGCGGACTAATCAGCAGCTGAAGGTAATCGATGCCCAGGCCCAGGTGGAGCTCCTGCTGCCCCCATCCCCGCCCCCGGCCCTGCCAGCCAAGCAGGCCAAGCATTTGGTTCCTTGTCCTCCACTGACTTTCAATACTGACAAGGAGTAAAGGAAGCTGACTCTTTTGGGGAGAGGTGACGGATCATTACCCAGATTCTCTGTCCATCTCCATCTGGCTCTGAAGAGAGGCTGTATTCTCGGCTCTGAACCCCCATGACACCTCAGCTGGCTCTCCAGTGGAGGCTTTTTTTCCCCTTGGATAAAAGTTGCGTATCGTCTGGGAGAGGTGGCTATGTCAAGAAGCGGGACGTCTGTCCCATGGCAGCTGGCACTTCGGAGACTTCTTAGAGTGGGCTGGGTCTCTCCAGCCGGCTTTCATGGGAGTGCTTTCCTACCTGCAGTTCCGAGGCCCTGCATTTGGGGCGGGCAGGGAAGGCGCTTCGAGAGGGAAGAACCATTTCAAATCAGGAACCTTCCCGAGGTGTGTGGTCAGAGGAACTCAGCTGTAGGTGCTTTTCATCAAAGCCCTTTTGCTGATGGTATACTTTTATCCAACTGAGCTGAAGGGAGGGAGGGGGACTAGTGAAAAGGGCTGGGCAGGGGGCCAGGCTTCTGAAGCTCCAGGTTCTCTGTCTGGTCCAAAGGTTCTCAGAGGGTTGGGCCCCAAACCAGCATCATCTTCATCACTGCAACTTTCAGAAATACAAATCATTGGGCCCAGCCCAGAGCTACTGAATCAGAAACTTTGGGGTTGGGGTCCAGCAAGCCATTCTAACAAGGTCTCCAGGTGATCTTTTTTTTAACTTTTTATTATGAGAATTTTGAAACACAAAGTAGAATAATGCAATACACATCCATGTGCCCATTACAGAACTTCAATTGTTATCATTTTGCTAATCTTGCAGAAACAAGTGTTAATTATAATGAGATAAAACAGGATTCAAACTTCGTGGAAAAGAGGAAAATATACTTTTTTTTATACCAACAAATGGTGAAGGTGGGGGCTTCCCTGGTGGCGCAGTGGTTGAGAATCTGCCTGCCAATGCAGGGGACACGGGTTCGAGCCCTGGTCTGGGAAGATCCCACATGCCGCGGAGCAACTAGGCCCGTGAGCCACAACTACTGAGCCTGCGCGTCTGGAGCCTGTGCTCCGCAACAGGAGAGGCCGCAATAGTGAGAGGCCCGCGCACCGCGATGAAGAGTGGCCCCCGCTCGCCGCAACTAGAGAAAGCCCTCGCACAGAAACGAAGACCCAACACAGCCAAAAATAAATAAATAAATAAATAAAAATAAATTAAAAAAAAAAAAAATGGTGAAGGTGGGCAGAATCACTGCATGGTGCGACATTCTCCATTCTGATGTTTGCCAAAGTTTGAGAACCACTGCTCTAGATATATGGCCTATTGACGTTTAGTGGCTGTCTCCCATGGCCCTGGCCAGGAGGGGCCCCTAGATGTATCTCCTTTTCCTCCCTAGTTTCATAGAAGCTTACATTCTTGCGATTGGCAGGCTTGTTGGTACTACAAGCCAAGGCCAGGCATTTGAGATAAAGAAGGGCTTGTGTTAATTGCTAGTGGAGGATGACATAGATTTTCTTGTTGCTGAGTTTAACAAAACAAAGAAACTTTCACAGCCAGATGTGAATCTGTTTACTTAGCAGTCTCTGAAGCTGCCTCCCTTATCTGCCATATTCTTTTATCATAAGCTCAAGTTCCTCAGTTCCTCCTATGGTATTGGCAGCAAGAGCAAAGCAGAATACCTTGGCATCTTTCTAACATTTACAAGCAACCTTGGAATCCCCAGGGTGAAGGACTCTTTAGAAGTGAGTTATTTTTATTGGCTCAAAGCTGCACTGCAAATAAAGCAGTGTTTGCGGTCCGCAGGATAGACCTACTTAGAGATCTGTTCACACACCATGACAGTGAATTATTTTACTGGCTGCCAGAGGAGCAGAGTAAATAACTCCCGAGTGTCTGAAGCTTTACATACAAGATGGACAGCTCCCTACTCACTGGTGGCAATTTTCTCTAATTGGGTATCAGGTTGTCTCAGTGGCTGAAAATCTGCTGTTTCCCAAACCTCTTGTCCCAGCACAGAGCTCCCAGGCTCCCAAACCAGAGAGCCAAATGTTTAACTTAGCAGACATACTCAGGCTTGAAATCTGAGCCTTGAAAAACCACTATTTCAACAACTTTTATTCCATTTCCTTTTCAATGCCTTATATTATACACTGAGCAGCTATTGTATGGGAACCAGGACAGCTCTGATTTCTCCTAATGCAGAAAGACTGAATGCCAAGCCAGAGACCAGCTAATCTAGAAAATATGGAGTTGGGAATGAAGGGAAAAACACTTGGAGTGGCAGCATTTGGATTATTCTTCCCGGAGACTTTTATCACCTCTCAGCTATTTGTGTTAGGCTGCAAGCTTCAAATATTAACGGAGTTTGTTTTTGTTTTTCAGGCCCAACTGGAAGGCATTATTGCACCAAAGAAGTGATAATTTCCATATGGGTCTCGGCAAGCACTACTACCCCATCATAAGCCCTTTGTAATAAAAAGCTTCCTGAGTGAAGCCACACCCGTCCCGATCCCACCTACGTTATTTGTCAGAAGCCACACCACCGCCCCAGTGTTGCGCAACACCTACGGTCTGGCAGCCAGGCTCCGGGCTGGACATCAGAAGGCGGTGTGGCCCAGGAAGTCTCTGTACGTGGCCAACCTTGGGATTTGCCAACTCCAACAGTGAGACTCAGAATTCACCCCTTTTGGCTGTATCCCTCAGGTGGGGCAGCTCCTTTCTGTCACTCTATACTATCACTTATTTCCAGCCACACAAAGCTGCTTCTCTGCCCTGCAATTCATCTTGTCCCTTAACCCGGGCTCCTCTGGCCTCCATCTTACCCTTATTTGATGTCTTTTCATCATCCCTACTCCAGTGCAGTTCTAGTACCTCATTTTGGAGTTTTCGGTTTATACCGTATCATCTTATTGCTGCTTGCCAAGTCAACGGACCCCATCCTCCTTAGTTTTGGACTGCCTGGGTAGGAGGCAATGGCAGGGTCAAACCCATGGGTTTCAAGAAAGTAAACATGTGCTGGAAAGAAATACAGGTCACGGTGTCCACTGTGAGCTGCCTGGACCTTGGCTCCTCCCCCAGCACTGATTTGTTCACCTTGCTCTGCAGACAATCAAAACCCAACCCTACAGCCTGACTAGCCCAAACCTCACTCTCAGTTCTAATTATTCATGACTGGGCCATGGCCTGTAGGCAACTGCATTTTACTATTCCTCATAAGCTAGACTCAGTTTGGAGGTTCAGGGGTCTTCTGATTTCATAGACCCAGAAGACTAAATTAGTGACATAAATCCTTGATTCAGGGCATACCAGCAGCTCAATGAGTGCCATCATTCAGTCAAACTTCACAACTAGCATGACTAAGAAGGCATTAACGTCTCCCCTCGGTTAGAAGGCCTCAAGTGCTCAGTGTCCCCTTGGAGAGGTGCTCGGGTCTGATAGCCGTCCCGGCTAGGGCTTCCAGGCTCACTGGATGAACTGCAGTCCAACAAGAACAGCTGTGTTGCACTGAGTCAAACAAGCCCTCTACACTCTAATCTCAAATTTGAAGTCACAGCTTTTACCCTCATCCAGGTGTCCTGAGGAATTAATCCCAAGATTCCACTGAAATGGCCTGTCTGTGCTCTGTCATTTTCACGGGAAAGAACTGTGGTCACTGAGACGTGCTAGTCCCAGGACTCCTTGACGGTACAGCACTGCTGTCCTGTGAGGTTCCCCTAGCAGGCTCAATGACGGCAACACAAGTTGCTGTGGCTTTTTCTTCGTATTTTAAAGTCTAGGCTCTGCACGTGACATCCCTAAAATTTTCTTTTTACAGTTCTATTCCAAAGAGCTTCTGTTCTAAATTGCTCATTGCCAGTACAAAAGAAATACCACACTCCACATTTTCTAGACCTCAGGCCTGTTTCTGTCAGGTATCTCCATACGCTTGAGGAACTCACAGGGCTAATTCAAGTGTCAGAAGTTCCAGTGGACCCCATCACTGAGATCCTTGGGGGTGAGGGGCTTATCTTTATTTTCACTGGCACTGGTGAATGGTTTCAACTGTCAAATCTCAGAACAGATGCATCCATGGCCTTCGAAATGCCAACTGGGCATGAAGAAAATGAACAGAGTTTCTAACTGCGTATTTTTGTAGAATTTAATAAACAACTTTTAAAACGTTACTGCTTATGTTTCAATTTCTAGTGTCTGTGTTTCTGCCCCTCTGAGTCACTGATCTTCTTTTTGTTCCTGTTCCTATTTTTCACGTTGTGTGTTTCATAGTAGCGTACACCGACTTTTCTGGATCGTTGCTGCCGTGCTTCTCGCCTCCGCTGTAAAAAATGGCGCACACACACAAAGAGGGAAAAAAACCAATCAAACACTGAAATTCATAAAACAGGCCCCTTTGTTTCTCTGTGTTCTATTCCTACGCTGCTCCCACAACTACTGGAAGCAGCGCCAACGAGGGAGAGTTCACCTCACAGACCCAAGTCTGCACTTCCATCGTAACTTGTGACCACTCCAAGTTACAGATTGTCATTTGGTCCAACCCTCATCCAACGCTTGAATCTTGTCTCCTGAGCTCCTGACAAGTGGTCCTCTGGTCTAAGGCTGATCACTCTGATAACAAGCTCTCCACCTCCGAAGAGGGCCCCCTCCAGCTCTGGAGGGCCCAGTTACAGAGCTGAACTTCACAGAAGGCGGTGATCTGTCTGCCTACACAGCTCTGCTCACGTGTCATTTCCCTGAGGCCACATAAACCCAGCGGACTCTTCCAAACAGTAGTCCACGTGCTTGAGGATAGTGATCGGGAATTCCTAAAACAAGACATAAACTCAAGGACCTTCAGGCAGCAGCCCACTCCTTGGTCCTGTTTCACTGACCTCAACTAGGTCACTGAGGACTGGGGTTTCTTGATTTCAAGTCTAGACCGTTAGTTTCTGAAAGAGTGAGTCTTAAGAAATGGACTTCCCCTCTCTACACCTGGGTGATGTTTCAGACCAAAGCACATACTTCCTTAGATGTAAGCGTCCTGCGAGTTTTGTTTGACTCCTCCTCTTCCCTCTGTGCCTTCCTCTTCTTTCCCTTTTTGGTAGGTGCTGGAAACGAAACACAAGCACACACAGAGGAAAGAAACAGGAATCTGTTATTCAAAATGTGTCTGAATCCTAAGGTGGGAATGAGCTTGATGTGCTGGAGGAGGAAGGCAGAGGCCGGTGGGAAGGGAGTGTGGTGAGCAGAGCAGAGTACAGCAGGACGAGGCTGGAGGCTGCCAGACCTGGGGGCGCTGAGTGGCCTTGGCGGGGTTTGCGTTTGTCTTGAAAACACACTCAATATAGGAGCTAGTAGTCCAACCACATAAAGAATAAATACATGAACCATCCTCCCCCCCAGAAAAAAATTTGTCTTTGGACCCACCCTTAGATTACAATGTTAATAATGTACTCTTTTTAGAAGAATTTTCCCAAATCACCCATTTAACCCCAAGACATGTGCAGAATAAAAAGAAGAAAAGCCAATTTGTGTGATAAACAGTAAGTGGAACCAGGGTTACCTGCCAGATATGATAAATATCTGTGTGGATGACAGTACAAGAGATACTTTGGAGATTAAACTTAGATTCCCCAACGTTCTAAAGATGCAAATCACATCTACATGATTTTAATAATTTAACTGTACCTGTATCTTCTACATCTTCTTCAACTGTTCTTCTCTGTTCTTCGGATTTTGCAAAAACCACTTTACTCAGTCCCTTGGATATTCTGAAAGGGGAAGAGTAGAGTAATGAAGCCGTCCAACATTCCCCCCGCTGCCCACGCAGGCGCTGACGCAGGGACCGTGACAAGCCCGCAGACTAACGAAACCCCGCTCCCCTTCACGTGGTTAACACCATCGGTAGAAGCAACATTGTTTTGGCGGCTCCTGGGCATATGTAAAAGACAGAACTATCAATACTAAGCTTCTCATACTTCAGGCAGTTGAATTTGAAAAATGTACAGATCACTTTTAAAAAACGGCAATACCCTCCCCTGCCCTACAAAAACACTGCTCCAATCCTCATGGCAAGTTTCTGGGAAAGGAACGAGCAAACTGCAATTCGTGAGAAGATGAGGACGCTACCTGACTGCTGAAAACTTCTTAGCTTTGGCTTTGTTTAAAAACCTCTGGTACTTAGCAATCTTTTCATCCAGGGCTTGAATAACGGCCTTGGTGTTGTTTCCCGCGTGTTCTTCCTGGAACTCTGCGTAAGACTCTTCCTCTTCGTCTCCTTGGTGTTCCTCTTCTTCCTCCTCCTCCTCCCTCTCCGCAGAAAGGCCCTCCAGCTCTTCATCAATATCGGACATCTCCAGAGGAACGAGGTCATCCCCAGAAAACTGAGGCACGACGTTGATTTTGCCAAAGTTCTGCCGGACCCGCGCCAGAATCTGCTGCATTTCTGAATCGGCGCCACCGTGACCGGGCTCCTCTTTTTCCTTCTCAATGATGGATTCCGACTCCTCACCTACGGTTTCTGTGACTTCCTCTGCTGGGTTGTTCTGGGTTGTTTCTGTGGCAACTTCCAAAGATGAGGAGGATGGAAGCTAGTCAGGCCGAAAAGGGGTGGGGTGGGGAGAGAAATGGAATCAGAAAATGAAAACTGAGTTTCTTTTTTTCTTTTTTTAATTTTATTTTATATTGGAGTAGAGTTGATTAACAATGTTGTGTTAGTTTCAGGTGTACAGCACAGTGATTCAGTTATACATACATATGTATCTATTCTTTTTCAGTTCTTTCCTCATTTAGGTTATTACAGAATATTGAGCAGAGTTCCCTGCTGAATTTCTGAACTTACACACCCTGCTCTCAAATGAGGCAGTCCTCTTCTCAGGACTAAGGGCAAGTGTCGAAAACATGCACATCTGAGTCGTATTGTTAATCTATTTTAAGTCAATGTGCATTAAACCCTGAACCCAGCATGGAAGGATCAGAGGAATACAGCTACGGTCCCAAAGGATGCGCCAACCCTAAGAGCATTTAGCCATCAAAACCAGTCAACTCTACACTGTAGACAGGGGAGGTTCCCTACACTGTTCCTGGGGACTGCAAGGAATGGGGGTTGCTGAGAAAGCACATCCCAAATGAGCACACACCTTGGGACTTCCCTGGCCGTCCAGTGGTTAAGACTCCGTGCTCCCAATGCAGTGGGCACGGGTTCAATCCCTGGTCATAGAACGAAGATCCCACACACAGCACGGCCAAAAAAAAAAAGTGTAATTCCAAATGAGCACCCACCATAACAGAAGCATGAAGGCCCAGCTGAATGCTGAGGGCGAACGCAGCGCTGGTTTAGAAAGTGTGAGGGCAGAGGAGAGGCGCTGAGGAGGCACCTCGAAGGAAGGAAGGGTGTGAGGAAAGAGGAGGGAACCTCCTCGGAGTTCAGAACGAGCCCTGAGGCGGCCAACACTCAAACGCCAGGCCTGGCCAGGCCTGTTTCGGGGAAGGGGCGGAGGGAGCGTGGGCTGGCGGCTGACGCCATTGTGCACTCACAACTGAGGCGCGCAGAACTCAAGGGATTTTCCAAAGGCAAAGGGGGCTGCGCGAAGCACTAACTGCATCAGGAATCCATGAAATTCAGGAAACTATACAAAACTCGTATGTACGTTTCCGTACATTTTTCTGGTAAGGTGGTTTTTAGCCTTCGGATTCTCAAGGGGGTTGCTGCCACCACCAAAAAGAGGAAAGGAGGAGAGTCACGGAGCGGGGGCGGGAGACGACGGACACTGACTATCTCAACTTAACGACTAGACGTGGAGGAAGAGTTAGAGCAAGGCCGCCGTTCCCGCACAGGGCCACACGGGCGCAGGGGCGGCCTCCTTGGGTCAGAGGCCTCGGCCACGTGGCCCGCCCGCGACGTCCTCCCGGAGCCACGACACACCAGGCTCGCTCCGCCTCGGGTGCGCTGCTCCCCACGCCTGCAATGCTCGCCTCTCGTGACACCTGCGGAGCTCCTGCCTCCCATCACTAGGGCCCCCCCAAAAGGCCACTTCCTCAGAGGCCGTCCCTGACCACCCCACGTACGAGGCACTGCTCTGTCTCCCAGAAAACCCCTAACACTGCTTTAGCCTCCCTCACAGCAATCAGTACTTTACATCCATATCTGTTTACTACGTGTCTCCCTGTAGGACAATAAAAGTGCGCATTTGGTACTTGACCCCCAGTTCCTGGCACAAGAGCTCCTAAAACCCTTGGAATCTCCCGGGTTAAGACAGGGGTGTCTTGCTTTTGTTATTCGTAATAAGCCCCTCTCCCCCAAAGTTATGCTAATGAGATGACTGTGGTGGGACCTAGCTTCAGACTGGGGGCTGGTCAGCGGAGAGCCCAAGCAATTGCTGAGAGGGCTGGAGATTGAGTTCAATCACCAGTGGCTGATGATTTAGTCAAACGTGCCTACGTAATGAAGGCTGAACTTACACACCTTGCCTACAAACCCTTAAGGACGGACGGGCTCTGGGGAGCTTCTGGGTTGGTGAACACAATGACGTGCTGGGAGGGTGGCCTGCCTGGAGAGGGCATGGAAACTCCACACCACCATCTACCCCATACTTTGCCCTATGCACCTCTTCCATTTGGCTGTTCCTGACTTGTATCTTTTGTAATAAACCGGTAGTCATAAGCAAACCACTTTCCTGAGTTCCGAGAGTCCTTTCAGCAAATTATCAAAGCTGGGAACCTCTGAATTTGTAGCCAGCTGGGCAGAAGTGTGGGTAGCCTAAGAACCCCATCTGCAGCTGGCATCTGAAGTTGGGGTAGTCTTGTGGGATTCAGCCCTTAACCTGTGGGGTCTGCACTAACTTTGGCAGTTACTGGACACCCAGTTGGTGTCAGAGGCTTGCATAACGGGTATGGAAAAATGAAAGCTATTTGGTATCAGAAAACACCAAATACTCCTCCACTGGCATGTGTATGCGTGCGTGTGCACGTGTGTGTGTGTACGTGCAGGAGGGCAGGGCCTTGTCGCGCAGTACTGGTTGTTTGGAGGTTTTAGTGGGGAGAAGGGAAAAGGTTGAGTAACATCAGTTTCAGATATGTTGATTTTGAAATGTTGGAGAAAATATTCAACTGGAAATTTATAGCTGACAATGGAAACTCTGGGAATGGAGCCCGGTGAGAGAAAACCAGAGAAATATGGACCCAAAAGACTGGCACGGAAGCAGAACTTAAAGCCACTTCTTCAAGAGACTTGGCTGAGCTCCGAAAAAGACCCTAGAAATAGAAAGGCAAAGTGCCAAAGTTGGAGCCCTGAGCAGTCCACTGCCGGGGGGAGGGACATGGAACAGTAGGGAAGCTTTTCAATCTAGCCCAGAGGCCCCAAACCTAAGACTTTCCCTGAGCATCCACTGTACCACTCTCCTTTCCCACCTGACCACGAGCTTCTTGAGGGCAAGGACCATGTTAATTATTCCTATGCTCCCAGTTCCTGGCACATGGTTGGGCGTAATGTCTATGAAACAAAAGAATCTTGGAAATGCCTGTCCTTCAAGCAGAAGAAAAGACACAAAAACCACAAGAGCACTCACATTTAATGAGCCCTCCTTTTTCAAGGCCCTGAAAACTGGCATTTATACTCAGGCTTCTATCATACATCTACTTCCTGGTCACCCCCCCACCAGGTCACAGCAGTGGCACCCTGGGATGGGAGACACTGCAGCTGAAAGTTCTACCCTAAAGGAAGAAGACGGTGGTCCAAAGACACACCACACCCAGGTCACTAACCATGCTTCCTGAGAGAGGGGTCCACCCTTTTCTTACCTGGGGGGCTACAGGGGGCTCTGCATTGGGCGGCTTGACAAAGAAAGGAATCCGGCCCCTCTGCCAGTCATTGAGGACCATCTTCCCCACAGTCCGCAGGTCAGGCTCTCCACCCTGAAATGTCGCAGGAAGAGGCCCAATTAAATTCAAACAACACAACCACCTCCTGGTTTGGAAGCATGGCGGCGGTCCCAGTTGGCACCATCTACCTGCCAAGTTTCGCACTTCATACTGCTCACACATGCATATAAAAAAGGTCCACACCACACACGCACACACCTGCAGCACGCCCCAGTCTGAATTCTCACAAATCCTGGCTTACCTTCAGTAACTTCCCCGTCCGCAAAGCTAGCTTCTCAAGAAAGTCCTCAGCGTTCTCCCAAGAATCAATTTTGTATGTCTTGCTGATATATTCTGGCTTTGCTCTTTCAAGTACAGCACCAATGTGGTCTTCAGGAGTCTTAATTTTTTCAACTTGAACCTAAATGTTCATAGGAAAGCTCTTGCTTACAAACTTGATTATGGAAGGAGTGAAGTTCCCAGTGTTCTCTGTAACCATATCTGAAAACAGATTTCAATGCCTCAAAGCAAGCGGGGCCTGGCAGGAGCTTGTTCTGGAGGTGGCGAGATGCAGCTGGCTGAAAGGAGTGCTATGGAAAGCCGACCACAGCCGCGGAGCCCAGAACTCAGCTCTAACCCCGGCTCACCACAAACTGACGGTGTGACTTCCGCAAGTAGTTTAAACTGGAACCCTTCGTGCTACTGACTTGCAGAAATGGTTAAAAGTCCACCCATCCCAGGACACAAAGAGAAGGGAATAGTTTAAGAAAGAAGGGGAGGAACCGCACAGGATGTATAGCCAGAAGCACTGGTTAAGGTTAAGTGGAACCATTTAAAGCTCTCGGTCGTCTTCAGAAACAAGTGAGGAAATGACCGAGTTCCAAAATGACTCAACCCATAAACCCATGAAGATGAATTATCACTAAACATAAACACGCCCTGCTTCCCTTTGGAGCCCATGTGTAAACGACAAACTCTTTTGTGGGATGACATTGACCAGATATGTCCACGGTTCCACTAACTCCTCAAACAGGCTTAAGTGGAATGGAGAGACTGCCCTGTTCAGTGTCATGTTCCTCAAGTTTGGTCAGACAGGCTGACCCCAAACTGTCTGCTGAATGAGTAAAAAGCAAAGGTATCCAGAGTTCCCCACAGAGCGCTGGCCCCAAAAGGCAAACAAAGAGCTTCTCGGGACCAAAATACTCACCACTCCTTTCAGCACAATGTCCGTCTCTGAGTCCTCAGAGGGGTAAACCACACCGGGACAGTCGATAAGGAATATCCGGCGCATCAAGGTAATATACTGCCAGACCTAAAAAGCAGAGACTTCCCCAGGTCAATCCCTGAAAGCGATTTCACAAACCTCTGATGCTCAAGAAACTAGAGAGGGCGGTAGGGGTCAGAGAGGAGCAACCTGCTGGGTAATGAAGCTCCAAAGCCCCTCCTCTCTTTGGGCTGCGCATGAGGCACTTCCACGAGGCATAAACTATCGTTTCCAAGAGCTAAGGGTCTAGAAATAATGCAGAGGCAGGATCTCCACCTAGTATTGTGCAATAATGTCCAGTAAAGCTTTTTCTGATTTTTAAAAGTACTCCTGGAAGATTAATACTGCTTGGCCCCTGTTCCTTTCAGCAGAACCATGGTGCTCCCCAAATACCCTGTGTTCCAGGGTAGGACCCCCAACCAACAGAATCTACCCTAAAATTGAGTTTTCTTTCTTAACCCAGGCACCAAATATTCTTGGGTTAGTTTTGTTTATCAAAGCAGAAGGTTGGAGTAACAATTTAAAACAGACTCAAGTGGCACATACCAAACCACGCCAAAGCCAGGCAGTGGCACACAAAGTACTCTTAGCCTTATCGAAAAGGGCAGAAACAGCTCCAGGACATTGCCAACTATTATATGGAGGCTAAACTCCCAATGGTGATCTTCATGCAAGAGAAGCAGATAGACATCTCCATGTCCTGAATTATCACCCTCCATGGAAATAAAATAAGTCAAAGTAAATAAGACCCCCTCGAGCCAGACATACCTTTGTTTCACCTGCAATGGGGGCCACATTGCAAACTTTCTTGGAGCGCAGTGTGTTTATGACAGAGCTCTTGCCAACATTTGGATAGCCGATGAACCCCACGCTGATCTGTTTCTTGTCAGTGTGCAACTGTTCAAAAAAAAAGAATACACACCACATACACGCAGAGTGAACATCCCATGGGACAAACAGGTTGTGTTACTTTGCTACCATAAAGAATACAGTACAAAACTATTGCTACGACTTGATTTAAAACCCAGACACACCCCACCTGCACAGTCTGTGTGGGCTGCATACACATACTCATTAATAAATCGGAGGTGAGTCAGCTAGCTCCTCGGTCACTCATGTGCAATTATTCTTGAATGTTTTAAGGTTAAAAGTATGTGGGTTGAGAAACAAAGGAAGAAATAGCTTGTTAGTCATCAGTTTAGAAGAACACCATCCACTGATAAAATGTCTTCAGGGAAGAGAACCTTAGCAGATGCAGCAACCGGCAATCCCAAGACCCATCCCTCCTCTTCTCTGCACAACATATTTTGCATTTTCACTGCTAAAACTAAACAACAAAAGAAAAGAAAGGCAGCTTCAAAAGCTAGATCACTGGGTGAAAGTCTCAAAGAGGCAGAGCTCAGGAAGAGTCTACAAACAGATGGGGACTTCTGACTAGAGACGGTGGACTGCACATCCCTGCCCACCTCACTCCCTCCACGAACTCCACTGGGACCACACACACCCCCATAGAGCCAAACATATAAAACCAAAGCATGCGCTGGAGATGAGACAGAACAAACTAATGTGTGATGTTAGCAGAAGACTAGCAGTTAAAAAGTAGTATCTAACTTGGCCCACTACAAAATATGAAAGCTACATGGCTACAAAGGTAGAAAAACTAAAAATGCAGCAAATATACTGCCAATGAATCACGAAAGACCTTGGGAATCAGCAGTACAGACCCTCTAAGGGTGGGACTGAAATCCAGAAGACTGACCAGTGGACCGTCTGTAGAAATAGTCACACCTCTCCTTCCCCTCCCTCGCCTGGCATGGGTGCCCAACTTCTCTACCCCAGAGCCTTAGGAGAGATAATGACTCTTTTGAAACCCTGCATGTCTGAAAATATCTTTAATTTTCAGACCTGAAAGGGACCCTAGATTTAGAGATAACAGTAATTGAAAGCAAGTGTTCCCAGAGTGATTAGTTCAAAGTCTAAATATTGAATAGTACAACCCCAGGCTCCTACTCCCACTGAGTTCCCAGAACCCTGGCAGCCAGGTCTATATACGCCCAAGCTGGAGACAGAAAGACTCCTTTCTAGGGAAATTCACAGGCCCAGGAGTAAAGACCTACAGACGGGACTTCCCTGGTGGTCCAGTGGTTGGGACACCGTGCTTCCACTGCAGGGTACACGGGCTCGATCCCTGGTCGGGGAACTAAGATCCCGCATGCCGTGCAGTGCGGCCAAAACAAAAACAAACAAAAAACCCACCCTACGGACACTGACATCTAGAGTGTCCCCCAACAAAATACTGGGTTTCTGCCCAGTCACCTACAGTGAAATCTCTCATTCAACAAGCCCACCCCCTGCATAAAGTCTCTTTAGCCTTTTTTTGGTGGCTCACTCTTAAATGAGTGGAGAACCAAGAATAACCAGACATCTGAAGTGTGACTCTAGTAGAAAAGACAGAAAAAGAGCAACTTGGAGGAAACAGTGTCAATGTAGGAAAATGTAGAGGAAAATTTCCAAATACCACTATCATTGTTCTCAGAGACAGAGAAGCCAGTGCATCCGTGAAACAAGAACAGGCTATAAAAGGGAGCAGGGCAATTCATTAAATTACAAATTCATTAAATTACAAATTAAAAGTGAGAGGCAAAATAAATCTTACGATAGAACAGCTAAATGATCAAGTCAAGGAAACTTCCCAGAAAATAGGGTAAAATGTCATAAATGTACTGAAACAAAGAAAAGATTAAGAAAATTCAAGAATTGGGAATTCCCTGGTGGTCCACTGGTTAGGACTCTGCGCTTCCACTGCAGGGGGCATGGGTTCCATCCCTGATAAGGGAACTAAGATCCCACAAGCCGCGAGGCGAGGCCAGAAAAAAAAGAATGAAAATTCAAGAATTAAACCAGGAGATAAAACCAAATTCCTGAACAAGAACAGAGATGAATGGGGGGCATGGCGTGGGGTGGTTTCCAAAAAACAGTATAGGACAAATAACAGACTAAAAGTCCCATCCATGCCTAGCTCACTGAACAATAAAAGACCCACCTTAAAGCACATCATTGGGACATTGTAAAACAGGAATTTTTTTCAAAAAAGATCTCAGCCACAAAGGATTAGGAGTCAGAACGGTCTCAGATTTCTCAATGGCAACATCGGAAACCAGAAAACAATGCAATGTGGTGCCTTCAACATTCTAAGAAGAAACGGTGTGAGGGTAGTATGAAGAAATTTACAGAATGCAAGGTCTCAAAAAAATGTTCCTTCTAAGCACTCCTTTTCAGAAGGCTTTTGGAAAACATGTTCCATCAAAAGGAAGGAGTAGGACTTCCTTGGTGGTGCAGTGGTTAAGAATCCGCCTGCCAATGCAGGGACACAGGTTTGAGCCCTGGTCGGGGAAGATCCCACATGCCGCGGAGCAACTAAGCCCGTGTGCCACAACTACTGAGCCTGTGCTCTAGAGCCCGAGAGCCACAACTACTGAGCCTGCGTGCCACAACTACTGAAGCCCATGGGCCTAGAGCCCGTGCTCCACAACAAGAGAAGCCACCACAAGGAGAAGCCCGCGCACCGCAACGAAGAGTAGCCCCAGCTCGCCACAACTAGAGAAAGCACAGCAACGAAGACCCAACACAGCCAAAAATAAATAAATAAATAAATTAAAAAAAAAAAAAAAAAAAGGAAGGAATAAACCAAGAAAGAAAAGGGATCCAGTGAACAAGGACAACACAGGGAACAGCCACGGGAATCCTGCATTCAGATGACGGGGAAAGGAAGTCCCAGGAAGACCCAGCAGCAGCCCGGGGAGCAGCCGGTCCACCTGGAAGGGAGGCGCCAGACACTCTGAAAGTTCCCACGCTACCAGAGGATTTGGTGATATGTCAGTGACAAATAAAACGGAGCTAATTAACACCAGATAAAACAGAAGGTCCTATTAGAAAGGAATTACAATCATAGCAGCGTGGATCAGCAAGGACTGACACTTCAGTCACAATAACCTAAACACTAAATGAGTAATAGTTTAGCCAAATGTCGTACAAGGACAGAGGGAGTGGAGAGGGAGGACGGGGGTGAGAAACCTAACCCTCATTTTCCATAGTAGGAACTTAACAAATACGTAAAACTGAGGGGGGTGTGAGATGAAGAAATAGATTCATAAGCATATATAAAAAATATGGAAAAAATACCAGAAGTAACAGCTATGAGTTGGACGAGCTCCTTCTGGGAAGTGGGGAAGGGTGGGACAGAGGACAGGTGTCCTTTGTTAGAAGCCAGGTAAGATTAAATGAACACACAAATACAAAGTTGCAGGTACAGAACATGAAGCTTCGAGAACGTGTGCTTTCAGGGCCTCCCTGAGGAACCAGCACCTGACCAGGGATCCGAGGCTGGAGTTCGGCAGGGTGCCTCCCAGGCAGAGGGAAGAGAAATGCACAGCCCGGGAGCCCAGAGTGGGGATACAGTGTGGGGAGGGGGCCCGTCGTCATCACCGAGCAGAGGGTGGACCATCCGGTGCCAGGGACACGGCAGAAAGGGAAGCGACGTTTGTCAGGGATGGGGGTACAGGCTGAGCTAGAGAGTATTTCAGAATCCCTTGTAATCCTGAGGCTCTGTGAGTGTTCACATCTCCAGAACACACTGTCCTCACTACCAAGAAGATGTGGAAGGTGAGGCTGGTAACTCTCTGACACACCCTGGGAAGAGAAATTCTCACACAAACCCACAGCTGTCCAACTCCAGAGGGGGACAGGTCAGGTCGCAATACCTTTCCAAACTGCCGCAGAAGCTGAATAAATGCTCCTTTGCCAAAGGGGTTAGTAAGACTTGCGTGGAAAGCAAGTGTCGGGTAATCTTGGGAGAGGATGGCAACCCATCGTTTCTAAAGAGAGAAAAGAAAAGAAGCTGGTAAACTGTGAGCTGTTTATTTACAACATAGGAAGAACCAGAGCTTGAATAACAGGATGGTACTTCAAATACACAGTTGTCTAAGGAAAATGTTAGCTGTAATTCTTTGAAATATTTTTTTCAAGTATGACAGTTGATGCTTCTTTGTCTTTTTTTTTTTTTAATTTATTTATTTTTGGCCGCGTTGGGTCTTCGTTGCTGCGCACAGGCTTTCTCTAGTTGTGGTGAGCGGGGGCTACTCTTCGTTGCGGTGCGCGGGCTTCTCATCACGGTGGCTTCTCTTGTCACGGAGCACGGGCTCTAGGCCCATGGGCTTCAGTAGTTGTGGCAATGCGGACTCAGTAGTTGTGGCACGCGGGCGTAGCTGCTCCGTGGCACGTGGGATCTTCCCGGACTAGGGCTCGAACCTGTGTCCCCTACATCGGCAGGCAGATTCTTGACCACTGCGCCACCAGGGAAGCCTGTCTTTTGTCTTATAAACACAAAACAATATTCCAAAAATGCCTTCATTGCTACTAAATGCAACTAATGTTAACATAATGTGAAACAGACCTGGGGCCTCGGCAGCCGCCCCTTCCGAAGGGCGCACACCGTTCATCCTATGGGCACTGCAGCTGTCCCACTGCCAACCATCAAGGGTCAAAGGTAACTGCCCAGGACTTCCCTGGTGGTGCAGTGGGTAAGAATCCGCCTGCCAATGCAGGGGACATGGGTTTGAGCCCTGGTCCGGGAAGATCCCACATGCCGCGGAGCCACTAAGCCCATGCGCCACAACTACTGAGCCTGCGAGCCACAACTACTGAGCCCACATGCCACAACTACTGAAGCCCGCGCGCCTAGAGCCCATGCTCTGCGACGAGAGAAGCCACCGTGATGAGAAGCATGCGCACCACAACGAAGAGCAGCCCCCGCTAGCTGCAACTAGAGAAAGCCTGCGCACAGCAACGAAGACCCAACGCAGCCAGAAATAAATGAATAAATAAAAAAAATTTTTAAAAAAGGTAACTGCCCATCATCAGTGAAGCCCATTTTAGTTTTGTTTTCGATGAGAACACTTGAATGACTACACCCTCAATAGTGCAACACCTTAACTGCTGCCCCAAATCCTAGAGACCACGACACTGACTTAATCGTGGGTAACCCAGAGCCTGCACAAGCCGTGTGGCCTTGGTCATCTGTTTTGCATTAGCAACTGTACTTACCGTTGCCCAGGTTGGAACAAGGTCACATTTGTTAAGAACAAAAATGAGGTGTTTCCAGGGTTTCTCCTTTTTCAAGTAAGTCTCAATGTGAGGGGAACGGGTACCCATTGGATCTCTAGCATCAAGAACTTGAACTACAACATCTGATGAATCTATCACCTGCAAATTCAAAGAGGCAAAAGTGACTTGCTACAGGAGTACAAGGGCAAAATGAAAGAGAGAAGACATTTAAGGGAACCTGGGAAAAATAAAGCAACAATAGAGATAACCTCTCAACAGTCTTATGAGGAGAGCAGGTGGTAGCCAATCTCAAAGCCCAGGGATCAGTACTCAAAAAATTGTTTTCATCCTGTGGGTATCTGAAACTTGTTGAATTCCAAATAGAACTAGCTTGGATGAAACCAGTCTATTTCACGACTGCTATGCATCAGTGAGCAGAACCATTTACTTCTTCTTTTTTAAAAAAATATTTTATTTATTTATTTGGTTGCACTGGGTCTTAGCTGCGGCTCGAGGGCTCCATAGTTGCAGCAGGCTCCTTAGTTGTGGCATGCGAACTCTTAGCTGCTGCATGCATGTGGGATCTAGTTTCCTGACCAGGGATCGAACCCAGGCCCCCTGCACTGGGAGTGCAGAGTCCTATCCACTGCGCCACCAGGGTAGTCCCTCATTTACTTCTTAGACCTCTAAGTTTCCATGTTATAGGTTTTGAGTATTTTACAAAAAAACTAAAAAATTTTGTTTGCTTTCATGGTACTAGTTTCCTATCATGTTACTATTTGATTATGTGACTATGCTTGAAAGTCTTCGTTACCGAGAACATTACTCGAGTGTGGACCTAAAACTCAGCCGGCTGAAGAGAACTAGACCAGGACTCAGGAGACACAAAGCCTCTTGCACTAACTACCTGGGTAAGCTGGGGAAGGTATTCAAGCTTTCTAGACTTGAATTCTCATCTGTAAAATGAGAGGGCTGGACCAAGTAACTCAAAAATTCTCATGCAGCTCTAACCATGTATAATGAATCTCAACAGGAATATCATTTTAGCAGGTAATCCAAAGAACTATAAACAGAGAATATGTGAATCTATGCAATGTGGTTGTTACTATTATATGAGTAATAAAAAAATGCAGTTATCTAGAACAATGGCAGTATGTGCACGGCCATATCCATCCTGGAGGTGGAATTTGTATTGACAGAGCTTCAATAGATCCAAGTCAGTTTTCTCATATAAGATCATGAAAGCCAAAGGAACCACTCAGAGAGACAGAATTTAAAGTCTTACCTTGTAGAGTTCACCCCATATTCTTTTAGACTGTCCCTTTTTATATATCTCTTCTTGGGCTTCATTTCTAAATAAGAAAAGACCCAAAGTGAGCAAATGAAGCACTATAAAGATGAAAAGGATGTTTTAGGGAAAAAACCATGTGCCAAGGGAAAGCGGTATCAAAACTAGCATCAACATCACTAATCATTACAGAAATGCAAATCAAAACTACAATGAGGTATGACTCCGGTCAGAATGGCCATCATCAAAAACTCTATAAACAATAAATGCTGGAGAGGGTGTGGAGAAAAGAGAAGCCTCCTACACCGTTGGTGGGAATGTAGATTGGTACAGCCACTATGGAGAACAGTATGGAGGTCCCTTAAAACACTAAAAACAGAGCTACCATATGACCCAGCAATCCCACTCCTAGGCATATATCCAGAGAAAACCATAATTCGAAAGGATGCACGCACCCCGATGTTCATTGCAGCACTATTTACAATAGCCAGGACGTGGAAGCAACCTAAACGTTCATCGACAGAGGAATGGATAAAGAAGATGTGGTACACACATAGAATGGAATATTACTCAGCCATAAAAAGGAATGAAATAGTGCCATTTGCAGAGACGTGGATGGACCTAGAGATTGTCATACAGACTGAAGTAAGTCAGAAAGAGAAAGACAAATATCGTATAATATCGTTTATATGTGGAATCTAGAAAAATGGTACAGACGAACTTATTTGCAAAGTGGAAACAGAGTCACAGATGTAGAAAACAAACCTGTGGTTACCAAGGGGGGAAGGGGGGGTAGGATGAATTGGGAGATTGCGACTGACATATATACACTACTATGTATAAAATAGATAACTAATGAGAACCTACTGTACAGCACAGGGAACTCTACTCAATGCTCTGTGGTGACCTAAATGAGATGGAAATCTAAAAGAGTAGATATATGTATATGTATAACTGATTCACTTTGTTGTACAGCAGAAACTAATACAACATTGTAAAGCAACTATACTCCAATAAAAATTAAAACAAAACAAAGAAAAACAACTAGCTGTAGACGGACCAAAATTAGACTTAATTTAAAAAATGACTATATCCAAATGCCCATCGACAGATGAATAAAAATAAATGTCGCGTATACATAATGGAATACTGTTCAGCAATACAAACAAATAAAGTACTGATACACGATACAACATGGATGACCTTGAAAACATTATGCTAATGAAATAAGCCAGATACAAAAGGACAAATACTGTACAAGTGCACTTACATGAAGTACTATTTAAGAGAGAAGTCAAACTCATAAGAGACAGAGAACAGAATGGTGGTTGCCAGGGGCTGAGGAGAGGGGGGAATGGGGAATCAGTGCTGGATGGGTACAGAGTTTCAGTTTGGAATGATGTGAAAAAATTCTAGAGGTGGATAGTGGTAATGGTTGCATAGCCATGTGAATGTACTTAATGCCACTAAATTGGATGCTTAAAAATGATTAAAATGGGACTTCCCTGGTGGCACAGTGGTTAACAATCCGCCTGCCAATGCAGGGGACACGGGTTCGAGTCCTGGTCCAGGAAGATCCCACATGCCACAGAGCAACTAAGCCCGTGAGCCACAATGACTGAGCCTGCGCTCTAGAGCCTGCAGGCCACAACTACTGAGCCCGTGTGCCACAACTACTGAAGCCCACACACCTAGAGCCCGTGCTCTGCAACAAGAGAAGCCACTGCAATGAGAAGCTCAAGCACTGCAATGAAGAGTAGCCCCTGGTCGCCACAACTAAAGAAAGCCTGCGCGCAGCAACGAAGACTCGACACAGCCAAAAATAAATAAATAATTTTAAAAAAAGATCACAATGGTAAGTTTTGTTATGTATATTTTACCACAATAAATTTAATTAAAAAAACAAAAGCAACTATAATTAGGCAGTCTGTCACAGAGAATTATGAAAAGGATTCTGAACCATAATCCACACTCCACAGCTCCCACGTAGAGTGAAACTTTCCTGATAAGGTTGAGAATCTGCTTATTTACTAGCCTCAAAGACATTTACCCAACATCCCTGGAACAAAAATAGTTTTGTTTCTCCCCCACTACCGACTGTACCCTTTGGAGGTGGAAAAAATTCAAATCAGCGACGCATACAAAGTCCAAATAGTTCTAAGAATAAATGAACTCGCTGCCTCTTTTTGCTTGGCCTCGAGCGGCTTGACTTTACCTCTAGGAGGCCCAGGGCTAGCGATGGACTGAGGACAGCACCAAGGTAGTGGCACTGCAAGCAGGGAACAGCACCTCTCCGCTAGGGCACCTCAGGAACACATGAGGGAGAACCAGGAGAACTAAACTGGTAAACCCTTTCTGGAGGGTAATACGGCAGCCGCCTATCAAAAAACTGCATATTCTTCGACGTCATTTCCCCTAAGAATTTATCCTTGGGGAACAATGAAGGATGAGAAAGAATTAGTCACATTGATGTTTTACCCTAGAGTTGTTTACCATAGGGGAAAACTTTGAACAGCATAAATGTCTAACCATGGGACTGGCCACAACAAAAACCTACTCTGACATGAAACATTATATTGCTGTTGACTAAGAACTGACATGGAAATATATACTTAATAATTTAGAAAAATATATTAAAATAAAAGCAAGTTAAAATACAGTCTTAAAGTACTATACTTATAAATGAAAACATCCAGAATAATGTATATATATACATATATATCCTTAACTGATCCTTGACCTTCTTTTGGGTATGAACCCCTATGAAAGTATGATGAAAGTTTTGGGTATGAACCCCTATGAAAGTATGATGAAAGTTTTGGGTCCTTCTTCTCCTCCCCTTCTCTAAAAACAACAAAACTCACTTCTTTTATGCATGTACATAAATTTTCCATATTATCTTCAGAGGGTCACAGAAACCTCAAAGGATATCAATGAACTCCCCCCACCCCCAGTGGTCCAGAGTAAACCCTGATATTCACCAAAATATTAACAACGCTTAACATAAGTAGTGGAATTATGAGTGCTTATTTTCTTTTTGTTGTAGTTCCAATTTAACTATATTTTAAAAATTTGTCTATGATAGAATATACTGTTATTATTACGAAGAAAGTGTTATTTATTTTTATTTGGGGGGGAATTAAGAAACCAATAGTAAACAAGCCACCTTAAATTATCTTCAGTCTGGCCCCAACCAGTTTCACTAATTTTTCTAGTCTAAGGGAAGATCTCCATCTATGAGATAAATCACCGAGCTTCTGTCAGGTAAATAATTGTAAAGAAGATGTCTATTGCAGAAGAGCAAATGAGGAGATGTGCATGAACTTTAAAACTGTACCTCACACCAGTGTCTTCAGCTACCAAGTCACGATCCTTCCCCTGGTCATAGCTCTCAGTGGACATTTCCGCATTTTCTATAAGTGACTGCATATCACTTGCAAATAAATTTGGTCGCTTCCTCTGTGCTTTAGGGCCAAATGTAGTTTCAAAGCTTTCAGTATCAAGGATGTGCACCTTTGAGTTCTTAAGAGAAAGGAGAATTATAGGTAACACTAAGCAAAGCACTGAGAAAAAGCAAAAAGTTCAAAACCTATCTGGGAAAGGCTTTCTGCTTTCATTTTTGCAAAGCTCAACTCATACCAAAATCTACAACATGGATGCAGCCTGACTTCAAAACAGAAATCCTTATTTAAATAGCAAACGCACTTGTTCCCCTCTTCTGAAAGCTCTGTAAGCTTTCCTGGAGAAATACAAAATACAAATAGTCAAAGCAAATATGAATAGCTGTGTGTAAGACTTGCCAAAAACTCTGCTTTATTTCATTTATCATAAACTTTAGTCAAATGTAATTATGGCTACAATGCTGAAAATTAACTTTTTTCTGACCTTTGTTTTTTTTTTTAGCTTTCAAACAAGTGCATAAAATTCGCCAAACTCACAGATTTTTGTCAAGGACGATCATGCTCAAATCCGTGTTTTTTTTTTTAAACCAACTGTAAATGCCAACTTTTTCTTGGAAGTTAATTTCTTTCATGGCTAAAAGGAATTGCTTGTTTTGTAAGATGCATTTTAGTTTCAGATAACATTTTCCCTAATTTAGGTAACGTTTTTATTAAATGCACATGCAAAGTCTTCAGATGAAAAACATCTAGCAAAAGTCCAAAATAAGAGTTTAGATGTGATAAAAGGAACCTGATCCTAACTAGAACTTGATGTGCCTGTAAAGGAGTTATGGGCAGAGGAATTTTTGAAGCAGGATGAAAGTCAAACTCTGAGTTAGGATCTATCACGTAACAGTATGCTAACAGCCGGCAGAGAATATCCTCAAAAAAAACAAACACCCTCTGCCCCCCAGTACAGGCTCCTCTGTAAGCACCAGCTACGAAACGCGGAAGAGAGAACAACCCAGTGGCTTCTGAACTTGACAGACACCTCTCCAACTCCTAAAGATCCTTAAGCTATTATCAGAGTCTCTAACCCATCTCTCAGTTTAGTTTTACTCACTACGCTCCAACAAGGGAACATCCCCGAACAGAACAGTCACGTTTTACATGAGAACTAGGTTCTAATGTCACTGGGAAAATTATGATCAAAATGATCCTTGAAAATCTCTCAGCCTATAACGTACACTATACCTGGATCTATGTCTATAAACCTGTACCTTAGTAAGTACAAGGTAGTAATATGTCTATACACTAAAATACAGAGACAATATAAGCTACAGTATTTCCACTGTAGTACTGCTACAGAAACATAGTAATTGTAATGCACATACAGGTGAATGTGCCAAAGTTAAAAGCGTATCTGATTTGACTCCACCGTGCAGCAAATCTCAGAATCAGATTTCATAACGAGTAGTAGATATTGCACTAACAATAAAACAGGTAAGGTTTTTCAAGGCCAGAGCAGAAAACTCATCAGTTACTCTGAGTACCTGTCTGCACCAAAATACAAACTGCTGCAGCTGTGGGCCCTTCATTCTATGTATCAGACATTTAAGCACTGAATTTTAGAAGCACTGAATTTTAGAAGCACTGAACAACTGCCATGGGCAACAAAGCAATAAAGCCGTAATAGAACTTCTCTGCTCTTCTCATAAACAGGATTCAATAGTTTGTTAAAAGATGGCTTTAGGGAGGACAGAGAGAACAAAGGAAATGAGCAACTTGTCTGTGGTGCATGAATTCCACTCACGTGTTTCCCTGAAAGAAAACAGTCACTCCACTAATAGGTGCCATTCTTCTAGTCTGTCATAAAACAAAGCATAATTGACAAAACCTGAGGCAATCACCAGGCCTTGGGTTTTACTTTGTTCTGCAAGTAAACACTTTTCTTTGAACTGTTTAATCCATGTATGCATGTCAGTGTTTTCTTCCCCTCCTCATGCTGGAACCGAAGCTCTGTGCTGTACTTATGTACATTTTTGGGAATTACTATTCAAAGCAAGTAAAAATGTGCAGGCAGGCATTAGGCCATTTCTTTGGTTCCGTGTGAAACTAATTCCACTCAAGCCAGATTCAGTCTTTACTGCACTTCTAACTTCAATGATTAACAACCAATCTGACTGGCACCCTTTCCTTCAGCTGAAAAGACTCTCTGAGGAACGCTCAGAAGCTGAAACTGCTCAACACCAAAGGTCTCTCTCCCACCAACCCAATCCTAATTCTCTGTTTCCCCAAAGTTTGATGGAACTACCACTCAAACAAGTTCGCTTACCAAAAACATTTAAAAAGAGTATTGATAATAGCCATGATCTATTCAGGTCTAAGTAAGTGGCGGCCTAAGTGCTCGCCATGTGCCAAGAGCCTTAATGGATGTTTCATCTGCATCCAGTCACCCGAGGAGGGGGTCACCTTGACTTATCAGTCGCAGAAGAGAAAGCTCGCAGAGAACCCTAACTAAGGCTGCAGGAAGGGACAAAGCAAAGATTAAAATTCAGGCCTGACTCCCAAGCCTGTGCTTTGGTCCACTATGCCACTGAACTTCTCCGACAGAATTCCGTTCACGCTAAAGGTGAGACCCCTAACAAAGGTGAAAGGAGAAGTCTCAGAAAGCTTATCAGTACTGCCTCAGGCACTATTCTCTATGGAAAAACAAGAGGAAAGTATGGTAGAGAGGGATCTGAGTGGTTTGCCGGGGACATCCTCCATCTTACATGAGGCCGGATTCGATCATGGAGAAGAGACATGGGTAACTTGCTTTGCTTCATGACAACTTTGTACGGATCCTTCAAGATTATGTCCATTTCCTCTTGAAATTTTTGTAGCGATGACTGCTTAATCACACGTGTATTTCCTGTTTTACAAAAGAATGTTGCTGTTTAATAAATAGCTCCTTACAACTTCCGCCTCCATCTTCCCAGGGACACAGTGAAAGGTAAGATTTTATTTTTTTTATTTTTGTTTTTTAATTTTTTTAACATCTTTATTGGAGTATAATTGCTTTACAATGGTGTGTTAGTTTCTGCTTTATAACAAAGTGAATCAGTTATACATATACATATGTTCCCATATCTCTTCCCTCTTGCGTCTCCCTCCCTCCCACCCCTCTAGGTGGTCACAAAGCACCGAGCTCATCTCCCTGTGCTATAAAGGTTAGATTTTAAATTGCCCTCACTCACCCAAACACCTGACACATCCATCCCACGTAGCCATTTTCAAACTTAAAAGAAGGAAAAAACCAGAAACCAAAAAACAAAGAAACTGCCTCTCCTGCACTCATACACTAAGAACTAATCCACCAACCCAGACACACAAAGGGTTTCAATAGTTTTCCAAGTCCAATTTCCTGACTGGATGAAACTGAAAAATAAACATCACTGAATGGAACTGAGATTTGACAAATGTCCTACTTCCTGCTAGATCTGGCAAAGAAATTTGGAGCCAATCACAGCTGATCAGTTAGCATACTCAGAGAATCCCGAAGCACAGCACCTAAGAGTCATAGCTCTGGTTTTTAGGGTTATAAGGGTTTGAAGGCACTATTAATCAACAAAGCCCTGCAAGGGAACAAAATGAAACTATATATAACACTGCTTGGAGAACACCTTGGAAGTGAGAGATTGTATTCACTGAACAGCGCATTGCAGCACAAATGCCAAACTCAAGGTGAAGACGACCATGCTGGCGGGGATGATGACAATGACAGCGGTTAAAGCTTCTATTGTACTACTTGCCAGACACTATTCTAGGCACTTCACATAGGAGTATTTATGCATTTAATTACCACAACAGTCCTACGAAATAGGTGCTGTTTTTATCTTCATTTTACAGATGGAGAAATTGATGAGCAAACTTAAGAACCTGACCATGGTCCCAGAAATGGCAGAACTAGGCCTCAAAACCAGGAGGTGTGGATCTAGTGTCACCGGACCTTGCCACCATGCTAAAGGCCTCTTGAAGGAGTTCTCTCGGACACTTTTCTGTGCTGCGGTTTCCTAGGGGGTACCAATCCCACCAAGAGACGTATGAGATGTGCAAAGGTAGTTGCCATCTGACCCCCAGAACAGAGGCCAAACAGCAGGCAAAGAATGCGGTCTGACCATCTGATGTGCCCACACAGCTGGCAGTGGCTGAGGGAAAGGCTGAAAGCCCCGACAGAGATGAAGGTGGAGTTTCCAAAGGAAGAAATCCTGCTTCCCCAAGGCCTCTGGAGATACGCTATTCATTCCTGGGAAGGACCAACGAGAGGTCCTTTCATTGTCACTCAGTCCAAACACAACCCCACTAAGAAAAAGTGTTTCAGAGGAACTTTAGGCTAAAGGCACAAACACACCTGCAAGGCACCTCTCAAAGTCACCTCTCCAGGTGACTGGAAATTAGGAGAGGAGCGTTCTAATGAATGCTAGTCATTAAGGATGATCTCATCTGTCTAAGAGGTTCGCTCACGGTGAACGATGGGCTCTTTTCAAAAAGAAGTCATTTATGGAAGCCACCGCCACGACTTTTCTCTGCACTTTTCTCACGGTGGGGACTTCTTACCTCGTCCCTTTCTCATACTGTCCTTGGCAGTTCCCCTCACCCCAGACACCTGCCTTTTATTTTTTTTATTTTTTTAAATTTATTTATTTATTTTTGGCTGCATTGGGTCTTTGTTGCTGCGCGCGGGCTTTCTCTAGTTGCAGCGAGCGGGGGCTACTCTTCCCTACAGTGTGCCAGCTTCTCATTGCGGTGGCTTCTCTTGTTGCGGAGCACAGGCTCTAGGGCGCATGGGCTTCAGTAGTTGTGGCATGAGGGCTTCAGTAGTTGTGGCACACGAGCTTAGTTGCTCCGCGGCATGTGGGGTCTTCCCGGACCAGGAATCGAACCCGTGTCCCCTGCATTGGCAAGCGGATTCTTAGCCACTGTGCCACCAGGGAAGCCCCCAGATACCTGCCTTTTAGATACCTGAACATTCTACCCTTTTCCATACAGCGCACATTTTCTACGGTAAAAGTAGCAGAGGACAACACTCACCAAACCACTTAATGTTCGGCTCCACTCTCGCCACTGTGCCAGAAGCCACCGTTGACTGATACTGCAGAGGCTTAATCACTTTACCACGGCTGTTCCTGAATTGAGGAAATAACAGATTTGGGTTGAAAACAGAAGAAAGGCTACAGCAAAGCTGGGTTTACAGAATACGCTTTCCATCAAAAGGACCTCTTTTTTTCTTTTTCTCCTTCCAGTTTTAAGTGATCATGAAATACAGATTTTGGTAAACAAAAAGTACTTCTACATTCAAAACAGATTGCCCCAAAGCCACTTAACCTTTTGCAACAGAGCACGTAATGATTTTTGCTCGATGAATAACAACTAATGACCATGTTTAAAAATCTGTTTACTGTTTGTTTGCTTTAAAAAAGAAAACCGCATACTTGAGTCTTTTTTGGATAATTATTTGAAGGCTGGTTTAAATGAATTTTAAGTAGAGGGTGATTTATGCTGGAACTCGAAATTCTAAAACAAACTGCAGAGTAGGTGACTAAGGCAGATTAAGTTCATTGACATTTGTGTTTTAGACACATCTTTTAGAATGGGTGAAGAATCCAATTACCAAACAAATTGAATAAGACCAAACAAATTGAATAAGACAAAATAAGACCAGGTCGCAAAATGCCACATTCAGCAAGCCCCTGTGGTAGAGGCTGCCTCAGTAGAACTGAGTTGTGATGAGTTTCCAGGTGCCACAATGTTGTGATCTAAAGTTTGTCATTAAAAAAACAAGTTTTCTGGCCGCTTTCATGACACCATCCTACGTGCTTTGTTAAAGAAAAGCAGATTTCTATCTGACAGATATGTACCTTGAGATTTAACATGCCATTTGTGGAGGCCGAGGCTGTGAGGAACAAGGCTGTTGTAGAGTACAGTGACACAATCACTATTTCAACCCCTACTACGCATGTCTTTAACCCAAAATTCAGTTTATCATATAAAACGGTATTTGAAAATACACTACTCCTATCTGGGGAAAGTGGGGGTGGGAATATCAAAGGCTTAACAGGTGTCAGCTACAAGTCAAGGGCAGGAAGGGAAGAGGAGAGGACACCAGCGCCCACGCTCACCTGCGCTCCTTCTGCCTGTACATATTCAGGCGTCGGATTGTGGCCCGGTCCCTCATGTTTTGGCCTCCTGCTCCCTGAACTCGATCTAGGAAACACAGAAGTGGACTGCACACTGTTTGATAGCCAACAAGTCTAAGTATAGCCATTGCTTCAAACACACCAACTAGTTCACTCAAAGCAGGCAAGCTGCCACCTCACCGCAAAATCTCCACTTTCTCCACGTGTTGCTCCAACAAAATCATTCCTGGAAGCTACATGGTATGACAAAGTTGACCTAATCTGGAACCCTCCGTAGGACTGTGTTTGAAAATGATAGTAGGTAATATTTCTGAGCACTAATTATGGCACTGTGCTATCCACATTACAGGCGATGATCATCTCATGTAATCCATACAACAATCCTACCAAGAGGGCTGCATTATTCCCATTCTGCAGGTTAAGACACTGAGGCACAGTGGGCAAGCATCTTGTACAAAGATTTTTTGTACAAGAGCCAGAATTTGAACAAAAGCATCAGATCACCATCTGTGCTCTTAACCACTAAGACACCTACCTCTGGGTCTCAGTTTAACAAATACTGAGTGCCTGCTACAGGCAAAGCATCACGAAGACTACGATTCTGGCACATAAGTGTTCCTAATGTACCAGTTTCTTAATTTCCTAAGGTTTGATCTTAGTTTTATCAACAGCAAAATAGGTAGTAATTCTTGCCTTACATCTCAGAGAGAAAGAGAAGGACAAATTAGCATAGTAATATCGGCTTAGCTTCTCATTTGGGGATGCCTTTAAGTCATCTGTCTTGAAGTCATGCAATAGAAAACAGGCAGAAATCACAGGACTGGTGGCTCTACTGCTCACTACGTGTGCCAGCTGTGACAAGCCACTTCCCCTATTTTGGCTCAGTCTCTTCACCTATAACATCATGATCTCTAAGGGCCTCTTCAGGTCTAACACTGTCAGATCCCAGTCTACACAAACTGAATAATTTATCAGCGGTCCAGGTAAAACATTCAACATTAATTAAAATCAAAAACTTTAGGCCATATTTTAATATGTTTTATTACCTAAACCCAAATGGAAGGGACTCCCCCAAAGGCTATCTTGTTCATTCTGTGGTGGAACCTCAACAAAACTCAACATCCTTTGTTTTTGAAGTATGAAAGTTTGTTTTTATAAGTATGAAACGATCATACTTATCTGTAGCATTTTCTATGCACTTTACCGGATGGGATGACTCCAAGAGCCAAATCTACTAGCCCTTTCCCATTTAAATGGTCAAAGCTAAGGTGGTAGGCAAGTGTGGCCAAGTGTAAAGGGCCAGCTGGGTCAGCCTACATCACTTTTAGTCTGACTTTATCTAATTTATACTACTTCTAGTAATTCCTTGAGCTGGAGAGCTGGACTCATACAAGACTGAACTATTTTGGGGGAGGGGCTTCAACACCTGACACACACAGGGACCCAAGAAGAGGTCAAATTTAAGTGTCCCTTCCAACTCAGAGCTTCCCAGTCTCTGCACCTCACAGTTGGAGATGCCCCAAGGCTGCCAGGCCTGAGTGTTCACTTTCCCGGCTTTAGACCTGGTGCCTGGCATCTAGTCTTGACAGGCGTCCAAGACTCAGCCCTCCTCAGGGCCTATGAACAAGTAATCATCTTCTCCCTTCTCATCCCCAAAGGCCACTCTGCTTGAGGTCACTCCAAGCAAGGCCACCCGGTGTCCCTCCCTCCAAGCTTCCTCCAAGCCCCACCCTCCGCGAGCCCCGCCGCCCGTACCGGGATTTGTGCTGGCTTTAGAGGGGTTGATGGTGCTCCGTCCTTTGTACTTGGGCTTCACCATCTTGCCGACGGGACGGGGACCGGAGCGTTGGGTCCGGCCTACGTGGGGTAAAAGATCTCACAACTTCCCAAGCCGGGCTGAAACAACCCGCCCGAACCACGCTGGACCGCGTGCACGAGACTACGTCACTTCCGCTCGCATCCCTTCCTTCCCCTGCGCGACTTCCTGCGAACGCGAGACGCGCGCCGCCGCACTCCAGGCTCCGCCCCCGCCCCGGCCTCTTAGACGTCGCCCTGCGTCGAGCCCCGCCCCTCTCTCTCCCTAGCAACCACCAAGCTGCCCTCCGTAGCAACCGCCCAGTTACCCTGGACGCCCGGCCTAGAACTCCTAGTTGGGTCCACCCACAAATGTAGATGCCTCTTCCCAGGCCAATGACAGAAGATTAAGTTTAATTATCTTCTGAATTTGTCCTCTAAGCCCTTCCAAAAGTGGCCGACTACACAGCAGCCAAATACCAATGAGATCTTGTCACCCTTCTGAAAACTCCAACAGCGTATCATCACTCTCAGCGTTAAAGGAGAGAGAGAGAGAGAGAGAGAGAGAGAGAGAGAGAGAGAGGCAGAGAAACTGAAACTCCTTGCTATCCCTACAGAATTTTCAATGATCTGGTCCCTGCCTATTTATTTGACCTAATTTGTACCTTCCACTCTCTGGTTATTCTGACATTTACACTGGATATTCCTTCTGCCTGAATCATCATTTCCCTAAACCTTGCATAGCTAGTTCCTTCTGGTCATTCAGTTCTCAGCTCAAATGTCATCTACAGGTAGGGCTGCAAAATTTAGCAGATAAAAAATACAGGATGCCCATGGGACTTCCCTGGCGGTCCAGTGGTTAAGAATCCGTGCTTCCACTGCAGGGTCCCAGAGTTCGATCCCTGGTCGGGGAACTAAGGTCCCACATGATGTGCTGTGCGGCCAAACAAACAAAAAAACCAGGATGCCCAGTTAAATTTGAATTTCAGATAAACAATGGAATAAGTTTTAGTATAAATATTATATGTCCCATGTAATATTTGGGACATATTTATACTAAAAAAAATTCATTGTTTATGTGAAATTCAAATTTGATTGGGCATCCTGTATTTTACCGAGCAACCCTTCCTCCTGGGGGAAGTCTTTCTTGTCTAATCTGTCTAAATCACAATCTCCCATTCTTTTGCAGTTACTCTGTTACAGTATTCTGTTTTATTTACTTCATGGCATTTATTACTAGCTGAAATTATGTTATTTACAAGTTTATCAGCTGCTTCCCCCAAAACTAGAATGTAAGCTTCTTGAGAGCAGGGACCTTGAAAGTTTGTTCACCACTGTGTCTTCAAGACTTCAAAAAGTACTTAGTAAGGACTAAGTCCTTACTACTAAACATAGTAAGGACTAAATAAATATTCACTGAATGAAGGAATGAATAGATGGTGTCTTACCTGGGGCTGCTGTAGAAAATACCATAGACTGAGTGGCTTAAACCACAAACATTGATTTCTCACAATTCTGGAGGCTGGGAAGTCCATGGTCAAGGTGCCCATATGGTTGGCTTCCTAGTGAGAATTCTCTTCCTGGTTTGTAGACAGCTGTCTTCTCACTGTGTCCTCACATGCTGGAGAAAAGGGGAGGGCTCTGGTGACTTCCTCTTCCCATAAGGGCACTAATCCCATCATGGGGGCTCCATCCTCATGACCTCATCTAAACCTAATCATCTCTCCCTCCCCCCAACACACACACACATACCATTACATCAGGGATTAGAATTTCAATACATGAGTTTTAGGAGGATACATTTAGTGAATAGCAGATGGGAATGTCTCTGCATTCCTGAGGGGGAATGAGGGTAGTAAGACCCAGCAGTTTCTGTTTTTACTAGCCAAAGCCAAGTCTCTGGATGTCTGTGTTTCAACCAAGAAGACTCCCTCTTTTTTTGGCACTTCAAGTTGTCAGGAAGTGTCCATCACTGTGCCTTCCAGTTAGGTCAGAGAAGAGGTGGTTAGGCCAGAAGAAGGTGGATCCTGGGTGGGGTAGCTTGTTCCATAAAAACAAACAACTTGGTATAAAGTGAGGTCCTCTAATTGTGGGAGGGATGATTGGGTCTTTATTTATCTGAGTCTGAAACAAACAAACCCCAAAACAATCTTTCTAGAGCAAAACCAGGCCGTGTCCTAGACAAGAGCGGGGAAATACCTTCGGTCCCTTGAGACTCACTTTTATTGCCCCCAGGGCAAGTATCATGAGCTTAAACACAAGTTTGCTTGAACGCCCTTGACCCTGACATGGTGTTTGAGGAAGTCTCTCAGAGCTGACCAGAAGCAACTTCACACCCAGTGAGGATCCAAAGGTGTCCTCTTCTGCCTCACTCTGTCCCTTTGGTCCCCCAAACAAGGGTGCCATAGCCCACTTCCAGAGAATAGACTAGGATAATGTATTTCTGATGCCTCAATTTGGTTCAAACCAGAATAAACACGAATGGCAAAAATCAGCCCATGAGCTCATTCAGGCTTTGATCAGTGACATAATTTCATTATGAAATTTTGAATCAGGCTGTTGTGAAGTCTTGCCAAGGAGTTTCATTTTCCCAGATGATATGGCGGGTTGTTTCTCTCCTGTTCTCATACTCAGCTTGTGTTTAACATACGAACTTTCCATCTATTTTTATAACGTGATCCATCAATTCTTTTACAGCAGTATTTGCTGATCCCAACAACCAACCTCAGTTCACCAGCAGATAAAAAGCCTCATCAAGGAAAGTCAAGCTAAAGTTATTGGTTTGGTTTGCCTGCCCTGCTTACCGCATGTGTAATATATTTTTCACATATATCCTTCCTCAAGTCATGGTGACCAGAGGAGGCATGACATACCTCCAGGCCTATAATTTCTCAGCTTTAAAACTGACATATTAATTTAACTACCTGGAAAGACTGCAGTGTGGTCATATGAATTATGGTACATGAAAGCATTGTATACCCAGTACACACCATGTAGATGGGATGCTTTCTCTTTTCCTCCAGACCCAGGGTTAGCTTCTCACTCCCTGGAATCTTGCTGCTAGTAAGCACAGGTGTGTGTGAATGGGAAGATCCCAACAGGTATAGAGCAGAAAGGTGGTTCAAAATGCCAAACGTTGTGCCAAGTTCTGATAGGAAAGAATGAACTGGTGTTTTCACGGGAAACAGAGAATCTTGACCTCACTTCCTTCTTCATTCTGTAAAAACTTTTTCATTGGGATCTAATAGACAAGTAGCAGCAGCTTCTAAAGAGGTGTTTTTTCAAAGTGTGATCGGAAGACCATCAGCATCAGAAACACTTGGGGGAGTTGGTAAAAAATGCAGACTTTTTAAAAAATTGAAGTACAGTTGATTTACAATGTTGTGTTAATTTCTGCTGTACAGCAAAGTGATTTGGTTATACATAGGCAGACATTCTTTTTTTATATTATTTTCCATTATGGCTTATCACAGGCTATTGAATATAGTTCCCTGTGCTATCCAGTAGGACCTTGTTGTTTATCCATTCTATATGTAATACTTTGCATCTGCTAATCCCAAACTCCCAATCCTTCCCTCCCCCACCCCACCCCCCACCCCGTAACCACACATCTGTTCTCTGTGTCTGTGAGTCTGTTTCTGTTTTGTAGATAAGTTCATTTGTGTCATATTTTAGATTCCACATATAAGTGATATCATATGGTATTTGTCTTTTTCTGATTCACTTCACTTAGTATGATAATCTCTAGGTCCACCCATGTTGCTGCAAATGGCATTATTTCATTCTTTTTATGGCTGAGTAATATTCCACTGTGTATATGTACCACATCTTCTTTATCCATTCATCTGTCAATGGACATGTAAGTTGTTTACATGTCTTGGCTATTGTGAATAGTGCTGTTATGAACACAGAGGTGCATGTATCTTTTTAAATTATAGTTTTCTCCAGATACATGCTCAGGAGTGGGATTGCTGGATCATATGGCAACTCTAAAAAATGCGCTCTTGAGCTTCACCCAAGAGCTACTGAAATCTGGCCCTCTGGAGGTGGGGCCCAGATAATATACATTTTAAAGAACTTCTCAAATGATTCCTGGGTACACAGAAGTTTGAGATCTGAAAAACAAAGTCTTTCCCCAGTCCCCCTGAGGCTTTCTGATGAGCTGACTGGAAGGCAGTCCTAGTAAGACCCAGCTCCTTTCCCACCTATCTTAGATCCTCTCTTTTTTTCTCAGCAGAGCCAGGGTGAGGAAGGCTGCGGCAGTGTCTTGTGCACTCTAAAAATATATGCCTTGGCTCTGCCCCAAATGCCTTGATATTTATGCTGCAGCCTGAGGGTCGTTATCCTTTGGCAATGATCCATTGTAAGGCCATTTGCTCTTAGTTAGTGCCAGCTTGTTGGCTTAGCCTTCCCGGTCGAACTGAGAGCAGAGCCTTCTCTATTCAGTTTCCCGTGTCTCTCTGGCAAGTACTGATGAAGTGACCCCTGCCTGCTGGGGCCAAGAGTTGGGCCCCTGGAGTGGCTGCTTCTCAGTGTGAAACAGTTACCAGCCCCCATGCAGAGGCTCCAGGATCCTGGAAGAACAGAGAAGCACTCGGAATACGTTTTTAGAGTTTTGTTACATTTGTAGAAAACAAAAAGAGACAGTCCTTGTTCAGATAACCTCAACAAGGGGATACAGAAAAATAAGGTGTGTTCAATTGGAGCTTCATGGACCAAACTGCCCTCAGTTTTCAACCTAGGATGCCAGGGAAGTTTTAGACAAGCTTATAGCAAGCTGATGGGCTGGGTGGCTATGGAAAGCTATCAAAAGCTGAGAGATTCACCCCTGGGAACCCCAAGAAACTTCTCTTCATGGATGATGTATCTGGTCACCACTTCTAAGTGGGAAAAACAGAGTCTATATTGGTCTTGGCATTCACCTCATTGCTGGGTAAGGAGCTCTTCAAAAAGATCCCCAGGGGCTTCCCTGGTGGCGCAGTGGTTGAGGGTCTGCCTGCCGGTGCAGGGGATACGGGTTCTAACCCTGGTCTGGGAAGATCCCACATGCCGCGGAGCAACTAGGCCCGTGAGCCACAACTACTGAGCCTGCGCGTCTGGAGCCTGTGCTCCGCAACAAGAGAGGCCGCGATAGTGAGAGGCCCGCGCACCGCGATGAAGAGTTCCCCCTCGCTCATGAAGAGTTCACCCCCGCTCGCCGCAGCTAGAGGAAGCCCTCGCATAGAAAACGAAGGCCCAACACAGCGAAAAAATAAAATAAAATAAATAAATTAATTAATTAATTAAAAAAAAATAATATATATATAAAAAAAAAACCCAGATTAAGCTTTGGAAAAATAACTAGCAGCATTTTCCTCCTTCCTATCACCGAATCCCTGTGGTCCTCAGCATATTCCGCTTAAGAAAATCTGAGAAGCAATTTTATGAGCTGCTATTAATGGCCTCTAATTTTCCAACTGGTTTAGATAACTCAAGATTGCTGGCTGCGTCCTGAGAAGTGAATCCAGAACACACACTGATGTGGGAATTTGAAGGATAATTCCAAATCGTAGAAAAGTGTTTAAGCTCCAAGGAGGCTGGAGGGCCCATATTAAGTCATCTCCCCAGGATCAGTGTGTTTCCTATTACACTTGATATCTATCTGTCCAATGATCCTTTTGATTTTTAAGCCATTAGACTAAATCTCTGTGTAATTCTTTACTCCCTCCTCTCCTGCCCACCACCCCCTTTTCCTTAGGGAAACACTTTTTTAAAATGTTGACCAGGTACCTTAGATTGTTTCCAGAAGAATAATGTCACATAAAGAATCTGAACTCAACTCCTGAAACCAATGTGTCAGGGGGACCTCTGTCTGTCAGAAGGTCAGCCTTGCCCTAGGGGCAGCTTCTGTCCAACAAGACGCTGAGATTTTCCTTGGCCTCCTGTATCCCTCTTGCTCCTTTGTCTGCTCTAGTCTAGACTGGGAACAAAATCTTACTTCCAAGAGAGAGACCCAGACTGAGGTATGGAAGAAAGTTAGGACAAATACCTTCTCAAGCAGCAGAGGAAGAAGTGGTCAAAACCTTGATTTCTGTATTTTTTTAGAGCCTTGATTAGAAAAAGACAAATCTGCCAACTCCCTTATCTCAGGAAAAAGCAATCCTTCCAACTCACTGTGTAACCAGGTTGGAGGAATCTTCTAGATGCTTTAAACGTCTATTTGAGAGACTTTAGAGCTGTCAGTTTCGCTTCTAGCCAGAGCTGGGCAAATCCCTAGGATGCTTGGCCACTGTGCCCAGGACCTGGGGACTCAGATTTCTGCTGTGTTCCCCCTCTCTTACCTCACCAGTGCACCAGGCATAAACCAAGTAGCTTATTTCTGAGGGCAGGGGTAGGCAAACTACAGCCCTCCCACCAAATCCCACTAGCCGCCTGTTTTTATAGGGCTCATGAGCTAAGAATGGTCTTCACATTTTTAAATGGTAGAAAAAAATAAAAATAAGAATACTATGTTGTGACACCTGAAGCTGATAAGAAATGCAAATTTCAGAGTTCATAAATAAAGTTTTATTGGAACACAGCCACCCCGTTTGTTTACAAACGGTCCACGACAGCTTTGGCACTACAATGACAGAGATGAAGAGCTGCCCTGCAAAGCCTAAAATACTTACTCCCTGGCCCTTTACAGAGAAAGCTTGCCCATGACCCAGTCCTGGGGCTCTGGTGTGTGTTCTGCGCATTGAACAGGCATGTAACCGACTAGAGTGGTCAGTTGCCATTGCCCTCTGAGAGTGAAAGTTGCCAGTCTCAACATGGAATTACAGTTATTTTTTTCTGCCCTGGGAAGTCAAAAGATGGGGTTCCCTACACATCTCAGTGTAGCTGATGCTTTAGTGGACCAGCAGGGGGCTCTCTGCAGAGGTTTACATTTCATGGGGAGGGGTGCGCAGGGAGCCTGCATGGAGGAGAAAAGGGGTCTGGGAAGAGGGACACTGGCCAAGGATTTTTTTTTTTTTTTTTTTTTTTGGAGCCCAAAGGAGAAGGGAGCTTCAGGCAGAAATCCAAAGAGCCCCTTTGTCCAGAGTCTTTGTGAGATGGGCTTTGGTGATCTTGAGGCAAAGAATTTCAGCTTTGCCCAAGGAGGTTTAGGTGCATTGGGATCTTCAAGGTCTGCACCCAGGGTAGGCAGCTTCAGGAGCATCTTGAGGCAGCCCCCCGGGGCCCAAGGCTGGTGCATATACCGGCAGCCATGCAGTGGTAAGGCGGCCTTGAGCAGCTTCACAGCAATGACTGATGAGGGTCTGGAGGGGAGAGGCAGGGCCTGGTGGGTGCCCGTGAGGACCCTATGGCGTTATTTGTGAGCACGTATGATCCATGCCCTGGATCCTCCTCCTCTTCTTGATAAACAAGTGAGACCTGAACAGGCTGGATGTCATGGTACGCTGGTGGGGAAAAGGACATGCAAAATGTGAGTTTTTACACAGCTCGGCGGTAGTGCAGCCAAACTCCCTAAGTTCAAGTCCTGGCTCCACTGTTTATAAGCTGTGTGTCCCTGCTCACTTCCCTTTACCTCTTCGTGCCTCAGTTTTCTCATCTGAAAAATGGGCATAACAAAAGTACCCACGTCACAGAGCTGTGTTGAGGATGAAGTGAGGCAATACAAGTAAAGGGCTTAGGATAGTGTAAGTGCTATATAGATGTTGGCCATTGTTAAGTGTGTCTCCAGCTATAACCGTAGCTTCGCAGCTTCATGAGACTTGGGAAAAGACAGGAAATGCAAGAATGAATCCCACAGTCTCTGCTTTCAGGAGCTGACGTTGGGCTGGGGACACTTAGATGTGATAAAGGTGTGTAGACAGTCCATAGAAACACAGAGGGAGGGGAGCACCTTCACATACAGATTCAATCTGGGGATGAAATATGAGTAGCTCCACAGATGAGAGCATGGAGGAAGAACATTTTAGGGGGAGGGAACAGCATGGACAAAGGCACTGACATTTGAAAGTTCATTGGTACTGGGCACCATTGAGTAGTTCTGGGCAGAAGAGGAGATGGGATGGGGGATGGGAGTGGATGGAAGTGACTCTGGTAAGCTGGGTTGCCACAACCAGTGGTGGCCAATGACAAAGAGATCAAGGTCAGGTTGCTCTTGGTCCAGTGCCCTAATGAACTTTGATGCTGGCCTTATTTTTACTCCCAGAAGGAAAAAGGAGTAAGCCTTATCAATAGCTACGATCTCCAGGAATAATATGAGAGTAAACACATTCAAGCGAGACTTTTTCATTCATTCACTTTTTTGCATTCGCTTGACAAACATGTAGCCCGCAATAACAAAAGACAAATGCAAGTGGTGGAAAATACAGGGGACATATGTACTGAGCAAGGCCTGGCTGTGAAGGACCTGGGGCTGCACATCGAAAGGAAAGAAAGACACAGGATGGTGGTGGGAGGGGGCTGGAAAAGCTCTGGGGAGAGCAGAAACATTAAAGTTGGTCCACATGGAGAGGAATCAGAAGGAAGAACAGGGTGAAGCAGATTTTTTAGAAGAAGAGGGAAATGGGGAGAGGGGAAACCATGGGAATGCAAAGAGAATGTGTTTGTGAGAAATTGAGATGCAATGTCTGTGGACATTTTGTTGGTTTGGTGGTGGGAAAAGAATTGTAAATACGCATGGTCGACAAATACCTCATACAATAAAATACCTTGTGAGAATGGATGTGAGGGCATGGGAGAAATCAAACACAGTCTTCAGCAATGGTTCTGCCCTAGGGAGACAGGCCAAGTACATATTCAAGGCAGTTGTTGCCGGTCTCCCAGCCCCTGGGTCAGATCCGAAGTCTGAACCAGATGGGTTTTCTGTGTATCTCAACCCGCACAAGCAGTTGATGGGCCATCATGATGCTTTTCTGTCTGCTCCCCTCCTTCCGTGTGGAGCCCAGCCTTTGAAAGGTGGCTGGAGAGGCCAGGATTCCACTTGGTGGTCAAAGAGAGGTGGCTCCAGCTTCAGGCCAGTCCCAGAGTACGGCTCACTTTGGGCTTTGCTCTGCCTTTGGTTCCCCGGCCCCATGGCGCATCAGATCAAATGAGTAGAGAGCAGTCCAATGCCCTTTAGGATGTGGTTTCCTCATGCCCCAGGTGAAGAGCACAGAAATGACACACTGGCCCAAACCAGGAACGATTATCCAAATGTCAAGCCCTCAAAGATGAATGTAACGATAGAGATGTTCAGATGAAGATGCTGGGTTCTGCGATCACAAGCCTGCTCCTCTCTTGGCCTTGACACCCGAGTCCTCCCCCTTTGAATCCTCCAAGATGAGACAGTGGGTTCAACAGCCCACATGGCCATCGGCACGTGCCCTCCAGGCAGCCCTGGGGCCCAGCAGAGCCAGAGCTCATGGGGCCATTAACTCAACTACCCCAGCTTCTCTCCAAGTCAGTGTCTTGCTCCAGCTCCCAATCCTTGAAAGTACACTTCTCATGGTCCCTGGGAATGTGACACCCTCATTGTCACCACCATTGCCAAGGGAGCCATCCAGCGCTGGCCTGGGAAAGCACTTTTCTTTGTTCCTTGAGCTGCCAGCTTGTTTGACAGGCTTGGATCTGGTCTGGCTGTTCCAGCATCACTTAACCCCCTCCACTGCCCCCGAATCCCTGTTCCCCCTTTTCCAGTTCCCCTGCCCTGAAGGCTGCCGGCTTATTCCTTTTGGAGATGAACTCATTGTTGACTTTAACTCACTTCGATGTTTCCCAGGGAAGCATGCTGGCGGGAGGCCCACCCCAGCTCCTAGAAGAAGACAGCAGGGCCAGTGCCAAGACTGGGTGCCAGGGGCCTTGGAACTGCCAAAAGGCCTCCCATTTTATGGACAGGCCTGGCTCGACCTGAAGACATTCCAAGTACTTAATCAGCAGCCCATGGTACATATTGGGTTGCAGAGGGAGCCCTCAGAAGCCAGCCCTTTCAGGAGATGAAACTCAGCCAGAGGAAGGAGCCGGCCTTCTCCATGGGCCAGGCTGATGCTCCGCAGATGGAAAAAGTGCCTCCCAATAACAATAATCAATAACCAAAGGCTGGCAGCTGCTGTGGCCTGGCCTGAGGGGCCCTTAGGGGGCTTGGCTCTGCCCTCTTTCCCGCACAGGACTGAGTCCAGCCAGGAATCCATCTCACCCACCACCCTGCACCAAGCTCCGGGAGAGTGAACAGGCGAGGGAGGAACCATATTTCACATACTTTCTCTTTAAAAATGTAGCCCTGTTTCGCAATTTCCTACTTAAGCTCTGGAAGGCTCTAGGGTAGGACCCAAGCCACCTTCTCCAACCACTGGCCTGGGTCTCTCGTCCTCCTCCCCACTAACCTGGTAGGCTAGAGGTGGGAGAGCAAGGTAGGGACCCAGGTTGAGTGGCTCTCCCACCCTCCCCATCAGGGCTGCTGACCCAGGGTCTATTTGATGCTGAAGCCAAGCAAGGCTCCAGGCAAAACCTGTTTATTCTTCACCCTGTGTCAGCTCTTTCCCTAGGGAGAGCCGGGAGGGACACCACACCAAAGCAGGTGCACCCAACTCTGGTATGCTCCGTCTCAGCAACCCCTGAGGCACCTAATCTCCAGATTTTCTCTACACCCCTATAACTAGGCTTTTGTTCCGGCTCACTTTTACTAGCCAGGAGCACTGTAGTCCCTTTGCAATGAATGCATTTGATCCTTCAAAAATGGGACCTGTTCTCTCTGGTTGTTTTCTCCTTCCTTACCACCGTTCATCAGGGTTTTCACCGTTTAAATCTAATCTGGACCACAGCTGGAATCAGGGGCAAAAAAAAAGCCAGCACCTGGATTACTGGCCCTGTGTCAGGGACTTGAATTGGGGCCCAGGAAGCTGACCCTTTTCCTAAGTTCTCTCTGTCCTTCCAAACCAAACCAAACCAAACAAATCGGGGTGGAGCGGGGGGGAACATACTTAAAAAAACAAACTCAGAAAACACAATCCCATCACCCGAAATACTGAAATGGAAAACAAATGCATTCTCTGGAGAATTGATCTGAAACATACCAGAGCTGGCACTGGGTAAGGTGGCCAGAAATGTGTTAGTCTGAGGGAGTCTGCGACCCTGTAGAGGAAAAACTTAACATTTTCCAAATGACACTGTGGCCAGATAACAGCAGTATACACATCACATGCTATTGTTGCCTAAACCTGGGAGTAGGGTTAGGAATCCTTTTCTCTTTTTAAATATTTATTTATTCGGCTGCGTTGGGTCTTAGTTGCAGCATGTGGGATCTTCGTTGTGGTGTGTGGGCTTCTCTCTAGTTCCAGAGCACTGGCTCTCTAGTTGTGGCGTGCGGCATCAGTAGTTGGGGCACATGGGCTTAGTTGCCCCTCAGCACAGGGAATTAGTTGCCCCGTGGCATGTGGGATCTTATTTCCCCGACCAGGGATCAAACCCACGTCCCCTGCATTGGAAGGCCAATTCTTAACCACTGGGCCGCCAGGGAAGTCCCAGGGTTAGGAATCCTGACATGACTCCTCTCTCCAGCACACCATCACTCTGAAAATCACAAAGTGTGACTTCTCATCCAACCTATGGTCTCCGGCCTCAGGTGGGCTGCTTCTAAGGCTGCGAGCAGGTAACTGTCCCCCCATCTTGAAACCCATACCCTACCTCCAGCTCAAAAAAAGCATTGTTAGTCTTGAAAGGACAGAGTGAGACAGATGGGGGTAGATCCAGGTGGGAATGTTTGCAAGGACACACTGGAATTGTACCTGGACGCACCAGTATATCCGTACCAGAAGAATTCCCTCCCACCGGTAATTCTGCAGATGTGGAAGCTCAGGACCCCCTGGAGCTCCTATTAAGTTCCCTCCCTTAATTGCCTAAAGCATCAAGAGTGGCTTTAGGAGGGATGCAGAGAAGCCGAATGCCTCAGCATCACCCAGATGATGCAGGAGATACAGGAGGATCCAGCTCACTCTGATTCTAAGATTCTGGGTTTTGGCTTTGATGTTTTAGAGGAAAGCTGAGGGCAGTGCTTCTGAAACGTTTAACATGCATGTGAATTACCTGGGGGATCTGTTACAAGGCAGATTCCGATTTCTAGGTCTGGGAGGGGCCTGAGAGTCTGCATTTTTAGCAAACTTTCAGATGAGGCTGAAGTTGCTGATCCATGGCCACCCTTCAAGTAGCGAGGACCTGAGGTTCTGGGAGATGGGGACAAATCAGAGCCAGAGACAGCCAAGACATGCAGGGCCTGATACCCAGACAAAGACAGAAAAACAGAGAAGCAACGGCACACACAGACAGAGCCAGGGGCTGATGAGGTGGGAACGGAGAAAGACACAGTGACAAAAAGTGGGACAGAGAAGGGACAGAGTCAGAGAAACAGGGAGGGGCAAAGGCAGAGAGACCAAATCAGAGATGGACGATGCATAGGGCTAGAGAGACTGGCAAAGACAGAGCCGGGGCAGAGAGAGAAGGCAAAGTAAGGGGTTAGGGGAGAGGTCGGAGCCAGCCCATGACCACCCAGGCTCCTGACCAGCAGCAAAGGGGCTCAGAGGTATGGGTGGGTTGAACCCCACAGTGTGTCAGGTGCACAGGCCTGAGATTCCCCACTTCCAAACCTCCCAGCCTTCCCACTCCGGCACCACCGTCTCTTTGCTCCTGTAAGAGTTGTCCCTCCCCACAGAGTCTTTCAATACTGATTTCCCCTTCTCTCTCCTGTGCGTTCAACCTCTTCCTCTTAACTGGACCCTTCCCAGCAGGTTTTAAACATTTTCAAGTCTTTCCCACCTAAAAAACAAAAAAGACACTCTCTTGAGCCCATATCTCTTTCTAGCCCCTGTCTTACTTCTCTGTCTCTCGGCTAAACTTCTGGAAAAAATTTGTGCTGAATTCTGCCTCCATCACCTTCTCCAAACAGCTCTGGCTGAGGCCACTACTGGTGCACATGTTGTAAGTCAGTGGTCAGTTCCCTGGCCTCGTTTATTTGCGTCTAGCAGCTTTTGGTCCTCTTGATCTCCCCTCCTGCTTGCTGGCTTCTGGGACGTGACACTCCCTTGGTTTTTCCTTTGCCTGCTCCTTCTCTGACTCTTCTGCCAACCGATCCTCTGTTATCTGATCTTTATCCTTGGAGGGCCCAGAGCTGGGTGCTGAGGCCTCTCTTCACCCAGGGCTCTTCCCAACCCACAGCCCCAGTGATCTTCTCTGCGCCAGTTGGCATTCCAGCTCAGACGTCCCCTGTGCACTCTAGACCTGTATCTGTGTCAACGCAATGTCTACCCACCCTCGTCACCAGGATGTCTCATGGGCACCTCAAACTCTACACGGTCAAAACCAAAGTTTTGGTCTTCTTTCTCCTCCCAAACTGGTCTTCCTCATGAGTTCCACATCTTGGAACACAGCACCATCCTCTGTTTGGATGTTCAAGCCAGAAATGGGGACTTTGTCCTTGACACCTCCCTCTCCCTTTCTCCCCTTTTCCATGTCCGGTTTATCACCAAACTCTGCCAACTTTATTTTCCAGATACCTCTGATTGTGTCCTCTTCTCTCCATTTCCACTGTCACCGCCCCAGTCCAACCCTGCAACACATCTCACCTGGATGAGAGCAACAGCCTCCTGAACAGCTTCCCGAAAATCTGTCTTCTATACAACGGCCGACATGATCAGATTTGCCTTTTGCAAATCGGATCCTGTGGGCTGGCTGCTTAAAACTCTTCAGCGGCCTCTCTTGGCTCTGAGAATAAAGACCCAACTCTAGGTGACCTTTCTGGGAACACCTCACCTCTCTTGCCCTCCAGGCCTCCCAGCTGTATTGGCCTTCTTTCAGTTCATTGAACACCAAGCTCCTGTCTGCCACAGGACATTTGTATGTGCTGTGCCCTCTATATAGGACTATGCTGTCCAATACAGTAGCCACTAGCTACATACAGCTAGTGAGCAATTGAAACGTGGCCAGTGCAACTGAAGAACTGAATTCTTAATGTTATTTCATTTCAATTAATTAAATTAAAAATTTTAAACATATTCAATTCAGTTATCAGAAAATTTTAATCTACTCTTTAAACACTTTGGGTATGTGCATCTACTTTTCGACTTGAATTTTTATTAAATCAAAATACATATCAAGTATTCCTGGTGAAAATTTAGTGTCCGAATTAAGATACGCTGTAAGTGTAAATATACACACAGAATGTTGAAGACTTAGTTTAAATAAAGATGTAAAAGATCTCACTAATAATTTTTTATATTGATCACATGTTAAAAAGATAACATTTTGCATATATTTGGTTAAATATAAGATATAATTAAAATTAGCTTCACCTGTTTTTACTCTTTAAATGTGGTTGTTAGAAAAATGTTAAATGAGATAAGTGGCTCATATTATATTTCTATTGGACAGCACTGGTCTAAAATGCCGTTCCTCGTCTTTGTGTTAACTCTTATTTATCCTTCAAAGCTTGGCTCAAATGTCACCTCCTCTAAAAAGCTTCCCCAAGATAGGGTCTTTTATTTTTATTTAGTTTTATTTACTTTCATAGCTATGTGTATGTTTCAGTGGTTGCCTGCCTTTAACTCCTCTCATTTGTAATTATACATTTATTCAAATGATTACTTGATTCATGCCTGTTCCCCCACCAACCTCTAACTTCCATGAGAGCAAGGCCCCTGTCTGGCTCCCCTCTGCAAACCAAACATTCGTCCAGAGCCTGGTGCCCGGATGGCTGCCAGTGGACACTTCAGAACACCACAAGAAGTGATTTTATCCACTGTTCTGCCTTCCCGTCCAACGGTCCCCAACCATCTCAGAGAGCCTGAGCATTCTCTCCCCCTAGAAGTGCCACTATAGCCCTTCAGTATATAGAGTCTACCTCTCCCAGGTGGGAAGTCTCCCTTTACAGCTGACCAGAATCCTTCCTGCTGCAAGCTGGCCGAGGCCTTTGTTCCATCCTGAGAGGTAATTAGAGCAGTGTTTCTCAAACTTGAATGTGCACGCCAGTCGCCTGGAACCTTGTAAAAATGCAGACTCTGGTTCATCGGGTCTGGGATGGGACCTGAGATTCTCATCTCCAACAAGCTGCCTAGTGATAATGTTGGTGCTGGTCCACAGACCACACTCTGAGTAACAAAGATGTAGAGAATCTGGTTACTGCCCTACATATCCCCAAAGTTTTCTTCCTGCTCTGGACCTTCTGTAAATTAGACCAGGAGGGGTTTCTTGAAATTCAGCCCTTTCCCTTCCTGCTCCCGTGTACTCTACCAACCCCATACCCTGTAAAGAAACGTGGTACCTGTGGCTACTGTTGTCATTTGGTTTTCGTTTTTAATTTGAAATAAACCTTTAAGCAGTTTTCAGAGTCAGGAAAGCCCTGATATGGATCATGGAGGTGTAACAATACTCTCCAAAGATAAAGTCACACAGCTGGAGATGCTGAACACTCCTCAAGCTTTGGCTGCGGTCTGCCACACCAGGCTGGTCCTAGCAGCTCCTCCAGAAGCCTCCACTCTGCAGGGTCTGCGCTTGGACGCTGGAAAATATTCTCTCTGATGTGTCCACTGGGAGCATCACAAACCAAGTGTGTGCCACTAGGCCCTCTGCAGGGCAGAGATGACCCCTCTGCCTCCCTGCCCTGCTGACCCAATGATGTCCGAGGGACAGAAGTGTCTTCCGGTAACCTCGATTGTGTGTGCGTGTGTCCGCGTGTGCGCGTGCACACGTTTGCATGTATGTCAGTTACACGTTTGGACATGGGGTCTGTGTGCACGTATCTGTGTGTAAGTGTATGAATGGAGAGTGTGTGTATGCATTGCCCCCAGTGCTCGAGTTCGGTAAAGCTCTCATCACACAGAGCAGTGCTGGACTCTTTCTGCACGGGCCTGGAGGCTGAACAGTGTCCCTAGGTGGACCCCGCAGAGGTGACCGGCCCCGCTGTCCCTTGCTGCTGCCGCTGCCGCTGGTCCTTGCGTCTCCGAGCGCCGGCACCCGCCTCCTTGTTCTCCTTCCGCCCAGGGTTCCTGTTGGCATTCTCCCGCCGGCCCTGGCTGCCCTTCCTCCTCTTCTGCCCTGTAAGAGTCAACAAAGGGCGTCCTGACACAGTAGGGAGGCCCTGGGCATGGCCAAGGGCCCGAGGAGGAATGTGGTGAGGAAGCTGGGCGTGGGGAGGCGGGGAGGAGGCCCAAGGGCAGTCGGGGTCCCCTCAAGGCCTCCTCTGAGAAGCAGCTACTGCAGAGGGCGCTGCAACATGGGTACTGAGAAGGGGTCCCATGAGCCTTTTCACCCTCCACCCCTCGATGAACCAGACGCCCTCCTCTTCCTCACGTCTTCCTCAGACCTTGGATCCCAATGGGCCGAGGGCATCTCCCAGATGGTCACTTCAGCTCTCGGGACAGGCAGGACGGCACCCCCCCCCCACCCCCGCCACTCCTCCATCCCACGCCACTGCCACATCATTGCCACCTGCAGGCTGTGTGACCTTGGCCAAATCACTGTACCTCTCTGGGTCTTAACACCCCTTTCCACGCCCCCATCATCTGACCTCTGAGGGCACTTCCAGTGCCGACATCCACTGGCTCAGAAGAAATGGGGAGGTATAGGGCCATAGAAGCTTCCCGGCCCATCACACAGCTGCGGGGCCCACTCTCTGCCTGGCATGGGTTTGCACAGCATGGGGTCCTGGCCTGAGCCCTCTCCTGGGCCACAGGCAGGAAGCAGAGGGGGTCAGAACTCCCGTGGCTGTGCTGACCCCCGACCCCAGGGAGGTGAGGCCGCAGCTCACCCTCCGGGCAGGGCGTCCTCCGCCCCGTGCACCTCCGGGTCTCCTTGGTGTCGGAGCAGACGGTGTGGTCCCCCCCAGGGGCGTTCAGCACCCTCCGTGTTCGCTCCTCCGAGCCCCTCCGGAAGCCACAGAGCTTCTTCTTCTTGGAGCACGGCCCCCACAGAGACCACTCGCTCATTTCACATTGTGCTGGCAGGAGGGGAGGGAAGCAAGAGGAGAAGGGGGTCACGTCTCCTCCCCTGGCCCCGGGTACCCCAGGGGAGCCCCTCTCATCTGCTCTCAGCCGCAGCCCCAGGCTAGAGGCGTCTTTAGTCTAGAAGGCAGAAAAGTCCTGAGGGAAAGCTCAGAGGGCGGTGGTGATGCGCTTTCGCTGCACAGGGCCCAGCCCACGCTCTCCCTGGCCGGATCCCCCCAGCCCGCCCCTCCTCCGGGGTCCTGGACGCTGGGCCGCAGCATTTGCCTGCCGCGCCTTCCTGCCTTACCAGGGCTGCTGCACTCCATGGTGCCGTTGGCAGCCGCAGAGCCCTCGGGACAGGCGGGATAGCAGCGGCCCTTGTGCAGGTACAAGCTCTCCTTACACTTGGTGCAGAAGTTGTGGCTGAAGCAGGCCTCACAGTGTTCGATCTTGCATTCTGAGGAGAGGGCCAGATTGGGGGCCTCCGGCTCAGCCGTGGATGGACGCCTCCCCTGGTCCCCGTGCCCACCCAGCCACGCCCACTCACACAGGGCAGGACAGGGGCCTGGGGCTGCAATTACCGCAGGGGAGTCTTGGGAGGGAGAGAAAGGAAGGCAAGGGGATGGGGGGAGAGGAGGCCAAAGCAGCCTCTCTTGAGGGCTGGCTGGGACTCCTGCCACGGTCAGCCAACCTCAACCCCAACCCAATCCCAGGCCCGGGAGCCCAAGGGGAGGCCCAAGAGAGCCGGTTTCAGAGGAGAGGAGATTAGTGGGGGCGAGGGGAGCGTCCCAGCCTCTCACGGCACCCCAAGGACCACCTAATCAGAGCTGAACCGAGGGATACAATGACACCCCGAGAGTGGCTGTGTGGTCTCCTCTCCCCCTATTGCTGGGCATCCACAACACCCCAGAGCCTGGCTCTCCTCCTGCCCGGGGCAGCAAGAATCTGCCTGGAGTAGGGGAGAGCAATCCCAGGGCAAATTCCTCTGCCTCTACAAGGCCGGGTTCCAGGAACCACCTTGGTTGGACTCCTGGGTCCCTCCCTGAAGCCCTCCTGCCAGCTCTCCCTCCTCTGGGGAAATGGGGGGAGGGTGGGTTGCCGGGCTAGGCTAGAAGCTGGAGGGGTCTTTCACAATCTCTCCCCTCCTGGATTGTGGGTGGAGCTGACTTCTTCCCAGTCTCCGCCCCTGAAGCCTGGGATGCCAGTTTCCCAGAAGCTGGCACAGCCAGGAACGCCCTACCCCAAATCCCTGAGGACCAAGAGGGCAGTCCCGGAGTCCTACCTCCGTTCTCACAAGCTTCCCAACGCCACCCCACCCTCCTCTGTGCCTCCTGGCCTCTGATTCCTGGGTTTGGTGGCAGGCAAAATATGAACAAAAGTAAGAATAACAGCAGCTGTTTATTGATTGCCAGACCCTGAGGGCTTCCATATGCCTCTTACAACAACCCTAGGGGGTAAAAGCAAGCACCCACATGTTGAAGATGAAGTTTTGAGAGGCTGCGACTTGCCCAAGGTCACACAGTGAATAAGCAGCAGAGTTGGGATTAGAACCCAAGTCGGCTGAACTTGGATCAGTCATTTCCCTTGAGACCTCAACGTTATCAGCTATGAAAAGGGTACCATCACTTAAGTCCGTCTCCCTCCAAAGGCGGTTGTGAGGCTCAACTGATAGGAGGTCTGGAAATGCCTTCTAAACTGCAAGGCTCTGAACAGAATGGGAAGGTCACTGGCATTGCTTACAGGAGAGTGTTCGCTGCATGTCCCCCAGCTGAGAGGGAGGTGTGACAGCATGTGTCTTGGATCATGTGGGACGGTAGCTGGTGTGAGAGAGCGGAGCAGAGTGAGAAGAGTGGGGGGAAAAGGGTGGGGAGAGAAGGCTGACCAGGGCTTGAATTTCCCTGCCGTCAGTGGAACCAGCAGTGATTTTTTTGGTTATGTGTCTCAGAGGCATCTTTCTGGCTGCAGTGCAGAAGGAGGGTGGAAGGGAACCAGAGGAGGGTTGGGGGACAGATGAACAGGCTATTGCAATGGTCGAGGAGAGACGTGATGGGACCCTGAATAAGACCATGGCAGTGAGGATGGAAAGAAGATGAAGGGGGCACAATTTGGTTATTGGATGGATGGGGTGGGGGCATAAATGAGAGGCTGGCTCTCAGGTCTGTGGCTTGGGTGATGGGTTGGGACACTAAGAGTGACCCAATACAGGTCAGTGCAGGTTTGGAGGGAGGAGATGTGGCTATGGTATGGGTTGGAAACGTGGGTGGGAAGTCTGGGGAGAGGTCTGGTCAGCAGCTGGATATTTACATCAAGAACTCCCCTCCTCAGTATCCCTCTACTCCTCTTGCAGTCCATCAACAGTTCAAAGCACCGCCCCACCCCACCCCCGCCCCATGTCCAGAGCTTCCGGCGCCCTTACCCAGCCCCGCCCACACTCACTGATGCACTTGTTCATGTCAGGGTTGCGGGCATCGAAGTATCCAGGTGGGCAGGACGGCAAGCAGACGCCCACCTGGCGGATGTCGTTCCTCTCCAGCAAGATGAACAGCTTGGGTGAGCACTTAAGGCAGCCGTTGACCTCCGAACAGAGCTCACAGCCTTTGGCACAGGCCTGGCTCCCCTCGGCGCTGACTGCAAGGATGGAGCAAGGGTGAGAGGCAGCTGTGGGAGAGACCTCCATCTTTCCCAGGCTCCCACAAGGATGGGAAATGAGTAGACAGGAGTTTCAGCCCGTAGGATGAATGTGCTTCTCAGAAAGCACAGGCCAGGCTGGTAGCTCTCTGCAAGGCTGCTTTATAAACCTCCCCAGTATCTGCCTTCAAGGGAACTAGCACAGCAAGAGCTGCCATCCACCCTAAGTGCCTCTCTAGGTCCAGGTACAACACAAACTCACCCTCCAGGCTTGCTCCGTCATCCCCAGAGGAGGCACTGAAGCTGCACCCATCCTGGAATGTACACATTCCCTCATCCCCACCCCCACCCCAGAGGAAGGAAAGCTCAGCCTCAGGTATGGATGGAGGGCTTTCGTCCTTGAGAAAATTTTAAGGACAAGAGGCATAACGAGAAAGAGGCCACCTGCCCAGCGACAAGAAGACAGCTGGAATAACCTGCGTCCACAACAGTGGTCTCAAGCAGAGGTGAGTCTGCTCCCCAGAGGAATTTGGCAAAGTCTAGAGATGTTTCGATTATCACACTGGGGAGGGGTTGCTAGTGGCATCTTGGGGACAGAGGCCAGGGAGACCGCTAAACATCCTACGATGCGGGGGGCAGCTCCTACAAAAACAACGTGGCCCAAGATGTCAAAGGTGCTGATGTTGGAACCATCCTTTGAGCCAGCGTGGTCCCCAGCCCCAGCGTCGAGTCTCAGGCCTTTGATCTTGTTTCCTCATTCACTTGTTCAGCCAACACTCACCCGGCCCCTCCCAGGTACCATGTGCGGTGTGAGTGCTGGGGACGTGGAGGGAAAGACGCCTGGCCACGCTGAACTAATCTCTCAGGGGTGCAGACAGACCCGCAACCAGGAACATGCCGGCAGCCACAAGGCCAAGCGATAGAGGACCCAGAAATAAGGGAGGCAAGAGTCACAGAGGAGGTGCCACTTGGGCCAGCTCTTGAAGAATAAGTAGTGATTTGTCCATTGGGAAGTGGAGACAAGGGCCCTCCAGGGGCAAGACCACAGAGGTGTAGAATGACCCCAAGGGAATTGCGGATAATTTGGGGTACAAGTGAAAGATAAGGTTTCCTATCAGGAGGGGCCTTTTATATCACGCCAATGGACTTGAATTCCATCCTGTCGGGCAGCATTTCCCAAAGAGTATTCCTTGGAACGTGATTCCCCTAAATGTTCATAGAAGGATGTGGAGAAAAGGCCATTGCACCGGGTGAGACAGAGAACCACCGGGTCCAACAAGTCTAAACAGGATTCTTTACTGCAGGACTTTTTGCAGCCTTTATTATGCTCCTATGAATTAGAGTGACTCTCTAAAATGGGGAAAGAGTGAACTGCACTTCTGAGACATTTTGGCCACAGAGCCTTGTTTCGCAGAGTTTTGGGGCCATCTTTCTCAGAGCTGATTAGACAACAGGAAGTCATTGGCAAGTTTTAAGCAGGAGCAAGACCCGGTCTGATTTACATGTTGGAAAGCTTCCTCTGCAGCCTGGGGAGAGACCAGAGACTGGAGGGCCTTTTGGGAGGAAGCTGACCTGATCATCCAGGTGAGAAAGATGAGAAAGTCTTAAACCAAGTTCTGTCCAGTGGAGATGAAGAGAAAACGATATGAGAGCTGCTTAGGGAATACAATCAGTATGGTCATGGTGATCAATCGGAGCTGGGGGAGGCTGCGGTGCTTCCCGGGGTTCCGGCATAGGGGATGGGTGGGGCCAGTCACTAAAAGGAGAACCAGGCAGCAAGGAGCTGTAGATACAGGCTGGATGCAGAAAGCCAGGGGACCCAGAACAGAGAGGGCAGGGGATCGTGCTGCAACGGAGGACCCAGAGCTCAGGCTTCAGCTGGCTGGACCTGAGCCGACTGCCCAGTGTGTGACCCTGGGTGAAACACTGCATCTTGTGGGCCTCCCTTCCTACCACCAAAATAGGGAGATCAGGATGCCCACTCTGCAGGGTTGCGGGGAGGAGCACCTGCTCCAGGAATGATCCCTGATTTCAGAACAGGGCAACGAGTAAGAGAAAGGTGAACAGAAGAGAAGAGGGGAATAACAAACACAACAATAAAACAACAACAACAAAATCATAATCATAATCATGGCAGCTTATTCCTAAAGGTTGAACACTTATTCTGTGGCAGGCACTGCTCTCAGTGCTTTAAAAGTATTAACTCATTTGATCCTCACAACCCATGAAGGGGGTACTACTACTTTTTTTTCATCCTCTTTCTCACAGATGAGGAAATGGAGAGGTCGAATTACTTAAACAAGGCTTCACAGCCAATATGTGTTCCAGGCAGAGGGGACAAAGTTTATGAAAGCCAGGGGGTAGGACAATACAAGGTGACATGCAAACTGAAAGCATGGCCAGACTGATTTTTTTAAATAGAGAATTTATTTATATAGAGTCAACGTTACCATCTAGTTAATCAATGAATTTAAAACGTAATATCATTCTTGTTGGCTGGGTCATTGTAAGAGAAAAAAAAGGCTCCAAATGTGGTGTCGAAGTTATGAGGGACCCCCCTTGGGATTAGTTTTCCACTTCGGGCCATTATTCAGCTGTATTACAAATTAATAAGTCACTGTAGATTTTAGGTACCACTTTTACTTCAAAGATATTAAGTTGTCTATACTCAAGGTTTTTATTTAATTCATTATTGAAATGAATGCTCTCTCTAGGTTTTTGCCTTGGTTTCATAAACCAAAGTCATCCAGGTGTCCCAGTTGTGGGCCTCTATCACTATGCTCCCATAACTCATTTATTCCTTCTTTATCACTTTTGTTAAGGACAGATTTGCAAAGGGCCTTCTCAGAATCCTGCTGCCCGCCCCCGACTCAACCAACAAAAAATCTCTGCGTGCATCTCCCTTCAGAGCTCTCAGTGACACGCAAGAGAAAGTGCGGCCCGTGGGGGATCTGAAATTAGTTCAGCATGGCTGGTGTGTGGAGTGAGTGGAGAGGGAAGCAGGGGCCAGAGGAGGAACAGCCTCGAACCCTTATAAAGGAGTATGGACATTATCCTAAAGGCCATGAGGAATCCCTGGGGGCTTTAAAACAGGAGACATGGCCAGGATTCCATTTTAGAAAGATCACTCTGTGGTTTGGAGACCAGATTGTAGGGATGCCAAACCTGGAGGGAGGAGGACCCCCAGGTTCAAAGAAATGGAGCTGAACCAAGAGGATGGAAAGGTGTAGACACGGGTGAGATATTCAGGCGGTAGAATCAATGAGACTAGGTGATGAACTGGACGTGGGGTGACAGCCCGGGGAAAGCACACGTCAAGGATGATGCCTAGGCGTTGGGCTTGGGTGATGAGGTAGCCGTTGGTCCTTCACCAAGAGAGAGCCCAGAGGAGGAAGAGCAGATTTGGGTGGAGGCAATGATGAGTTGTGTTGAGTTTGTGGTTCTCATGAGACATCCAGGGGGAGGTGTCTACTAGGCAGCCGAACCTGTGGGTCTGGAACTCAAGAGAAACATTTTGCCTGGAGATCGAGACACGGAGTCCTTAATATAAAACAGTCATCAAGGGCCTAGAGGTCCATGAGATGACTAGGAGAGAGGGTACAGACAGTGAGAAGAGGCATTAGCCATGGAAGAGAAGGACAGAAAAAGAAGGGCCAACTAGGAGGCTGAGAAGGAGCACCCAGACAGGTAGGGACACTCAAAAGCATGTTGCATCATGGAAGCCAAGAGAAGAGGACGCTCAAGGGAGGAGGGGGGAGTCCAATGCCAAATGCTTCTGAGATGTCACGTGAGGAATCAGCCACAAACAGGTTGTTGGCATCCCTGGTGGGGGTGGAGAGTGGAGGGCAGTGGCTGAAGGGTAAAGGAAGGTGAGGAAAGAGAACCATCTCATTCAAGAGACTGGCTATGGAGTAGGGAGAGAACTCAGGGATCCGTCCTGGGAGCCATCATTGGGGGTTAAATCCGTGGGAGAGGAAAGCGTCCCGGGGGAAGGAGCTGTGCAGCTTCAGAAGAGGACCAAGAGCTGAGGCTTGGGCAGTACTCGCATTCAACCCACAAGTAGAGGAAGGTGCCTGGAAAGAAGCTGAGAAGGAATAGTTGGAGAGATGGAAGGACATTGAGAGAGAGGGGGGATGGAAACCGAGTGGAAAAGGGCGAGATCTGCGGGGACCGGGGCTGGGAGGAGACCATGACTAGCGAGCCCTGGGCAAATCTACAACACGTGCACTAAGAGGTGATTGGGTGACCTCAAGAAAGGCAGTTTTGTGGAGTGGTGGGATGCCAGCCAAATCACAGGGGGCTGAAGAGTGAGTGGAGGGGATAGAGGTGGGGGGGGTAAAGTGAGGAGAGGGACAGAGGGGGTCAGAGAACACAGACAGAAAGGAGAGACCAGCTGGGGGTGGGGAATGTGATCACAAGACAGAGGCAGGGTGAAGTGATGGAGTGAAGACCCAAGGATACGGGAGGGTCAAGATACAGAGCTCAGGTGGTAAGACAGGCCTTGAGGCTTGAGGCTGGGGTCAGGGACGAGACACTAGGGAGCTGAGCTCCATGAGGTTTGGGGGCTCAGGAAGGGAGAGCGGTGCTCAGCAAGGAGGAGAGAGGCTTGGTGATGGGCAGGGGCGGCTCAATGAGGAAAGAGACACTTATCAAGGGGAATGGGAACCAAAGGGTATTCTCGGCTTAGTGAGGCAAATAGATGGGCAGCGAGGGGATGGAAAGCCAGAGTGGAGGGGGCTCTGTGTGTGCCGGGGTGGGGGGATGTCCAAGGAAGATGCTGGGTATGGGCAGAGGTTACATAATGATTCAAAGGGAGAAACCGAGGCTCATTCATTCCACAGACGTTCACCGCACACCTAACACATGTCAGAACTGCTAGGAACTGGGGATGTGGAGATGTAGCAACAAACACCCACCTAGGGCTGGCTGCACATTGTGAGGACTGGAGGAGTGATGGAGGGCGTGCCCTTACGCAGCAGGCTAGGTGAAGAGGGAGTGCAGACTGGAGAAACAGCCTGTGCAAAGGCTCTGAGGCACCGACCATCCGAGGGCATCCACAGAATGGAAAATAGGGCTTTAGTCTATTGACAGGGAAAGGGACCTCAGAAGGGCGTGGTCAGATTCACAATCTGAAATGCTGCCTCGGGCTTCTGTGCCGCTGAAGGGAGGGGTGCGTGCAGGGGAGGCAGCCTGGCAGTACTGGAGCCTGGCTGAGGATGGGTGGGCTCAGTGATGGGGAGGGCGCACAGGGAGCTGATGGAGCCTCCTTCCAAGCTCTTCACAAAACCCCCTCATGCAGTTCTGCCCTTCCCACCCCCACCCTACTGCCCCCACTCCCAGGCACTCAGTGGAGCCCACTGCATGAGCCAGGAAGGCAAGGCTGTGCCCTCCTCCCTTCCCTGGTGCTTCTCGCCCCTTTCATCCTCATGCAAACCCCTTTCGGGCTGATGTTTCTACAGTCAGGCCTTGCCCCAGGGTGGCTCAGCCCCCACCCCCCTGAAGAATGGCTTCTGGCCACAGTGCCTCCTCTCCAGGGACTTCACTTCTCCCAGGTCCCCAACTTTCTCATCTCGAGATCTTTCCAAAACCCCAATTCTGATGGTGTCACACCCCTGCCTAAAACCCATCAATAGCTCCCTATTGGCTGCAGAATTAATACCCAGCTCTTCCACCTGGCCTAAAAAGCTTCCATGGGCTGATCTCATCCACCTCATCTCTTCACACTACCTCTAAGCAATATGGAATTATTTTCGTTCCTCTGAACACATCACACTACTTCACACCTCTGTGCCTTTGCTCAAGTTGGTCCTTCTGCCTGGAACACCCTCTGCCTCCTCTTGAGCTTAACTCTTTCAAGCCTCAGAACTAAGGTCACCTCCTCCAGGGAGTCTCCATTGATCTCACCTCCATGTAAAATCTGGATGGAGTATTCCTCTGTGTTCCCTGCCCCCAGTACTTGAATCCATCATGGTAGACATCACCTTGTGTCGTTATTATCTGCTAATATGTCTTTTCCTCCCATTAGAAAGAGCTTTGGAGGGTGGAGCCTGTCTTGTTTCTGAATGGGAGCCCAGTAAGGGGTGAAGCTCCACACAGGCATAGGGCTCCCCCAGAATGTAGGGCTGAGGATGTGGTGAGTGAGGCAGAGGCTCAGGGAGGGGGTTATATGGATGGAGCTCACTGGGGGGCTTGATAAAGTGTGGGGAGTGGGACAGGATAGGAATGAGGAGTTACGGGGGATTGGGTGAGGGTCAATGCCAAGGGAGGGGAACTCTCCATGACCCAGAGGAGGGCTGACCTTTGTTTGGGGGTGGTATTCAGTCTTGGAGGAATTAGACTTGGTGAGAGAGCCCTGAGTTAAGTGGGTGGGGACAAGGGCGGGGCAGGGGGGTGACAGCAACTGGGACCTCGCTGAGCGGGTTGAGGCCACATGCTCTCCCAGGAGATGTGTCCATTCCTGGTGCCCTGGTGCCCTGGGCACATCCCCCGGGAAGATCCGGCATCCTTTAACTCAGCTGTGAGCTTAGTTTAGACCTACACTTTTTCCTCGCTGGGCCCAAATAGCCTTTAACCGGCCTGTTTGCCTCCCATCTCGAACCACCTCCCCTCACCCCGGTCCTGCAGCTGGACCACACTGCTCCCCTAATTCAGACCTCTCCGTGGGTCCTCATTACCCACAGCTCAAGTCAGGTCAAGCGCAAACTCCTCAGCCTGGCGGGTACCAAGCGCTCCACCCTCCGACCTCTGCCCACTTGTGCGGCATCGTTCCCAGGATGCTCCCTCAGCTCCAGGCAGCTCTCGTTGCTCTACCCTAATGGGTGTTCGGCTTTTTGTTTTAACAGCACAACCCTTCTTTTCAGTAGAAAAGAGCATCCACGTATAACACAGAATGAGCAGAGCTGCTCCAGTGAAAACCTCAGGGCTCCCTAGAACTGCACCCAGAACCCACTCCTCCAGCTACCCCTAGCTGCGCCCCATCTCCTGCACAGTCTGTGCCTCATCCCAACTCCTCACCTTTGGACAGGCTGGTCCCCTGCCTGGAGTGCCCTCCGCCTCCCCCACCCCCCCACTCCCTTGCCTGTACATCACCTGCGCATCTTTAAAATCACATCTCAGGAGTCACTCCCTCTGGGCCCTCGCAGCCCTCCTGGTTCCTTTCCACATCCTCTGCACTAAGTTAAATTGTCTCTTCCCCCTTCACCGCGGGCTCCTCACCATCCGTCTCTGTCACCCGGGGCCGGGCTCTGGGGGTTCGCAACGGGCGTGTGGGGAATGGCCCAAGGAATGAATGGGGTTTCAGCCAGGGAAGAGGGACTCTACAGACGGTTAGTGGCGGAGGAGAGGAAGGCTCCAGATGGAGGATGGGGCAGTGAGAAGGGGCAAAAAGGGGAGTCCAGAGAAAGACAAATATGATATGATATCCTTTACACGTGCAATCGAAAAAAATGGTACAAATGAACATATTTACAAAACAGAAATAGAGTCACAGCTGTAGAAAACAAACTTATGGTTACCAAGGGGGAAGGGGAGGGGAGGGATAAATTGGGAGATTGGGATTGACATATATACACTAGTATATATAAAATAGATAACTAATAGGGACCTGCTGTAGAGCACAGGGAACTCTACTCCGTGTTCTGTCGTGACCTGTATGGGAGGAGAATCTGGAAGAGAGTGGATTTATGTATACGTGTGGCTGGTTCACTTTGCTGTGAGGCGGAAGCTAACACAGCATTGGGGATCAACTATACTCCAATAAAAATTAATTTTAAAAAGGGGGAGTCCAGCTTCTGGAAGAGTCAGGGTTCAGTGAAGGAATGCAGGCTTCACAGGGGGCAGGACTGAGTGAAGGGGCCCAGGAATCAGATGGGAGAAGGGTCTCAGTAAGGGGAGGGGCACTCAGTGAGAGGCATGGTGAGGGAAAGAGGGCTCCGTGATGGGCAGGAAATCCAGGTGGGAAGGCGGTCAGCAGAGGGCAAGGGTCAGTGAGGGTGAGTGAAGAGAGGGTTCGGGGAGGGGAGGTGTCCTCAGTGAGTGGGACAGGAGGAGGACGCCCTGTCAGGGTTTAGGACTCACAGCTAAACTTCTCCCCTCTGTGCAGGGACACCATCTCTCAGACCTGAGATCACACATTTCTGGGCTCAAAACTGGTGTGTGGTTCTGGATCAGAGCTATACTGGGTGGCTTCTCATGGCCCCACTGGCATGACAGACCTGAGGCTCATATACACAGCAAGCCTGCCTCTGCCCCCCAGGCTGCCCACTGCCCTTGCACGTGGTGGGGGCCAGAGCAGCCACACGTGCTGTCTCCATCCTTTCTTCCCTCCTCCACTCCCATGGAAACCCTGGGGCAAAATGGTCCACAGGTTGTTTATATAATAATGACACGCATCTAAAAGAGCGGATATATGTATATGTATAACTGATTCACTTTGCTGTACACCTGAAACTAACACAACATTGTAAATCAACTATACTCCAATAAAAATTAAAAAAAAAACGACATGCATCCTGACCATACAGAGCTTGATATTTCACAAAGGTTTCACAATATGTGTACCTATTATCTCATGTAACCCTCACTGTATTCCTATACAATCACACTTGAAGCTTTATGGTTACGATTTCACAAGTATTGCCTAGCAATGTCTACCCCCACATCCCCCAGAGCCTCTGTCCATTTTGGACCCTCGTTGCATCTTGAGTCTTTCCCACACCTCTCCCCAACCTCGTCGCATCCTTGATGGTGATCAAGGATGTCTGTCAGTCACACCGTTTGGTAATAAACACTGGGCTACATGCTGCCGAGGCTATGAGATGTGGCTCTATCAAAAGTGGACACATCAAAATCGCTGCATTTGATTGGCTGTTGCTGGGAGTGGCCCATTCTGATGGCCAGGCCAGTACTTTTCTCTTTTTTTAGTGCAAAAGATGAACCCAGGTCTTCTGACCCCCTGGTGTAGGTAAGTGTGCGGCTCACCATTGGAAGCGTGACCACTAGTGCACATCACATGAGGATGAGTGGCCTCTCCCATTCTTTCTCTCCTCTCGGAAATAGAGGAGACTGATTATAAACCACTAAACCGCATCTGGCCCGTGGAGTCCAAAATACTGGCCACGACAGATGAGAAGGGAGGAAAATCAAGGCCTCACTGCTGATTAAACCTAACCGTCTCTAATTGTTTGTTAAGCCAGGGATTTTCAGCTTCACCAGTTCTCTGAGCTTCTCTCTCTGGGCTGGGTTCTGGCCTTGGCCACTCCCGTGGAGACCCAACAAAACTCCATTGCCTTTCAACCTTTCCGGGCGGACCTCAGTCGGAAGGCCTCAGAAGTGAAGCAAGAGATGGTTGGACTAGACTTCAGAGGAGCTGTCTGCCTGGGGGCGTGACATCTCTTCCGGGGGATGCTGAGAGACGGATAGACTTGGGTCGGGCCTCCACCCCACTCCCCGGCACTGTCCCTCACACGCAGTGGCCACTCCCACGACACGATGGCAGGTACTGAACCCCCATCCCTGGAGGCATCAAGTGGAGAATGGGAGACCTGCTCTCAGGACTGCCTAGGATGGAATCCTGGGAGGGACGGCGAGGATGGTGGGGACAGGTAAACTCCTTCAGGCTCTGTTTTCAAGAAGACTGGGCTCACAGGAACCAGGAGACCTGGGTTCCAATACTGACTGTGTGCCCTTTGGAATGTCATCTCTTACCCTTTCTTAGCCTCAGTTTTCCCATCTGTACAATGACAGGATTTAATTTTTTTAGGCTGTGAAGACCCTTTCCTCCAATGACATCTTACGTGGAATCTTCCCAAAAGCAGGGAAGAGGGAAGCTGCTCTGGTTTGAAGGTGGGGGGGCCAGCCTCCTGCCCACGGCCTCCCCTTCACCCCCCAGCACAGATCTCTGAATCCCACTGGGCAGGGTTAAAAACCACAGCAGTGGACTGTCCCACAACCTTCTCTGCTCCATTGTTTCTGCCCCGTGATCTGGGCAGGGATGTCTGTTGCCCACCACGAGGCTGTGTGGGGTTCCTGGCCCCAAGGGGTTAAGGGCTGCACTTCAGACACCACTAAAAGAAAGGAGCCCTGAACTCCTGTCCATAAAGGGGGGACACTGAGCACCCCAGGGGCACCGGGCCGGGAAGCACTTTCATGGATACCACACAAAGCTTGTGTTATATCAAAGGGCAGAATCCACAAACTGGACCCTCACAAGAGAGGGGTTAATCTAGAAAGCAGAGTCTACAAAGGGGAAAACAGACAAAGTGAGTAATCTACAGAGTGGGTAATCTCAATAAATTAATCCACAAACTGGATAATCCACAAACAGGATAATCTACTGAGTAATGTAATAGACAAAGTAGAAATCTGCAATGGTCATCATAGAATGAAACGACCAAAGGCCCTAGTCCCCAGACAGCACCCTCACCACCACCACTCCCAAGGCCCACGGTGGTCCAGCCGCATCCATTACTCACTCCGCCTCTGCCTCTTCCCCTTGATCCCCCGGCTGCCGGCAGCGAGATGCATCCAGCTCAGAACCAGGGCCACCACACACAGCCCAAGCCGCATAGTCACTCGCCAGCTCCAGGCCCCTGGTAGGAGGGGTGGTCTCTGGGGGGTGGATGGCACAGGGCTCTTGCTAACGCCTCCGGGGCTGGGTCAGCAGCAGGAGGCCCAGGCCTGGGCTGTATCCCAAATCCACCATAATCTCAGCTGGGGACAGAGAGGGTGTGGGGAGCCCACTTCTCCGTCAGCCCATAAGGAGGTCCAGAGAGCTTTCCTCAAAGGCACCTTGGGGTGTCACATGGGAGAATTCTTTGTCCTTCAGCAGGGACAACTCCAAAAACCAACCTGTTGGGGGAGGAGAGAGAAGGGTTAATTCTGGGGAACCATGGGGCCCCCCAACCTATGCCACCTACCCTCCCATGTGGTCCCCTACCCAGGAGACTGTGAGAACTCAGAACGTTTGGACATTACAAGTTACCCACCTGGCATCCCCGTAGAAGAAATCTGCTCCTTTTCCTATCTTGTAAGAGTCCCTAACGTGGGATGGGAGTTGGCTACCCAAGTAGTTGAAATATGGTGGACACTCAAATCAAACTTGTGGATCACTGGAAACCAGCTGCCTGGTTTCCATCCTGCCCAATATTAGGAAGTCCTTCTTTAGGTCTACCCTACAGACTTCATACTGCAGTAACATCATGTCTCTCAAAGAGCAGCTCTCTCTGTCCTTCTGTGAGTGACCCCTCAGCCTTCTCTCCCCAGTGCTGAGTCACCAATGTGCCTTTCACCTGCCTGGAGCTAGAGCAGTGGCCCCCGACAAGCTGGCAGACCCTGCGTGGCCCTCTGGGCTTGGCGGGAGAAAAGGAAGTAAGGCTTCCCCTGGCCACAGAAACTCTGACACAGCAGGCCCTGCGGGCCTGGCCTTTGTGAGAGGATAAAAGAGGCAGCGACGCCCGCCCTGGCCAGAGACACAGAGAATGGGGATAATCCCCCTGCCCAGCGAGAGCCAGGTCTGTGGACCCGCTGGCCCGGGTGATGGGGGCAGGGGGAGCTGGTCCCTCCCCAGTGAAATGTGTCTGGGAAGTTGGAGCCCAACCTGGGAGTCGGGGGATGAAAACTCACTTCCCACTCACAGTATCGCACACTTTCACAACAGATGCCTGCACGTCCATTGGCCCACACACTTGCTGCACACACACCCACACCCACACAGGGACGGGAGGAAACAGAGAGCCTTAGAGAAGCTTTGTAGGTGCCAGAGAAGCATCACCCTCCCACTGGCTGCTTAGGATGCATTTGGACAAGTCACTTAGCCTCTCTGAACCTCAGTTTCCTCATCTGTAAAATGGGGATAAATATTTCACAGGTTTGCTCTGAGAGCTGGCTGAGTTTTGGCTTAACTAATGAGAAAGCTGAAATGCTAGAGCCGAGGTGTCCCTCCCAACCCCGTCCCAATCCTTTCCCCCTTCGCCTCCAGGGAGGCCCCAGGAGAGCCCACCTGCATGGGAGATAAATCATTATCCCACAAGGGAGTTCAGCACTCCCTCCTTGGCCTCTCCCACCGGCTTTGAAGGCCAGACACACTCAAGTGGTTAAGCTGCTTGTGAGAAGTGTTTACATGAGACTGATGGATCCCACCTGGTGCTGTGGCCAGAGCCTGCGGAGATGCCCCCAGCCACCCCCAAGCGCCCCGTCAGCTGCCAGCCCCTACCTGCCCTTCCAGTACTCCCTGCGTGAACCGCCAGAGCCTTCCCGCCTTCTCCAGCCCCCACCACACACTTCCATCACCCACAGATTGCAGACGTCCCACTGAGCTTATCAAACCGGGGTCTTCAGCTCCAAGTACACAATCCCAGATGCTGGCCATAGAGTATGATGGTTTAAGGGCATAAACTTCAGAGTCAGACTGCCTGGCTTTGAATGTTGCCTCTGCTACTTATTAGTTGTTACCTTAGGCTAGTTGCTTAGCTGGTCTGAGCCTCAGTTTCTTTATCTACAAGAGGATGGTTGTTGTTTTTATAGCTTAAATGAGTTAATACATGAAACTGCTTAGAACGGTGCCTGGCACATAAGGACTCAATAAATGCTGTATTTTCTATGACCAAGACTGCGTTTTGTGTCTACATTCTGATGGTCATCTAAAAAGCAATAGAAACAGTTTTCATACCATCTGGATACTAATCTTAACACTGAGCACTGTTACGCCATTTCCATATTTGCATTTATCTTTATGGTTGATTGCCTTGGCCCCAGTGATCACTCAAAGTGATAGGGTTAAACTTTAATGGTGGCCTTTCTCAAACTGAGGTCTGAGGACCCCTGGCAGATACATTCTCAGGGTGCCCTGAGTCCTTAAACTTGACAAACACTGGAGGAAGACCACATCGGACGAAGCTGGTGTTAAATCCTGAGTCTGTGAGGCTTTGGTCTCACTGTGTGATCAGTACCCCTGGGTCCTTGGGGCAGAACAGGTCTATGCCTCTCTGCACTCCCTGTGCCTGTCCAGCACGGTGCCTGGCACTTCAGAGTTAGTGCTCAGCAAATGTTAGCACCCTTCCTCTCCCTCCCTCTACTTCCCCCTCAGTCCTCCTGGGTCTTAGCTTTCAGTCTGGCCCTTGCCAGGCTCACCCAACCCTTGCCAGGGAGGATCTTCCAACCCACTCCCACCAGTATCCCCATCAAACCATGATCTCAGCAGGGAAATGGGGAGGAGGCTGCAGATCTGAATGTCACTGGAGCAAGTGGCACTGGCCTTCCTCGCCCATCACTGGATAGGAAGAGTTTCAATATTGAATCAACCCTGGAAAGGAGCTAAGAGTTCATTCTATCAGGGATACAAGCAACAAATAGGCGGGACACTGGGTGTGGAGGGGGTGAACTGGAGGGCAAATGTCCCATCCAAAGGGAGCATCTGCTATTCCATTCCAGTTGATTGTTGATAGGCAGAAATACTGGCTCCACATTGCTAGATTTTCTGATTTTTTAAAAGAGAAGTGGAAAACTCTGAATTTTATGTGATATCTGATTTTAAAGGCAGGACAGGTCTCAGACTAGGAACGCTGCAGTACCAAGCCCCAGAAGGTCACAGGTCCCTGAATCCACGTCCCTCCAGGGAGGAGGTCCCTCCCCCCTCCCCCCCCCGCCCCCATCCCCACACACACATATGCAGTGGGTACACACACAGAGACAACCTTGGACCAAGGCTGAGAGAGGGGATAGGAGCTAATGACTCTCTTTTAAGTAGCCTGTCTCATTTCTCTCGGTTCCTCTGCCTGATTTCCTCTGCCCCTTGGGCTACATGGCACAGGCAGGTCCTATTTGGAGGCCCATCACTCTGCACCGGCAGAGCCGGCAATGGGAACTGCTGGCAGTGATCAAGGTGTCAGGCATCCATGGGGGTGAGGAAGGGCATTTTGTCTCTGCCAGGGTCGGGGTGAGGGATTCACATTCATGACATGCCTGCACCACCTGCCATGCGCCAGGCCCTCACTGACTCCTCACCACAAGGCTAAGAGGAAAGTAGAATTATTCCCACTTTATGGGCACGGATGGGTTAAGGGTCTTGGGGTTACAAACCTAGTCAGTGAGCGAAAGGTTTGCTGCTCAGGACTGGGGATCTGGAGGGCAGAGCAAGGCGCAGGGAGCGGAGGTGTGTAGGGCACAACCCAGCTTGGGGAAGGGGTGGAAAGCAGAGGCAGAGTCTGTGGCCCAGGAGAGAGGCCGCACGTGCTAGGTGGTCCGAGGAGGGGAGGACAGACTGGGGAGGGGCGCACGGGCTAGGGGTGGTGCTGAGGGCGGGGACTCAGTCCCCCCAGAAGTCTGGAATAACTTTCACCTTCTTCCCTGTAACACTATTTGGATAAATTGGTACCCGGTCCGGGGCCGGATACAGACCCAAAAATGTAAACCATCCAGATAATTTCTCATTAGCCCTCCCCAGGACCAGCTACGGGTTGAGAGGGCTGCAGGCGGGGGCAGAAGACTTGCTGGGCTGGGGGCGGGACCTAGTACGTGCCGGCCCGACCTGTCGGGATTAGTGTGTCTGCCAGAGCCAAGCCAGGTGCTGGGGCCGACCGCCCCCCCGCGCCCCCCAACGCCAAGGGCAGCGGGGAAAGGCTCCTTCGCGCCCCTCCATCGCGACTCCAAGCGCTCAGAGTCTTCCTCCCTATTATCGGGAGAGGCCCAACAGGTGCAGGGGGAGGGGAGGTGGACCTGAAGTCCCCCTGACTGCCCCCCAAAATCCAAGAGAACTCTCCAAGTCCAAGAGGTGGGTTTCACAAGAAAACCCTTGCCCCAAGCTCGCGCACCCGGAATCCGACCCGGCCCTCCTGGGAGCCGTGGGTTAACAAACAGCCCCCATCTTTCCCCAGCCAAGCAAGACCGTCTGTCCCTCAGCCCCCCGAACCCGCGGAACAGTGAGCCGCGCCACCTCGCAGCGCACCGGGGGGGCGCGGCACACACCGCCTGCCACGTCGGACCCGGGCCCGGGCTGCGGCACTGGGGGTGGTAGCTAGAGGCCGTGGGACTCGGGGGAATCCGAGGCGAAGACACCAGGAATCAAGAGCTTCTGGCTCGGGGGTGCTGGACAATCGGTCTGGTGGATTTGGGGAGTTCAGAACTTCGAGTGAGCACGATCACCGGGGGCTGCCGGGTTGAGGGCAACCCGAGGCGGCACCGCGAGGAGGCTGCCCACTGGCTTGAGGGATGCCGGGGGTGGGGACGGCAGGACTCGCAGGAGGGGCTCCAGAAGGTGCCTCCCCCCGCCCTCGCCGACCCGAGAGCAGTCATAAGTCCCCTTCCTCGGGCGGTCTCCCCGCCCCCCCACCCCCGCACTCAGCTCGGTCAAGCCCAGATGAGAGGGCCCACGGCGCCCCAGGTCCCAGTGGAAGGGGGCGCTAGGGAGGAGGACGGGGCAGCTCCGTGGGGACTCACCTCCGCGCTGCCAGCCGCGGCGGGGGCAGGCCCGGGAGGGGCGAGGGCGCGGCCGGCTCACCCGCCCGCCGCGGAACTGTCCTGGGCGCCCAGCGAGCCCGCGCTCCGCCCGCCGGTTTCCAAGTTGCTCAATCTGCGGGCGGCTCACTCCCTCCGGGGCCAGCGCCCCACCCGGCGCATCGGTCCTCCGGGGCGGCCCGGTCCGGCCCTCCTCTCCACAGTGCCCCACTCGGGCGATCCGCCCCCGGCTCTCTGCCCGCGCCGGGGCTCTCCGTTGCGCCTCGGCTCCGCCGCCGGAGCTCCCAGCCGGGAGAGGGGCTAGTCCTCCTAGCGCACGAGGGAGGGAATCCCCCCCCCTTTGCAGTCCCACCCCCGAGCCGGCCCCCCTTCCCGGGATCCGCAGCAAAAAACGGACTGGAGCGCCAGGCCCGGGAGTTCGTAGCCCCCCTCCCGCGCGCACTTGCCCCCAGCTGGGGCGCTGCGCTTGGAGCGCAGGGCCGGCAACCGCACACTTGGTCTGGACCCTGGCGCAGACCCTCTGTCCTTGCCTCCTCCTCCCCTTCTCCCACTCCGCATCCTGGGGATTCCACGCAGCCGGAGCACCGGCTGCAGCTCCAGGCATCTTGGGGTCAGAACAGGGCCGGGGAGCCTCTCGAAACCTCAGTTTCCCCATCAGGAACCTGGAAAGTGACAAGGAACAGGCTCAACGGGGCCTGTGGTCCCGGCCACGCCCTCCTCTTCTCAGAGTCAACTCTTCATAGCATCTTCCCAGTTCAGAGGAAATGTGAGGCTATAACGTCCCGGGAACCCAGGTGAGGACCCTCCACTGGGACCTGGTGCAGGAGAGCGAGGTAGATTTTGAAATAAGACCGGGATTCAAATCCCTGCTCCATTACTTACCAGCTGTGTGGCCATGCCTAAGTTACTTAACCTCTCTGAGCTTCAGAGTTCTCATCTGTTTTGAGGGGCAGTGAAATGAAGGATGCAAATGCCCGGTAAACGGTAGGGACCCTATGCATGTTTGTGGACTGGGTCTTGAAGGGCTGCAGACACCTGCAGTGACCCAGATGCTGTTGAAGTCAAGCCTGAAGAAGGGAGGGAGGGAAACACTTCTTAGGGTGGCAAACAGCTGTTCTCCAGCGTCATTTCAGATTGGGTAAAGGGAAATGGGCTAAAACTATAGTTAGCAGGAGTTAAGTTAGAGCAGAAAAGCTAGACTGATGGGGGGGAGGGGAGAGGGGAGAGGGTAGGAGTAATCAAGACAGGCTGTGGAATCTCCTTCTCAGGAGAGGAGGGGGAAGCCCTAACTATGGCGACAAAGGAACAGGGTCTTTTACAGTGACAGGGGCATGGATGGAATGACCTCTGGTGTGTCCTGATGGCCAGGGAGCAGAGCTGGTGGATGGCCAGAGAAAGTGGAGCAGTTGGGTCCCAAATACCAGGATTTGGGCTCATTCGGCCAGATCCTTGCCAAGTTTGCAGGGGGCAAACAGCCATTTCTGAGTTGGTCCTGGGCCCCCTCCACCCCTGCTCTCCAGCCCCTCCCCTCTCCCCTCTGCCCTGAGCCTTTCCTCCATCTCACCGGCCCTTGGCTCTGCTCTGTGCCTAATCAAACAGCCCCAAATGCCGAAAACTCGATGTTTATTTTATTTTATTTTTTTACACACTTGCATAACTCCCTGACAAGCCACGCCAGGCGTTGGGCTTTTTGTTTGGTTTTATTTTGTTGCATTTAGGGGAAAAAAAAAAAGAGAGAGAGAGAGAGAATGAATAACACAAACCACCCAGCCCCAGAAGCTGTCCCAGGCCAGGCAGTGGGTCGGGTTTCCTGCCTGAGGAAAAGTCTGCGGGAGTTGGGGGGCCTCGCTACTAGGCTCAGGAATGAGTGAGAAAGGGAAGAAAGCCACCTGGGTCAGAGAAGATAATGAATTAGAACCATGTGACAAAAATGGATGAATAATAAAGAGCATTTCTTGTGCACCTAATATATGCCAAGCACTGTGCTTTCCATCTAAATTCCGTTACCTAATTTTGCAACCATTTTACTTTCTTTTTTCTTTTTCTCACAAATGTGAATTCCAAGCCTCAGAGACATCAGGTAATTTGCTCAGAGACACACAGCCTGTAAGTGGCCAGCCCGGTTCCCATTATGCTAAATAACTTGTAATCTCCCTGAAAGAGTCATGGTCCCCTGAGTTTGCATATGCTGGTCATTCTGCCTAGAGATGCCTTTTTCTCTGGCCCTTCTCTTACCATCCTTCAAAATGTTTATGTGAAGTTTCACCCAGCCACCTTGCACATCAGCCTCCGGACCTCGTGTAGACCTATTCATCACTCATCACTGGCCTGTGGTCATCTTCCCACTGCAGTGTGAGCCCCTTAAGGGCAAAGGCTGTGTCTGATTCAGCCTTATGATCCCAGCACCATAGACATACTTAACTGGTTTGGTAAACTGAACCCCTAGACAGCCAGGATTGCATCTTTTGTAGCTCCTGCAAGCTTATTCAGATGATGTCCCAGGTCACTGTTACTATTCACCCAGGCCAAGATCATCATTCTCATTAGAAGACCTAAGGTCAGTGGACTCAGGCCAGGGCAGTAGCTCCTAGAGATTAGTGAAATTCTTTATACTTCATGTCGTCCTCTATCAGGCAAGAACTATTGTACTACCTGCAGTGTCAGTATCAATATACTTTTAGCTACAAGTAATAGAAGACCAGCTCAAAATGGCTTAGACAGCAGGGTGGTGTATTATCTCATGTATCAGGAAGAGCTGAGGTAGGAATGATCCAGCAGCTGAGGAACCACACACATCAGATTCTGTCCTCTAATCTCATTCCACCACCCTCAGTATGTTGGCCATTATCCTCATGATCACAAAATGGCTGCAGCAGCTCCAGGCACTACATCTTCAACCAAGTCCAGCAATAACTTAAAGAGTTACGTGGCACTCTAAAATGGTTAAAAAGATAACACTGTGTTATTTTATCCCAATTAAAAAGAAATTTAAAAGAGCTAACTGGATCACATGCCCACCACTGAACCAACCAGACAAGAGGGATGATGCTACTAAAATTAGCTTAGACCAGTCAGGATTTACCTGAATTATG